>NC_044006.1:15019786-15688536 GCF_900496995.4 Aquila chrysaetos chrysaetos | reverse complement strand
AAACCCAGGAGAAGATGGGTGGGGAAGCAGACAGTCCCACCACTGCTGTGTGCTTGCCTGGCTGGGGGCATTTGCACTAGAAGGGGAAGCACAAGCCCAGGAGAGGTGGGTCTGGAGTGCTTTAAGCCCTGCCAACAGCTTGTCAGTGCAGCTCCCATGATCAAAGCTTGGCCTTCTCTGCCCTTGCAGAGCTCCAGCTGATGCAGGAGTTTAGCATGAGCTTCAAGGCTTGATGCTCTGGTCCCAGGAGCAGGATCAAACCTGCACTAAACTGACTATACAGATACATCTGCTGCAATGGTCTTCAAGGCTTTTTGGAAACAGCATGGGCTGGTACAGCTGAACCCAGCCAGAAAGCAGGCAGAGGCCAACTAAGGGCATGGGACTTCCTTGTCCCCCAGTGCTCGAAGAAATGAGGGATCAGATGACAGCCCTCTCACTCAGACATTGCCTCCCAGGGCAATGCCTGCCACCAATGATTACTGAATTATTTCCCAGGGAAAGCAAGCGCTTGCTTTGAGGCTGCTATCCAGGTATGGGGCCTGATTATCCTCACCCCAAATGTTAGGTCACAGGTGAGTTGGTGAAGGGCCTGGTTTGCCAACTGGTGGTTTCAAACCCCTTCTCAGGAGCAGCCACAGCAATCCCAGGAGTCATAGCTGAATTATTTTCTTAGTCCGTACCAGGCAGAGCTTGCTGGCAGGGAGGAAAAAGGAGATTTCCCAATGTAACAGGGAAGCATTCTTGTCTTCCATTGGTACCAAACTCAAGAGAAGTCCCTCTTTTCCAGGTGACAGGTATAGGGGTGCTAGGAGCAGCACTGCAGAGCTATCACACCCCCCGACAGCAAGTGACAGAAAGCACCTGCTCAGATGGCATGCTGGCTCCCACAGCAAGGATGGCGTGGTGCTACCAGGATGATTTCTACATGTTTTTTCCAGCTCCTACTAAGCAAAAGAGAAAAAAATGAATAGCAGCTCTGTATGGGAAGGAGAAAAATAGATGGCTGGCATTAGCTCTGGTGAAGCATACCTTGGAGGCAATTGAAACAGCTCTACCACACTGAATAAACACCTCTTGCAATTCCTCCTCGCTCTGGTAAGACAGACCTAGGCTGTGAACATGCCTTCTTTGCATTTGTGCAGCCATGTGCATCATGGTGCTGCTCAGCAGGGTCCAGGCCAAGTGAGCTGGGGTCCATCACAGCCTCAGAGACAGGAAGGTAGGCAGGCTCCAGAGTTCTCTTCTGGAGGCAGGTCAGAGGAAAGAGCCAGCCATTCTTTCTTACTACCCTCCAGATTCACCTCCACACTTATTTTCGAGGTTATTTGACCATCTTCTTTCCTTCTTAGCCAGCACCGAGGTCTCATAGCCTTATCAAATGTATCTGCCCCTTAAAGAGGGGTCATGGGCATGACCAAAGAGCTGGGTCCTTATGAAGATGAAGACAAGGAAGGATTTAATCTGGCAGCACCACTACCTAATCCCCCACACCTGCAGAGCTCAGGTACAGCTGGAGACATCTGCTCCACACAGTGGAACCAGGATATTTGCCAGGGAGTTTAGACTCTGCTCCCTGCCTGTTATTTTTCTGTAGTTGAAGATAAGTAAAATGAAAAGAAGGAACTGGAGAAGCTACTGAATTGAAAATGAGAAACGAGCTGAGGTTTGGGGTTTTTTTGCTTGGATTTAATAGTGCTTGGAATAAAGTATTGAGAACCAGATACCCTCTTCCTGAACTACTCGTGCCATCCCTATGGTCTGCACTGAGCCTGCTTTCTTATGAGCTTCTGCCCATGGAGCGGGTACGCTGCAGACAAATGCTGAAGGTGAACGATGAGAGATGCTGAACTTCTCTCTTTCTTGAGCACACTTGTACTCAAATCACTTTCTCTAGTCTTTCAGTGCTTTCATTAAGTATTTCCCTTATTTTCAGAGCAGGTGCTTGTTCCAATTCTTAATGAATCACTCTGCTTACTTGTAAACAAGACCTTTATTAGCTCCACAAGTGTGCGTTTGTTTCTATTTATACCTTTTCCATATCAATATTTGAAAGCACACTTCCCTACGCTGAATTCTTTCTCCATGCCTTTTTCCATCCCTGCTTCCTCTTTCCCACCTCTTCTTTCTCTTCCCTGTCTGTTCACAGTTTGCACTCTCCCAGGTTTATCCGTGCTAATAAAAATCAACCCTAGATTTTACGTTTCCTTTGTTGGCCTGAATTTAATAATTGGGAACTTCCTTTCTGAATGACATGCATTCAAAAGAGATCTTCATATCCCAGTATAGATATAGTCCTTTCCAAGCATTAGAAATTGGTGGGAACTGAACACCTGAATCCTCCAGGCAGACTTCTGAATGACTACTGTCCACGTCACTTTGGAGAAAGCTTCACACCTACTTATTTATTGGATTCTTCTGCACCTTGTATTTTAAATTCTGGTCTTATTAGTATTGGGAATTAGTGTTCTGGAGTTTAAACTCGTGAAAACAGGGTGCAGCTTCCCCTCTCCCACCAGCTGTATCCAGAGACAAGACTTCAGTTTCCTTTACCACAAACACTAGGAATAGCTTTGTAATGTAAATAGGCACTTACGCTATTTTTAACAAGCACCTGCTTTATCACGCTGCCTAATGAGAGCCTGGACAGAAATGCAGTGAAAGCAAAGGAAGGTAAGACTACAATTTAAGCTAATTAACAGCAAATTAAATTAAACTGACACACACATATATTTTAGGCTTCTGCATCTAAGGGGAGAGAGTGCTGCAGAGATTTCATTACTCACATTTCCCATCATCTGTTTTTTCCCAGCACCTACCTACCCAATTACCTGGGGAAGGAAGAGGGAGAAAGATACTAAAGCCAGTAAGATAATTCTCATTTACATAATAATTTTTCTGCATTGTGTTTAATAGTGTGCGAGTGACTGTAGAAGAATATATAGTCCATTCTTTAAAAAGCTCCAATGCACTAATTGAAATTAAATTACACGGAACTCAGTGTCTGTCTTCTGTTCATTGGGAGATAATATGCAAGCCACAGTTTTATGTGTTATTATTAATTTTGATAGACGAACCACTGTACTCACCACAGAACCACTTCCCAGATGTGTTTCGCCTTCCTTCAGCTGTAGGTGAGCCTAAAATGATGGTTTTTTCCCCATTAAAATGCCTCATTTGCTGCACCCAGGTTTGCGATCCTTTAGCATTCAAGACAGTCATCACTGCAGGTAGCAGTGCCTATTTGCGGCATTAACACTGGGTAATGCAACTGCATTCTTTTTTCACATTACTTTGCATATGTTATAGCTCAATTAATCTGTCAGGGTGACACTTCCATCACAATCAAAATTTAGGAGAATTTAATGCTAAGTTGGCAGGCCTAGAAAGTGGAGTCTAATGTTACGTCTCTTGGAAGAGGCAAAACGTCAGGACTTAACTTCCCCTACTTCCCAGCCCATCACATGAGCTGCTGGGGTGGGAGCATGGGTCTTGCTGGCACTTGAGGAAGATTCAGGCTACGTGGCAGCTTGCTCCTTGCTTTCTCTCCGAGGCTGCTCACAAGGGAGCCAATTAGTGCCAGTTGTGATGTGAGTATTTTTTCCACCAGGAGCTGGATTGAAACCTTTAATTCATTTTGCACAGGCAGAGGCACACAAAATGTTCAAGCATGGAAAAAATCCACAAATTCTGAGGGTTTGGAGTATCCCCATGGATTTTATTCATTGCTTCAGACTTGCAGCTTTCATTAAAAAAAAAAAAAAAAAAGAAGGAAAAAAAGAAAGGTTTCTTGCCCTTCTGATGGCGAAACTAATTTTCTTCATCTAAGCTAATACCAAGCCTTCCTGAGCTACTTGTACTGAAATGGGCTTTCTCTCCTTGGTGACTCTGGGACCTTGGAATAACAAGTTTCCAAGACTGGACATCGGTCCTTGCTGCTGATCACACCAGAGACAGCCTGCCAGAGCTCCAGGTGCCTCGTGACATTTCCCAGCACAAAGCAGAATAACCAAGGAACTCTGTGCTATTGTCTTTCAGCTCTTTATGATCTGGAGTGAACAAGATGGGGATGAAGAGCCCTTCCGTCACTGTCTCTCACCCAAGTGGCACAGTTGCACCCTGAGCTCTCAGCAGGTTCTGCCGAGGAGTGCCTGGTCCTCACTTTCATCACACTCCCATGTGGGAAGAGCATTGATCTGCTTCTCTGCATCAATGCTGCCTTCCACTTGGAGGTCTGCAGGGTTAAAGATAAGATAAACTGTCTCTTCTCCCACAGGGCTCCTCCAAGACCTGGTTTCTTTCCTCCTGCAGACAGACTTTTGCTCTTAGGGGATGCAGAAGAAGGTCCCCTGAGACTGTGCAGAACTGTCCCAGAGGATGGTTTATACCAGGCAGCTGTCTCACCCACGCCTGAGGAGTCCTGCCAGTGGTCCAGCAGCACTAAGCAGCGCAGTGGAGGGCGCAGTGTGCCAAGCACAAGGCTACAGGGACTGGCATTTTACAAACGCATGAGGTGTCGTGCCCAGCTCCCATCAGCAGGGCTTGGGAGCATCGCCACTGACTGGAAGAAGGCTGGACCTAGTTTAGATTACTAAGTCCAAGATCTTCTAGAAGGATGAAATTTCCTTTCAAAGAAACTGATCAAACACTGCTCACACACTAACAGGAGGGTATCATTTTCCACCAAGGCAAATGGAAATGCAGGCTCCCCCCTGTGCTTTAGATGAGTCATCAGGCAAACGTTCCTGAAAACCTCCTGTCAAATAGACTTTACATTAAAGGCAGCATCAGAAAGCAGAAAGTGTTTTTCTCAGGACATGTATTAAGACCTGCAGCTAATTAATCCATGCATTTACAAAAGAAATGCTTGACAATACACACAGTTCACCTGAGTTCAAGATATGAAAGAAAATAGCAGAACAGGAAACCTACACATCTCCTTTGGTCCGTAACATATCTCCTTAGCGGCAAATCCCAGAAAGAAACTTCATTTTTTTTTCCCCTCAAGTAAAATCCTCTGTGTCAAACCCTGTTTTTTTACTCAGCGCACTGAACTTGTGAGTGTGAAAACCTTGTGTAAGGACTCTGGGTTCTACACCACTGACTCTAATAGGGATGCACTTGGGAAAGACCATGACCCCAGTGCAGTTCTTGGTGGAGTTGCAGAATATTTGAGTGCAGAGGAAGCAATGCAGTACTTCTTCCTCAAATACACAGCAGATGTGCTTGGGTGCCTGGCTGACAAGCATAAGTAGGATCCGGCTGGTGACCACTAGAGATGTAGCACTGATGGCTGGTTCACCGAGGTCCAGCTCTTGGCTTGGGTATTCACACCAGTATCTCACAGCTTTTGCAGCAACAGCACAAGATTCTGTGCAGGGCTGAGTCCTTTATCCTTGGGAGGAACCCCTGGAAGAACGGATAGGTTCAAGAGACCTTGTAGTCACTGGGGATGATGGCTTTCCAAAGAGAAGATAGATCTTATAGAAGTAGCTCCATTAACTACCCCAGTCTCCAAGAAAAAGCAGACCCACAGCAAAGGAAAGGGAGAGGGTTGGAAGCTATGGCGTGAAATGAAACTAAGGGCCTCTGCTTGTTACAGCAGGTGCTACAGCCATGAGACATCTCTAATAGCATGACCATGAGAGCTGTGCCCGTTCAGCCAATGCTCACTGTAAATACTGATGATCTCTGCATTCAGTAAAGCCTTCCACTGTACAAGGCATCTCTAGCAATAGGTGGAAAGGTGTGAGCTCTCATGATCTGAGACAGACTAAGCTAAGGATAACAACGTACCAGGACCATATTGACACTCGCCTTGGAGGGGAAAGAAGAAAGAGAGGTTGTAACAGGCTGGAGATTTAAGAAATGGCAGCAGTCACAAGTGTAATCCCGGAGCTTGGACTCCATGGGATGACCAGTGCTGCCCCTTGCTTTCTGTACCAAGCAGGATTGTGACCTGCCCAATTCTCTTCTGGAGTGGAATTGGGAGTCAAATAATATTAATTGCTAGTTCACTGGTTTTATGGGTCTTCTGTAGGTTCAATAATGCAGTTTATAGCTGTGTAGTGCAACTGTATTGCCGATTCCTTTTATCAACAAATAAGGCCATTTACAGAGTTCTGGCATGACTGTGTGGGGTTTAAAAACTGACCAGATATGAGGACAGTGGGAAGGATTACATAGATGCCCTACACCACTCACAGTGTGGTTCCTTCTCCGCCATCCGTCAATGAGTTCCCTGGCACAGTTTCATCTCCTAGCACTCACATCTGAGCTACGGACAACACAGCCCCATGCTCAGTCCTGATGGGATCCAGAGGGAAATGAAGTGCCTGGCCATCAAGTAGCCTGTGAAAGGGCACCCACTGTCCCAGGGCTGGAAGCCACCCCTGTGCCACACACGCCAGCACTGACTGGGAGCACTGGCTGGTGAAGGGGCATAAGTCTGACCCTGCCACATCCTCCCCCACGTGAGCCAGTGTTTCATTGCAGGGAACAAATCAGATGGCCAGTGTGAGTGAAAAAATCCCATATATTGCTGTGCATGCAGCTATGTCCAAGCTTACGAGTCCCAGCTCTCAGGGCAGCCTTCCTTTATGGGGACACAGCTCCTGCATCGCTGCCTGCAGCCACTCACAGCTCACAGGCACGCAGCACAGATGGAGCTGCTCTGGACCAGCCTGTGCCTCTCTGGGCAGACACAGACAGCGGCTCTCCACGGACCATGCAGTAAGGGGGAAGAAAAAGGAAAGCCTTACTCTAATAAGTACCTCAAATTCAGCACTGACACCACTGTGGGTTTTCAAGCTACTGAATCTTTTTTAGCTTCTGAGAAACACACAATCACATATGACATTTGCTTGAAAAAACACTGGCTTCTAGTTCTCAGCAGCAGAGTAAATGTGGAAAAGATGAATAGAAGAAGATACCAATCAGCTACTGAATTGGTTTAAGAATGAATTAATCCAGTCTTGTCATTTTTGTGTTCAGCAATGCTCAGTCTACACAAAAGACCCCTGGAGAAGCACAGAGATGCTGGCCACCATGTATACTTGGGTGGTCCCTACATTGTGTGTGCAGTGTGACTAACTGGTGCGAGCAAAAGCAGCTCTGATGCATCCTGAGGTCATAGATAGATCCTGAGGTCAGGAGTCAGCACTATCAGGGCTCTGGCTGTGCAGGCCTGTACCTTAGGATGATGCTATTAACACACAAAGCTCATTTCAACTTTCCTGTCCAGTTTAGGCAGGCCAGTGTGTACCACAGACAGTTGGTACAGGGCAGCAGGGAGCCAGGACCATCCAAATGGTCTGAGGGCTGCTAAGACCTGTTACGTTGCCTCTGTAGAAAGACCTCAACAGATGGGGAGGTAGGGGACAGACTGGATCTCAAGTTATTCCATGTAGCTTAATTATTTCATAATAACATCTTTAATGCATCTTAGAAGCTTGGAAGGACTCCTTTCATGCCTAATTGCAAGGCTTTCTGAGAAAGCAATCACTGCTCAGAGGCATTTTCCAAGGGTTTTTCTGTCTTTTGCCTTTGTAACATCAGTCAAGCAAACCACTATTCAGCAGTCTCTGTAGTCTGGCTCCCTTTTTAACCTCTCCTGTAAAACCGTTGGATATTATTATCCTTTCCCTATTTGTTCATGTCTTATGAGTACAGATGCTTATTTGGAGCTTGCATTAGCGTGCTCGCCAAACAAAGAGAAGACATGAAAGGAGCAAAGAGAGCAGTTAAGTTGAAAGTCTCTTGGATGGGCTTGGAAGTTATTTGTTACCAAATGAGAAGCAATCTTTCATCTGCTTTCAGCTGGCGCTGCTTCACTGCGGTGGGGAGTGGAGGAGGAGGGCAGGCATCCAGTTGCAGGTGAGGAGTCTGTGCAAACGATTCCAGTTCATGTCAGATGGGAGAAGGGTCCCTCAGGGTGTATGTTTGAACACTTTATCCCTGGGCTGCAGCACTACAAAGACTCACACTGAGCGGAGGCATTTTCACCATGTCAGTCACTCCTCCTGGCTTACAGGAACAGTAAAGTCAAGTCTAATACCCCCGCTGTGCGCGGGTGCACACACACACACACAACGCCAGCAGCAGCTGCGTGCCTGGCTGCCCAGGATGGTTGGCGTGCTGAGTGGCTACAGCACCAACAGGAGCCCTAGCCACCATGGCCACTCACCGCAGAACAGCCAAGCCATGGGAAGAACAGAGTTTCCCCTCGTGCTCAGGTCACCTCAGCTCAAGGCTGGAGGGATAGGCAGAGCTGGATGAGGAGATGCAGCAAGATGAGCCTTGCGCAGGCTGTGGGAGCCATTCCCCCCTGTTGAGCAAGGACATGGTGTTCTCCATCCCTCATACCAGAGTGGCTTCACAGACCTCCTGGGAGTAAACACACAGCAACTGTGACCTTTTGAAGCTATCTTCCACTGAGTAATAGTTCTCTCTAATCACACAACCATTAATTGTTTCATAATAAACACATTCCCTCAATAGTCAGTGGGAGTTGGACACAACGGCTCCACTGCTCATGAAGATTGCTTTGCTCCAGCTGTTCCTGTGGTACTGATCCTGGAGACACACTTTGTGTGGGGCCTAGGCCCACTTTAAACAAAAGGACTAAAGGGGGCAAGGCTACTATAGCTCATGTTTCTGGTGTCCCAAGGGACATTAATTGCCCTCCCAACCAGCCTAATTTGTCTGCGTTTTGTCCAGAAAGCCAGCTGATGGCTCCTCAAAGTATTTCATGATTACTCTGCAAAGTATTTCAGAGTGTTTGACTCCTCAAAGTATTTCAAGAGCCACTGCTCCAGCTGAGTCAGAAATACCCAAATTGCTTCTCTTAATACCTGGCCTATATGCTCACACCTCTCATCTCTGCAGAGTAACCTGGAGATTATGTTCAGTTATGGTACCATCAGGTATGTCCCTTCTTAGTATAAGCAAACTGCATGCCCCATCACACATGAACCATAAGTCTGTATTGGGTTCACAGCTGGAAGGAGGTGAACAGAAAGTCAGTACATCCCAGCAAGTACCATAACCATGGAGCATGACACTGTTCTCGCTTCAGTCCCTGCATGGAGACCTGGAGAAGCGAGAGGCACTTGGTGGTTGTGCCCAGGCCTGTGTTCTGCTCTGGAGAAGTGGTGATGGTGGGGGTTTCCTTCTGGTAAGGTGGGGAGGAAGCATCAGGAATCATGGCCACCCTCTGATGACCCTTGTTGTACATTTAAAATCCAACTTTACAGTAAAGAGTCAGGCATCACTTTTCTAGCTACATTTTGTTCTGTCAGTTCTGGAAAGATAAGCAGCAAAGCAAAAGATGGGAATCATAAGAATGGCAAACCCACACTGAAAATGGTCCTTGCACAAAACCCAGGGAAGTTTGATCTCTTATCAGACAGCATCAGCCTACCATGCTGCTACATACAAGACACAGAGCTAGTCAGCCTGTTTAGTTTTCCTCTTGATCTGGTAGACAGATACCAGATCTGTGGCACAAGGTGTCTGTGTACACACCTGTCACACAAAAACCACAGCTGGCACCTGCAATACCTCTGCTGAAACTGCACACAGAAGATATCTTGCTAGCAGTTAGGCTCTTATAAATACAAGCTCTGTATTACAAGAGCCAAGACCTCTGAGAAGTGTTCTTATGAAAATAAACACAGGTCCAAGGAGTATTACTGCTTTAGATTTTTTGAGGATCTGTTAACGCTCTTTCCATTCTCCGTCACCACCTAACTAGGTTTCCTGACCATAAGATCACAGGTCCAGGAGGAACATCCCTGGAGACAGTCATTGCCATCAGACTGCTGCCTTTCCAAGCTGCTCCTTATCTGGGCTCTCCAAGTGCTGCTGGTCTGCCCCGCTGCTGCTTTAAAACCCAAAGGGAAGGTTTTTCTCTGCGCAAGAGTTTTCATTTCTTGTTTACCTGTTCATTTTAGTTTGGGAAAGAAACAGATTCTTTTCATTTGTGCTGTGAATAGAAAGCAAACCAAGGTTTCCCCAGGCCTGCATCTAATGAGAAATGGTGTCAGTGCCAGCCTCCCAGCTCCACCAGCATTGTGGCAGCCAAGAGCACTCAAACATACCATGAATGCTAACTCCATACCTCCTGTGTGACACCAGCACCACACCAGCCCACTGGCCCTAAAGTGGGAGGGAGGAGTTGTTGCCATACTTTGAGCTTTTAGCCAAGGCCAGATCTCAAGACCTCTCAGTTGTTAAGGATAAGCTTCCCGCATTTGCAAAGAAAACTCATCTGGCATGCTTTTGTTAGCTTTGTCAGAGTCACCCTGACACACATTGTATATCTTGTCCAGAAGTTGAAATAACACTAAGCAGCAGAATTAGACATAAGGGAAAGAACAGGGTGCTATTACGTGACAAATCAAAGCATTCACTCATGAGGCCAGAAACATTTGCATCAGAGGGAGCTCAGAATAGAAATGGAGCATCAAAAATTTTGGCCACTGGAGTACCACAAAGATCTAACAACCCTAGTGTTTTCATAGCTGATTTTAATAGCCAGGTTTCAGTATCTGTTGTAACTCTGTAGTCAAAGCATGTTACACAGACTCTTTTCCTACAAGTCCATCAAGGACTTCACCTGGCCCAGCTCCAGAAGAGAAGACCCACCAGATCTGGCATAGCTGGTTTTGGAGAATACATAGTGGAGCAATATCTGCAGGAAGCTCTCTACTTATATTAGTGTCATCCTTCACCTTGATGATAACTAAAAATAAAGTGCTGCAATAATCAACTAGATTGACTAAGACAGATGCTGCTTTTAACATGTGTACTGTAATTAACTTACACAAGGCTAGAAAGCTCTATCTCAGCCTCTTCCCACAGTGGAGGAAGTTTGGCTTTCTAATAATAGGAGCTGGTAACACATGTTGAATTATAAAGTAATCAAAGTTGGTTTTGGCAGGAACAATCCAGATTTGTCGTGCTTCCATTTAATCTCGAAGTCTGACAGGCATTCATCTCCCAATGGACTGGCTGCTTTTCTCAGAGCTCCTTCTGAATTTCTTCCCTCTGGCATAAGGTAGGGCACAAATTCTTCACAGTGGGAGGGGAGAATTGCTTTCTCTGACTGTCCTCTTGACAATGCATGTGCTGACTTTCTCTCACGTGCCATATGGTTTGCACACAGTAGTTAGCAACCACATACACACACACGCGACTAATCTGGACGCATGTTATGTGTGCACACCCACACAAAACCTGGTGCAGCTATAAGCTATATGCTTCAGTCGGAGTGGCCTCACCCTGAACTGTCACATATGGGATTATACGGCACTGTCTGAGCAACGGATAAAAGATGCTTCACTGCCCTCTTCCATTTTCCAGCCTGCATGCATGCAATATTGTGCAATGTCCCTTCATTGCCTTTTGCTGCTGTTGACATAGACATTATTCTGGGACACAGCCTTGACAGTAAATGTTAGTTAGCACTTTCTAGGTTATTAGCTTTCCTCACAAATTCTCTCCTAGCCCCAACTTTCAGATCCTGATTCCAATCAGTTTTAGCACCCTTCCTGGCACCCCAGCTGTCTTGGGATCATCACTGGTACCACCAGTTCCCTCCCGCACACCTGACCTCCCTTCCTCTACAGCTCCTCAGCTGCCCTCTCCTTTCTTACTTGCTCAGCCCTTGCTTGGCCAAATCATATCTTTAGGTAGTGATCTAGCAGAAATGCAGTTTAGGCAGCCAGTCCCTTGCTGGCTTTGGTCTCATCACCTTGGCTATCATCCACAGTAACTAGGTGACAGCAAGGGCTTTTGTTGTGTTCTGAAAACCCAGAATCCATACTGAACTGTTAATTCGGGTTGCTAGATCATGTCCTGTGCCTTTTTGCTAGTGTTTCTTGCCAGGTTAAGAAGTCCATAATGCCCTTACATCTCTAGCTTGCCTTGTGAAGATGCCCTCCTTCACACAATCCAGTGCATGCAGAGCATCCTGGAGCTAACACTGAAGCTGTCCCTCTTCACCTCACCACTTCAGATCAGCTTGACTAACAATAACTGACCCTTATTCTACTGCATTTCCCTGTGCTCTCAGATTTGCAGAACAATTTACCTTAGTCTGACTTCTACTTCCACACATAAAAAACATACCCCCACAGTAATATTTGTGCACTATTTGTGTGTGTGTGCAGACACCTGCTACAGATCCTCATTCTTGAAGGGACATCTCCAAGGCAGAAAAGCATAGCTGTTATGGGCCAGGAGTGCACTCATGCAGACAGCCCTCGGCTGCAAAGGCTGCACCTCCCAAAGCCCACGCTCAACAAGCGTCACATGCAAAGACTTCAACATGCTCAGGGCATTGCAAGCATAAATGAGCACCCTCTCAAGCTGCTGCACCTCCACAGTTTTCTAGCTGTGGGTATGTGCAACTTTGCAGACCTGCTGGGGACAGCTGGCGTCTGAAAACCTCACCTTAGAGTCCTCAAATGTTAACTGGAAGTGAGCAATGGGGAGTTTATTTAGATGCAGTTAAAGATTCATTAAAAAAAAAAAAAAATCAGTTTTTATCTCATTAGGATGCCAGAGAAAAAGTTTTTGGCCATGTCCACATTGCATAGCATTGACCTGGCTTCCACAAGCACCATCTGCCTCCTCTGACTTCTGGTGAGGTAGAGTTCAGGGCATGCAATGCCCTGGGTGGACAAAGATACAACTGATATTTCCTGACTGCCTGCTCCAATGCAGACTCAACAAATTCAGCCTTGAATTTGCTTTGGTGTAAGACGTAGCCTATCTCTTGCCATTCACTTGTTATTTATTTATTATGTTCGGCTATTATGCAAAGCAGTGGTCACTCACAGCACAAGCACAGTGCTGAGAGGAGTCAGTCTAAGAGGATTTGATGTAGTAAATCAGTATAGCTTTACTTCTGATGTATTAAACAAGGAAACGGTATAAAGCAGGAAAACATTCTTGTAATGGGAGAGAAGGACATGCACAAAGATGGAGAGGTGGGCTGTAACCGTGTTAACTAAACAAGCCCTGCAGAGTTTACTGTCCCTTATGACTTTCATCCCTATCTGTTGAGCTTCCTAATGAGGACATGTGACTTTGCTTCGGTCTCACGTCACTTCAGCTGATGCAAATCAGGTTTGCTCCTGTCTGCTTTGTATGTTAACATCAGCAACAGGGAGGTCATGTCCCTGATGCCCTCATTAGAGGCAGCATCGGTAGCCCTGGGCAATCTGGGTGTCTGCTTCACTGCATGCAGACGCATCTAAGGAAGAAGGGTTTAACGACAAGTCCTGAGCACACCTAAACTGTGCAGGATAGGAGCACCATGAGCAGGTGCAAGTTTTTCAGCTCACCCTGAAACTCAATAGCTCCCTTTGCAGCAGCAGCCTGCATGCTGGGGTAGCACCTCTGTGAGAGACTGAATTGTTATCTCGAGCTGTTTGTCTCAAGGATTGTTAGGTGTGAGAGACTGGACTGTCATCTCAAGCCATTCACCTCAAGGAACTGTGAACTGTTTATATTGAGCCCTTTGTCTCTGGAATAGCCTGTCTAAGCAGGACATTTCTCCATCCATAAGGACGATTACTAGGCCAGTGAGGCATCCAGGAGAGGAAACAGGCTGAAGCCGACAAGCATGCAGGAATGTGGAGGCTACCATTCTCACAGAAACTGTAGTCTTTGAGACAAGATACTGGTTTCTGGTGTTGATCACGGGAAGGTCGTGTGATAGACAACACCTGCAGCCTGTGAACAGTGCATGAACAATACGTATGTGCATGCACCATCGAAATATGCCCTATAAAAAACCGTGGAGACAAGCCATGGTGTGCACCCACCACTGAAGAATTGAAAACTGAGGACCAACGGGACACCACTGGATCCATGGTAGTGACTAACCTTGCAACTCTATCCCAACTGCTTGTTTGATTTCTGCCTTTTCTTCCATTCTATCCTATTGCTACTGTTTTCTACTTTTGATAATAAAAGCTCTTTTGGGTATATGGCATTTGACCTCGTTTGTGTCTTAATCTCACTCTTGGGATCATATCAAAACCTTCCCCGACATTGGATCGGGACAATCTCAGTCTGCTGTGTGTCAGAGGTGCTTTGCATGGTGTCCATGCCACAGTTGCCCTTTCTCCACAGGAGAAAGGCATTGTGGGGAGCCCGTCAAAGTCAGAGGATCCTCTGTTTCTTGATCCAGTCTGCTGCCATTCTTCCCTAGGGCTTTATTTACAGCTCTGCTCTTCACCACAGACGAGTGCTCTGAACTGTGCCGTAGTGCACTGCAGCTTTAATTGAGACAAGAAGCAACTGCCTCAAACAGTGGCAGGTGGTCAAACAATTGGAGAAAAAGGTAGAGAAAGAAGCAAACAGTGTCCTCACAGCACTATCAGTATCGGAGAAGTACCATTTCAGGTCACATTTGAAACCAAATGCTGCATTTCAAAGCAGGATGCTTTGATTCAAGCTAAGCACACCCATAATTAAAATGAAGTACTGATACTTCGTGTGTGGAAGATAAGGAAATCTTGAAAAAGGTCAAGTTTCATGGCATAGAAGTTACATATTACACAAAGTACAATGTGCTGGACACTTCTGGCATCCCTTGAGGCACTCTCAGCAGCACTTGCCCCAGGGAGCAAGGTACCAGCATTTGCTGTATTGCAGTTATGCACATGATTTTCCAAGGCTTATATTTCAGTTGAATCAAAACTTTGCATCTAAACATGCAAAGGCTTCTTAGGTAGACATATGTAATGCAAATGTAACTCTCCCAGCTCTCTTCCAACCCAGAAGAGAAGAATGACATCTCAGTTTCCTCAGGCTTGTGCCTTTGGACCAGGGGTTAACCAAAACCAAGCTCCAGCTCGTCCAAAGGCAAGTTAGATCCATAAATTAAAAAGGTGAAATGGAAACATTTAGCAGAGCCTCTGGCTGCTCTGACTTCTGAAGGTTTGCAAGTAGTTCCAGGTAGGAAACACTGCTCTGAACATTTCAGTGATTTCCAGAAAAGAACACAGACTTGCAAATAAAATACACACAGAGTAAATGCCTGTGCAAATGGCAAATTTAACATTTACCCATCTACTCCGGCCCTTTATTATAAGCCATTGCTTTTCCACTCATACTTCTCACTGCTAGTTAGCAAGGGTAGCAGGAGAGCAGAGTTCAGGCAGCTGAGCAGGATAACACTGTAGCTGGAGCATTTTGTGCTCAGTGAGAGATCCCCCTTCCCCTCTAGTGATAAAGAGGAACAGGGAAAACCCACTCTGCCTGGACTAGACTGTTTCTCAGATGAGCAGAGTCAAGAACAGCCCTGGCTGCCAGTCTGTGAAGGAACCTCACTGCCAGAGAGAGAGCAGAGTCCTGAACAAGCAGCAACAGGTCACAGCTCACAGGCCATGGGAGGGTGGCTGCAGCAGACTGGGAGAGAAGGTGCAAAAATTAGTAATCAAGCAAGGCAGTAGGTGAATGTCTTGGGGGACTGAACCATCAGAGATGATAAAGACCCTCCTGGGGAATGAGGGCCAGGACAAGGATAGGTTGGACTCCATGGAATCCCATGTTCCCAGAAGTTGGGACCTCACTAAGTGCACTGATGGAAGGTTAGGTGCAGCCCCCCAGGCTGATCTAGGACAAGGTACTTTTCAGCACTGAGAATGCCAAACTTCTTGGCACCTGGAAATGCCAAGCCCTGCTGCTGCCATGGGATCTCTGACCCAGAGGGAACAAGAGCAGAGGACAGCCATACCAGTATTCTCTGCCATCTTCTCACCCAGGTACAACCACAAACCCTGAATACTGGTTTTCAGCTGAATTATCCTTTATGACAAGACTACAAAGTGCAGCAGCTCTAAATGCAACAAAATTCATCTGGCTATTTTTTCTATGACTCTAAGTTCTCAAAATGCAGTCAAAGCCACTTTCAGCTAGTTTCACTTAAAAAAAGTCTAGCAAACCTGCAAGTTTCACACAAAACGCAAGCCATAAACCATCAAAGGTTCTGTTAGAGGGTTGGTGAACTTTAGCAATGCCTTTGATGAAAATGGTCTGAGTTTCAAGTGTGTAATGAAACCCCAAATCATTCAAGTTTCACATGGTTGCAAATATTCCTCACAGTTCTGATCAAAGGTGTATTCAGCAGGGAAGAAGCTTTGATTTTGCAGTACAGGGGACGTGCTGAAATTTTCAAAGCCAGGCCCTGGGATTTAGATGAGCAGTTCTTCTCAGAAGCAATACAGCTAAATTTAGCAATGCTTAGGGGGAAGTAATGTGAAGATGGCATATTTGGATTACTCCTGTTACCCCTAACCCCCTTCCCAGGGGGAAGTTTTAATCCCCCACACTGACATTCAGGAGGCTGCATGCCCCCACAGCATGTTTGGGTTCAGCAACTGCCCTCCCTACATATCCATTTCCAATACTCTTCCCTGACTTCACTCTGCTGACTGCTGACATTGCTGCTCTGTAGCACAGCACTTCAGAGGAAAAGCTCAAGTGTGTTTTGAGGAGGAGGCATTAATGCTGCAAGACTAGTTGCTGACCCACATTCCAGCAAAAGGCACACAGCATGGCTGGGGAGATTTCCCCACCCTGGGGAGGGTCCCTCCACCACCCTCTGTCTGCCTGGCCAGACCACCTTCGGTAGAACAGGAAAGCAGCTGCATCTTTCACTGCACTCAGTGAGGAGACCCAGATCCTCCCGGAGCCAGAGGCATATGTAAATGTCTGGTTTTAATACCACCGCCTTGCTGTGAAGTCTTCATTTGTGACAAAGATTTCCATAGCAACAGACTGATCTCGCTGGCAGGACTGTGGTCCCCTTGGAAGAGCAGGTGGAAGGAGGGAATAGAGAAAGCACAATGCTGCACAAAATGCTATAGAGAAGCAGATACAGGTATTTACGTAACCAGAGTACCAGGCCTCAGCAGGTCAAAGCTCCCAAAGGAGGAGAATTCACCAGGAAACCTGTGCAGAGGATGCTGTGAATGCATTAGACCAGGGCTAAGGAGACATGGACTCTACACAAATCACAGCTCCCCACCTTGATTTGCCCATGCACAGGGCAAGGATCCTGATGCTGCTTTCCTTTGCTGCGACACCTTGCCTATCTAAAGGGACACATTACAGGTACCTCAGAGGCAGAGGAGCACTTCCAGGTGCTGCAGCCCTCCAGCTAGAGGCATGCAGAGCAGAGGACAGATTACATACCATGTGTCAGCAGGTATAAGCTTTTATCACAGCCCTGACAGATATTTGCTCTATCCCCAGATCACCTCACTAGCATATTTCTGTCCTCCAAAGGCAACAGCTAGTAACACTGACCTACCGGACTGTTTACATAATTAGCCACAGACTAATCAATATTTAGATACTGCCTTTAAATCCTTAGTTACTTGGCACTGCAGAAATGCAAAGCTTTGTCATGCTGATAGATACAACTCTGTTACACCAAAGATACATTGCAGATGTTGTTTTTCCTAAGAATAACCCATTTTACAGGCAGCCTGGCATGATACTACAATTCATTCCCACATCCAGTTTCCAATCAGTACAAATAATATGCACATGCATTACAGAGCCATCACCTGCTGCCTAAGAGGCAGTAACTCTTTGGCCAGAAAGGGCTGGGGCAGCCAAGGACATTTTTAGGCAACGGCAAGTTTTTCTTTCTAATGTGTTTTGCTTCTTGATAATTTTGTTATTTTCACAGAGATATTACAGTAAGTGGCTTGGTAGCACCTTGTGATTCTTACAAATAAATCACACCACAGCAATTTAGCTGCGAAGGTAGCACCTTTGGCTGGCATATTTCACTTTAATGTATCTGGAGGCATTTATGCAGAAAGGCCTGTGAAGGCAAAGCAGATTTTTTTTTTCCTCCAGTCTGTGTAACTCCCTATTTAGTTGTTTTTATTGTCCAAATAAGAGGCTACTGTTATAACAGGTTCAAAGACCAGAAGCTTCAAGGGGGAGAGAACAAGATCCAGCATCACAGAAAACTTTAGTATCTTTAGTATTAACTGACTTAACACTTCACCTAGCAACACCAAAACCCCTTGTTCCTGAAATTCAAGCCTAATGAAGGTCTTAGTGCTTTCTGAGATACTGACAAATATGTTGAGGAGCTTTCACACAGATTTCTCTGAAGTCCTGAATGCTTTCATTGCTGAAGGCACCATCATTGTGAGAATTGTAACTATTTCCTTTACTAAAGCCAGTAAAGGATGCCCCCAAAAGACACATTCAGTTCTTAGGTTTTAGGATGACTGTGTGGGTTCACGTATTTGTTAATAACTCCTACATACATTCAGTTTTGTTCTTACTACCACTAGCTTCCACTTACCAGAACTATCACCTTGCTGCTCATGTCTCCTACCCCATCACTCACAGAGCAGAAAGTTAAGTTAAAAGGTGCCAGAACCTTCCCCCCCCGCCCAACAAACCCAAACAAAAAAACCTTAAATGCAGGAAAAGCTCTATTATCACACCCTTGCAAAGCTTAAACAGAGAGGGGTACTTACTAGCCAGCTCAAAACACTCTAGATTCCCCACCTCAAAGCAATATCCTGAGGAAAGAGGAAAAAAAGAAAAAAAATCTCTCCTCATACCAACAAACCCACAAGAATTTTAGAAACCAACCTTTTATTCCTCATGAGGGTAAACAATCAGCTTCCTGCCTGATTTGCTGAATTGGGTATTTTCTCCCCTTTCATGCAAACGAGCAGTTAATTATTTACAAGCCTGTCTGTAATGCTCTAGTTTACATGCTGGAATTTACATGATTTATTAAACAAAATAGCATTTAAAAAGAAATCCTGTCATACGTATGGCATCCTTAAAGGAGACTGAACATCTTTTTCTTAAGAAGTAAGTAAATCAAGGAATTGCAGAAGATGCCTTCTTTTGTTTGCAGCCATTTACCCACTTAAATAAATCATCTCCCTCCTCCCTTTCATTCACAGGTTTTGTGATGAAGTCTCATTAGTTGACTAACCTTTGTGAGTATGTTGGTGTTGCAGCAGGAACTGTTTCATGAAGATTATGCATTAATCATGAATTCCTAAAGGACTGTCTTAAAAATCTGGGAAGGTCAGCTGGTAACTCTGTGTTGATTAGTGGCCCAGAGAGCACAACAGTGAGAAATTAAAAGGGTATTTAACCCTTGTTAGGTGGATTTTTTTTTTTAACCCAAGCCTTTTTTTTTTCTGCTGTGAAAACTCAGATTTAGTTTGCCAAAACATTTCATCGTCATTGTGGTGGACTGTTTGGATAAAAAGCCTTACAAATGTAGAAAAAGAGATTTCATTTTTCTATTTTAATTTTTTCTTGAAACAATATCCCATTTCGAAGGAAACTGCTGCTGCATGTTCCTGAACATTATTCATTACAAAAACAGACTGTGATGCTGTAGAGCCTGACTAATATCTTACTAGGAAGTACTCCATACTTCTCGGAGCTGGACCTTCTCTAAATTCAGAGTCAGAGCCTACAGCCTCCAAATGCAATTAGCTGAGCAGGGTGTCCCTTAAGTGGAAATAAAGCCTAATGCATTTAAGGCTGAGTCAAAATGGTTGAAACTGAACTTCAAATAATAAACATATCAATCATTTTTCCTTCATTATATTACACCTGTATCAATCATGATCTTCACAACAACCACAAAAGCACTGTTCCTACACTTTCCACTGCTTTAAGTACCAATGTCCTTGCACTTGGCATGGGTGACCTGCAATCTCTAACTCATCTTTTGGCAGGTAAAATGCCTTCTAATTCCCTTTTATGACAAGCAGGTATGATCCATAACTGCTAAAACAGTAGGTTCATTTGTTATTGCAGGAAATGATGTAACTTAATAGAAGTTACCCTGTAAAATCCATAAATAACCAGAATTTGGCTGTAGGTAAAAGGTAGATATATTCAAATAGAACTAAAGTTCACATTTGGGCAGTGGCAGTACTTAAATCACTGAGTCAGGTTACTGAGAGATGGATATGGAGTCTTTTGAACTGAGGTCTAGCGTCCTTTCCAAACACCCAATTCTGCTGCCAGTCACCGGCTTTGATGTAAAAATCCCGGTGTGAACTTTGCTTGCCTGGGTTATCAGGAAGATCAGGCTAGATAACCATAAGGGTCCGTTCTGGCCTTAAAATCCCTGGCAAGCTAAAGCAGTGAATCTGAGTATGAATTTTTCAGCACTGACACTAATGTCTCTCTTCTTTTGCAGAGTTGATCTATGGAAATACTTGACAGCAGCTGAATTGGCACAGCAGCTCACACCAGAGTGTCTGTGGAAAACACTCTGAGCTAGATTATTGCAAAATATTGCCTTGCCTCATGTTAGGGATGTAATCAATGAAGTGGATTATTTCCTTTCTTTCCAGCTGTTGACAGCAGAGGTATGCTCCCAGCGCACTTGGTGCCTGGCTCCCCTCTGATTTTGGGCAGGCTGGAATTACTCTAACTAATGGAGTGACTCTAGGCTTTTGTGAGTGTGAATGAAGTGAGACTCCAGCCTCAGGGGATGCAAAAAATGAGCCGTGTTTTCCTCTAGTCTCAAAATACAGGAGAAAGATGGGTGCATAATTACCGATAAGGACATCCATCTAATGTGAGATTTGAGCACTCCTCAAATTGATGAGGTAAAGCTGTGACTAAACCTACTCTTAGCTGTACATTGAACCCAGTTAGTGGTGGGCCCAAGAGTCTCTACAGCATTAGAGGACAAAGGGACGCAGTGCAACAGATATGATGTGGGAAAGACAAACCTTACTGAGCAAAGATATGAGTCCCTTCTGGATTGCAGCATGTGTCAAACTAGAGTGCTGCCACCTGCTTCGGTTCCCTATTTAATGAATGTTCTCTGAACAAAAGAAAAGGATGAGCAAATCATTATTAGATGAAGCAGAAAAAAATATCTCAAGACACAGTCATCTTCCCCCCCTACCTATGAGGCTGGAGTTATACTTTTTGGTTAACAGGATAACAGCAGCAGTATGAACTTCCCCTCTGACTGCTTCTGTGTGCCTGAGCTGTTACCTAAATGCACCATCTCCTCAACAAAATGGGATTCTGGCATCTTGGGCTCAATTAGTTATTAGCCTGGACATCAGGGATGTCAGGCAGATCTTGATAGCTTATTTGTAATATAGGGAAAACTAAGAGCACCACTATATGCCGGTGACTTCAGTGAGTGGCTGCTGAGTAGCCAGAGAATGACCTGGGCCCGCAGTCAGCAAACTCTCTGGAGAGTCACTGGGACCTTTTCCACCAACCCCAGTGGGTATTGGATTAGATTTTTAGGGTCGTAACTCAGACAGATGGCATCCTGCAATATTCTTCAGTATGACCTGTGGACCCTGAGCAATACTTAGGAGGTGCAATGCAGGCTCAAACCCTTGCTGACCCAGACTAGGATTGAACAGAGATGGGAAAGCTGAGAAGTTCCTATCTCAGTCCTTGTTCTCTGAGCCCAGTCCCTGCTAATAGTTTGCTCATTTTCTGAGCATGTGGTTTGCGTTATTAAGACAGTAGCATCCCCCATTTGCAGCCATTTATCCTCTTCCTTGATTGATAGTCAAAGGATCTATCTCAGACAGGTTTTATATGGGCTTTTCTTGTCAGACCCTGCCTGCAGCACCCTGGAAAGAAAATTCTCTGAGAGGTGAGGATGAAAGTGCCACCTCACACAAGGAGCCTTGAGAGACCAGCAGAGTCCCCAAGACACGCAGTGCCAGGTAGGTGGTTTTGTGAGCAGCTTGTCTAGAGCAGGTATTCTTCCAGTATGTTGTTCTGTGATGCAATTTGTAATGTAGGGAAAACTAAGAGCACCAATACAATAAATCTGTTTTCCTGCTTTATACATGTGACTGGAGCAGGTCTCACATCAGAGAGAGCATTGAGCTGGCAGAGGCAGAGTGTGGCGGTACACTCCCCCCAGCAGGAAATGAAACTTCTCCAGGCAGGGAGAAGAGGAAAAAAACCCAAAGCCTGGAGGCCGCAGGTTGAAAGTTGAACAGACCAATCGAGACCTGCCAGGTACACTGAAGTGACCTTCTTGGCCAATAGGGATTAAATGACCACAGATCAGATTTGACAGGGGTATAAACGGGGTCCTACCAGAGGACATGTTGGAACCAGTTCTCCTTGGAGTAGCAGGTCTGCAGTCGGGGACTCCCCCTTGGGTCGGGGCACCGCCCGAGGTAACTCCTTGAGGGAGAGAGCCTTCCTCTTTTAGGTGAGTGATATGCACATTTTGAGTCATCACTTTAAACCTTAAGGATTCTTAAGTTGGCTGTGTAGTACTAATTCCCCCTTACATCATTGAGCCTGTGGTTCACTAATGTTATCGGAGTTCTAACTAACTTTCTACTGAAGAATAAATCTGACTTTTAACACCTGTTGGATTTGATTGTGCATGCCTCTGTAACAGAGAGATAAAAGGTAGAACTTGCTTTGGGGTCCCACTTCTAACACTGTCTTTGGAGCTGAATCTTCCCTGCCTGTGCAATCTTGGCTTGATTTTATACAGGGTGTCCTGATTCTCCCTCCCATCTGCTTCAAACATTGGATAAGGCAAAGCATTCAAAATCAGGAACAACCACCAAAAAAACCCTCAGCCATTGAATAAACAAACACAGGCTTTCACAGGGTGAAATCAATTCCTGTTAGTATTCTGCACAATGCAATAGAAGCAATTCTACTTAGCTCTGCCTTAAATGCCACTGTATGTCATGCTTTGCAGAAACTGATAGTTCCATTTTCAGCATATTCATCTCTAATTAAATCAATGGTTTTGAGCAAGTTCACCTGTCCAATCCACAGAGCAGACTTGAGATACCCAATCTGCAGCAGGTGTGTACAGAGAGGTCTGAAAATGTAATTGAAGTTGTAGGAGATTGTGTTCTGCTGCGCATGTGTGTAGCATTGCCAAGCTCCAGGACAAAAGGGATGTTTCACTTTGTTCATTAAGGAGCTCACTTCTGTAGGAGAACCCAGAGGTCCTGTCTAGTAGGACCTTAGACGTGAACAAGGGAATCTGTCCAGTGACAAATATATATGCAGGATGTGGCCAGCAACTTCCTGGCAGCATTTTGAACAATGGATGAAGGCCAAAGAAGGAAAAGAGCTATTGAAGTGCAAGGAAAAATGTGACAAAGAACACAAAACAATTCAGGACTTCTTTCCAAGGAGACGACCTCACCATAAACAGTGTAGTAGCAAATGGCACTTGATACATTGGTAAGAAATGGCAAAGAAATCATGCATGCTCTCTACATCTCTGCAAAGTTCATGCCGAGGGAACCAAACCCCTTTTTTTCACCTCTGGCATCACCACAACCAAATGAATGTATATGGTATAAATGCCCTTTTTTACATAGTCTGAATGTACATACCAATTTTGGCATCAATGTACAAAACGATAAGAATAGTACCTTCCTTGCTCTGTCAGTACTCAAAATACTAAATTCTAAAGGAAGAAGAGATTTGCCAGGGTTTTAGATAAGATTGGAACATCTTCCTACAAATAGAGGTAGGCAAATAACTCTCAGAAAGGTTAAAGTCACAAATGAGCTCTGAAAGTTTTACCCTGTGGCTGAAGTGCACTTTATATCCTGTATAAACAAGGCCAACTGCACAGCTTGGTTTCAGTGGGAAAAGGGGATGTGACAGTGACAGCAGCAATGGGCAATTTTTACAGTTTGGAAGAGTTGTCATTTGCCTCACTGTGCTGTGGGCATGGATCCAAATGTTCTAGGTCTGAAAATGACCAACCTGTCCACCACAGCAGTGTAACCTCTGCTCACTTATTTTTTCAAAGCCTGTGTTATCTCCATGGTGGTCTATTGGCACCATCCATCCCAACCTATGGCTCTGGTTACACTTTGTCTTTCCTCTGGGCTGCAGCTGCCAAAATCACCCCCTCACGCCCTCAGAAAAGGGTTTGTGCCCCACCAGATCAAGTCCCTTGTCCTCCTTGCTGTGTGGCCTCATGGACATTAGCTCTGGCGCAGAGAGAGGATGGCTGATAGGGGTGTTCTCTGGGCTGCAGGGTTGGTTTCTGCCATGGCCTGGGAGAAGAGTAACAGCACTAAGTTTGTCCTTGGGAGCTGGGTGTCAGAGGATGTGTCAGGGAAGCCCAGCAGCTGTGTCCAGTGCATGCCCACCAAAGGCAGGGCCAGCACCCCAAAGGCCTTCCTCTGAAGGGTGCTGAGCAGAGGGGTGGTGGGTGGGGCTGCAGGGGGCCTGTCACCCCCATGTCACAGTGCTACCACCTGGCAATGCAGCAGTCACAATGCCCTGGGGCATGATAAAGGGGGTATCCTCCTGCCTGGCTTCGCCGTCGGGACAGAGCTGGCCTGGGCAGCCTGAAGACATTTGAAAGCGAGTCTTTGAAGAGCCAGTGGAATTACTTGGAGGAGGCTGAGGGAGGAAGACTGGAGGCTGGATGAGGCTGCTGGAGGTTCTCTGCTGCAAGGCCAGCACCTGGTGGGGCCACATTTGAAGCTCTTCTGATGAACTGAAATCCTGCCTCAGCATTTGGGGAACAGACGCCAGCTCCTCAGGAGATGAGAATAACCACCAATCCCTGGAGGTGCCCGAGGCTATCAGGTCTTTTCAGCTGGATAGCAGTGGCAAGACAAGGGAATGCCTTCTTGAGGAGCACTGCAGAGCTCACTGTCCTCATCCCCTGTGGAGCCAGGGGCAGCAGCTGTAAGAAATGGGATGCGCAGATGATGCAAGGGGTCCCAGTGCTTTGGAGGACTCACTGGTGTCCTGCCAGGCACAGGAAGGATTCTTGCTCCCAAGGTTGATCAGGCTGGGGGCATTTTGCCACTGTTGGAAGCCCCCAAGATGGCTCCAGGTTGAGGGAGAGTAGGGGTTGGGCATCTTCTGGGAGGCATGACCAGCCTGTGGGATGAGGAGGCAGGTTTTGCTCACATGTTCAGGGAATAGCCAATTGCCAGCTCTGGGGTCAGGAAGGAATTTTCCCCCAGGACAGATTGGCACTGGGCCCCGAGGTATTTTGCCTTCCTCTGCAGCACTGAGCACAGCCCCTTGCTAGGGCTCCTTTGGGCCGTTTTGGCTAGGTGCCTGCTGCTCGTGCTCCACAAAGGTGGCCCTCATGCCCCGCATCCAGGGGGAGGAAGCTTTCTTTGCCCTGGGGGCAAAGAACTCTGCTGGTCCTCACACTGAGCAGGAGTGTTACATCAGTGCTAAACACAGAAAGAGCGCCTCATGCTGAAGTGCTAATACTTTTGTGTGCAAAACCAAGATCTCCTGTGCAGGAAAGTGCATTGACCAGATAAGCCTGTAAGGTCTAGGGACAACAAAGTCAGGAGTACTAGGGTTAATGCACCCCTGGGCCAGAGTCTCCTTTCTTCCTCACTGAGGAATACATTTAGACATGCTAGATGCTGCAGTCTTTCCTCAGAAGAAAACTACCTGAGCATGTATACCTTAAAGTTTGCCCAGAGCATGCTAACATAAAGCAATTGCAGGTTGGAGTGCTAGGATAAATTAATCACTAGCATGACTCTGACCCCACATTCACTGCTACTTAGTGCTACTAAGTACCGGCCTGAATGTGGGCACTCAACACAGCAGGCAGCAGCAATTCCAGAGCCCTGGGCTGGAACATTTGTGTTCCCGTTCAGTTTTTTGAAATGAATGTAGCAAAAAATACTGAAGGCTTCTAATGGCTGAGGCTGCATTTTATTACAACACAAAAATAATAAACTGGAACAAGACTAGCAAAATTAACTGCCATCTAAAAAACAAATCATCCTTTCAGATTAGACCTGACATTCTGGATTGAAACGAGTTCCTTGTGGATCTTTCTTTGTCTGTCACCTCTGCTTCTGGGCTGTGAGTTATTCCCTGCTGCAGGCCAGGAACCTCCCCAAGTATCTCCCAGCCATGCTGATGGCTCTTCATCTTCTTCACCTGCCCTCTTGTTCTCAGTACTGTCTCCAAGTCAACATTATATCTGAGAATAAGCAATCTCCACTCCAGGTGCTGGTAGTGAGGACAATGCAATCAAGCAACCTTTCCCTTCCTGCCTGGCTACACCACCACTTTGGCAGTTTGTCTTTGTCCAGGGGCTATAAACAAAGACTATTATCATGTGTCCACTGCAGATACACACACAGACCCTTTTCTTAATGGGACCTTCTCAGATTATGTAGAGGTGACAGCTGGAGAGCATTCCCATATAGGACATTGTTATTATTGGGGTCAGCTGAGATTAATAACAATGTTTACTTAGAGACAGGCTGGGCAATTGCTGAGGACCATTTTGGGCACAGGAGACCTTTCCTAGTGAGGCTTATTGGTGGGAAAACAGAAACACAGAAAGTAAAAAAAATTGTCCATCTTGCTCCCTAGATAGAGCAGGAAAGCAGATGATGCTTGAAAAGGGGCTTATGGGGATAAGTGAAGTATCTGATGAGAAAGTTGCTTTCCCTCCTTCACTGGACAAGATAGGAAACACAGCAGGTGGAAAACAGAGCACAGGGGTTGCATAAATTGCTCTGGCTGTATTCAAGACGGCTGAGTTTTAGACAATGTGCCTTTACATCCTTCATTCATACGCCCCTGATGCTCTGATAGGTTATATTTATCAAGCTCCTTTGACAGTCTCTGAACTTTGACCATCAATTCATCTCCTTTCACCTGCTTTGAGTTGCCTCCATTTTTTAAGAGCAGTCTGCCAGAGGAACATGTTCTGCAGAAATTTATCACTTCTTTCCATCTGCACACATGCCCCTCTGAAGGCGAGCGGTAAAGTGTGGCTCTGCTCTGTTGCTGTATCTTTATGTGAGGCTTCTGGGTACAAAACAATCTCCTGGAGCGTGAACCTCAGTCTGCCGTGTACTACCCTTGTCTCTGTTAAGCCCCTCACGGCACATATGGGGCAAGAGTGGTGAAGTGGTTTTCATGGACTTAGGGAGACTTTCAGGGTACTGTGTTTCTGTGCTTAGGTGTGTTGGTGTGGCGCGAGGTATGCTGGGAAGCAGGCAGCCCAGAGCAGGGAATGTCTCTTTTCCAAGTTGCAGAACACATATGTGCTCACAGATTCAGGACCGGTCCAGCACTGTGCCAAGGAAAACAAAGCAAGGAATGAACAGTGGAATTCCAACACTGGTGTGCAGCTACACAGAACAGGCTGCAGCTCATAAGGGCTTGTTAGATTAGATGTAGCCTAAAAATGCCTGTGCTGTTGATATGGCCTGAATCAATACTGTTGTGAAGGTACAGCATGACATCCAACCTACCAAGTCCTTTCAGATCCGTGGTGATTTTGCATTGTACCAGCTCTGGCAGTGCTGCTTCCTTGGCACAGTTTTGCTCCACAGGCATTTTCTTATCTCTGCATCCTACCCTCTGAGCCCTCCATACGCTAACATCACTTGCACAGCAATAAAGAATGGGCTGAGAAGCACAGGGATTTTTTGATCAAATATGTATGGAAAGTATCTCTGATACATTTGTTATGTTCTTACATACCTGCCTTCAGCAGAGTCCCAGCTCAACAAACTCAGTTTCTCTCCGTATTTTGAGAAATTTCATTGCAATCAGTGTATTTCCTAGTAAATAAATGCAACTTGCTCAGTGGGGATTAGACCTAAGAACTTTAATCTTTCTAGTGTGCTTCTTGGGCCCATGACAGGTACAGTTCTGTCCCACTCAGTGGCTGCTTTGTTGTCTTTCTTGCCGTGCTCTTGGATACTGTAGGGAAGTTTTCTCTGAAGGCAGGTTTGAGCTCTTTGCCTCGGCACTGGTGCAGCTGACAAGCCTGAGCAGCTCGCAAGCTGAGTCCAAGGTTGAAAGCCCAGAGGGAATTCAGAGTGAGAAATGAAAATATTATGGAATAGGAGCTGGAAGTTATTTCTTCCTTTTCTGACCTATTGTTAGTGCAGTTGTAGGGGAAATGGCAGACTCCACTGCTCTGATTTTTGCTTGTAACAAGCTCTCCAGCACCCCTGCAAAGATTTTTATTTTAGCTTGATGGTTTTTTTTGGTTTTAGAATTTAATTTTTCAGTTTTGACCCTCCAGCGCACTTGAGCTCATGGAGCACAAAAGCATTTGCTGCTTCTCCTCACCACACAGAAAGATACTTGGCTGAATTTCACTTGTAAGTTTTAGACCTGGATATCTGAGGTACAAAGAAAATAAAGTACTCATGAATATTCTTTTGAACTGGCTCTGCATATTCCTAGAGCTGGGCTTTAGAGCTTTTCCACCTACTTTCCAACAATTTGTGGCAGATGGGTTTTTCATTCGCAACAAAGTTTGGCCAAAGCAAAAGTGTCCCTAATACTTAAGAGTCCAACTGTATCTTTGTGGTAGCAGGCTCACAGTGCTGGATCCCATTGCAAGCCACAGTTGTTCTTATCAAACCAGACAGGAGCAAGTTGCTTCTGTTGTCTTGTTGATGGACAGTCTGCAAATAGCAAAAGTGACCAGATAGGTTTTGCAGAGTACAGTGGGCTTTCAGCTTAAGCACAGAATGGACTGGAGGTGAGGGTTGACAACTCTGATTGTACTGGTTTTAGAAGAGATTGCTTTCCCTGGCCCACATTGTGCTTCCCGGGGTGTGGGCCAGCACGGGCGGCTCTAAGCTTGCTGCCTAGGCACCCTGACCTCCCAGGAAGTATCAAATACAGTTTAACATAGCGGAGACACAGGGATGAGGGACCCCACTCACTGGGCCAGAAACACCATGACCACCTTGTTACTGCCCATTCCCCTTTGGAAAGCATTTACCTGCCAGAGGATGGTGGCAGACAGTATGGGCACCATGCTGTGCCGTACGCAGCAGTGCGAGCCCCGACTGCGCCCTCAGGCCCCCGTGGCCCAGCGCAGCCTCCCTGCGGTTCCCTCCAGGCCTCCATATTGGCTCCGGCCCCAGCGCCAGGCCTGGTCTGGGGGTGCCTGCGACAGCCCTGTCCCTGCTGTCACCCACTGGTGGACTCGGGCCTGTCCCCAGCTGTCCTGTCTCACTGACGAGCCTGACCCTCGGTCCTGCCATACCCCCCCGCTGTCCTCACCGGCCGCTGTGGTGACAGAGGGGCCCTGCAGAGCGGGAGAGCCCCGGGGCCGGTCATGCGTGGCCGTGAGGTGGAGGGGCTGTGGCCCAGCCCGGAGGAGATTCTGCAGGCCTGGCCGCAGCCCAGAGCCCCGCTGGGTGAGGACGGGGGAGCAGCCTGGCAGAGACCCTGCTGCTACCACCGCCACACTCTGTAGGACCAGATTTATTTACAGATCCTTTATTTCCTTTCCATCTCCTGCTGAGTCTTGCCTGCTTCATGGATCCCAGCTGCTTTTGAATGAAATATGGCTCTGATGCAGGCAAAACTCTCTGGCAGCATGGCTCTGGGAGGGAGGAGGCCATGCGAGTCCGCGTCCAGCCCTGGCATGAGGTCTGCTGCATCGGCTCTGGCCCACGGCTGTGGCGGGAGAAGGCAAGGCAGGGCAGGGCTTTTCCTCGGTGTGTGCTGAGCTCAGGCAAGAGCTCGCTTCCTAGTGCTGCCTCAGGGCTGTTAAAGAACACGAGTGGAGAGAAGCAGCTGCTTCTGTAAATGTCAGAGTCCCCTCCCATGCCATCCCCATTAACATGAAACTGTTTTTATAACAGGTGTTTGAAGCTTTTAAATATTTGCTGGCCAGGTTTGAGTCGTTCTTTTAATCCTCTACCATAGCTGTCTAGACATGAAGCAGCTACCAGGCGTTGTTTCTAGAGCAGGCCATGTTATCCTCGTTCTCATTGTCTTCCAGCAGAGGCAAGGCAGGAAGCAGTGCTGAGAACAGAGGTCACTGGGCACGTTGTTAAAACTCTTCCGTTTGCCTGACAAATAAACAGGACGAACTCGAAAGCGGTGACAAAACTGCAACTGCATTGGCATTGAGGAGTCGTGGTGGGATACGCCGCAGGACAGGCCATTAGCATTTGGCTGAAGCAATTTTAATCTGGGCCTGAAGAATATGCAGCCCAATTACTGCAGCTATACCATCGAAGTAATGGGGAGCTTGGGAGTGGGACTGATGAGGAGCTTCATAACAGGCTAATGAGCAGTCTGGCTGCTCTCCATCAAAGGCCTATGGAAGTTGGTACAAGACCCCTGGGGTGGTACAGGAAGAGAATGTGCAGACTGGGAAATGTCCAAATATAGCATTAAAATACAGCATGAACTGAGTGGAAACTTGTGCTTAGCACGTGGATAAAGCAACTGAAATGTGACAGGTGCATGAGAACCGATACGTTCTCAAAAGGGGCTATATTTGCATTATACAAAGCACAAGGAATAGATTAAATGTATATTTAGGAGAGCCATTTTAGACTTAGACTTTCTGGGTGGCTGGAAACACCTTTTGTTCCAGATAACAGAGGAAGCTGCCAAAAAACCCAGCCTCTTGGGGTTTGATTATTGAGGAAGAGTAGAGAAAAAAGGAGAATAGGTAAGAGCTGTGGGCAAAAAAGCAGGTATCAGAGGCGGGAGGTGGTTTTGGAGGAGCTGCTGAGAATGACAGAGGAGGAGATGGGCAGGAGCTCAAGAGGACTTTAGGGAGAGGCTGGGGATGGCAGGAAGTATCTGATGCACATGGAGCTGGAGCGGCTAATCAGGCATTTATATCTGCTGTCTCGTAAACAACTGATAATCATCAGCTCCATTCCTCTGTACTGGAGGTCCATGAGAGCTTCAACAGGTTTCTACTGCTCCTCATTATAGGTTAACTGAAGGACTTGCTGTGGATCTGACCATCCAAATCCTGCTGATTAAATGTGTGAGAAATCAGTACTGCTGGACGATATTTTTTCTTCTCAGCTTTTAATTTTTTTAAGAATCCATGAGCTGAGGTTGGCAAAGTCAAGATCTCAAAAATTAGGCACTGTCTATACATCCTAAATTCGCCTCTCTGATTATGCATGATGAAATTCCTTTTAATGAACTGTTCACATGCACACAAGAGCTGACCTGCACCTGCTTTTGCTGCCTCCTTGTGCTCTTGGCAGCATAGCCCCTGCAAGTGTTTGGTTGTCATCTACTTTCTTTGTGGCTGGGCAACAGGAGTTTACACGGCTGGTTAACTGGCATTCAAGATACCTTTCTTTGACTGGCAACCATTTCAGCATGTGCTAAAATGTGTTTGGGAATCATGTCCCAAGATAGGTCAGAATTGGAGCCCCAGAGGATGTGAGTAACTTAACGTTCTCCAGGGTAAGTTAAATAGTTGATATAAATTATAGTTATTCAAGAGATGATTGAAAAACATCTGTCATAACAGCACATGTAATGTAAGCCTGCCCAGCACATGGGTTAGGTCCCTGCCCAGAAGTGCTGATGATCATTCTTAATCAGCCTCTAATTTCTTCCTTCCAATTTCTTGCAACGTAATGATCCTGCTGCATAGGTTCTTTTATTCCTGAGTGGTATCTCAGAAGCCTTTGATGGTGTGTTAGCAACCTGAGAGCAGTGACTTGCTTCGAAGTGGCTGGGTGATGATCTCAGAGGGACATAGAATAGGGTAAGATACTTTGCAGTGTATCATCATTTGCTACTAAAGTGCTAACATGAATCCCTTGCCAGTCATAGGCTGCAAGCAGCAATCAGGTCCTGCCTGTTACACTTTTGATGAGGGAAGTTGCAGTGTCTTGGAAGTAAAACTATCTGTGACTGACATATTTTGCTTCAGCTGCCAGAGTAGTAAGTTATTTCTGTGCAAAAGCAAATGTGGGTGCAAATGTAGTACCAGGTGACTGATCAAGGCCTACAGGCAATAAGTAGCTAATACTCAAACTAAATGAACTCTGGGGAAATCCTTGGCTTAGATCTCTTGCCTACGACATATAGTTCAGAAATAAACATACATGTATTTTACTAGGCTGTTAGGGTAGGCAATGGAGAAAACACCTACTGACTTCAACAATGTCAGGTTTTCAAGTTAAACTCTTCAAGCACAACTTGTGAACTCAATTTGTGAACAAAATAGAGCTGAATGTATTAGTTAACCCTATGACTGAACAATTGTGCAGAATTTTGTACTTGGGTCTGGGACCGCTGCTTCTGCTGCTTTCAAGTAGAAAATGAACCAACAACAAATAGGGCAAAGCAATGACTCTCTGAATGGAGAAGTGTATATATATCTTGATATAAGTATGAAAATCAACTGTTTAGAAAACAATCCTGAATTCCTGTTTTGCATGAATATATAACTCAGATGGTCTGACACCAAGAGGTTATGATTTCTGTTTCATCCCCAACTCCTCTCCCATATAGTCAGTGGGGTGATCATCCTGATGCTAACTGAGGTGCTCTTAGTGCATGTACTATTAATCTGTGGCTGTTGATCCTTTTATCCTAAGTTTTGGTATTGCACGTGATTGCTCCTGAGCTTCCAGCTAAATCTGAATTAGAGATGAATTTTTAGTTAGATCTCTGCTTAATCAGCTTGGGCTGCTCTCTAGTTTTGGATTGGTGCATGTTCCCATTGGATGGCATTTTTCAAAATAATTTCCTAAAGGCTTTTTTTGTGTGTGTTTGTTTTGAGGGGTTTTTAGTTGTTTTTGTTTGTTTGTTTGTTGGTTGGTTGGTTTTTTGTTTTGTTTTTTGTTTTTTTTTTTTTTAGATGATGCTTGTGATTGACCTCTTTTTCGGATTCAATGACAAAGTGTTTGAAACTGTTTCATTTCGTTTCACTTTGAAAGAGTACTAATAGCTTACCTGCATTACTGTTTCTGCTTCTTTATTGAATAGTTCACCTTTCTTGTATTTTCTGAACCTACAGGCTCCAAATTCGCTGTCTGTGGATGTGATGTAAAGTCTGGTGTAAGTTTAGGGGAACATTTGGGAATATTTACTTGACTCCGAAAGCTGTGGTTCGTAGGTCCTTTCCTCTATAGTGCCTTGGGAAATAGAAGCAGGAACAGAGACGATCAAATTAAAGGTGGTTAGAGTGCTGCCACCTTTTGGTACAAAATTAGGGAGAGCTGTTGCCAATACTGACTTGGGGAGAAAAGCCTTTTCAGTATCTAAATAGCAATGAAAAGGGATTACCTGGACGTAACCTGCTTGACAATAATTTTATCCCATGTAGCTGCTTTTCTTTCTTCCTCCTTTGTGCGGTCCTTCTGCCAGTTCTTTATTTGCCTGTTGGTTTTCACTAACAGTTTTCATACCATTGTTTACCATGTTTGTATCTATGATGAATGCAACATGAAACTGCTTAGAGCATCCCAAGCTTGAGAAAGGATGCTCTGATGCTTCTTTTAGGAGGAGCAGTGGCTTAAATCAAAGACATGTAGCAGCTGAGCAGGTTGTAGAAAATTGCTTGACATGGAAAAATGACTTGTGCCTAAGTGTTGCTTGTCTTCAGGCACTCTAGAGCAAGGATGTGAATTGAGCTGGTTTATCAGTCTCACTAAGAGTCAGTGGTAATACACAGTTAGACTTGAAATGCTGCTTCTTCCTCCATGCACCGTTCAGGGACAGAGAGAGATAAAGGGAACAGTGTGTCACATTTGCATGCAGTTTTACTTCCTGCCACTATGTGTTTAAATGCTTCTGATGAAAATTTTATGCAGTTTAACCCATAGGAGAAGGCAGATGCTAAATACACAGGTCATAGAATTTTTTTTTCAGTGCGGCTTTTTGCACAATTGAAAGGACATGGGACCAAATCAGAAATTTCACTTTCTTTCAGAACTAAGTTTCTTGGAGGTGATAAGAAATGCCATCTAAAGACACTCTAATGTCACTTCCCAGACTATGGGATGGGAGGTTGGCATGCAAATATCTGTAGGGATCTCTAATCCCTCATTACTGGCCCTTGTAGGAATGGAGACAGTACCTTAATCAGGAAATGGCTGATGTCCCCACAAACCACCTGTGCAGCACCGGACATTGATTTGTGTTAATCCTTCACTGAAGAATGTACTGCAAGTTACCAGGCTGTGCTGGGTTACTGGCTCTCCCTGGATGTGGAGGTGCTGTGAGCAGCAGGCTGCAGATAGCTAGCAGGTGCCTCAGGTTTTTAATAACCATTTTCATGGTTGGTAATGACAGTAATATTTTATTAAGTGAGAAAGCTACCCATTTCTTTACTCTGTAGGCTCCAGCTTATAACTGATAGTTAAATAATACTATAATTTTACTTTACAATACATTCAAGACCTGTTTTTACAACTTTGAGTAGTACTTTCTCACAGGGGTATGTTCCTTGACTTTAAAGACAATGGTCACATAAACAAAGGTGCAGAATCATGTCTTAACATCTGTATTGTACATGCGGCATGTAAGTTATTGAATGGGTGCTGTAATTATTATTTCTGTACATGTTATGAAGTCAGTGTGATTGCTTCTATCCCAGGGTAAGAGTACTGATAGTGAATAACTGAGAAGAAGCTACAAACAAAACTTAGTTGGTATGCAAAATATAAGATGTCAAGATCTGACATTCTTCATCACTTATAAGAAGACATCTAATAACTCATAAGTGACTGTAAATGTCCTATCACTCCTAAAATGTTATGCATTCTCTATCAACCAGAATAATGATTACAAATGTTCTAGCACACAAAACACCAACAAAACAAAAGTGAAGCATGAAATTAAATTAAAGAAATAAAGCCAAAAATAATGATAATGCTACTATACCTTGCTTTATTAGTAGTTATCATCTGGAAGGATCTCAAAGCTCTGTGGGCAGGATGGCTGCTTGCTGGCTCCAGACAAATCTGACCACACATATATAAATACTCATACATCATTTATATATAGCTGTTGGCACAGAAGAGTTTTTTTTCTAATTCTTTGTGGACTTGCAATGAGGCAGACATTCTGGAAAAAAATTAAATGCTTTTTGAAGGTTTCTTTGCAATTGCAAGCACTGGAAAATTAGTGTTGGCAGCAATAGCATTTGTAATCACGTGACTCCAGGAGCTGAATCCTGTAATATCTCCCTTAGAGTGACCAAACGGGGGATGTTCCATTTTCTGAACGTCCTCCACTTTTCTGCAAGGGTAGATGAAAAAGGGAACATCATAACTTCTTAGTTTTTCTTATTTCTGTCTTTGTATATTCTGTAGCCATTCTCCTTTAAACACTTTTGTCTCTGCTGTGCCTGAAACCTATCAGACATGTTCTGTGCCTGAAATGTCCATGCTATAATTTTCACCCTTCCTTTTTCTGTCCATTTCTAGTTTCCTTTGGGGATCTGAGTAGAAGACACAGTTGCTGTTGTTATTTGTCATATTTGGAATTTTTTACTCAAATGATAATTTGGGTTTTTTTTTCCCTTGGTTAACTTTGAAAAATGTTCATCTGCAAAATGTCTTAATATGCATCTGAAATCTATGAAAAAAGGTGGTTTTAAAAATTGTTCTTCAGAAGCTTAGATTACAGAAAATACTGGGTCTGTTCCCTTTCCTAAACTCTTGATGAGCTCCTTCTAAAAAGTAACAAAGCCAAGTGGTTGTTAGGAAAAAATATATGTTTTTTAAAATCACGTAAAGCCAAATTCAGAGACTACACAGAGGCATCATAAGCCCATCTCCTACCGACATGTTGTGGGATTCTGGTACCTAACTGCAGGTTGCCTGTAAAAATCTTCTCCCTTGCCATACATTTTAAAACGAATATTTCTTTCAGAGCAGGAGTAACTGGGCTAAGCTGGCTTCTGGGACAGAGGAAGGTGATCATTATACACATGTTTCAGCAAAAAACATCTAACGCTTTACACTGACCATATGCTCCTGAAGCCTTGCTCCTAAGGGTCCTTTATTTAGAATAAGCACTCCTGGGCAGATATCCTCATAAAAAATGAACAAAGCAGTTATCTCACGTCAGCACTTACTGCAGTGGCTGTTACTGTGTTTTCACATGTGCTTGTATAATGCAGTTACCATACAATGAGTCAGAGACTGGAAAAGGCAAAATTGTCCCCAGGTAGGTTTGATAGCAGATCGTAGGCTGAGTGGCATTTCAGCTGCACATGGTATGTTTGCTGGTCGGGTGTGACTGAGGTGAATTGTGCAAGCATGGCTTGGCTTGAGACTCCTTCCTGATGTTGTCCTGTCATAGGAAATAGCAGGGGAACTCCACAGGGCATAAATCAATGTGGGTCTTGGACTAGCTTCTCCAATAACATTTGCTTCCAGCCCTATAAGTTGCCTTTTACATGAGCAATATGCCTCTTCCTTTAGCTGTCTTTGTTGCCAATGTTATTCCTCTCCGATGCTCTTCTCCTGTTTCTGTGTTTGTCACTATCAGAAGACATTTCCTTCTGTCTTGCTCTTGCCTTGTGTGGTGCCCTCCTGGGTCACCTCCTCCTTCTTGGCTCTTTCCTTCCTCCAGATCCATGAAACCCACTGTCCTAAATCCCTTCTCCTTCAAGAGAGGAGGCTGCATTCTTCATTGCACTTTCATAATGCCAGTTGGCCACAACTTCTTGCCCCTCAGAGACAAGAAGCATTCACTAGGGGCTGGCTGTGCCACGCTGTTTGGTTTCTTGTCCCAGAGCTGGAGGAGGAGAGGCACAGCTGGTAGTGGAAGAGGGAAAGTATTGCAAAATTCCTGGTGGCAAGCCAGAATCCAGAGGACAAGAAGTGAAAGGAAAGGGCTGGAGATAAAAGCAGACGGCAAAAGCCTAGGGCTTTGACTTGCAAGTGTCCAGTGATCATGAGAATGTGTATTTTGGGATCCTGACCTGCGCTTTCTTAAAGAAACAATGACTAATTTTGATGCGATGTTGTAGAGATACAAAAAGGGTGGGAAATCTATTTACAAGCATCAGCTGTTGTGTTCTGTGCCCCTGTAAAGCCTATGCCCTAATCATCCAGGTTCTCTGCAGCAGCACTGGGAGCAAACCATTATTTGTGAGTCTGTGGAAATCTGTGCCCAGAACAGAGGTTTCTTTAGTAATGGTCTCCTGGCAAAGGGGCAATTTGTGGGAGCTCATGTCCTTGCTCAAGAAACCCATATGGAGAGATCCTTTCATCTACCATGAGATCAATCTATAGTCTTTCAGAATCACCCCCCAAAATTATATTACTATGTTCTGTTAAATCATGTAGGATTTTAACATAATTTGTGTAGAACATTATTAGTTTGTTATCTGTTAGATTCTTATCTCTTTCTCTGTCATGAGATGAGAAGCTCAGCGATTAAAGCGTATCTCAATGACTTGCATCCTGTCTCCAGTTCATTCATTTTCCTACTTCTATTTTAGTCTCTTTTCAGATGTTTACTCAATGGATTGATCACAGGCAATAGGCACTATTTGTGTCAGTTTCATGCAGTGACCTGGTGAGTCACATGGCTTCATGCTGTTCTCTTGCTTAGAGAACACATTATCAACAAAAATATTTACAGGGTGAGATTTTCCACCTCTGCCCCCAAAGTGGCCAGAACTGCTGTAATGCTGATGTGCACAAATGTTTGTGCACACAGTATTGAATTCATGGCAAGGGGCATTTTATTTTTACTCAAGAGCTGGTGTATCTGAAGAGCTGTGCTGATATAAGTTCACAGCATGGATTATGACTTTAATAAACCAACATAATTTTTCCAGAAGAAGCCCTGCAACAGCATCTTGACCTTGTTCCTTCTGCTTGCCTCACACACGGAGCATTTTCAGAATTCCTTGTTTATACCTCCTGATAACATGTTATAACTAATGAACAAACCTTTTGTGGAAACTCCTAGGCAGACAACAGTGTTTATGAACAGAAATTACAATATATACTAAATCATTCCAAATGAAATAGTGCACCAAATAAAGTAAGTGCATTTTATTGTTGTCTCACTATAAATGCTTAATCACTTCCAGCAAAATACTGTATATGCAGAAATAAATATTAGATACCTATTTAAAAATGCCTTACGGGAAAGTGGACAAACCTGCAAATTAAATATATGCTGTAAATTCCATGATAGTTCAAGAGAGGTTGCCAGAGCAGTCACTGTACACTAATATTTATTGAAGATGATGCCTTTCTGTTATAGATAGTGAACTTAGTGAACTGACCTCAATCTCTCACTGTGATGCTGGTCAAGTCTTTTTGAAAGAAACAGCAAATTGTATTGATTATGCAAAATGTTCATAAAGCATTTTTTTATGAGGGAGAACTGGGTGCACTAAAACAACGGCCTACCAGGATTTAGCTGAAAACTGAAGCGTGAGGAAGGACAAGGGAATGGTTTAAAGCCATCCCAGCTCCAAACCATCAGCAGTGTGTCTCTTGGGAGCTGTAGTTCAGGTCTGCCATGTCCTCCCTTTCTCCTGCAGGTCAGTGTTCTCAACTAGCTGGTGCCCACCAGTGGTTGACCTAGGGCAGGGACTCTCCTGATATGCTGTGATGAGACTGTGGGAATGGCTGTCCTCCGTAGTAGAGCAGTGCAGCAAAATGCACAGATGGTACCTCCCTCCCATGAGGTACCACAGTGGCATTCAAGAAGTGAAAATTTTATTTTCAAGAAAAAGCTTCTGGTTTTTTTTTCCCTCTGGAAAACAGACCATCCATGAAAGTGTATGTGGGCCTCACAGTGCAAGTGCCCAGGAACAAGCAGAAGTGCCAGTCCAAGTGCTCTTAGTCTGGAGGAAAAGAGGTCTGTACTTTGGCTTTGCTATCCCCATTGAAGGGACTTCCCCTCCACCAGGAGCTGGGGAGCACAGAAATACTTGCTGATGGTATGTGTAAATGTGGGGGAATGGAAAGACCTGTCTCCTGGAATGACATATCTGCAGTGTGCTGGTTTGGTGACTGTGGCAAGCCTATCCTTGACTAGTTCGTAGTAGTTTATGCCTGTAGACTGTATGCTGCTTCACTTCAGTCAGGGCCTAATTTTCATGGGGAACTGGAACAGATTTCCTCCAATGTTCCTCAAGGTAAACACTAAGCTCAGGAGATCTTATTAATAATTTCTAGTTACCAGTAGGGAAACTGAGGCATGCAAAAGAGGCAGGAATTGCCACTGGAGATTCAATGACATAAACATAGCTCCCACATGCTCAATATCCCCTTAATCAGTGCTCCATTTCCCCTGTACACAGTGGTTAACAAATAGGTGGAGCATGCTTGCAATCTATTAGCTGTTACAGCACACTAACCGACAGTCCTTAAAGACTAAGTAATAAAACAACTTGGTACCTAATGTATACCTGTATTCTGATTTTTGATGGGGAATTGGATGGCCAGATTGTACCAGTCCTGCCAGTTGAAGTCTACCTGGTATTTCCTCACCCCCACCCGCCCCCGCCCCTTATATGCCTCATGCCCTTTAATGAACACTTACGAAAGTTAATTTCAGTGCTGTTAAAGTGATGGCTCTTCTCCTGAAGCTGATGCAAGGCAGACCACTGCGTTTAAATTTTTTTTTTTGAAAGGCCCAGAAGGAGGAACACAAGTGCAGGTAGGCAAATACATTAGGCCTAGGCAGTGCTTGTTATTTGTCTTGGTAAGCCCTGTGATATCTGATGTTTCACAGGTCCTGGAGGTAATGTGACTCTATAAAACCTTTGGTTTATTAAAGAGGGGCCATACCACAGGATAGTAGAAACACTGAAGCTTATCAAGCCTGTTTTTTCTGTGAGTCCCCAAACTATTCTGCCCCTGCTCAGTGTCCTCTACAGTCATCCTCCTGACGCCTCCAGCACTGTCCTTCATCCTGTAGCTATTAGCAAACCAAGAGGCTGCACACTGATTCTGAGCAAGGGTTTGCTGGTCAACTGGTGAAATAAAAAGGATAACAAGGAGCTCAAGCTTTTTTCTGGTGGGTGCTAGTTTAGGTCTCTTTTCTCAGTCCTGCTTGTGATTTTTCAGGAGACTGAAGAAATAATTACATATCTATGAAACATCTCCTCCTTTGTCAAACTTAATTAAAATTTAGCCAACCGTTTTGAAAAATCTTTGGAAAATTGTACTGGGAGGACCAACATAGGCAGCATAGCTACATAGATCCAGTTTTCTTAGGAACCCAGGCCAAAAATGTCTCACAAAAGACTCTAACAGTTCATCAGTGCAAGGTCTGCACTGGTGGACAGTGATTAACTATTCTTTCTTAAAAACATCTGAAGAGGATTTCACCCTGTACTTTAGCAAAGTCTCTCTTGGTGGAGTGTCATGGATTTAGGGACGTACTATTGACACTGGCATATTTTCTTTCTATTCCCATGTCCCAATCTATAGTTCCTCCTCTGATTCACATGCTTATGCTGCCAAGGCAGCTTTTTAAACATTAGATGTCAAGTTGGACACATAAAACATTTGTTTTGGAGTAGGCAGGTTTTAAGTAAAATCTGTGTTGAGTGCTCCTCTTCACTTGACTACTAGATGAAGCAATCAGAACAAAATCAGAAAGTAGCTTTAAAAATTAAAGAAATCAAAGTCCCTTTTTAAGGATGAAGTGGAAAGTACTTCATTGCTTACTCCAGGGAAAAAAGAAAAACTACCATGAGATCATTCCCAACCATGAAGGACGAAGAAATCTGTGAAATCCCGGTTGTAAATCTCAAGATGGTGCTAAAACTGCCTTTGAACTAAGTGGGAAGAGTCCCAGGCTTTGCCTGAGAGGAAGAAGGACTCAGGTTTGTTGGCTTTTTCCTTCTTGATCCAGGAGAATTGTGACTCTCGGTGGAAAACCATGTGAGTTGAGAAGCACAGCATAGTAGGAGCTGTGCTAAAGGTTAATACAGAAGTGTTAAGCTTTCTGTGCTGGGACTCAAGCCTGGAAATTGCCTCCTAGCTATATGGATCATTACCAAAGGGAGGTATGTTATGGAGAACTTCATGATTCTGTGGCATAAAAAGATAAGCAACTTCTGATAAGATTTTCTCTGCTCTCCAGTGCAGAAGTTTCCTTGCAAAGTTGCTCTCAGATGGTGTAACAGCAGGCAAAACAAGATTAAAATTAAAATAAAAGACAAAATTTAATTTTAAAAAATTAAAAAAAAAAAGCACATGGTTAGCTTTGTGAGTAATTCTAGTAAGCAGAATACCATACCACATGATCATACCAGATGTAGTCCTTTTTAATAGCACCTATTAAGAATCTCATGTCAGATTTCTGTGATTACAGCATACGCCACAAGCCAGCATTCACATAAGGTTGTCGAGTACACACCTGGGCTGTGCCCAAGGATGTGCAAACCTCCTGTGTTTCTGTCAGCTCTGGAGTTGCTGAAGGAACTCGAGGCCTTTCAAAATAAAAAGGTTTTATCTTCAGAAAAGTGGGTCTGAAACAGCACATCTGAGAATACAAATCTGGGGCAACAGAAGGTGATTGAAGGTTTGCGCAGTATGTTATGAAAAGGGGATCTCCATCACTTTTTTTCCACAGAAGTCTCCTCTGCTTTTTTCTGTGTGCTGGCCTTGGCAGAATGTAGGATCCCAACCTTGGATAGGGATCGAACAGGAGTCTGGTGTAGGAGATACTTGCCCTGTTTCTGTCTCACTCTTTGCAGTTCTGAGTATGCAACTGTAATTGGGAGGATATATTTTTAATTGTGTTTTTGTGAAGCCCTTTGATATGAGCAACTTAACTTTGATCTCCAGCTGATAAATGAAAGGCGCTTGCCTGGATCAGGTGGAAAAAGTTCCCTTAAATAACTAGTATGAAGAAAAACACAAGGGTGAAGGGGCTAGTAATACTTCCAACATCAAAGGGGTAGAAACACAATAAAACCTCAACACAAGCTTAGGGTAAGGAGAGCTTTCCAAACATTGAAGTGGCGGGAACTGGCTCACCATGTGAGACCAAACCTCAGTGCAAAAGCTGAAATGATAATTGCAAAAATAATTACTGTTGATAATTGTTTGAGTATAAGCTGTATTTCTGCCTTTACTGTGGGACAATGCAAAGTAATGGCAAAACTTCTATATTATGGACAGGTAGATGTCCTTTCCTGGCACTGTCTGTATGGTGGTTAGTGGTTGTATCCTCACCTACGTGAGGACAGAAGGGATGCTTGTTTACCTGTGTGATCAGCTCTTCCTCTTCCTTGGTTGCTTTAGTTCTTTTTGCTCTTTCTTGTACCAGTGCCCATAAATTGGTCCAGCAAAGTGTGTGTGTTGATGTCACTGGTGTTTTAATTAATGCTCCTGGTTTCTAGAAGATATATGGAACTGAAACAAATGTGTTGGCTCATGCCAAATATGCAGCTCGGTTTAAGGAGTACTTTGAGGATGGGTGTGTGTTTGCATATGAGATCTCTAAATAGGTGGATGGTATAGATCAAGATATGAAATAGGATATGAAAAAAGCAAGTTCTTTTTCTGAGCTACTTGAGATTGTACTATTTGGATGGGCAATCTTGCAAGAGCTGGAGATTTTTAAGGACTTTTAGGAGTATTTCAAGAAGTGGGCCCTTAAGAACTATTTCAGTTTTCAGCATGCCTGGATGTAAGCAAAGCCCTGTTCTCAATAGCATGCTACATTGTCTTTCCAAGCAGAATTAAATCAGACAAGATTCTCATATGAATTGGAAATGTATACAAGGGAAATAGTCATTGGACAGTGGTCATGGAGGAATTTTTAAAGACATCAGATGAAAATTTGCTTTAACAGTTTTCTTTAGAATTGGTTTTACCTGACCAAGACTAAGAGCTTCTTTCTACCCACCTTAGCATCAAATAATCATTTTTTCAGGAAAATGCTTCTAATTTGCAAAGAAGGGTGTTTCCTGCTGGGACATGGTCTCGTGTAGACTGTATATTAGATACACAGATAAAAAAATACATTAAGTCTAAGAATTTGTTGTAGTTGAGAAATGCCTGCTTAGTGATTTCACTTAGTATACTACTATATAGCAATTTCTGTGAAATAGCAGTAAAGGCATGTTTGTGAAAGACTTGGCTCCTGTTCAGAACTGCAAATGAGCATGAGATCAGTGGAGCAAGAGATGTTATTTCTCCCAGCTTGGTGTGCTCACCCTGCCAGCAGGTATGTGGTTCAGTTCACATCCATTTAATTAAGGTACTTAGGTTATACTAGGGGAAAGGGAAGTTGTTTGCAGGACAGAAAGAATTGATTAAGAACAAGAAAATCAAGTTACCAAGTAAGATGAGCTAAATCAGAAGCTTTTATTGAAGCCTCTGTACATTAGGATTGGGGATATTAATGAACTCAGATCCTAACCATCCCCTGGCTTTGTATTTGCAGAAGCTAATGAAGTTTTAATATAACAGCTAGAAAGGGTAGGCACTTGTGGTTACATTATAGGTGAACTGATTCTATCTGGGGCACATGGATCTTATTTGAAAAACTTGAATTCAGTGTCACAGACCTTGATCACCCTGGGAGGAGTCCTCAGTTATCACATAGGTGTCTTGTCTAGGTTGATTGCTATAGTGATCTGCTCAGCAAGGACAAAGGACATTAGCATGGTCATGTGCCTTTGAAACACCAGACAAATAACTTGGCATGCCATCCTTCTGGAGAAGCATCTCAGCATTTAAGCTTTGCTTGTAGTAAACCTCGAACCAATTAAGCTAACATCAGGTTTTTAATTGCCTTGGTTAAGCTGGTGCAGACCTCAGTGTGCATGCACATAAATCAATTTAAATGCAAGTTGTACCATCTTAGTGAAATTTGCATTAAAGCAGCACAATTCTTCCCCCCCCCCCCCCCAAAGCACACTTCACTAGACTTCCTTTTAAACAAAAACAAGAATCAAGAAGAAACAAGTCTCAGTGACCCTTTGCAGATTCCCTGGGACATGGCACATTGCTCCAGCACTGCCCATTTTGTTGTGCTGTAGCTGCCGATGCAGTTACTGAATGTGGAATCATGAGCAGAGCTGTGTCTTGTAGGGCAGGGGAGCTGCGGCAGTGGGAGCTGGAAGGGAAAGCCCAAGCACTGGGCTACGCAAAGGGCAGCGCTGCTGCTAAGTCCTAGAGCAACAGAGACATGAGCCCTGGGTGCTTCAGGAAACCTCTTGGAGAGGAGCTGTTTGCAGCAGTTGGTGAGAGGTCCTGCCTGTGCCCCTCTGCTTCCAGCTCAAACTTCCTCAGCAGAGAAACAGGAGCTGCTACTGCAGGTCTCCTGTTGATCAGTGCCCCAAAGCATCCCACCGTGTCCCACCTTGTTTTAACACACCACAAGCTACAATAAAGTGTTAATCCCTTCTTCTCAGGTGTGACCATGTCAGCTTTGCCTTGGGCAGAGCCAGCTGCGGATTACCTTTCTTCCTCAAACCCTAGTGCTTTCACCTCAAGTCTCTTGTAAGTCCAGTTTTGATTCAGTGATTTTATCCTCATGAGATTTTCTGGATGGAAAGGGGGAAAACAAGCCTTTCTTCTCTCTGCCATGCTCCATTAACTTAAACCTCCCTGCATGGAGTTTCCCTCTCAGTCCCCTCAGCCCATCTAATCTGCAGACTGCGTGACTTCTTATGGCTCCTTGGGGAGAGAAGCAAATGCTTTAAAATTCAGAACAAAGCTGTGATCAGTTCTGGAAAGAAGCCAAAAAAGGGCACTTGTTTGCTCCTGCTCCCACCTGCAGAGACTCCACGTGGCCAACCGATGCAATGAGTACACTGGGTGAAACAGCCTACCCCAAATCCCTTGGTTCTCACTCTTACTCCACTTTTTATTTTTCTTTGCTTTTCAGGATTTTGTTCTTAATCAGCCAAAGCAGTCTGGGAAGAATAAACACAGCCACAACAAATGATTAAACCTTTCAACTGTGATTTGCAGTGCCATACTGCTCTCGCTGCTTACTCCTCTGCCTGTGTCCAAGAGCCTGACAGACCCTGGGGTACAGCACTGCTGAAAGCTGGCAGGTGCAGGGAGAAGACAAGAGCAAGAGGAGCACATGAAAGGCATCGTTGTGCACCCCTCTTGCTCATATAGGAAAGAAGTATGGGGAGAGGAAATTTTCTTCTGAAAAGATACGGAAATTTCTTAGGGCAACTTCTGTGTAAGTAACTGCTCAGCAGTGAGGAATCCTAGTGTCTTACAGCAATGCAGTTTATTACTTTACAGGTATATTATTTGTCAAGCACTTTTTCTGTCTCTCTATTAGTCCTAATTACATAAATAATCACTGTGGAAAAGGACATCGAGTACACAGCAATCCTGCATTCATTGAGGTCTCTAGGGCAAGAATCCTAGAGCTGTGAAGCAGCTGCAATGTCTCCTTAGTTTTTGTAATGCTCAACTATGGGATTGGATAATGATCATTTAGTAATACATATAAGCCTCTAATACCTGGCTATGATTGTATGAAAAATTGTATCCATCTGTGCCAGAAAGGACATCCTGGGTTTGTGTAGCTAACATACAAAGCACAGATGAGTTACCATCAATGAACTGAGCCATTGTAAGAGTCCAAGTGTGAGCTAAGAGTACGCGTGAATAGTTGTAGTAGCACAGTCTATGCACCATTAATTATAACTTGCTTGTGTAAGTGATCCTTGAGCAAGCTTTCTTGAAACACCCATGCTAGAAAGGACAGACAGGATAACCAAAGTAAATTTAGTTCTGCACATCTGATGCTTTGATTAAGAGATGCTGCCTTGAGAACTGATTTGGGGTTTGGAACATATCGAGTATCCTGGCGGTGGCAGATGAGATGTTACAGGATTTGTCAGATTTTCTCAGTTGGATTTTGGGTGGGAGCTGGTGAGTAAGGATGCACTGGAGGAGGGTGCCAGCCTCATCAGCTGTGTTAGCCAGGAGAAGGAGTGGATAGATAGAAAAAAACACTTGGATAGAAAATGCAGAGGATTAAGGATTAATTTATTACTGCCTTCTGAGTTTTAAACTTCTCTGAGATGTCACTTAATTCTCCACCCATACTTTCCCTTCTGAATCTTCCGCCAGCTGTTTTAAGACAGTTATTTTAAGGTTGGGGCTCGGGATGTACCTACACTTAGTGAAGGGGAAAATCTCCATTCATGTGAGGACAGCAAATGTTTGCTAGGTTGGAGCTTGACTTGTGCTGGTCCAGAAGAAAAGAAAGAAGAGGCATCTTAAAGAAAACTAGAGTCTTTGAATTGCAGGAGGCCCTTCTTGTATACACAAAACCTGTGTGAGAAGCCAGATGAAAGTGGACACTGTTGTGCAGAGTTCTAACTTAGGGATTTTATCACAAAGCCATCAAGCAAGTGTCTTTTATATTGATATCATATTTTTATATTTTTTTTGTTTCCTTCTTCCCTCTTTTTCTTAATTGGATGTTAGCCACATGGCAAGGTTATTCTGTTAGACAAGCTGGGAAATGACAATGACAGGATTATAATTAAGTGCCAGGACATGCAGCCAACACAATTACCATGCTGTTATTACACTGGATGATGTGCTAAAGAAGCTCATAAAAATGCTGTAAAGAATATAAATCATTGGACATGTATACAGTTGGGGAAGAAAATGTTTCCCCCTTTGCTAATGCTCAACCAGTGCTAGGTAACTCCGATGAAAGAGATGTTTTCTTGCAGTGACAGCTTTCCTACTTTCCAATTACTCTAGTAGAGCAAGCAGGCGTTTTTTTTTTCCCAGCTTCTTGCATGGTGCTGCAAATCTTAGCAATTTTTAAGATAGTATTTTCCCCTCTGTTTTCAGCCATTGCTTTCCTTTGTACCTGCACCATTGTCATGTCTGGCCAAATCTTACCAGTTGTCAGGCTTCTCTTGGCTTTGTGCAGGCATCTGTCACTGCTGACAATGCTATCCTATTCTGCTGATTTTCTTGGTTGTCTTCTTGATAAAATAGTTAAACAAAAGCAAGTCTGAGTCTTCTCACTGAAGGCAGAAGACCCAGGGAATTCCTGTGAAAGATGCCAATTACACAAAACACTGATTAATAGCATTTGCCTCCAAGCCCTATTTTTAGTCTTTTATTCTTCAGATGAATGGTGAATTTGAGGTTTGTGCTTGTCAATGGCTACCTTGTGTCAAAACATTTTGACATTCAGTTCAAAAGGGAAGTTGATCTGTTGGTCAGATCCTTGCCCTTGCAGACCTTGGGTTTGGAGTTGAACATCTCTAAAAGAACAAACCCCCCAAAGCAGGGCTGGTCAGGAGGACCTCTGATGCTTTCTATAGCCAAAGGAAGTTCTGCTGAAATTGTAATGCTTCGCCACATTACTGTTTTGATAATATTTTTGTTTCAGATCATCTTCTCCTTAGAAAACTACCTTTCTGATATCTTCAGAAAAATGACAAATACCTTTTTCATCTTTTAATTGGCATGGCTTTCTGCTGTACTGCACAAAGCTAAAATTTCAAATGGTCAAATTTTATCAGTTTGAAAAACCCTGCACTTTGAAATGAAGTGTAAAAGAAGTCAAATTTTCTCCACTGTCTGTTGTGATTTTTGATCTAAACATTCTGGTAATTTGAATGATTTGAGGGTATTTAGAGCTTTGAATTCTAGACTAATGTGCTAAATTTGCAACCCTTGAAGTGCTCATAGTATCTCAGATCTGCTCCCAGCACCTCCAATACCTTAATTCCTCTTTCAAGGCTAATCAAGGACAGCTTCAGTCTGAATGAATAAATGTCCAAACCACACACTGGTTCCCTAACTCTGCAAAACACTTAATGCTCCTCTTGAGCAACATTGCAGGATCAGGCCCTGAGGCCTTCTGGCTGGACTTTCATCTCATTAAACTGAAATAAAAGCAAGGAGAGGGAGTTTCTGCCAAGCCTAGATTGGTACAAATTTTGAAATATGGAGCTGGTGAACTTGATTTACTGTCCCAGTAGTTGGTAATTAGCATGGCTATTTGTAAATGTTGTGCTGCCTAATCTCCACTCCTGGGAGTTTCATCAGTTTAATTTTTCCCAGACATTAGCAGTCTGTGTGAGACTGTGGAAGGGCTGTGGAACAATTGTGAATTCAGGGCTGTCTATGTCTGTGCTGCTGCCTGATGGACGGACTCAGAAGCTTGTGCCTGCATGTCATAATCATACTGTGCTCATGTAGTGGCCATGAGGTCCCTTCCCAACCTGGAGGAGTTTGCTTCTGCTTCCACTGCTGCTATGATGCAAGTGCCCACAGCAACAACCATATAGCCATGAGAGTTTTTTAAAGTTTCTATACTGCCCTCCATACATGGAAGGGAATGGATGGGACAGAGAAGCCAGGGATTTTCTGAGCACGGTGCTGCTTGGCTATAGCTAGAGATGTAGCAAGCAGGGAAACACTGCCTGCAAACTCCTCTGCCCACCAAGGTGGCCCCTCTGCACTCATCGTTCAGCAGCTGCTATCTTTTGATCTCGGTAGCTTCACTACCCTGCGGCTGCCTCTTATTCCCAGCACTGCTCCTCTTGCAGGGCCCTGTTTTTGCTGATCCTGTTCTTTCTGTTCCTGGTATATTTTTGTCATTGACTGGCTGAGTGGGCGAGTTACGCTGTTTGTTGCATTAGCGCTATCTGTAACATGCTCGCACGGTAGGGGAGTAGGAAACTGCCAGGCTGAGCCACTCGGCGGTGCAGGGACTCCTATGGACTTGCCTTGAGCAATGCTCTCTCTCCGTGGCTTTATCAGCTCCTGAAACAAACAGATTAGCATCCCATCTTCCCTTCTGTGCTGGTACAAGAATAGTTGAGTTACATTTCTGGTGTGACTTCAGTGAAAGGGAAAGCTGTTGATTGACACTATAGCTGGCAAACATTGCCCAGCAATGCAGTTTACTGCAGCCACGCTGCAGCAGTACTGGAGACCAAAATATACCTGGGTCTACATGACATAATCCAAAGGTTATATGTGAAACATAACCTTTGTAGGAGCGTCATTGTCTCTGTTCATCTCTTTACAGAACTTGTTCTTCTCTTTTAATGTCCCATCCCTTAGAATGTGATTAAGTATGAATTACAGCTTTTTCTCTTCGTTTCCTCTTCCCTCCAAGTGACTTTCTAGTCATCTTCCTTGTGTTTTGGTTTGAGATTTGAACTTGCAAATTCTTTTTCCCCTAACTTTTTTATGATTTCTGGAAGGGTAGGCAGATGCTATGTGGGATCCTTTCCCTTGGCTGGGCGTTATATATCCTTAATTAGCCCATGTGGCAACATAGACTGCTGTGTTCAGATGATGCTTCTTGGTCTGTGAGTGCTCAGCTCACCCTTCTGCCTGCTGTCTATGCCACACAGCAAGGAACAAAGTAAGCAGTGATGAAAGCAAGAAAGATCACTAAGTTTTATTCAGAGAGGCAATTTGAAAGCTTGTCTTAAATATTTTCTGTTGGGGTAAGGGTGGGAAATGTCTGATGGTGAGTAGCAGGGACTTGGCATACATGGCAGCTGACCTTATTTTCAATGTGTCACTGACCTTGGAAACTTTAAGCATGAAAGACAAGGGATCTTTTAAAGACTTGCGGTGTCCAAAGAGCAGACTCTGCCTTGGAAAGGCTGAGGGAGGCTTTCTCCCTTCATACCTCCTGCCATCGGCTGAGTCTGAAAATGTTTGTGTTCCCCTAATTGTCATGTCAACTAATATAGAAATAATAGTAAGACAAGAGGCATCAGTGGGATTCAATGCTTGTGTTTTCCAACCAAAAGAAACTCAGGGTATCAAATTTTAGAGCGGAGTCATTTTAGAGAGGAAGAAATAGCAGAGTAAGACGCAGAGCTGATCCTCAGTATGGCTTGAGTTTTACATCCATGCCACTGCTCTGGTTTCAGTGTTGAATCAGAATCAGAAAAACATGGTTGAGATTTGGGTCTTTTCCTTCCCTCTTTCTTTCCTCCACAAAGATTCAGAAAAACAGCACCAAGTGTACCTCATTAACTACACTAATAAGCTGAAAAACTGAATTCAGGGGAGTGAAAGATCAGCAGAAACAACACCCTTGAAACACAGGGGGCTGCCCCTGTATGCCCTCTGGGATTCCTGCTGCTCAGGGCACAGTGGTAGACCCCCTGAGTTCTGGTCCTGGTACAGCTGCATAAAAGGAGGCAGGAGCCCCACGATGCAGGGGTGGCTTGCTGAGATGGGGGTAGCTCTTTGACTGTCCTTCATGAGAATTTCAGAGGGGATGGGAAGGACTTGGAGAAGAAGAGAAGATGTGTTTCAGGGAGGACATAGTAAGGGACAGATGGGAAGATTGTCTTTCTGTGGACTAGAACCAAGGGAGATGGTGCAGGGTGGTATATGGGGGTGTTGAGACAAAAGGCACCACCGCAGTGGTGGTATATGGGGGTGCCTCTCAAAGGGGAGAGACTGCTGGAGTGCCATTAAAGTATAAATAAAAGAACAGGCAGAATAATTACTGGTGGCATTCAAATGGGAAACTGAGGCAAATCTGTTATGCATCATCAAAGGGTGCTACCAGTGGAGGTCTACTTTGCAGTTGCTTAAATAGTATGAATAGCAGACAAGGTGTGTGCTGGCCATAGTAGTGCTCAAGCTGTCCCCAGCTTGATTCTGTTCAGACCTGACTGTGGTACAGCTGCAGCATGGGGAATTTGTCTCTGTGCCATACCCTGCAAGCATTTGAAGGGTCCTGTGGTTGGTCTCCTCCATGGACCAGCACAGCAGATGCTGCGGTTTGGACTTTCTTGAGCAAGATGCAGTTCTGACCAGCTGGTGTGACTTGCAGTGTGTGCAGAGCCGCAGATGGTGTATGTGGTACATAGCTTAGCAACAGCAACAGAGCCAGGAGGACTCCAGACAGCGGGCACAGCCCTTCGTGCCCTTTGTTTTTTACACAGTGCAAAAATCAGTCAAAACAGGCGTGATTTATGTACAGAGCTAAGTTGGATCCTCCTCCAGGATCCAGTGCAGAATATTTACAAGGCTGCCATTTTCCTCCAGTTGAAGAGTCGTAGTGGGAAACAACAAGTCTGAGCTAAATCAGCAGTGGATTTTGGGTCAGACGCTGTAACTGATGTACTGTCTTTCTGCTACATGCAGACAGTCCCTACTGCTTTCTTAATCTCTCCTCAATAGGTGCAATACCAGTGTAGATGAAACATGTTGTCAGTGGCCATGCAAAACTCATGTGAAGGTGGCTGGAGGGTAGTAGGTCAAAATGGCAAGGCCACAGAGAGCTCTGCGATATCAGTGAGACCTGGAAAGCTGATTCCCTTTGCCTCACTCAAGTTTCTCCATTCCCCTAAAAGCTTTTTGTTTAGAAATTCAGTGAACAGCAAACACAGCCCAATTTGCCCAGTTGACTAGGAAACAGATATTCCCAGAGCCTGCTCTCAAATAAATGACCTACGAAAAATAGCTATGGTTAAGAGCAGGTAAACAATACTGTTGCAAAACCTGTCTAGCTGTTTTAGTAACTGCGGCTTGCTGATCTTGGAGGCCAAAGTATTTGGGTATGTTGCCTCTGTTGGAGAGTAGTGAGAGGCAGGTGTTGACTTCCAAACTTAGGGCCTGCTGCTCTTTAGCTTTTATTTGGATATACTGTTAACCTTCTTTGCATCTATGCTACCCTCTCTCACAACTCAGCAGGCCAGGTAGGGGTCTTAGTGATCTGATGGGAGCTCTGAATTTTCTATGTTATATCCAGCAGCACAAGAGATGTGGCAGACTGGGAGGAAGAGGGCAGCATTTTGAGGTGTTCCCGTTGCTTTAGTGTTCATAATTCTGGGCTTTGTTGGCAACTGACAAGATAAAGCTGGGGTCTGGTAGAAAATTGGGAGTCTTGACTTGAAAACTTGGGCAGCTGGATTTGTTTGGCTTTTTCCTACCACATTCTGCAACTGAAATGGCTTCTGTTGTGTCACCAGAAAAAAATGTTTCTCTAGACTGTAGTTCTTGTGCTTTTACGAATGGAAACTTCTGTGGCTGTCTCTGTTCAAAAGAAGCAAACCTGCAGACAGATCTTACTTGATTCTTTTTTCATGGCTCTGCTCAGCACTTTCTCCTTCATCTCTTGATAGCAGATATGCAGAGGAAAGGTCAGGAAATGCTGTGTTTGGACCCTTCCCCAGCCACCATCTCTCTACCTCTTTTGCTCTCCATGGGTGATGTGCTCATGTATGTGACGGGACAGATGTCAGTTCACGATTAGCCTTTGCACTGATCTCCTCTGGAGAAGTTATGCCTGATCTGAGTATGATATATGCAATAGAAGAATAATACTGTGATTTCTTTGCATTTTAGGGAACTCGTAGCATGTCCAGGACTTGTCTTCTTTCAGCAGTTGTGTTTGTTGAGGTCTGCTGTAGGTGCTGAGATAATTCTGACTATACCCTTGGATGTATTCCCACTTTACATTGGCTCCTTTATGCACTGTCCCCTACTCAGGATGTCTTTTGGCATCTCTGTTCCTCTCATTTGCAGTCATGGGAAGATGCTATGAGGCTGTCTGTGAAGATGCCTGGACGTCAATAAGCTGCCATGGTGATGAAGTACAGAACTAGCTTGGGTGTGCGCAGCAAATAAACAGTGCTCGTGGAGGCTCTGCAGAGCAGATCAGTCACCTCTCTCCTCTGCCATGCCTGACATCTGTCCTGGGTTTTCAAGCCAGCCCTCTTCTAAATGACTTGCAGGCCACCACAGAATGATAACTGCTTTAAAAAAAAAAAAAAAAAGCAAGCAGAGTAGAAAGCCATCTGCACATCCCATTTTAGACTTCCTTTTTCTTACAAACAAACTAGGTGGCAATACTGAAAACAAATGTTTATTAATGGAAACACAGAGTACAATGTAGCTAAGCAAATCTGAAGGGCTGACTTTCTCACAGAGTGCTGGTCATGAATAATTTGCTTAATGGTTGTATCTAAAGGATCTGTCCTGGGACAAGGATGCAACTTTAAAAGGTGACTTACAAATTAATATAACCAATGAAGGAACATAAGAATTGCCAGGCTGGATCAGACCCTTCTTGCTTAGTTTTATATTGTGATTTAAAACCCAAAGTAGCTGCTTCAGAGCAAAGTATGAGAACTTAATGCAAGCAGGTATGGAAGAACTTGCCCACACATTCTATCTTCCCTATCTTTAATGATTAACAATTAGTTTCAGGCCTGATGAACAAAGTTGAATACCCCTTCCACAATACTGTTGTTGTAATTAATACCCCTGAGTATCCTCTATTAATGTAAATGTCAAGACTGCTTTTAAATCTTAAGGTTTCTCCTGTCTTGGTGAGCGTTGATTTTGCTCAAACTCACTTGGGACAAGATATGGAGACGGAGTCTCTGGGTTCCTTTTGCATCCTTTGACTTCCTGGACTGTTTTCTTTTGTGGATATTAATCAGCAGAACTCCTTAATTTTCCTAATATACTGGCATCTACCCATTCCTTACTTTAAATAAAAATAATTACAGTGAAATTATTTGTGTGTCTTTTTGAGCAATGATCCTGTTCTTTCTAGTTTACCTTTATGAACGTTTTCTAGGTCTTTTACAGTTCTCTGAATTCTTGCCATCTCTGTTGTCTCTGTTTTGAGCCAGGATGACCACTACAGTTGTAGTATTAAATTAGACATCTGTGTGTCCAAAGATATGGTAGCTTCCTTGAGAGAGTCAATTTGTCTATTCTTCTCTGACTCCTGAAGTTCTCAACCTCCTTCCTCTGCTCTGGGCCATTATCATTATTTCATTTTCTCCTGTATAATCTGTCTTCATGCTACATACTGAAAAGTCTTTGGTTTCCCCTACTTCAGAAACTGAATTAGAGCATCTGCAATACTGTTCTCTCATGGTGAAGCTGAGCTACACAAGAGCACTCAGTGAGGGAACAAGCAAACAAGCACTGTGGATGGCAGAACTCCCCACACCTTCATGTGAAGCTGCCAGGTGTATCTGCGCAAGAAAAAAACACATGTCCTCAGCCTGGAACAATCTCAGAAAAAGAATGAGAGAAACAAAGGAAAAGAGCACAGAGTGATTCCTGACAAAGCCTGGAGAAAAGCTGGAGTTCAGTGTTGCATGGATGGGAGAAACATTTGTTTAATTCTGTATTTCACACTCAAACCCCTCTCAGCATGTAGTCATGCTGGAGAGCTTGCCCTCCTGGGCTGTTCTCAGCACATGAAAGCTGGTTGCTGAAGGAGCATGGCGAGAGTGTAGTGGGGCTCACAGGTACATACCCTGAGAGTGTCTGATACTGCTGTCCTGCTCCAGGTGTGAAGGTGGTCTCTGAGTCACCAGAGCTACCTTTGCTACTCCTCTTGCTGTGAGATTCTGCTCTGGCTCCTTACTGCTGTGCTCTGGTTTATGCAACTTATTAAATCAATCCCCGTTTTCTCTTTTCCCTGGGAAGGCTCCTTGCTCTCCTCATCTCTGGGAATACACTTTCCTTCCTGGATTTCATGTAGATTGATTTCTTTCACTATCACAATCCCATTTCTGCATTGAGCTCTAGTTTCTGTTGATTATCCAGCTGTGAAATAGCAGGAGAGGAGTGGAAGAGGACCAGCAGCGGGTTCATTTTGAAGCCCTGATCCAACCTTCAGAACTGGAAGATATGAATAATTTAAGTTGTGCTTCATCAGCTTTTTGAAAGTTTGGTACTTTGAAAGTAGCCTATTTGAAAGTCAAGAGAAAGAGTTCCAGCCTTTTGCAGAAGGAGTCAGTGAGTCATGATGTTTCCTGTCAAACTCTGTGCTGTGGAAAGCATTAGGACTTAGCTGCAAAGGTGGGTTTTAGAAGGCACAAGGATGGCTGAGCTTGGAAGGGATGTATTATCTGTATTATCCCCTCCTCAGGACCAAGCTTTCACACCTGTGCATACACAGTGGTCGTGCAGAACAACTTTTGTCTCTGCCTTCTAATGTACTTTCTCTGACATATAGCAAGAGCTGCACTCACAGTGGTTTGGCTTTCCTCTACCCTGTTAAAACACGTGCAATTCTGTCTGTTGTACAAGGAGAAAAGGGGAGCGCCAGAAGGATTAAGCACTGTTACTCTGCCATGCTCAGTCATGTTGAGTAGTGTGAGTTGGTATGGAAAGTTGGCTGGGGATGCTTTTTGGAGGAACACGATATTCTCTAGTTGTAGAGTTCCTGTTTGGGACATAAGCAAGGCCGTAGAGAAATGTGAGGTAGACTTGGGAATTTCACTTTTTTACAGTGCTTCTGTTGCTCAATTTTGGAATAAAAACTACCCAGCCATATGAAAGGAACAATCTATTTCTGAAGGTCTTTAGTGTGCTAGGACAATTGAGGCATATTAATATCATGGAATAAAAATGTGTGTGCATGTAGGCTGGTTTTGACAGATCACTTTGTAGATAGTCTGGGTGGCTAGGAATGCTTCTTTGTCCAGCTGTGGTTTCAGTGATACTGATGGTCAACTCTCCAAGGGAATATTGGGAAAGGGTAAGGCAAGTGTTAAACTCTTCTGAAAATCCTCCCTAACCACTCTTTTGACTGTAGTTCTGTGGAGATGCTGGCATTTTAACTCTGTGGCCCAAAACCTGAGTATTTCAGATGGAGACAAACAGAATCTATTCTTCACTTGCCTTACTGACAGCATACATTTCAAATTGGAGCAGAAACAGTACTTTTTTTTCAGACACTGTCTGTCAAATGTAAGAATATTTTTTGAACCACTTTAGAAAAATCAAAATGTTTAATCTAGAAAAACTTGAAATGTAACATCAACCCATCCATCCCCCTTTTCTTTTTCTTACAGGACTAACTGCTGATGCAAGTGGAGGTCCATGTATGTTTGATAATTCTAAACCAGCATATTTGGTGAGAAAATTATTTCTCTCCAAATATTAACCTTTTTTCCTTTGCTTGCATCTATTGGTGACAAGTTCACACTGACTTATACATTACTGGCTATCCCATTTTCTTCACTGAGATACTTTATTAGACTGATTTACTCCCCATGAAAGAAATCTAATAACTTTTAAAGAGGTTGTGTGCTGACACCAAACAGCCATGTAACAGTGGTGTTGCACCCTGGTTCAATATTGATTCTGCTCAGCAGTTTCACATCTTATCACCTCATCTATCTCTTGCCTGGTTTTGCCAGAAATGGGTTTGGCCCAGTGTGGTAACCCCTGAGGCTTCTTCAGTTTCATCTTTTTGTTATGCAAAAGAGGAAAGTCTAAGGCTCCCTCACTGTATGTGTGAGGGTCTAAACCAACTGCATGAAGTCCTCAACCCTCCATTTTAATAGTTGAGGTCTGTTTACATGTTGTAAACAAGATTTAACATTATTTAAAAAAAAGTCTCTTAGTGTTGATTATTCATACTTCATTAAAATATCAAGTCTCTTCTTGTTTCCTAAGTTCAAAGCCTTGGACATCCTAAGTTTGAGACTCCCACAGAGCTGCTATCATTTGGGAGAGGACAGTCTCCTCCTGAGTTTGACACTTAGTATTTCACTGATTTTTTTTTAACTTGTTCCTGTGTTGGGAAACAGAAAAGACAAGTATTTGCTCTCCATTTCCTATCTCTCTCAGGACTCTGCTCAACCTGCTGCTTATTTCCTTTCTAAGGTAAATTCATGTTTTTGTTCTCTCTCTGTAGGAGAAGAAAAAAAATCATTCCCATTACTGCTCTATGAATCTCTGCCAAGCCTGTGCTTGCTGTTCTGTGGGGCTTGGTGGACAGCAGGCAGGTCCTGATGAGGTTAAGATGCTGTTTTGTGTGGAAGCATTGTACTGTTTAGTAATATTTGCCGTTCATTACATACACTAAATTCCTGTTAGCCACAGAGCCAAAAATATGAAATGTTAAAGTAAAACTTGTAATATAGCATTGGATTCTGGAGAAGTAATACATATATGGTATACACCATACAAATGACTGATTGTAAAGCTGTGTCTTAAATATGACTCTCCACTGGGCAGCCACATTCAAATTAAAAAACATTGACATCCCTAGAGCTTGGCATGGCAGGGCTCTGAGCAGTGGTTGAAATCTACAATGTGGCGCAGATCTTTATAAAATCAGGATTAAAGACCTATCATGATGAAGCAGGGCTGGGATTCTGAAGCATTTGCTTGTTTCATATCTCAACATACTCTCCACAAATACGTGCCCTTTCTCAAGTGCTCCTGTTGATCTCTTGCCTCCTCCATACAAGGCAACGTGGTGTGGGGGAGATGCCACCACATTCAGCAGATGTCTGGGCTTTCTGCTTTGTTAATATCTGTTAAATTTACACCCATTATTATAACATGCAAATTCCTTGGCTAAGAGAAGAAGGAAATGCATGTTTCTTTTCTTTTTCATAATCAACTTTGCTAGTCATAGGGCAATTGGAATAATGTGTTCTCTTTCAAATGAAAACAAAGGCATAAAAATAGATCTTCAGAGCCTAGAACAGTGGCAAGAAGATCTTTAAATAAACCCCCTCAGAATACTCTATTTTCACATTTGCTGCTTCAAATAGATTCACCACCTCGCCTTCTCTCCAGAAGATGCTTTCCTCAGATTCAAAACTAAAGGACATTTAATCAGAAAACCTTTAGTGATGCTTTTCTAACAACTGACTGTAATACCTTAGCCAAAATCAAACGTCTGTATGTGCATATGTATATACAGTTTTCTTTGCAGTTTTCACTGGGTGCAGTTGTCTTCATTCCTGGCCACTGCTGTTAAATTGCTGCTGCATTTCTCTGCAGAGAAGGCTGCACTTTGTTGATATATGAAGTGATTCCAAATAATCCATTGTCCACGGCAGTAACTATTTTTCTTTAGGGAAAGCCCCTTACCTAGATTGTGAAGCTTAACAAACAAACAAAACAGTGCCAAACTCACTTGTGGATGAAAGAGGAGGAAATTCTCAGGACTTAATTGGTGTGATGAAATTAATATGTTTTCTGGGCAATGTCCATCACCTTATTCTCTCACTCTGTGGGTGAGGATGCGGGTCACCAGAGCAGGCAGAGTGGCTCCTGACCACTTAAGACTATGTATCGTCATAGCTGTCAAGCAGAAAAGCAAACATCCTAGGTGTGCAGCCTTCAGGAAAGCAAAGCCATCATAGAGTTTGCAGCCCAGAAAGCTGGGTACCTGAGCTGCATAAAGCTGCATCCTTGGTTCACCATTAAGCACCCTGATGACCCAAATGTATGTCTCGATTCCTGAAAATGAGTTTCTTTCCTTCTTCTCTGTGGCTAATGAATTACCATGGACATGTTAGTGCCTGTCTAGTGATGATGCCGACTCTTGTCTGTAATTCTTTTCTGCTCAAGGAAAATCCTGGATCTGAGCAATGGAATAGGTCAGAGAAATAAAAGCATTGCCAGGTTGGCAGCTAGAGTTTCACACTCAAGCAGATTGTTGTTGCCATTCCAGCACCTCCAGCAGTGGGCTGGCTTGAGCACGAATGCTGGAGCTCAGCAAATCTAGCTTTTGGTTTCTGGCTTTTCTACAAACTCACTGTGTGAATTTTGGCAACTTGCTTAATTTCCCCGAGCATGATCCAAAACCTGGGGAAGTCAAGGAGAGTCTTTCCTGGAGCTTAAATATGCTTTAAACAGGCTCTTTAGGTCTCTGTTTCTAGTCTATAAAATGGTAAATGCACTCTCTCTCATATACTGGTTGTAAACTCTGCATGACAGGGTTTGTTTCTTACTGTTAGCACAACAGAGCCCTGATTTTGGTTGGCATTCTGTAATTTGAAGGTGAACATAACCCATGACCAGCCCACAGGTACAGGAACTCAGCTGGGTCGCAAGCATCATCCTTCCAAATTTTATGCTGTTCATGTATGGGAAAAAGTAAAGCTGATTCCCACTGTCTGGAAAAACAATTCAGACAAAATTAAAAACAACAGGAGAAAAGGGTCAGGCACTTCTGTTCTTTATAGCTACGGTTTGGCTTCTGCTCACAGATGCTACCAACCCACAGGAATGATCATGTTCATGCAAACATTTCCCTTTACCTGTTCTCTGTATATTTTCTGGAAATAGAAGTGATAACAGGGCCTTCTTCACATTCCCCAGGCCTTGATCTGAACTACTTGTTGGGAGAGCTCGGTTCCCATTGATTTCAGTGGTACGGTATCTGTCCCGCGTTCTCATTGGGACCCCGGGAGCGCAGCCGGGTGGTAAAATCGCTGCCTGCCAGGAGGCCAGGTGGCTGCAACAGCCCAACCCTCTGCCCTGCCAAGCAGTGTTTACTAATTACTGAGCAGATCATGTGTCCTGTATAGAAGGGCTGGATGGCTCATGTTTACCCACTACAAAAAAAACCAACACCCAAAGAGGCTCGTAGTTAGTCTGGTTGTAGGGGGTTGCACTAGTACAGGAAGAACAAAGATATTAGTATGACTTAAACAGAAAGAAGGGTTCTTGCAGGCATCCCCTGGTCTGTAAAGGGCTTTTGCTTACACAGGCAGCACAACAGAGCTTAGCACAGCATCCTTCATGTCAGAGCTGGATTCCTTTTCTGCTCCACGGTGCTTGCCAACAGGTAAAGACAAACCTGGGACTGTGTTTGTACTACTGCCTAGGAACTGGGCAGAAACTCTTGTCTCTCCCTGCTTTCCTCCCTTCCTTTCCACCTTCTGCAGGAACCCACTATCAAAAATGTCTTCTCACACCTCCTGCACAGCCTGATGAGTGTAGCTGAACCCAGAGGTCTGCCATGCATTCCTGCAGTGCTCAGTAAATGTCACAGTAGGGGAGAGCCAAGTGATACTCATTCCCAGCAAGCCACAGGTCTGGGGACATTGGTTGCAAGCCAAGTATGTTAGAATTCAAGTCGCCTTATACAAACTCTCCTTATGGCCTAACATAAAGGAGACCATGACCATTCTGCTCCTAGGAGGAGGATACAGATGTGAAGCTGAGCTGATGCTAGTGTCTCAGGCTGGCTGGCTGGATTTTCATTTGTTTCCTCACATATGGATTTGGGTCCAGATGCTGGAAATGATGGTGTTATCTGGGATAGAGTGGGAGGACAGGAGTAGCTCTGGGATGGATCTGAGGTGATTTGGGTAGTTTGGGTGACAGATTTTGGGTTCTTTAGTGGCCAAGGAGAGGATTATGTGGGATTGGAGGAGGGAGAGGAGGGGGGAGCTGAGGGCTCTGGAGTCTTGAATCTCTGACGTGGAGGATTAGGGAGGAACTAGGATGGAGAGGCATGGGGAGTTAAAAGCTGTGGACAGGAATGGTGAGAAAGGACATCATGGGGACACTTCTATGTCTCAGTATTGAAACAAGACTCAGCATGAAGGTAAGGACTGCTTTCCCTGTGCTGTGTGCCTCTATTTTGCTTCTGGAAATTCAGTAGCTGTGGGCATTCTGGCACAGGACTCCAGGTGTTGTGCCTGAGTAGGTACATGCTTTGCAGTGGTGAGAGAGACACAGAAAGGATCTGAAGCCATGTGGTTTCATGCCTTTAACTACAGAAGTCTTCAGGTCACCATGTGGCCTAGCCAAGAACAAGCAGGTTTCTCCAAACTCCTAGTGTACTGCTGCAGAAACTTATGGCTCCCATGAACATGGCTCATTTAAAAAGTGTCCATGAAAGCGTTTCTTAAGAAAAGTATTTCTGGCATATTTTAGTGGAGAAGGAGTGAATGTATTTATTTAAAGTTGTGCACCAGAAATCTGCTCCATGCTTGGTGAGGAATTGTTGCCCACCACTGTGATGTAACAGAGAGGAAATGCACTTTTCATTGTGATCTCTTTATTACATGGTGAAAGACAAGTCTATGCCCAAGAACACCCACTGCACTCAGCATAATTTTGGGCTCTCCAGAAAAGCTTATGGTTCAGATGGCTTTTGCTTTTGCAACTCTGTTCCTGAGGTTAAATCTAAGGTTGTACAACTTTCACTGGCTTCTGAAAAATGAAGATTTAGAATTCTTTTTGCTCATCGGCAATTTTTATTCTTTCAGTGCTACCATACGTTCCATTAACCTAGAGTTAAGCTAAGGTTATGCTGGTGGATGAGCATAATAAAATGCACTACGTTGACTATGGAAAGTATTCCTTTCATGGTGCTTTAAGAGGTGTATAAAGCTGTGATTAAATGATGTCTAAGTTTAGCTCTTCTGCAGCTTTTTGCTAAGAGCAGAATCAAAACCTTGTTGGGACCTTTTCTTTAATACGCCACTGTCACAGCAAGATGCAGAACCATCAGACCTAGCAACTCTGCTTATTTTAAGCCAGCAACAGCTGAGGTGCCAGTAGTCCCATTGCAAATGCTTGTAACATGATGCTCACGTACGTAACAGCCCGATTCATTCTGCGGTTCTGGGGAATGTGTTAGTCTGTGTACAGGGAGCAGCTGGCAGTGGAGGGACGGCTGAGAAATGCCGCACAAGCAAGCGCGCTGGGCTGAGCTGGGTGCTTTGAAAGGCACAAGCTGTGCACTTTGTTAAAGTGAAACAGCTGCATGCAAGAGAAAAAAAAAGAAGAAAGAAGAAAAGAAAGCAAGGAGATCTTTTGTCCAACCCAGTGGCTACTCACGGCTGTTTTGTGCAGAGGCTGCATTGCTTTTGTGGAACAGCAGCAAGATAAATCTTGTTTCTTTTTTAGTGTGTTGTGTTGTTGCTGAAGTGTTTCAGCTTCCTTGTGATTTACTGGGAGGAAATTGTTCCCCTTGGACCGAGCCTGTCCCTGATGTGCTCCACGGCTAAGCCAGTGCAATGCTCGTCTCAGCTCTGTGTGCCATTCATGGCCATGACACTGCAGGCAACACATTCATGTAAAGAAGTAGGCTCATGTCCCAGTCAGTGCAACCTACTTTTTCAGGGAACTTGAGCACAGTAGTTGAGTGGTCACGAAAAATCACTGCTGTTTTACTGTGTGAACTGCCAGATGTAGCAAGGAGCTGAAATCTGTGATTGGAGAGGGCTGGTGATTAACACCAGGGGCTCAGGCTCGTGCAGCCAGAAAACTTAAGCAAGAGTTTCTCCTGGAAGTGAACAGAGTGGTTGTCTTTGAGACTGAAAAAAATAGAGCTTGTTGCTGTGGTGTTACTTTAATACAGGTTGTGTAACTTCACCTTGTTCTAAACTCCAAAATCTTTCTGGCTGGGAGCAGGAACACTGCCATAGCACAAGCCTAGAAGCAAGAAGCCTTGGAAATTTCCCAGGAATGCTGGTGAATCAAAGATGTGCAGCTTAATATAGAGCAAAGTTTAAACAGGTAGCAAAACAGCAAGGTCTTAGATGCAGAATCCATATGAATTCACAGTATTACTCACTTTCACAGCTTCCTCTCCCTCAAAAGAGGCAGCTCTGTAAGGATCTTTTAATCTGGTAAAGTGAGGGGCCATCAAGTGATTCCCATAGGAATGATTTGCCCGTGTGCAGCCAAGGGCTATACCTCATAAGACTAAGTCCTCATGGTGCTGTATATTTGAGACAGTCCTTGCCCAGTGAGTCTATATGCTGTGTATGATGGGAAAGGGGACCTGAAGGTACAGGAAAGCATGACTTTTGCATGGTCACACACAGAGGAGTGGCAGAGCAAGGCAGAAAACTAGAGGAGAATTCACATCATGGATCTGTCCCAAAGGCAATGAGCCAGCAGGCTGCTTCCAATTGCAAGGATAGGGAGGGGAAGGGCGAAAAGGGGAGGTCCCCCTCTCCTGCCTCCTTGTACTTGTAAGAACAGTTCTGTCCACCTTAGTCCCAATCCTGACACCCCATCACTGTACTTGGAGCAAAGTCTTCTAGTCTCTCAGGCATTTCCAGTGGAGACCTGCTTCACAGAACATGTCCAGCCATGCACTCTAAATCTTTCTCCTTTCAGCAGAGCCAAGAAATCATTTGCAAGTAACTTCTAGTCCCAGCAGTGATTCCCTCCAGCCTCTGTGACAGCTCTAAGTGTTTTAAACTGAGGAATAGGTGTTATCCACATGAGAATCTTGAAATCACAGTTATTGTGCAGGATGTGAGAGGGACCTGCCAGCTGCAAGTCACGGTCATGCCCTGCCAAAACTGTTTGAACTCAGGACCTTGTTGCCAAACATGCTTGCTGGGGCAGGTCACTCTTCTCACTACATTTGCTGCTTTCGTACAGCTTAAGATGGGAGGCTTGAAAGAAACATCTCTTTCTTTCAAGTGAGCCTCCTCCTGGAATACTTGGCTCAGCTGCTAAATAGACAGAAAACTCACTCGATTGAAAAGGACTTTGTGTTGCCCCCGTAAAGCTTTCATCTAATGCCCTCCAACTGCACCAGAAGAAATATCAAGGCAAAATCTTTTATGAGAGCCTCACAGAGATTAAGAGGTATAAATGTCAGCCCATCCACAACTCCCCATCTTTTAGTCAAGCTGCTGGTCCGGCAGGCAAGGAAGAATGGAAATTTTTCTTTTCTGTCCTCCACAAGGACCCATTCCAATGGAAAGCAAACTGCTCCTGTCATGGGAGAACTGGCAAGATGGAGAGGGCAACAAGGTGAGCTTGCTGCTCTCTTGAATGGGGCAGGAACAGCCCCAAAATCTAGCTGGTTTGATGTCTCCAAACCATGTCTAGGCAACCCCAGTGGAAGGGAGCCCTGCTCACAATTTAGACTTGGCCACAGAAAGACAAAATGAAAGAATCAAGTCTGACCTTGCCAAAAGATAAGGGATAAATCCTTATGTATGTGTTCTGTTAGTCTGCCCTGAGCTGTTCTTGCAGGATGCTGTGGTTTTTGCTGTGGTTCCTCTGACAGTCATGAATCCTTGCTTTGCATATTGAAATGTCATCTGCCCAAAGAATGCAGCACTGTGTGGCGGGGCCTCTGTCTGTTCTCCCTGCTGAAACTTCTGCAGGGTAGGGTCTTCTTATAAGACACACTCTGATGCAAAGCAGAAACCAGCCACAGGTCAGAGCAGTTTCAAGATCTTGGAGAGCAACTCTTAATACCATAACTCCTCTCCCTGGAACATACTGTGCACCTTCTGTTTCTGGCAAGCCAGTCCAAGCCATTCACTCTCAAGCAAGTGAACAGAGGCTGAACATTGCTTAGACCAATGGTACTGACTGTTGTAAATACTTGGTGATGAGAAGAGGTGGAGCTGACATCTTGTGGTTGGATGCTCTGAACTTTGTAAGCACCTGCTTCCAGGTGCAAAAAGTAGGATCCCTAAGCATATTTCTTAATTTTCATCTTTTGATATAGGTTAAACTGTGGCTCAGGAGATCATATTTTGATCTTAGCATTAATACACTTCAGAAGAGACAGTTCCTATTGAGCAAGAGTGAATTATGCTATTGCCCCACTGTTGTATTTTAAGGACTATCACTGTCCAGCACATTTTTCTTCAGTAATGCCACTTCCATGGCTAGAAAGTCTCAATTGCAAGTCACATGTGTAAACATTTGACTAGTCATTTATCTAGTTTACAATTTGTAAAGACGACATTTAATTTAAATAGTGCATGTAACGTAAAAATCCTAGTACTGATTTAGTAGCCTTATTATTACCTTGTCAGCAAAATTAATGTTCTATTTGCACAAAGCATCAGTTCAGTCTTCCTATCTGCAGAAACAGGGAGGTTGGGATATGGGCTGAGGTGTCTTGACAACTGAGAAGTATGTTGTATACCAGCACCTGTCGCTGCTGCAAGCAGAAGAGGCATTTTCCAAGATTGCCTTGCATTAGAAATAGCACATCCCAATTACCAAGTTAGAAGGACAACAACAGTGACAGACAGACTTAAGTGTGAATCCACAGGCACGATTCACCCAGCAATTGGCTCCTTTCCAATAAAATGGCTGAAATTTTTGGTTTGAATAGAGGAGCCTGAGGGAAAAGCATAGGAAGTAAAATGTTAGCAACAAGCTCTGCAAAACCAGAAACAACTCTCCTCTGTTTTATAACAAGAGGAAGGGAGATCCTCTCCCACGTTTCCCCCCTTTTCTGCATTGTGCTTTCCAACAAATATAGTCAGTTATAAATTGTCAGGGAGCAGCAGGAGTGGGCTTCTCCACAGAGGAATACAAGCCAGGAGTGGAGCATGACAAGAAGGCAGGCAAGGGACAATGTCCTGCTGCAGTCCCTCAGGACCTGACAAAGAAGAGCAGGTCCAGTAGCAGTCACTAAGGTCAGCCAGTCACTTCCAGACAGGTTCATAGTTACAGACCCTTGGTGCAGCTGGGAAGCCAAGTCAGGATCAGCAAGATACAAGGCCAAGCACAGGCTTGTCCGTAGTTAGCCCAGGCAGGGACCAAAGACAAGGGCTTGAGCAAAGTGGGTGGCTCCAACAAGGGCCCTCACAGCCCTTCCCCAACACCCCGATACCTGGTTACAGCTGCACTGTATCAGAGCTGTCTGTTAAGTACAAGCAGCCAGACACCTTGTGGGGTGCTTTTTTAGATATGGCTTTTGAACTCTTCTAAAGAGGGATCTCTATTTTCAATACAACAGAGAGGTTGGGAGAAAATTAAGGGAACCACAGGGAGACTGTGCACCCTGATAGCCTCATCCTCAATGCAAATCACATTTCTCTACCTCTCCTTTCAGTGAGCGCACATATCCCATGAAGCAGTTGTCTGGAAGAATGCATGGGCACAGGGTGTAAATATTCTTGTGTGCGATGGCAGGAACCTGTAGGAGGGAAAATGAACTGTCAGCTTAAGAAGTGAAAGAACAAAGCCATTAATAAGAGCATCAAAAAAGACTGTGGAGTGTGGCACTGCAGCATGGAATGGCTGCCAGAACGATGATATCTACTGCAGCTTTTCCAGAGATCTTTCAGTCCAGTAGAGCCTTTCAGCAGATATCCTTGGTCTTTGGATTGGACCCTCTGCAGAAGTTCTGCGATGATGGGTAGACAGGTAAGGACCACTCAGAATAAAGTTGGACCCTCATAACATTCTCTGTGCTTCTTCAAAAGTGAGGATACATTTGAGAGTATTCAAAAGGCATTCATGGCAAAGTGTCCACTTAAACCTGTGATGATGAGGTGGGCTGAAAAGAAAATGAAACACTGTAGAAAAGCCAATTGTTAAAGCACATTAATTGGTGAGGTAACCAGATATTTATGTTTTTGGAGCCATTCATGGCAGACTATAAATAGAGGAAAACTGAACCAGTTTGAACTGGTTTGCCATCTCTCTTTATACCTGTATTTTGATGAAAGCTCCCTTAATCATAAGGATTTTGTAAAGCAATTTATTCTGCAATTTCTGTTTACTTATCTGCAGGTTTCTGAACCTTTATATAGTCTTGGGTGAAGCTGTTCAGCCCCTGGAGTTGTGAAGCACCAGAATAGGTTGACCATGGGGGTTGTGGGATATACATTCTTGGAGGTTTTCAAAACACAGTTGGACAAGGCACTGAATGACCTGATCTAAGCTTGAAGTTGACTGCTTTGAATTTTTTTATGATTCCAAATTCTCTGTGCTACCATAAGACTAGAAAAGAGATGTTTTATTAAAAGCTGAAATGTTTATTCAGTCTCTTAAACCTGCACACTCAAGAAAGGAGAAATGATTCCTTTTTATTTATAATACAATTCTGAGATTTCAGGACTAATCTGATGAAGACTTCGATGTCTTCTCTGCCTTCCATTTTTTCAGTCCCCAAATGCTCTGATAAGGGCTTTGCACACTAAAAAGCCAGAAATTATTTGTAAAAAAAGCAAGGAACGTCCGCTCCTGGCGATCTTTCCTTTTGGTCCTCAGAGGTATGTGTTGAAATTTCAAGCTGCCTTGGAAGCTGACTAGAAGGAGATGCCCCAGGAACTCAGTTCTCCTGGAAATGCTCCTCATGTGGGAGAAGAGAAAGGCATTTAAGGACAAGAAAAGTGAGTCAGGGAAGAGCAAACTTAATCACCAGTCAAATTGTGTTTAGGGCACGGTTCATTTCTGTCAGCATTGTATCTACCACTGGGGTTTACCTGCACTGGCTATAGCAAAGGGAAAACCGGAATGGCTTGTCTGCATTGACTGTGTGGGGCTGGCTGTCTTGGCATCAGCTCCCCTTTCCCAGGGGATGCAAGATATAGGCCATGAAGTGCTTTTAGGCAAGACTGAGACCTACTAAAATGATCAAGTGGTGCAGCTGTGCAGGTCATGACGTCTATTTAGCCCTCCCTGACCTGATGGTGATCTCTCTCCTCAGGAGGTGAGAGGTGCATATGTTCTCTGTAAAAGTAGCTGAGATGTGTAAATAACTGCTGGAGACTGAGGAGTGCTGGATGCAGAGAAAGGCACGTGCAGTGTGAAGTATTGGAAAGAGGAGGTTTATGGTCTGATGCATGAGGTAGGGGCAATTGCACAGTGAAGATGGACCAGGAAATGTCTGAGTATGGTATTTGGAATGATACAGTTAGTGTGTGATGGTGATATGATTAATTACACAATTAGTATATGAAATGAATGGGGTTTCCCCTTATGCTTAGCATGAAAATGGAGTAATTAACCAATTAAAAAAAAAAAAAAAGTGTGATGCACAGCACTTCTCTCCATCCCTCTTCAGGCCAGCAACTGCTGAGTAAATAGTAGTAAATGTAGCTGTCTTCATACTGTATCTTGTTAAACTCATGTTTATCTCTGCTGCTGCATATAGGAAATGTTAACTCAGCACTGGGGTTCCTAGTAAAGCTGGAGAGCTGGGCACAGAGGAGACCAAAGAAGAGGTTGGTGGGGAGGCATCCAGCAACTGAAGCAGAAAAAATACGAATTTATAAATCCTTCATCCCCTACATCTTCCCAGAAACATTTCTCAGCAACTTCCTTATGGAAAACTAAACTCTATGCTGGCAAGAAAAAAGCTTATGTAACTTCCGTGCTTCAAGACAGTCTAGCTTTGTCATTTATTGGGAACAGGAGAGCTTGCCATGGCTTCTTTTCTTGGTTTGCCTTGTCTTGGAGCAAAATTAAACTAAGTAAAGCATCTTTCATCCTATCTGAAGATGTAGCCTGCAGGGTACAAGAGTGGAGAAACATTAGAAAATTAATTAGGAGCTTCTGGGACCATCATCTTGCATTAGGAAGAATGCTGCTGCGTGCTAATCTGCTGTGTGAGGCTAGCTAAGATTACCATTCATGGGCTGTCATGTGGGTTTGTGTCAGGTTCCCTGCACCCACCATCCCTGTCCATGTGATTCCTGGTGAGGAGCTGACCATCCCCCTGTTTGAAATACTCAGAGGAGACTGGAGATGAGTTCTCCTCATATTTCACCCAGCAGAAGCCCTTCTGGAGTTTCTGCCAGCATCAACAGTGCGTGTTTGTCTGTCTGAGAGAGCTAGCTATCCTGCCCTTGCTCCCTCTGCCTTCCCTCCAGGTAGCTGGGGCTGTAGCCATCTGGCATCAATGATGCATTAGTCATTCAGGTAGAAAGGCCAGAGCTGGTACAAGCATTTCATCACCCTATATAAAAAGCTTTAATGGTATTTACCAGGTATACCAAGTCCTCTAGGCAGCGACTCTTGGGCTAGAAGGTTTGATCGTGGGTCACTGGTGCAGTGGTCTAAAACTTAGTGTTCAGTGGACATCAGAGTTACAATCTCTCGTAATGAGTAAGTGGTTCTGGAGAGCCACTTTGAGGCTGTATAGGTAGCAGCCTTGTCCTGGATGGCTACCCGAGAGCATCACTGATGGCATGCACTTATTAAAGCATCCACAATTCAAGCACATGAGCATCACTGCAAACAAAATGATGCATAAAGAAAAATGAACTGAGAATCATTTGTTCAGGGCAGTTGCATGAGAATGTCATTGAATAGGTCTCTCTCCAGCTCAAATAAAGGGCTGCTAGGACACAAAGAGTCACAAAAAGAAGATATTAAGAGGATAAGACACAAACAGAACACAAATGCAAGGTGTGGGCAAACTTGGCCTTTGACAGAGCCTGGGGATAAGCAGAGCTGTACTGTGCATCTGTGGAGAAAAGCATCCATGGATAAAAATCACAATCTTGACTCAACAATGAGCAAATCTTGTGAGCTTCCTGCTTTGTTTTAATCACAAGAGCTCAACTGTAAAAGGAACAATCAGCCATGCCATTTGCAGGATCATTTTCTAGACCGCACTGTAGGCCCTTACCTTTCTGGGCTTGAGATGAGCAGTAGCTTGGTCTAGAGCTGGAGTGTAACACTTGGAAAGCTGGTATGGCTCTACATCCATTCTCATCCTTGATGGGCTGATCATCTTGATTTGCTGTGACTTGCCACTGATTCTTCATATATTTTGGGAGAAAAGTGAGTGACAGGCTATGGGAGACCATCATTCCCCTTCTTGCTTTACAGAACACAGTTTATTCTTTAAGTCAGCTTTGTTTAAGGAGCTCAAGGTGAAAGAAAAAGCTGTTTCCATAGGACTAGGATGCACTGCATTTGATTTTCAAATTTTGTTGTTGCTGTTGGCCAACAGCTATAATGAGGTGGAACCGCCAAGGTTGGCATCAAAAACAACATAGTTGAGAGAAACAGAAGAAATGCAGCTTTTGCTTGAAGCTGTCAATACCCTTTGTTTCCAAGTGACAGCACCCTCAGCCAATTTCCTGCCATTGGATGGTGTAGAGCAATTTAGAAGATTTCTGCTCTTATTCCCACTTTTGGGAGCTTTGCTCATGCATCTAATCGCAGACACAGAGTTTAGAGTGAAATGCCCTCTAGTTCTATTGTGTTGCTGTCTACGTATTTCAGGAAATGGATCTGTAGCAAACCTGAACTATAAGTCAGATGTTTTTACTTACTCTTACCAAGTGCTAAACATTGGAGGGCAGGTCTTTAACTGCTGGAGAGTGTCCTACTTCCCTTGGCTTAAGTGAAGCCATGATAATTTATAGAAGTCTGTGGTCCCCTTCCAGGATTCTGAGAACCCAGGCAGGAGTGAGATCTAGGCCCCTTCTGTCTTATGAAGTGACATTGTCACAATATTTATCCGTTACTAAGGTTGTTTTGTTGATGACATTGCTACTGAACAGTGCTTTTGTCACTCTTGAGAAATTTTCAGTGTGTTTGCAGTGACTAGAGGAATAAGCTTCCGCGTATACTCACAAGAATTGACTGAAGTACCACTGAGCTGATAAAATACAACCCCTGCTTGGCCAGACAACCACAACTTCTACATTTGTTGATTGTGAAAAGAACTGATGACTGTAGCTGCTTCATCAGCTTCCCTAAATAGGAAGCTAAATTACAGTGGTATTATCTGCGTAATGGACTTTGTATGTTGGCCCATCCTTCTGCCCCCCTCCCCATCACTGCTCCTGCTGAGCCTCATTCCTTACAGGCCTAAGTGGCTGTACGGAAAAATCAGACATTGTCAGATTCAGCCCTTGTTTTTCATATTACACCTTCTCTGAAATAATATAACATAATTACCTCCCCTCCCCCATTTCATCAGCCTTTCAATCATCACAGTGCAGTATGGTTGCCTTTCATTTATTTATCTAACAATTAAAATGTGCACCTACCTCTAAACCTCCTTAATTACAATACCATAAAAGTCTTTAGAAAAAAAAAAAAAATTGTCTTCTACTGATCAGATGCACTTCTTGATAACTGAATTCTGCAACACGCTGTATCCTCCTTGTTCTTTTTTCTTTTTTAATTAATATTTTGCAGTTTTCCTCATGTAGGGCAGTTTGTGTTCTACAAATGTATATTTTTCTACATGCTCCTTTTTTTTATGCTTTCCTCCAGAAAGAGATTAGAGGACATTTACACCCCTGTACAAACTAATTCAAAGGATAACAAAAGAACATTCCTCAGATGCATTTTGTTTAACACTTTACAAGTAAGGTGAACAGGAAAGGGAAGCAATTTAATACATGAGTTATTGCTAAAGTATCTCTAGGTGATTATTTTAGAGAAAATAAAACACAAAAAATGGAAAGAAAAGTTGTGTTTCTCAGTCTTGTAATTCAGAGGCTGGGAGAAACAGCAGTGATTCTCTGCTTTCTCCTGCCTGAATCTCCCCTGCTGCCGCATCCCCACTGTGCTCTGCCCCGTCCCTGTGTGGGAAGGAGAGCACGGCTGCAATGTGTGGCATGTCTTCACTCCTTTCACAGATTGTCATTCCCCCTTGATGAAACCTTACACTTAACTCAGGGGCCCAGATTCCCTGGGGCTGCTGGAGCACGTGGGAGCTCCACCAAAGCCATTTCTGTGACTTCCCTGTATACTGGGAGTCTGTCTGCAAAAATACTTGGAAGAGAAAAGCCCAGCCTCCAGGTGGTGGTTAGGTAGGATTAAGTAGAGCAGGAGCTGCTTTCTTTTCTGTTTCCTTGTAGTTGTTCTATTCACTTGTTTTTCTCGCCCCCCCCCCCCCCCCCCCAGTGGATAATGGGAAAAGAAAATGGAATTTTTTTATTTAAAGATTTATTTCAGTTGTAAGTCATTTAGCATGACCAAGAAAATGGCTCTGTGATCCAGAATGTTATCTTTAGATGGAGAGATATGTATTTCCCACAAGAATATTTTTCACATATATCCCTACACAGAAAATGTATTTGTATGGAGAATATGCATTGCAGAGCATCTACTTATGCATCAGTGTGACTGTGTTATTATCACTGAAGGAGAAATTCAAGGATCCTGTACAGCCTGAAATGTCCTGACTCTGAGTGCACCAGGGAGCTGAACACACTTTCTGTGCTTTTTTTCTCTGGTGTTTCCAGCTTGGCCTTGCCTTTTAGATATTAATGGTAAAACATGTTCTGCTGTTGAAAAAACAGTGTTGTCCCTCAAATGACCCTGTGAATGAACTAGTAAAATACCAATACCTGATTAAATTTGTCCTGTAAGCCAATGAGCTATAGTGATGTGAAAAGAGGGGGAATAGAGGAGCAGGGGGGAAGGAAAGCTCCATTGGTTTTGGCGTTGAAGACAACTAAAAGATTTGCACAAGCTGTAGATGTCTGCAGTGGTGTTGTGCCAGCGTGACCATCTCTGCCAGCCTCCAACCTGTCTCTCCTGCACTTGTGCAAATCCTGGTTGTGTATCCCTGTGTCTACTCCCAGTGCATTTCCAGACATGCCACAGCTGCACCAGCGTGTTCACCTGGGTTTAAAAACCTGTGAAATGATTGACTGATGAGGCTTTATAAAAACTGAGATCTTCGCAGTGAGTCATGAATCACTCCTCTTCATCTGTCCCTACAAGCCACATGAGTTCTTTAAAAACCAGCACAAATTGAGCAATAATAGCTAATAAAAAATGTATACCTTAAGAAAAATAGTTTCTAAAAATGTATTCACAGGACACATTTATTGAATCTAAATGAGAAGTAAATATGAACCCTGCTGTCTGCATTCTGTCCTCAGATAAAATGAAGCAAAAGGAGTTTTCTTTTTTCACCATTCTTTGCAGTTTTATTCTAAAATGCAAGCAAACAAGCACGCCAAATTGTGCTCCTATTCCTTTCATCCTTGTGCACTTTAAGGAAGAGCTCTTAGACATTTTCATTTCAGCAGATCAAATAGCAGAGATTTTCCCTTTATCTTTTGCCTTCCTTCTTCCTCCTCCTGTTCCGATATTACAAACTCAATCCAACCCTTTTCACCTGAAACACAGACAAGTTGAAAGCGGTTTAGCTGCATGAAGTGAGGCTGGCTTAGAGCCTTTGCAGTGATGGAGGATCAGTCAGCACAGCTGGATGGCAAAGGCTGTGCGTGTGGAGAGCATGTGTCTGAATGTCTTTACCACAATCGTACAAGATATTGTAAGAATATGTGCCTGCAAACAGACTATTATGAAAATTAGATGTCCTGGAAGCAGAGCTTTGCAGATCTGGGATCCACCTTTACTTGCTTTTCAAACTTTGTCCTGGGAAGGGTTCCCAGGGGCAGTGTAAAGTAGCTGAGTTTTAGAGTGAATTTGCTCAGGATCTGTAAAGACAATGCAATGCCTTACAAATAACTTAATTTTCAGGCTTATGATGACTTGGCAATATCTGTGAGTAAATCAGTGAGTTGAGGGTGTGATCTGAAGCAGAACTGATAGGAAATGTTTTTTCCAATCATTGAGACTTACAGAAATGAGAAATTTTGCAATGGTCGTCAGTCCAGTGGCTAAAACACAGGGAAACCTGGGTTAAGGTCACTGCCTTTCCTGTAAGTCCCCTTTCTTCTGAAACATACTTTCATTTTCTCTTACAACTAGCATATGCTTTAGATATACTTGTAGGATGTCCAAAGATGCCGGGCAGCCTTAACCCAGTGTTTTGTAGCAGTAACTCATGTGGCACTGGAATAAATAAAGAAACCTCAGCTGGATTAAGGAAGAATAATTTTGGGCAGAATGGGAATTGAATCTATGTTTTATATGTCTAGATAATGTCAGTCTTGCTCTAGTTTTGATACGAAATTTCATCCTGGATTTCAGAAGCTGTTCATCGTCAGCATTCTGTGGAAGCTGACTTATTCTGTGCAACATTCGGGGTTAAACAGCTCAGGATCTGCTGATGAGACAGTGTCTGCTGTAGAATTAGCAGTCAGATGTACACGAAGTACTGGGTGTATTAACACAAATATATCAGGTGATGTTCTCTGATGGATCTGTCCTCAGAGGATATAAGAGTCCCAGTTTGCATCTGCCAGGGGATTTCAGCCAACAGAGTGTTGTGTTTTGGGAACTGCCAAATATGGGTTCTTGACCATGCCCTTTGCATGTGATTGGTGTTTACAGAGTTATTTGGTTGCTCACAGCAGCTCAGAGTTTCTCTCCAGGGGCAGTTTACTCCCAAGTTAGAGCCCTTTTTCTCCCTGAGGTGTGGGAGAAAGCCCCAGATACTGCGGGTGTCAGGTGGAGAAACAGTATCTCTCCAATACTCTCCAGTGCGGACAAGTGAAAGCCTTGCTGCAGGGTTGCCACAAGCTTAAGGCTCTTCTCAACCTTGCTGGGCATCTGCAGAGTGGTTTTATTTGCAGGTCTTTGCTGTTGTCATTTGATGGAGTCAGTACAATATTCTTTTATTTGGGAATTTCACAACTTCTTCCATTAAAATTGCTTCAGGTGCAGACCATGATGGTCTCCGTCTTTCTTCCACATCTCTTGATGCTTAAGACCCACAGGAGAGTTGTTGGATGAACTCAAGGAAATGGTACACAAGATGCAATCCTGTCCAACATGACCAAGAGCTGCAGAGTCACAGCATACACAGTATCAGGAGGCCAAGAGATGTGCACACGGTCATCTTAGGAGCAGGACTGGTCTCATCAAGCTTTAATCATCTACACATCTAAATGAGACTGCTCAGCTTCTTTTAGTGAGTAATTCATCTAACCTGAGACATCTGTGTAGCTACCTTCAGCATCTGCCATAGTCCCTGGACAGGAAAGCTTCTCTTATGGGTCACAGAGAGTCCACCCAAAATCTGCACTGCCTCCTGAAGGCAATTCTTTTTCCTCATGGATCAAGAAAAATCCCTGACACCCATCCCTGACATATCTAACATACCCGCTGTGAGAGCAGGAGATGCTGCCTGGGCAATGAACCTTGTGGTTTTCAGCATAGGAGGCAATTCTAATTATGTATCTATTGTTGCAAGGAAAAAGAAATTACTTGCATAGAATAATAATCTTTAAGAAGGTTTGAATACACTCTCAGTCTTTCTGATGTTTTAAGTTTTATATTGTCTTCACAAACACAGCTTTTCTGCCATCTAATTTTAAAGTTCCAGCCTTTGTCAAGCCTTGCTTAAGTACTAATTCTAGATTGCATCCCAACCCCAAATTTAGCAAAAGTCAGAGAAGCTTAGGGATAGACTGAATCATTGTAAGTTTTTATAGGAGAATTTATACATAAAGTACATTTATAATGAAAGAATATATTAACAATATATTAAGCACAGCGTCAAACAGTCATGTAAATAGGTACTGTTTCAAAATCCAGACAAAGAGGTGGCAGCTTATGTAACTCCCTGCTGAAATTCAGGTGGCTTTATGTTCTCCATGGATGTTGCTCCTATTACCTTAATAATTTTAGGCAGCGACAAGTTCTGCAGGACTTTTTGGCTTGCCGTTGTACTCACTTTGCTAAATCTCACAGCCAAACTCTTGATGCTCTGTATCCCACACAGAGGCCTCCACCAGAGCCTGGACAGGCAATCTGGGTTTTGATGCTATCTGAGATCAAAACAAGCCTGGAGTATTTATACCTGATGGGAAAAAACCCTGTCTTGAGAGGGAGCTGGACTGGATGAACTCTCATGGCTTTTCTGTCTACGCCTGTGTTTCTGCCAGGTAGGAGTCCTTTTTTTAAAGGTATGAATCACAGTTACTATCTTCTCAGGAGGCTATTGAGTGTTTAGAAAGCTGTTCGTGAAGTTCATGGGGACTTTGTCTCTGGGAATATAACCACTTCTGTACCCTAAACCTGAAGCGCTATAAAGCAGAGCTCTCCAGATAAGGAAATATGACTGTCCTTTCTTATCTCCACTTGTCCTAACAGGTGTCCTTGGGGTTGTAAATTTATGTGAGGAAAAGGTAAGAACAGTCTGATGTATCTTTAACCTTATCACAAATCTTTCCCAGGGTGGGAAGATTGACATTACCATCAATAAAGGCTGAATTGTGGCCTGGGTCCCTTTTCCCACCAAGTCAATTGCTCTAGAAAATGTGGTTGCACTCATTTGGTTCGTGTGTGCTGTCTGGCAAACAGCTGGCCATCCTGTTTTGCACACAGTGCACTAAAATAAAACCCAAGCAGATATATGCAGTGAAATGCCTAATTCCTCAGAGGTTTGTAATTCCGCAAAAGATAATTTGTGTGCCCGTGCTATTACGATTGTTACAGTTTTATTGCAGCTAGGCCAAAAAGTCATCTCGGAAATGAGGTGGAATTATCCTTATTTGTCACTTTTGTGGGAGGAATGAATCGTTCCGTGCACTTGCCATAAGACCCTCATTCATTCCAGTGCTTTACGCTTGTGGATGTATGGTCTAATCATGTTTCTGCAAAGGAGGTATGCAGACTCGTGATGTGAATGACTGTGCCACAGTCGAGAAGCAATTGCTGAGTTTGCCACTCTCTGCTCCTTCTGAAAGAGGTATTTGTGTTTGAATAGGGTCTTTCTTATCATACTATCCTAATTTTTTTTGCACCATTTTCCATTAAAATGAGGATTTCCTCTCTCATCCCATCGTGTTGTCATGTCAATGGCCTTTTTTTTTTGGAGAAATCCTGTGGCAAAAAGTGCTCTGCCATGCTTGCAGCTCGTGGCCAAAACAGTTTTGTAGAGTTGATGAAAGCTGGGACATGTCCCACCTCTGCTTCTGGTGTTACATTTAGTATCTTCAGCTTCCTCAGGGGTAAGCACCTCTGCCTGGTTTTCTGCTCCCTGCCTTTCTGGAGGGAAACCCCAAATACTCTTCCCACACGTGAGAGCCCTGGTTCTGTTGGTTACTGCACTGCGTTCCCAGCCACACTCCAGAGCCACCTTTGATTCAGAGGGACATTGCCATTTTCTAGGTCTGGGGTTTGCCCTTGCTACCACCTCTGTGCGGCACTTCTTCACCCAGGGGAGATGCCAGACGTGGGCCAGGTGGACTTCATCTATGGGGCAAGGACTATAGGGATCTCTGTCGGGATCATCGAGTTAATTCCTACCTGTGAGAGGGAAGAAATGCTGCCAGAGAGGACAGATAATAGAACTATTTGTGCTGGGAGCTGGGCTATGCCTAGTCTCTGGAGCTACCTTTCACAGCCCTTGTGCAGCAGGATTCAGGTGCTCCTTCTCAAATTGGAACTAGATAAAAATGTCAGCGGTTTTTTTTGGAGGTAGCCCTGTGACTGGTGCTAGGAGCCCATGCCACCTACCAATTCCTCTGCACAGCAGTCCTCCTCCTCAGGCAGTGAAGGCCTTGAAGAACATGAGCTTGAGGGTGTGAATGCCCGTTCAGGAAGGCTCTGGTGCCCTCCATGGGCTGTAGCATCACAGCAGTGAGGGACCTGGCAGACGAGCTGGCAGAAGTGATAGACTCATACTCACTTCAGCTCTCAGTGGCCCTTGAGGCTGTAGTATAGCTGGAGGGAAGAAGTCTTGTGCCACACAAGAAGGATGTCCCATTGCTATGGGATCCTGTATCCTACCACCTGAGTTGGTTGCTCCTAGCTTGTTTTTTCCAGGGGCTGTGTGACCATTGTCTCCCTGCAAGCAGTAGCTGGAATAAGAGCAATAGGTGGTCAGGTAACGCCTTCAGTTATCACAGGGCTTTCAGGATGTCCAGCTAGCCTTGTCTGGAGTTAGACCACCAGCTGGGTACCAAAATTCCCCAGTGTGGGAGTGAAAGATTATCTAAAGCTTTGATTACTTGGTATGTGCAAAGGGATAGGGCTATCTTTCAGACTCATGTGAACAGCTTCTCACATGCCAGGTGTCAGCAACCTCAAAATGCTTAAGCAAGGATGAAATTGTCTGTCATCCACTTTGGACTGCAGTTGTGGAGCATGCTTTTGGCCACAGGAGTCCATGAGCATCCAAAGGAGGCCTCTCTGAAAATGCCAGATAAGTTCCATTTTACCGTCTTGGAGAATTCTTCCATATGCAAGTGAATGGGGGGAAAAAAAAGTACAATTCCAAAGTCTGTCCTTACCATTGGATATCATGTGTACTCCGAGTCTCCTTTTTCAGGGCTGTGGGAGCAATTCCTCTGACTCTAGCAAAGAAAGAAATTCATGTATTTCTTCTTGTGCAGTATTTCAGATAGGGAACAGAGGTGAAACACAGACTGATGGGGTAGGGAAGTCAATGACAAGCCAGGGCTTTGCATGATCCTTGTGAGATTTTTCTTTAGGACATGATCGCTGTTCATGAGGACTAAGTTCCCATGCACCCACCCCAAAAAATTGGCAGAAGTGTACCTAATTTTCCTGTGCTCACTGAATGTGTTTTCCCCCTTTGCCAAAAAAGAACCAAATGACTTAAAAAATATATTTCTATTACAGGGAGAAAAGTCCAGAAGGCAGATAAAAAGGATAACAATCCTCAGCACCTAAATTAGAACAAACCAGTCTATAGTCTTCTCTCCCAGAGGGCTGGTTGCTGAGCTAGATTGTGCTTTTGCCCTCCTGCAGTGACCTTCACTTCCAGCTTAAGAGAGCTAAGTCCTGCAAGACAGCAACGTCCCGTTGGGCTGAACGCTGGAGTGATGTGTTTCTTAGCTGCTCTTCACTCATGAGCTGTGTTTCCACCTACGAGCAGTTCCTGCAAGCCACCCATCACTCCCCACTTTGCTCCTGTTGTCAATTCTGGCAGCCTTGCTAATAGTTTCTTATTTTAGCTGTTGGAAGAATATGTGTGACATTGAGAATTAAACACACTCACAGCTCACACAATTCTTTTCAGCATTTTCTTCTGCATGCACGAGACTCTTATTGCAAGTCCTTTGTCCTCCCCTGCTATTTAGGCTCTGATCTTCACACCCTAATATTGGGAACTGTTGTGCTACCCATGAAGAGAGTCCATGTCCTCATTTGGACCCTCCAGACCCAGAAACTGCTGCTGGGGTGGTGGGGAGGTGTGGGGTTTGATTTAATTTTGATGCTGTCTCTTCTCTTTTATGTGTATAAACCCTGCATAGAATGAGTCGGAAGGTGTTGAATTATGAAACTCTATCTGTGGTTACCAGAAAGTTTCCATTTTTTCAGCAATAAGGGCCCTAACAGGACAAGTTCTTGTGTTTTTCTCTGAAGTACTACTGACACAATGTCTCAGTGTGAGAAGATGGATTCACATTTCTGTGACTCCAAAATCCATGACGCTGAGAAGGACCATAACAGCAGGACTTTCTCATCATTTTAACAAAATTTCATTACTTTCCATCAGCTCACCAACACAGGTACCTGCTGTAAAAAAACTGCAAGCAGCACTTCTAGAGGAAAAGGAAATTTTAGGCAAGAAGTCCATTTTTCTTAATCAAATATTGTAACTTCTCTGCAGGAGGCTTTATTTCTCCCCAAAACTGCACCAAATACCAGTCAAGGCTTTCCTGGGAAATGACTATAGATAAAAACTGAAGGAAACAAGCAGAGGGGCCCCATCCCAAGACAGTTTTATGTGTAGATGGTCTTTAATTCAGTGCATGTAATTACTGTAATTGTCCAGGAAAGTTCCCTAACTGCTCTGCACAAATCCCCACTCGGGTGTGTAATTTGTTACTTGTGTTTGCAGTTATTAGATGAGTTCACATAACTTCCTCTTTCACTTTACCTGGTAAGAGAGACCCTAGTGATTATAGGAAAGGGTATAGATTTATAGGGACAATCAAGGAAAAGAGGAGTTGTAGATTAAGGATAAAACTCCTTAGGAAGTGCTTTTCTGCAGCTTTGCTGATGGATAAACTGAAATGAAGTAATTAAATCAAAGGGACTGGAAATAAGCAAAGAAGATCCCGAAGCTTGAACTTATGTAATAAATACTTGCCTCTTAGATCTGCCTTTTGTTTGCAGCAGTCAGATCTGCACAGTGTATTAGCAAATGAGTGCATGAAAATTTGTATTTCCAAGCATTTTATTTCTCTTGTAGTCATTTAAATAATGCCAAATTGAGCATGAAGCTGACTGGATGCAATTGCTGTCATCAGAACATCAGAGTGGGTTGGGGAAGGCTATCCTCCCTCCCAGCAGTTGCCCAGCTAGGAAGACTGCTCAAAGGCAGAGTGAGGACATGAAGATGCTATTGCTTGTGTGGTACTAACATTCTCCTTCAGTCAATACCCATCAATGCCTGATTGCACGTTGTTTAACTTCTTCTGTAAATCAAGCAGAATGTGTTAGCCAGGAAACAGAGCTCCTATTGCAAATGGGCATAAGTGGTTCCTCACTCTCCCTTCACACCCATTCTTTATCTCCTAACACCGCTGATACTAATGGTGTTGTGTGTAATAAATAGCAAAGTGAATCAGGGTCAAGCCTGTGTTTTGCAGGAAACACAGTCACATGAAGAGAGCAGAGGAGAGAAAGAAAGAGGATGTTCTTTTTCCTTTTGAAATTATCTGAACATCAGCTCCTCAGCTGGTGTAAAACACTGTGAAGCACCATCAGCATCTGTGCTCCCGTTGGGCTCCACCAGCAGAGGAGCTCACCTGAGTTGTCATGTTGAAAGAAGTTTAACAAGATTAGGAAAAACAGTCACAAGGTGTTAAGGGAACTCCACACTGATCAATATTTCTCATTTATCACCACGTAAATAGTCCTGTTGAGTGGGCTAATTCCTGTTCCACCTGCCAAACAGCTCTTGCAGTAAATTAAATCTGTATGTTAATAGTGCTGCACATGGCTGACAGATCAGCTAAATCTCCCTGTGAAAAGTGGATGTTTCCATCTACACCTGGTTCTTGTGAAATAAGATCGCCTTTGTTACCAGGTAACAATAAAAGGCAGGTTAAATGCCAAGGTACTGATTCAACTTGTACTGAAAATATTCCATGTGAAGAATACTGGGGCAGTACATAGTCCAGGTAAGTTCTTATTTAAACATATAAATGAAATTCAAGTGGCTGGTTGGGGTGAATCTCAGCCTTTGTGAATGATCTGCTTGTAGCACAGGATTTGTCAGAACAAGAATTTTCAAAAAAACAGTATTTTTTTGTCAGTGATGTGGTAGCAGAAAATGGCTGAATTCTGAACAAATAGAACTGTTTTCTTGATAATTTTGTGGTATGAAGCTGTGCAAAAGCAGTCCAGTTTTTCTCACTTTCTTTGTTGTTTCCTGGGGTCAAGTTAAGGTTATCTGGAAGTCCAGAATCCTAAATATTAATTTACCCTTTAAAATTAGAATTTTATCTTGGAATTTTTATTTATTTGTTTGTTTGTTTTTCTGTCCTTCAAAAATAATGGCCTCTTGATCTTAACACTTGGTTACCAGTATGTTTTTCATCAGAAATTTATTAACTGAAGGAATATAGATAGCCAGCCAGCACTGGGAATCAGACAAGATCTCAGCCTGAATGAGCCTCATTCTTTAATATTAAATATGAAATAATAGCATAGTCAATAGTTTTTTGTATTTAAAAAAAATCAGGAAAAATATCTTTTCAATCTTGAAAGTGTGCACATTGTTTGATGTATGTATACTGCTCATAACAAAGAAAGGTGGTGTTTTGCTTTGCCTTGTCTTGATTCTGCTGTCTGAATATTGCAGCAGCATTTAAAATGTAGTGTGAAACCCCAATACTAGTGAAAGAAGCATTAAAACAGCTTTTGACGGCTCGGGGCCAGAATTTAATGGTATTTTGACAGAAAGGGACTTTCCCCTACCCTAACTCATAGAGGGGGTGAATGCACGTACAGGGATACTTTCATTTCCCATCCACTACAAGCATCTTCAAGAGAAAGGACAGGATGGCATAGAGGGTTATGGATTTTTGTAACCTGTTGTCACTTCACTCCACTACTTCTTGCTCAGACGAAGTTTATCTGCACAGTAGACATTGATTTCACTGTATGAAATTGCCTGAAGGTTTAATTAATGTTATGATCAATCTACTTTATTTATTTCTGTCATTGGCTTTAAATTGTTCATGCTCCTGGCTCCTAAACTTGTGTTTGAGAGAGCTCAGTGTAGGAATATCGTACCTGTTAATTCTGCAACATTGCAGCCATTGTGCTTCTCGGCATTGTGTGTCACCCAGCCTGTATCTGCAAAAGTTAGTTTTAGCAGTGAACACTGAGTTTTGTAAAGCGTTTCAGGAACTCCATTTTCAAGTCTCCTTCTATCTATTGTATGTACTTATGTAGAAGGAAATGTATATATTTCTGTACAAATTTTCTATACGTACTTGTGTTGCTTTGTTTATTTATCATGCCTTTTTAATTGTTTTTTTCTTTTCCATTTTGCCCATATATTTTGGATCTGAATCATTCAACACCATAAAGGAGAATTGTCATAAATCAGACGCGTTGTGGTACTTTTCCATCTTTCACACCAGGACTTGGGGAAAAAACATAATTCAAGGCAGATTCTAATTTTGGGGGCAAAACCTTTCCTGGCAAAAAGAATCAACTTCCATTACTTAGGATGTTTTGCAAATCTGAGTTAGTCAAAGGCAAAAATGGAGGACCAAAAAAAAAAAAAAAAGATTTGATTTGACATTCCAAAATAAGATGCCAATGATTTCAGGTTTGACACATTTTTTTCTAGAAATATCCTTCAGTTTCTTTTAGAAATGCTTTTAAAAGCCAACCCTGAAAACATCTTGTGGGTCTAAAAGGAAGCTTGCATCTCCCTAAATCCTGGCCTGCCCCAAGCACAGATTTGCCATTATCTGAGTCTGTTCACATTCCCAGATGCCACGTGTTTCTTACTGAGTGTCTTTCTTAAGAGAAGGAGAATGATAGTACCTATATTTGGTGTAAAATGTCCCTAAAGGGAGAGCATGAAGATATGAAGATTTCTGTACACATTCTGCAGGCTGACCTTGTGAAATGGCGCAGTTTCACGAGTGAAAGAATAGCTGAATGCTTTTGAGCATTGAAACTACTGAAAGACGGTTGAAAAGATTTTGGAAGAGAAAAGGGGGGGGACACACCCAACAAAAAAACCCCACCAAACAAACCCAGCCTGAAAATGCTGCTCCAAAAATAACTGGTTATGTTATGCCCCCACATAGGCTCAGCTCACAAAAGCGCGGTGGCCCCAAAATGCTGTATGTAAAATAAGTGCTGGCCCCCAGATGGTAGCATTAGTGGATGGTCTCATTCTCAACTTGTTTCTAAATGGCTGGTGCATTATTAACTTGTGCTTTTGCCTGCCCCTAAACCTTGTGGGTTTTACCTGTAGAAAAAAAACCTAAATGGGAATCGAAGCGATGGGTTCAGAAGGCAAAAGCTGGCTGCCCAGGTCAGGCAGGCAGCTGTCACAGGGACTGTGCCCATGAGCCAGCCTCCCCGCTGATGTGGGAGGTAAGAGAGGAAAAAAAAAACCAGGTTGCTTTGCTGTCAGTTTTGGCTTCTGGGGAAGGCATGTTTGCACTGGTGCTCTTGGCTGGAGCAGGAGTCTCTCCTGCAGTGCTTACTCTGAAAGGACCTCCGTGAGAGATGTACACCAAGTACAGACAGTGAACGAGCACCCTCCATTGCATGGCCAGTCCCTGGGAGAAGGCTGATGGTAAATCAGAGCAGAGGAAACTGCTTGAAAGAGTTCAGAAAAAATTGTGTGAGAATAACCAGAAAAAACAGCATGGTGCTTCACTGGAAACAGGATGGGATTCTTCTTTTGGGTACTGGCATCGGAGCAAACCTGGGGTACCAGTGGCACCATCACTGTGTGGGTGTGAGAGCCTGCACTGCAATGCAACGATGCAAGGAGCAGCAGACGTGGGGCGCATGGGGCTGAAGCACCACCCAAGATCTCTCCTTTGACCCCAGCAGTTTTACTACCCCTTCCTATCTGCTTTTCTACTGTCTCAAAGTTTGATATGCTGCCAGCTACCTAAATATAATGAATGTGTTTTGCAGGGGGGATGGGGAGAGTAGCGCAGCCTCATAGGACATAGGATTTTTTCACACATCTGTCAACACGGAGAGGAAGCATTCAGCACCGAAATCTCCATGCTTTTTTTTTTTTTCCCCTTCAGCAGTTAGATCCTATAAGCAAATGATACTTCCAAAAGGCTTGTTGAAGGGAAATATTAAATGCTCTGAAACAGGTTTTAGGTTAGTATCAAGGGAGGCTGTAAACTGGCTGTCTAGTAGAGGTGACTCTGTACCTAAAGGCCTTACACAACTGTAAGAGCAACCTTTACCGCCTGACTCTTGAGGCTGAGACTCTCTTGCCTCTGTCCCAAGGACCCTCCTGCTGCTGTCCCACCTGCAGAGCACTGTGGGATCTGCTCAGATCCCCATATCAGCCTGGGACAGCATCCCACAGGAAAAAAATAATTAAAGAAACAACACACAACCCACAGAGCCAAGCAGCTTCATGGAAGGATGAAACTTATACAAACAGAGATCTACAAAAAAACCCCAGAATTAATAAAATATATCCTGCCCATGCATTATGTAACATATCTGCCTGCAGAGTGACATGCCAACTTTAATTTTTACTTTGGCTTGGGAGAACTGGTTGGGATGAAAATGACTGCATGCATTGGTGAGCAGCCACCTGCAAATGTTTACACACACCTTCGTTTCCCCCTCTTTCTTTTTTTTGGGTGTCTGACTTCAGCAGAGGAAATGTGGAAGGGGCTGCAAGTACACAGTTCATTTTTTAATGCCTTGGAGATTTGAATTGAACAGTCTATAATCCAGAGGCAGGCACAAAGGAATAAATGCAGCAGCTGAGACTGGTGGTCTGTCTAGTAGGGACAGATTTGTTGGGTAGGGTTGTAGCAGCAATGCCCTCCTCTCTCTTCTCCCTCTCTCCTCCCTGTTAATGATGCAGTATGTCTTGCTAATGCTGTGTGATTGAAAAGCAGCTGTGATGCTTCACAGCCCACCTCTGTCACCAAAGCAGCTATTCCAGGCCAGTGCTTTTTGTCTCAAGTGTTTCCAGAAGAAAACCACACATGGGTCAGAAATGGAATAACTGCTCTGTGCAGGAAGGTTCTTCTTGGTCCCTCGCAGTATCTGCCTTGCAGACAGAAACAGGATCCTTTCTAGCCCTCCCAGTTTGTGGTCTTCTTAATATACTTCCACATCTTCGGTATCTGCATCTGTTACTGATGCCTCTCCTTTAACAATGCAATGTGACTGTGGGTTCCACAGATCAGCACCTTGCTGTATAGAAACATACATCCTTCCTTCAGTCTGTATTTGCTGTTTTTTTCTTTCCACTGAGTCTGCAAAACTCAAGAGAGAAAAGTCTATCACCAGGGTTAGAAACCTGCTCTGGATATATTGCATATCAAATTTTTAAATCAGACCAGGCAAGTGAGGTGAAGGGTATGTGGTACCCACCAGCTGCAGAATTACAGCTCTTCAGTGAATCATTTTGAGGCCCCTCCTGCCTCAGCTCTCCATCTATAATGGAGAAGAGGTTAAATATTCAGGACAGCAAACAGCAGGAGGAAAATTGGGAAGATTAGAAATGAATGCTCCCACAGTCCCCCCTGGAAGTAGGTGTCGCTGTCACTGGGGCTGTTTCTGTTGCAGCAAATGCTAGGCAGCTCCTTACAGGAGAACCTTCTGCTCAACATAAAGCTGGGTTTTGTACTTTCAGTCTTCAAAACTGCATCAAAGAACAAGTAACAGAGCTTTCCTGCTATAAATATTTGAACAGCAGTTTGTTAATTTTTGTTACTCTCAACATGGATTAATTGCTATTTTATTATCAACCTCAGCTTCTATTAGTTTAGGATTTACATCTTAAATGATAATATCAGACTTTGTCTTGAATAAAACATTTTGTAACCTAGAGGAGTTCATTAAATTCTTGAAGGTGAACTGACAGATTAAAGGCAGCACAAAGATCCTGATGTGTTTTACAATTGCAAGAATACTCATTTGGAGTTTTGTAAAACAACATTGCACATTTCAGATTGTTCAGCTTCAAATAGATAGTGATAAATACTGCTGCCTTTTGAAATGCTGTTGCTCCTTGTTATCTGCCATTAACAGTTAGACTTGTGCACCTATCCTCTCCCTCCTCAAAAGCTAATGAGGTGTCATTTTACATTATTAATCACACAAACAACTAAAGATGTAAGGAAGTAACCCTCTGCATGTTGTTCTTTCACCTAATTAACCTCAACTGGTGTGGGATTATCCCTGTGGTCCCAGCATGAGTGTTTGCAGTGGCACACCTTCCATGGCCAACCATGATTATCCAGTGCTCTGAGCCGAAAGGACAGAAATGGGGCTAAGTCACACTTGTGCTGCTAACTTGATTCCAGTAAGAGATGTAGGCGATTTATCCAAAGGTGGTGGTAAACCCATGGAAAACCTGCTTGTCTGTTGCATTGGGAAGACTCAGATTATGTCTGGAGTAAGACCGTTACTGGAAGTGTATCTACTATAATGTAGGGGAGTCATAATCAGACCCAGAGAGTATGCATACTTATCTGCCAGGAGGCATGAGATTAGTTATTCTTAATTATTCACACCCGGTGTGATTAATTATCTTGTACACACAGGCTAATGAGTGTACAGCTGAGCCTCCTTTCTGGCTCAGGTCTAAAGCCTTGGTCTCTTCTGCCTGCTCTGTGCAGGCTCTGATACCCCACAGCCACCCTGAGCGATCTGCTCTAGCAGAAGATACTGGAGAGGTGGGGTGAGAAGTGCAGGGTTTGGGGCTACCAAGTGCTCCATGCAAAAAACAATGGATATTCTGGCATTGGAATAGACCACTCGGAGCCATTTCTTGGCTTTATCAGGAAATCTGGCATGCTGGGCACAGGAGCTGATCTGCAGAACTTTGTTAGACACTTGCTTTTACTGTAGCAGTCTGTCGTAGGTGGAGGATGGAGTCCCAGGAGAGCTTCTGGCTCTGCTCCTCTACAGGACATTGTCATTGTGGCCATGTCCCAGGGATGGGGATAGAGAGGGTGGGCCGAGGCAGAAGTCTGTGTTCTGAATTTAGAGGACTAAACAAATAAACACATGTGTGAGAAAATAGCACGGGGCTTAATACAGAGACAGGACTCTCAGAAGTATTATTGGAGAGGTTCATTTAATCCCAAAGAGATTCAAAGGGATAATGGCACAGGAGCAGCTCTCCAGACCTTACCCTTGCCTGCTGGAGGTTATGTGGGCTTTCAGATGATTGATTCATCTGCAGAGCTGGGGGGAATTGGATGATCCAGATGACTAACAATGAGATTTAGGGTCAAATTTATTTCACTTGAGGTAGTTAAATCTGATGCTTTTATCCCCTGGGTCTTCTGTCAGAACTTAATCCAAGTTAGTGATGAACACAAGTTTTTCCTGTTGGGGGATGTTTAGCGACCTTACATGAAGTGGTCTTGGCAAGTCAGACAAGCAGGCGGTCTGAATAAAAAAGATGGCTGATATAACAGGGAGCGTTGGGGTCAGTTTTTCCTGCAGAGGGGTATGTAGTATTGGAAAAGCTTTTACTGCTACTCTTAGCATTATACTGGCTCAACAGCTGTACAGGAAAATGTCTCTCAAGGGCACAGTCAAATCAGCACTTCTTCGCATTTGTTTTTACTCCGTGATTTTGCCTTCAAACAGGAGGGTCTGAGTAACACTACCTATTCTGAAGTTAAACGTGTAATCATTGCATGAGCAGACTGTCTAATTCTGGGTTTTCTCCCAGTGCACAGGGTTGGGTATGCTTCTCCAGTCCCAGCTCTGCATTTCTTTGACTCTGAGAATCTCTGCCTTTTTTAAAAAAATGCAGAATGTTTTTTTGCTCAAGATTGCTTGGAAAAATCTTGAGTCTTCCCCTCACATATGCTGCAGATGCAGAAACTGGAGGCATCTATAAACCATCCCCATTTAAAAAGAGACCACTTGAGCTCTAAGCCTGCCCAGTGATTTTCCCAGGATTTGGGGGTTTCGAAACCCTGGGGAGCGGCCCTGAATCCTTACCAAGGAGGACAGGAGCAGGCAATCACCAACTCATGATTAAGGAGGAGGCAACATGGGGGCAAGGAGTGGGAAACTGGGAGGGTGGCAGCCAGCAGGAGTGGGAGAAGGAGATATATCCCTGACTTTGAGCCATGCCTGCTTGTTTCTCCAGTGGAGCACAGCTGAGCAGAGACCCACCACTATGGTAATCCCCCAGCCAGTAGCCTGGGCTTGCTGCCACTGCTGAGCCATCCCTCAGAAACTGCAGCATGAGGACTGCTGAAGTGTGCTTATATGGAGGGGACTCTGGGCCCAAGGGGAGTTGTGGTGTTGCCTCTGCGTAGGCTCTGAAATTGATACTTTAATTACATTAATTAGGTGGGCATGCTTTACATTGCAATTGTGTTTTCATGGCTATTTAAAGTCTGTTTAAATGTTTGCAGAGCTTTTATGGCTGTTAATTAACAACTGGATGCAAATATGTAGAAGATGAGAATGCACATCCATCCTACAAGGGGAGACAATATCCCTGCTGACAAATGGTGATCGCTGCGCCTGCCCTAAGGAGCTTATTCCCATGGGCTGCTAGCAACAGGGCTGGGACTTTGCTTTTAGGCAATGTGGTACTGTAGTCCACCAAGATCCCAGTGAAATCCAGATCTAAGCAAATTTCTGCCCAAGATGCTTAAAATGTGCTGGGAATAGAGGCAGTTGAGTTAAGTGTGCACAGGGTTCATGGTAAGTGGAGGGGTTGCTTAAGCAAGGGGAGCAATTTTATCTGAAAAGGCAAGGGCCAAAAGCTATTTTTCATGCAGGAGCCAAGCTAATCCAAATTCATAGAGGTTCACACTGAGATCTGGTCCCAGTCCAGAAATAGTTTTAGCTGTCCTTTACAGAGGGAGAATAAAATCAGCATTGCCTTGGGTGACACCATTTGTGTCTCCCTGGCATGGTTTGGATATTCTGTGGTGCATCGTTCTGAGATTTTACAAGAAAAAAAAAATACACTTGTGGAAATAAAATGTCTGTGGTATCTTGGGATGTTTCATCAAAGCAGAAAGTGCTGCTGGATTTTACAGAGGGAGCAATGGATGCTCTCCAAGTCAGGTGAACCCACAAGGCCTCCTAGAAGGGGTGGGTACCAGATGTTGCCGACCTCGCTTGGTGCTCCTTTCACTTTTAAAGTTAACCTTTATGGAAAAACTAACACAAAACATATTCTGGTTATAGTAATTAATTTTAGGGCTTACTACTAATTAGATCCATGAACAATGTAGTCTTCCCCTCATTTCAGTTGGACTCACTGGAATTAAATAATGTGTTTCTATAAAAATAGCTCCTTTTCTTCTTACTTTGATCACTTCTGGCTGCTTTGGCCTCAGATTTGGATGTTCTGTCAGGTGATTGCAGGAAGTTGCTGGCTGCTTTGGCCTCAGATTTGGATGTTCTGTCAGGTGATGCCAGGAAGCTGCATTTTTTTAATAATGTAACAGGACACTGAAATAGGGGGGTGATAGATGTAGCTCTCCATTGATGCCATGAGGTTACAAACAGGACAGGGAAATCAATGCAGAGGTTTTTCATGGCTGAACATTTCCAGGTTGTTGTTAACTTGTAACCCGGTGGTGCAGAGCGTGTTGTGTAGGCAGGGAGTGGGGCCATGTGGGGGCATGTTACATGCTATTTGCTCCCTAAGAATATTATTCTGTAAGCATCTTTAGGCAAAAGGCACCTTGCAGTTGACTGTGAATTCCCAGATGTGCCTAAAGCTAGACAAATACTGTTGGGTTTTTTTTCCTTCTTCCAAACTGAAACACTAGAGAAAAAAAAGATTCAGCTCAAAGAAAACCAGAAAATGATCCTGTGTCTTTCAGGGATTAAGACCTAAACAGCTGCCACTGCCTTCTGAAATGCACTTTTTGTGACTCCCAAGTGTTCTGTGTCCCATTAACAAGAAATTTTGTCTTATTTTGGAGTGTTCCTCTTTTTAATTTGAAAATATCAACCTAAAACAAAAAGGAAGAAGTTTTCACTAGAAAATATTGGCCCAAAAAGTTTTAGTTTCAAACACTTTCTCATTTTGCCAATGCCATGCAAATCCAAGTGGCACTGATCCTTTTGCAAACCTGACTTTCATTGGATTGACTATAACTCGTCAAAAAAACCCATTGCTCACTCTTGCCTATAATATCACAGCCGAATGGGCTGCTGAATTGGTCCTCTCTGATGTAGTGCTTTGGCCAAGGATCTGAGCCCTTCTCTGTGCACTCAGCCAGGCTTGTGTGGCAAGGACAGACAGGGAATACGTGTCTCCGAATGCTCCATTATTGCCTGCTTGCAGCTGCTCAGGACTCCTTGCAATGAAAAACACAGCAGCAGATGCACAGACACAAAGCTGTGTCAGGACACCCAGGACACATCCTACCCCCTTCCAGCTTGCAGGGTATAGAATCAGAATCATAGAATGGTTTGGGTTGGAAGGGACCTTAAAGATCACCTAGTTCCAACCCCCCTGCCATGGCAGGGACACCTTCCACTAGACCAGGTTTCTCCAAGCCCCATCCAACCTGGCCTTGAATACTTCCAGGGATGGGGCAGCCACAACTTCTCTGGGCAACCTGGTCCAGTGTCTCAACACTCTCACAGTAAGTGGAGAAGAACTTCTTCCCTACATGTAATCTAGATCTGCCTTCTTTCAGTTTAAAGGCATTACCCCTTGTCCTATCACTACATGCCCTTGTAAAAAGTGCCTCTCCGGCTTTCTTATAGGCCCCCTTTAGGTACTGGAAGGCTGCTATAAGGTCTTCCCAGAGCCTTCTCTTCTCCAGGCTGAACAACCACAACTCTCTCAGCCTGTCTCCATAGGAGAGGTGTTCCAGCCCTCTGATCATTTTGGTTGCCTCCTCTGGACTCACTCCAACAGGTCCATGTCCTTCCCATGTTGGTGGCCCCAGAGCTGAATGCAGTACTGCAGGCGGGGTCTCACGAGAGCGGAGTAGAGGGGCAGAATCACCTCCCTCTACCTGCTGGTCATGCTTCTACTTGAGCTTTACTGCTTGAGCATTTTTCTGATTGGCCACTGCTTTCCCCAAACTCCCTCCTCCTTTCCTCTTTCTCTTCCAGTTTTCTCAGGCTCCTTCTAGCTAGTGCACCATAGATTTGCACTCCCTCTTTGGCCTGGCAGCAGCAGCAGAAGCCAATGAAACTCAAACATATTTGCTGCTACGTTCATGGAAGTCATTGACCCTTTGCCGTGGTTTAACCCCAGCCAGCAACTAAGCACCATGCGGCCGCTCACTCACTCCCCCCCCCCACCCAGTGGGATGGCGGAGAAAATTGGGAAAAAGAAGCAAAACCCACGGGTTGAGATAAGAACGGTTTAATAGAACAGAAAAGAAGAAACTAATAATGATAACACTAATAAAATGACAACAGCAATAATGAAAGGATTGGAATGTACAAATGATGTGCGGTGCAATTGCTCACCACCCACCGACCGGCACCCCACTAGTCCCCGAGCAGCGATTCCCCCCCCACTTCCCAGTTCCTATACTAGATGGGACGTCACATGGTATGGAATACCCCGTTGGCCAGTTTGGGTCAGCTGCCCTGGCTGTGTCCTGTGCCAACTTCTTGTGCCCCTCCAGCTTTCTCGCTGGCTGGGCATGAGAAGCTGAAAAATCCTTGACATTAGTCTAAACACTACTTAGCAACAACTGAAAACATCAGTGTTATCAACATTCTTCACATACTGAACTCAAAACATAGCACCGTACCAGCTGCTAGGAAGACAGTTAACTCTATCCCAGCTGAAACTAGGACACCCTTCCTCTTTTGTCCCTTTGCCATGGTTCTGTGCAAGCTTATACAAAAATCTAGTGAGGATCTGTGCTTGAGAAATCACTCCTCTCCTGCATTACTGAGCCAAATTTGGAAGACATCTGAATTTCGCCTAATGCAAAGCCTTTTAGTCTCCATCAAAATTTTCTTAAACCAACGTTATGCTTGTGGAAGAGCATTTTTGTTCATCTGATTCCTACAACCAGAAACAGGAAAGGACATACAAAATGATGCAAGTTGAGGACATGCTCATCTTCCCATGAGTTGTATCTTTGCTCCTTCCTTGGCAGGTTTGTTCAGATGGTTTTGTCTCGGGTGCTTGTGGCAGCAGGTGAAAAGAGAGTGTGTCCAAATAAGAGAGTTGAGTTTTCCTATGGGGATGTATAGCTCAACTCACATAATGCCTCACTGCTGTATCTGGCATCCGAGCCAGTACCATCCATCCAGCTCCCCAGTACCCTGGAGCACAGATGGGCTTTGGTAAAGGGCTGAAGAGCAGGTAGAGCTGGGGAGGCACGTTGCCATGCCAGGCAGTGTCACAGCCCCCTCTGTCCTTTCTGCTGCCAGCACTAGATAGCACACTGGGACCCAAACAGTCTGCTTATAAAATAACAAAGATTAATCTTCCTTTTTTCATCTTCTTTTGACTTTCAGTATAAATTACCTCATCTGAGGTGTCACTAGAAATTGATTTGTTATGCTAAATACTTGCCAAATAAATAATGAGCTCCCAAATTAGTCTATATGCAATAAGACAAGGAGTGAATTATTTCTAGTGATTCCTTTTATCATGCACAGATTAAATTATTTCAGTGCTCTGATTCCCAGGGCTGGGCTGTCTCCGAAAAATGTGCTGGTGACACTTAAAAACACCAAGCCCCGCTCTGTGCTCTTTTATGATATTAAATGTCACCACTTCCCTCATTTTATCACATTATTACAGCCTTTTCTTGCCTGGAAGGAATCAAACTAATGAAAACTGAAAGAATCCAAGGTGTCTGCCCGTACATCTCTCATAAAATCATCCTCTACATTACAGAACAAGTTCCGAGGTGATGCCATGAGGCAAAAGACCAAACTGATTTAAATAAGGTTGATTACAGCCTTTCCAAAAAAACCCAACCCAACTAAACCTGAGCAATATTGATATTTATTTTAAGGTACTGATAAAGAGACCAGAAATTTTATTTAGCAAAATTTCTTCCTTTTCCTACCATGGCACTTGTAAGCATGGAGCAGAGGACATTGGTAATGGAGTATGAAACTGCTCCCGGGCCAGCAGTGTCTAAAATCCCCTCTGTATTGTCTGCCAGCAGTGCAGAGGGCCTTGGTGAAATGAGCTGGGGATATTGAAAGCAGTGTCACACCTGGCACTGTTGGCAGAAAAGCCAACAAGCGAACAAGCTGTGGAGACTGGACAGCCCTGTGGTCCTTAAATGTGATGGGTGGAAGTGTAGCTGCCTTAAAGCCAGCTCTTCACCTTGTCACTCCTTGTCCTGATCCAATATCGGGGAGGGTTCTTAAACGATCCCAAGAGCGAGATTAAGACACAAACGAGGTCAGATGCCGTACAACCTTACAAGTTTTATTTCGTATAACAACTGGTAATAGTGACAGGACAGAGGGAAGAAGAAAGGAAAAGGAGAGGCAGTCATAAGCAAGAAAACAGGAGAGATGCAGCAAGACTAGTTACCACCACCATGAAGCCAGCAACATCCTGTTGGCTCGGTCTTGGTGCAGGTGATGGAGGTCCAAGTTCCAGGTTCCAGCAGACAGACGATGGCAAAGTCCCAGTTCCAAGCACTGATTTTCAATCGCTTGCAGTTCCTTTCAGTTCCTTTTTCAAGGGAGGAGTACGCAGTTTTTCCGAAGAGTCCAGCCATTTCCACAGAGACTGCTAGCTTCAGGCGGATATGGTGGTTTCTTCAGGGCCTTCAGCGCCTACTCCCCCACAGCAACAGGATGCTGAGGCTAGCAAATGGTCAGCAATGTCGAGACAAATATAGTCCAACACAGTCTCTTACACTCCTGTACGCAACAAACTTAGACATGTTTGACCTTGAGGACTACAGGAAGAACTATGGCTCTTACTCTCATATGCATCTTCTAAACCAGATGAGATGAGAACAGATTGCTAACAGTTACCGACACTCAGCGTGACACCTTCGGGGAAATGAATTCAGGTCTTCAGAGCTTCCTCCTGGTGTCCATCTTTGCTGGACCACAGCTCCTGTCTCTCTGTGCCACCATTCCAGGCTGTCATTCTTCTGCAGGCAAAGAGGATTTCTCCACAGCATCCACCACTCGGTTCTTCAGCCCAACACCTGGGAGATGCAGTCCTGGCAGCTAAGGCTCACCTCGGGCTCAAGAGGCACAAGTCACTTTGGAAGATGGGTCAGAGGACCCAGTTACGATTGCTGCACTAAATCACCTGTTTCTCTTCATTGACTGTAAAAAGTCCTGGTGGGATTCTCTTCCTCGACTGAAGCTTGCTGCTGCAAATGTGCAACAGAGAAAAGAGAGACAAAAAACTGAGGAAGGTGGAAAACTTTGAAGAAACCCTTATTCTAAAACAAGGAGAAACATCTTCACCACTGGCTGCTTTTGATGCAGAATTTTCTGCTGTAAAACGAGATACTATTGGGATTGCATTAGGCAGCTAATACCACTTTTCAATAGTGGGATGTGTCCACTAATGCTTGAAGATGCTTATTACTATTTATTGATATATAAAGCTGCTATATGAGTTTTATTTAAAGGCATGCCAGGCACAATTACTGTAATTTGTTATTGTAACAAAAGAATTTCCTATTATACTAATGTCACCTTGCTAAAGCTGTCTTGATATTTTTTTCCTGTAATGTCTTGCTACAGAGGGTAATTCAGCACAGCTGTTCAGTTCAGTATTTTCTTTGTGCCACTCACTGAGATTACTTGACTTGCAGGTGACTTGGATTATGAATTACAATTCAAGCCACCTAAAACAAAGTATTGCTGCACAGAGAGTACCTAAATGATTGCTTATTAGGTGTCTGAATTCTTTAACTCTCCCCTGGCACTCAGGTCCAACGCTCTATGCTTGGAGCACAGTCAGAGGCTGCTGTGATGTGTGTCTGCTCCCAATCTGCTGCTCCTACAGAGGGTTTTGCCTTTATGAGAAGCATTTCCCCATTGCTGCACAAACCAGAAAGTCTAGGAAGTTACCACATTTGAGCAACTTTGAATAAGCATCTTCTAGAACCCCAGAACTTTCTAGAGAGTGCTCTGCCAACTAGAGATCTCTGTAGCTGGGACTGGCTGAAGCATTGCAAGGAGGTATCTGCAGCTTAACATTTAAATTTCTTAGCCTGCAGTCCTCATACGTAGCCAGAAATACCTTTGATATAAGATTGGGCAGTAGGTTGGATGGCAATTTGCTTGCCAGTTCATTCCTCTTGCTATAAGCCAATGATCAGGTGCTTTCTAGCCCTGTATGTAGCACTGCTATAAAGTAATTGCTTAAATCTTTCCATGGAATTGACAGTCAAACTGCTGTGGTCACACCCCTTATATTATAAGATTTCCCCTTTGAAATGAGCTCCACTGCTAATTCTGCAGAGCTATTAGTATATGAACTGCAGGGGAAGCTTTACACTCCAAGCGTCTGCAGCATGGATCACACCAAGTGGGATTGCAAGTTGCTGCCACCACTGCTCTGCAGAGCCTGGTGCAGAATTGGTCCTGAGGGTGGCCTAAGGGGAAAGTGTAAGTCTGGATGCCAGGGCTGCACTTGCAGCTCCTTTCCAGAAGACATGGAGTGGCAATGGTGTGTGTGACAACTGGTAGGTGGCTTGGAGGTCCAGCCACCTGGTGAATCACCCACCGTGCATGTGGGACAGGATCTGTGGCATTGCAGAGCTGGAAAACACATCCTATATGTTTGGGACACCAAACACAAGCTCATAGCATCTTACGTATTCACCTGGCCCAGATGTGCACTTGGGTTGAGTGGTGACACCAGTCAGCAGGTACAGTAGCGCAGGCAAGGGTGGTGTGGCCGTGCAGTGTCCTCACCCAGGCAGGGAAATTGCATGTTCAGGCCTTGCTGCTCCCATAACCCATTCTGTCAGCTGTTGCTCAGCCAGCCTGTGTGTCCTGAAATGATGAATCTGAACGTTTAAAAAGCTTGAAAATGACTATAGTCACTTGGCAACTTCATGCCATAATGCGTTTTGCATGTGTTTTAACTGCTTTCTGCCTTTCTATTTTTTTTTATAGTCACGATTTCTTTTTTTCTCTGCATCTGAAAGCGCTTTGTTTACACATTTCTTTCTTTCAGTTTTTTTAAGGGAAGAGCTTTCTTAAAGTTGGATTTCAGTAGTCCTGGTCAGAGTCAATGTTCCCTTGCAGAAACCAGGTGACTCCCACCAATTGGCTCAATGCAGACTGGCAAACTGGTCTCTATAGATGCATGGATCTGTTTGTACAGGTCTGCCTGGGATGTATTCCCCTGGCAATGCCTAGCTCTGCTGCCATTTCCTTGTAGAAAGCTGAATGTATTTTAGACCCTGAGGGTGGCAGTTGCTGTCACATATTCCTAAAATGGGTGGTCACTTTAGGGTATGGCTGGATTAGAGGATGGATGGCTGCAACAGAGGATAGGGGCAAATGAAGGGTGAATGGGAATGGGGATGGAGGCAGGCAAGAGGCAGCCTTTGCTGCTGTGCAGTGATGCTCCCAGAGTCCCAGGGTGACCCTGGGCTTCAGGCACTTGCCTGGGGCTGCACCAAGGCAGGAGCTCATCCTGCTTCTTACAGAGCTGCTGGTTGCCCTGTGTTGGAAGGTTATGGCACTGGTCTCTAGCTGTGGTAAGGCTACTTCTAGTAATGTTGGTGAATCGTGTGGTTACCATGGTGATGAGAGCCCTGGGAAAAGCTATCCATGAGCAAACACATCTCCTTTGCCAGTGGGATTTTTGTGAAAAACAAGTGGCCAGAGCAATGGGATGGGGCTAGACTGTGTGTGGTTAGAGATGCACTGGGTGGGCTTGGAAAGCTCCAGGCAAGTGTTGGTGATCAGAGATGGAGCAGACAAGGGTGACTGCTGCCCTGCTGCAACACAAGCCTTGGGGACCTGCTGGGATGCCGAGGTCCTTGCTTGCTCTCAGATCTGACCCTTCAGCGGAAGCAGCAATAACTCCCTCTCTAGCACTTTGTGATTTGCTTTGAATATCCCAGGCTGCTTCTGAAGTTAACACCTAATAGTGTGAAGTAGAATAATGAAATTAATTTCATTCTACTTCTGTTTTGAAATGAGACAGGATTGAGACAGAGAAATGGTGAAGAGTGGAATAATTGCAACAAGGAGGAAAACAGAGACTTCCCACTGTGTTCAGTCTACACAGGGCAACCTCAAATATAATAAGCAATAAAGAGATTTCCCAAACCGAATGTATTAAATCCCCCCCTGCCACCTCCAGTCCTAAAGGACAGGAGGTGACCTTCTAAGACCTGCTTGCTGGGCTTTTGGGAGGGTTTACTTGTGCTCTCAAGAAGGTCCACACTGCTGGAGAGGGTACAGAAACGATGTGTAGGAGTTACATCGAGTTAATTTCTTGCAAAAATGTTTTTAAAACCATCACTGTGAGCTGTTTCTGTGAAAGTGCTAATAGTACATTGGACACTGCACAGCGTTATCTTAAGATGTGACCAAACTCCTCCCTGCTGTAGGCACAGAGAAATATATGAAGTCAAGGTGCTTTTGAACTATGACTGTTGTCTTCTTCCTGTCACGCTCTGAAGTTGCTAGGAATGGTGCAGGTGGAAATAACTGACTTCACTGCTTATAATAGGGAATAACAGTGTGGAGAAGTGGCTTCCTGTGCCCATGGGTAGGGATGAGGCAGCAAGCATTGCTGACATGAACTGCTTCTTCTAACCATGATTGCTTTTCTCCTTAAACAGAAATTCTGAGGGGTCAATTGTGCCAGTAGCGGTTGGAAAAAGGAGAATTGGTGGTGGGAACTCCAGGCAGAGAAAATGTGGGAGAAGGACACAGGTGTTTATTTCAGGGGGAATAAAGCAGCCTGTACTTGCCACCCTTACCTTTGCAGTAGCGCTTGTGCTTTTACTTTCCCAGATTTTCAACAAAGATCCAGCGTCCACCGAAAAGCCTTTGAAACAAGCCTGTGCTCCCTGAATATCAAATTCATTCAAATTAGTGATGTTACAGATTATTTGCCTAAAATAAGAAAAAACCTCCATCATCACTGGAGTTCAAACTCTGAACTTTCCTTGTGTTTTTTGTTTGTTTGTTTGTTTTTTCCCACTTTCTCCTCCAAAATTATTGATCATTTTTTGGATATTTTTGGGGTTCTGGGTTCAAGCTGGTATGGCATGTTGAAATATCCCAAAGAAGCAAACAAGGAAGAAAACAAATAGCAAGTTTGGAAATAGAACCAGGCAGGCATATGAGAACTGCAAGTAGGAACATTTTGAATAACGATGCATCTATATTTGTTCCCCCTGCACATTTTTATTTCTGCTGAGTTTTTATGAAAATGATAAGTTTCCTGCAAATTATGGATAATCGTGAAAATGTACCTGCTGTCACAAAGGAAGCGTTCTGCTTGGAAAGGGAACGCATTCTCCTTTGAGAGTTTTCTTACTGTAGGCTGAAAACATGTAAGAAGGTTGTACCAATTTAAAATGACCATGGATATTAGACAAAGGGCAAGACTTTGAGTACCACAAAACACATTTACTAAGTGTTCAGCCCAGGACAGAAATTTCTGCATGTAACCTTATAATATACCACTTAAACTGGGTTTCTAACTAATTAGCGCTGTTAGAATGTGTTGAATGGTGTAATGGGGCTAGAGCATAGCAGGGAGATAAATGTAGGTGCGTTCAGCATTGTTTCTGTTTTGGTAGTATAGGTTTAAAATACCAAGATCTTGAAGATAAATTATAAGGGTCAATATCCACAGCTGAAAGCTGTTCCATGTGCAGCTGATGGGCAGAGCTCTTTGGAAAACTCAGCCCGAAGTCTAATAGCAAATGATTGAGTCCTTTCTAAAGGATTAATGGACTATTAATGTGCAGGCCACAGCAGAGACATCATAAGAAGGACTTTCCAAAAGGAAAAGACCAGTTTCAAAATCACCAGCCTGTCACTACATTTTTACCAGGCTTCTCAGCTATTTCCCATGTTTCTTGTCACTGTCCTCATTTCTTTGGGATGAGTTGCGGTGGGCTGCTCCTGTTCTTTTGCACAGAGAGGATGCTAAGCAGACCTTGGAAAAATTCCTGAGAGGCTGTGGTAAAAAATACGTAGCCTTGTTGTTGGATGACATCATGATTGTCATGCTGAAAAATGTTCTTTATAGCCTATCATCAGGCCTAGAAACCTATTTCTATTTATTTATTTATTTATTTATTTATTTTTAAAAGGGAAGCTGTGATTCTCGTGTGCCTTTGTGGTGGGAGAAATAGTGAAAGCTGAGTTGTGTTAAGCAGCTTTTCTGTCACTGAGTGCAGAGAACCAGGATTTCACCTCAAATATCACGTATAGGCAGAGCTGCAGCACTGTCTATAGGTGAGGACATCTGAGGAGTTTGAGACGGGGAGTTTTTCAGCCTATGTTTCAATCACTGATGGCTGAGCAAGTGCATTCAGCAGTGGGAGCAAGGAAGTTGTTCTGCCAGAAAATGTTGCAAGAGACCAGGACATGTCTCACCTGAAGAGCCCCTCCTTCTTGATTAGAAGTGTTTTCCTGACAAAGAATGCAAATTTAGCAATACTGAAATATTCTGTGATATAATTTCTGGCTTTATAAGATGTGCATTAGCAGGAAAACGAAGGGGGGCAGGGGAAATCTCCCAAGATGAAAATGTCATTCCTGTGTCTTCAGATTCAAAGATCTGAGATTTTTCCTTTTGAAAATAATTTTCATTTTAAAAGTTTCTGCCATTTCATCAGCACCCCACATCCTCAAAGATCAAAATGAAATGTTTTACTCTGGATTAAATGAAACATGACATTCAAACAAAGCTAGGTGGCTCTTTTTAAAAAAAATTCTCCCTAGACCAGTCTGGATTTTGGTTCCTCTGACCTGCCGGTGACGTGAAAAGGCAGCTCAAGCAGAGCACTCTGCTCCTGTGCCCATTGCAGCCCTCTGCCTGCACAGGCAGCCTGGCATGTCCCCTGCACAGAGCCCAGACCACAGCAGGGTGATGTTATGGCCTAGTTTCCACCTCAAAAAGCTGGTTTTGACAATTTGGGTCATTAAGATCTGCCTTCAGGACAGGGTAGAGGGCTGATGTTTGCTGTGCATCCATGAACAGCTCTACACATCCATCGTGTACTTATAAATAGCTGATCACAAGCTGCCTGGATAAATTGTCTTCCCTGGTGGCACCCAGTGGTTTTAGGAAGGACCTTGGAAGATCTCACCCACCTTTGACTGGCTGCCAAGGCAGGAGGAGCATACCAAGGTGACCAGGGCAAATGTGGTGTACTGAAGGCTGTCCACACTCCAAGCACTCCCTCAAGAACCACCTTCATTCGTGGTTTTCTTTCTGGGTGCACTTGGGCACCCTCGATCCAACCTCCAGTGTGTTGGTGTGAGAAACCATGTAAGCAGTCAGTAAATTAAGCTTTTCTAAAATGCAGTGTAGACAGTGAGAAGGAGAAAATTACTGGCCCAAAACTCTACTGCTTGTTGTTCAGGGAGAGAAAACTTCTTCTTCATCCATATTTACTTCACACGCCAAGCCAAGCTCTCCTGCCCTCCCTTCTTCTGTGTCTCTGCCTTTGCTTTCTATTCGCCAATATTTATCTCTTTCCTTCCATCTTTTAGTAGCAGGGATGGACTGTGAAACATGACTTTGGCTCAGTGGTCTATTGTCAAGCCTGCCTGGTGAAACATATTACAGATAGGAGTGAATAAAGCTAAAAGCGGGACTAAGGTGGATCTGTCTGGATTTATTTCTCTATTCTGTGTCTTGCTTTCTATTTTTTCTGTACCACAACTGCCTGAATCCAGCCAGTTTTTAATGGGTAGACATCAGTGAGCCAGGGTTCCTTCATGAATCAGAGGGAGCTGAAATTGTGCAACACTGAAGACCATTTTCAAAAACAATCTCGTGGACCATTTTTTTTTTTCTAATTAAAAGCAGTGTTTAGCCACATTTCTGCATGTAGCATGTCTAAGACACGTTGCCAAGTCTGAGATGTGAGGCCAGGCCAGTGCAACCCATCGTGCTCAGCTGTGTCGTGCACCACTGCAAGCTGGAAGAAAATATAAAGGAAAAATATCACCATTTTTCGATGCCTTCTTCCTTTCCAGGGAGATTCTGATGTGTCCCTGTATTGAACAGCTCTAAAGAGCCCATGTTCTGGAAAATTACAGCTCTTAACTCTATTTTGTCTTCCTACACAGTGGTTTGGGACAGGAACTACAAATATTTTATGCTGCTAAAATGAGAGGAAGGATCAGAAGGTTATGAGCTACACTCAGAAATGGCCCAGGCTGTTCCTTTATGCCTTGGAGAAGGATACTTGGAGAGCATAATTTTCTAATTTCACACCCCACATGAACAAAAGATGACCCTTCTGAAAAGAAATGGGACCTAGAATTTTGAGCATCATTATCTGTATTTGCCTCAGCATCTTTGTCTCTCAACACTGGCCGTGACTGGGGAACCTGGGCAGATGGAAAGTGGAGGTCAGTGCTGGAGGAGGGCTTACTGACGCTCTCATTAAATAGCACACACAAATTGTAGTGATTTGAAAAGACCAGCAAAACTGGCTATTAGAGTCACTGGTATGAAGCTGCAAAACAGCCGCATATGGACAAAAACTTTTGCGTCACCAGTGACTGGAGTTCACACAACTCTATTCTTCTGTGCAAATGCAATGAAAGGTTTGAGCTATTTTCATGTGGCAGCAAATTGGGGGCATTTACTGCATGAAGCACAATAACTGGCTCCCATTACCCAGTTTATGGGGTGAACTTCTGCACGCTCATTCAAATTCATCTGCTTAGCAAATTGGGAGCATTCACTGGTTCATGAATCTCCAGATCTGTGAATGCGACCAGCTGGGGATGTCTGTGGGAGCGGGTTCTTTTCTTTTTTAGCTGCAGATATTAGTTTAGTAAAGCATGAACAGAGCCACGATACCAGTCACTTGTGTGGAGTCATAAATTGTTTCTCAGAACGTCTCTGGAAACAGGGCATGCCAAACTGCTTTAAAGCGCATTTGTGATAACAGTGCTGAAGAAAATGCCATTTAAATACAATTTACCACTAATGTAGGAAAGGGATAAGGGAATACATAAAACAAATAATTAACACTTCCTGGATGACTCCAGTTCTGTGTGGGGAAGGACAAGAAGGAAGTAAATAGTGGGATGGAAGAGGCTGGCTTTTCCTAATAATTGTAAAACTTGATTTCCTCTTTAAGGAAAGATCAGAATTATATTATACTGAATGCCAGTTGATTTCAATGGGGTTTGAATTGATTTGTGGAAACTAGTGCTGGTGAAAATTCCCAGGGAATGTCCATTGAGACTGATGTCTTTACAACCACCGTGGCTGACTGGAGATAGGAATTCCTCTTCTAAAATAACTTAAAAGATATCTGTATTATAAAGTAGAAAGAACACTCCCTCTTTAGGAGGGAGAAACCTTTCGTTAGGTGGTTTTACAAATATTAAAACAGACATTTAATTTCTTATTTTTTAAAACTTTTTCTTGAGGCTCCCCAACTTTCCTGGAGCCCAGGCTCCTGCAAAGAGAGTGGTGGAGGTTTGGGAGGTGAAACCTGGGTTTCTGGCATCCTGCTTAGCCTAGAAGCTCTGGTAGATCCAGCTCCAGGACAGTCTCCCGGAGAGACTGCTCAACACTGGACAGACTGGGAGTCTTGACCCAGAAATTGGTGTTTAGAGACAGGTCTGCCAGGGCCCACAGAATTCCAGTGATCAGCATGGTCTGCCAAGGAGATATAAACCTGTAAGCCCTGGAAAATACGGCTGCTGAGCTGGTTTGTTACAGGGGAGTCTGCACTCCCTTTCAGTGTTGAAGAATTGACCTTTTTCACTGAAGACATGGTCTGTTGGAAAATTCCCAGCTAACTCTAAAGTTTGCAAATTCTGTTCACCACGAGCAGCAGCATGGAGCTTCTTCAACGAACTCCTTCCCTGGCCTGTGGCTTCATCATGGCTGCCAGAGTTTGTTGTGGACTGCATTGTGTGGACACTTGTCTGATAGGTCCTGGACTGGCAGCTTCTGTCATGTTGCACATAGACCACTAAACATCAGAAAACAGTGAATTTTGAACCTTACTGAATCCATGGATTTAGTAGTGGTGGAGTATGTACTGTTGAGTAAAGACAAGGTATTTAAATACCTTTCCCTTAACAAGCTCCATCCTTCCAAACAGTCACAGAATGGTTATTAAGGAAGTATTTTATTACCTCAACAGCAAAAGCAACAAGACACACATTTAATATTCTTTCTTATTAATATTACATCTTCTAACAAGCAAATCCTGACAGCTTATTGTCAAAGTCACAACCCCTTTGACTTAATAGAAACAAGACAAGTAAGAGAGATCAGAGATGTCTTCCCAGGAGAACAACACACCCTTTAAGAAAAATCTTTCTTAAATTCCTGAACCATGTACATCATATACGCATTTGTAAATTATTTATTTGCTATGTACCTTATATCATATTTAATAATTCTTCTTGCTTTGGTTAACATTGTACCCATAGCCCTCCCTGTCATGCAGTATCACCAGATACGTGACATTGCCAAGCATTAGCATTGCAAATACCTTGGAAAACCCAGTCTCACTTCACTGGAGTCTTATAAAGCGATTTGCCATACAAATCTGTATTACATTGCACATTCAACATGTTAATACTCTCTAAGGTTAATTGTTCTTCTCCCTCTATTAGTGGGAACAATACACCCAGTCTTAGGTTAAAGATGAAGCAGAACATACTTATTTAACTCTTATGCCTAGTGTCCTATACTTTTTTTATCTTTGATGGAAATTAAGAGATATACAGTCCTTGAGTCAGGTCATGAACATCTACTTGAGGTACCACCTGTCTTGCAGCAGAGACATGGTCAACTGAGCTGCGGCGCATGTCCCTGGCAGCTACAGCCGTTCCCCAGACTGGTTCTGGCTGGAGTTTCATGGACTTATAGAAACCTTCTCACTCCCCACTAGGAAAATCTGCACAGCACTGAGTCAGCCAGGCAGAGTGTGATCACAGCAGGGACTAAAGTACCAGCTTTTCTTTTCTCATTGCAATGACTTTTCACTTCTGTAACAAAGGCTTCTCCTCCTCCTCCTGGGTAAGTGGCTTCCTCCTTCTCCTGGGACATCCTGCGTGGAAGACTGGGAGGACTGGTCCTTGGCCATTCATCATCTGACTGGAATTGGCTTTCCAGTTCAGTACTGGGATAAGAAAGGAATATCAAGGACCTTGAAAGGTGTTTAGTGTGGTCCAACACTATCTGGGCTGTGAAGAAGCAGAGCTCCTTTGAATGCATCTGTATAGCCAGTCCACCAAGTCAGAGTTTTCATGGGAGATCTCCTGATCTTGCTGACAGTCTGGCAGTGGGGCAACACTAATTCAAACTGGGACAGTTATGGTATCTGTGTATGTTCAGCAGTTATTGGGATAACACAGTTAACAGGGCAAGGCGAGCCAGAGAGAGAGCTCCCTGTGGCCTTTCAAACCTCAGACCTGCTGCATATGTCTGCCCCTTTGCTAAATAAATGCACTTAACAAATGCACAAAGACTGAGAGAATTTCTTAACATTGATGAGGGTTTCTGTTTGCGATGCTGCTCTGGGAATTAGCGATCCAGCCCCCTGACGTGATAGAAAACCTGTCAGCTGCCTTTCTACTGCTGGACAGGGGCAGCTGAGGATGTTCCCAGCTTCCAGGTAAACCAAAGAGTGGAGGAAGAGGGGGGGGGGGGAGAGAAGAGATGGAAAAAAGATCCGTGCTACCACTAATAGGAGATACTGCCCCTGGAAACCTGCCCTGGCATAGCATGGAAGCGCCGAGGCAGTATTTGCTGAGGAGAAGGGTCCTAAAGCCTGTTAGCATGACCACAATGTCATTTTGGCACCCAGGTATGATGCTGTCTCCTGGCACCTGTCCAGAGGCAGCTGCAATGAGCTAGTATCATTTGGTTTGTCTCCATGCATGCTCAAGCAAATCCTACCTTTCAAACAAATGACCTGGAGTAGCTGCTTGGACCCTGCTGATGCCAGCTCCTTCCAGGCATCCTTGCTCAGGGCTTGAGCCCCACCAACTGCCTGGCTGTCCCTGGTGGCTGCCACTGTCCTCACAGCCTAGTGAAGTGCACGTCACTGCTGGATTTCTGCACAGACTTAGGTGTTCTATGTTTGCAGGCATGGAGAGGAGTGGTGAGGATACAGGGGAAGAAGAGGCCACTGAGGGAGGGGATGCTCATGCAGCCTGTTTAGCCATAAATGCTTGTGGAGAAGAGAGGAGGCTACTGTTTGTGGGGGACATAAAGCCTCATGGAGGAGAGGTGATTTTTAGCTACAAAACAAGAACAAACTGGTTAAGTATAAATTTTAGTTGCAAATGAAGAGTTTGCTTGACATACAAGGGAAGCTCTTTAACAGCCTCCCTTGGGAAGCAAGGGAAAAGCCACTGCTTTTAAGACAGAGGTGTGATGGGAATCAGAGGGAAAAGGACAACAGAGGACACTCCTTCAACCCTTCTCTTACTACATTCCTACCTCTGCCCCTTCCCTTGATACTCCAGTAATGGGCTTTCTTCATTTAATTATCATGTTATTAATTAGCATGATAATAATAAAAGCAGGTGCACTGCTCTGGCTGTGTCGCTGGTCCCACCACCCTCTGCTGTACACCCTGGAGAAGTAATAGATTTCCATGTCTGAATTCTGTGCCTGAACAACATTTCTAGTAAGTAAAGGAAAATAATATTCAGGTTAATCCCAGGATCTTAGATGCTCTTTAGACTGTGAAGAGGTTGTGCTGCAGGAGAGTGAGTTTGAAGGATTGTGCATGGGGAGGGAAGATTCAAGGGGAGATGGGAAAATTGATGTAACTGCAAATGGACATGTACAGCATGCATCATGTGTCAGGGAAAATACATTTTATAAAACTCATACACAATTTTTGAGTATTTTCTTGGCTACAGTGGCTGGCACCTTATTGCAACAGTTGTCGATACCTTGTACTTCAGAGGCTGATGAGAGGTACTGATTCAGGAGGGACTAGTCCAGCTGAGGAGCCAGCCGCAGGTGTAGAGGGGCTAGTGTAATACTAAGCTATCTGTTAGAGGGATCATGAAATCAAATGAACTGCTTCTTGCCAAGCGCATTGGGACTGGCAGAAGGTGCAACACTGACACGAGTGTATGTTGCAGAGATACATCAGCTTCCTGGTGAGTAATGCTGTCAGTGAGTCACTCAGCATGAAAAAACCTGCTCCGCAGAGGGCTTGGATGACCTAGACAAGTTGAATATACCAGTTGGCATGCCCCGGGCTTCAAGATGACTGTAAAACACAACAAAACAACCTGCTACTTTTATGTTGCCTTAGGCCAGTTTTAGGCTGAATGCCTGATCCAAGGCCCCTTTCTGTTCCTCTAAATAGAGCCCCATTGGGAATAGCATCGCGTTGGATTGTCCTCACCAGCCACTGGCATTTGCTCTTAATTCCCTGGAAGAAACGCTCCCTCCTGCTTCACCCAGGCTAGGATCCCTGCATAGAAAAATGGCTTTCTCCTGCACGTTTGTTATATGCAGCTGCGTGAAACTCTCAGCCTGTTCAATTAAAGAGCCCGTTTTCCCATTAACTGTCTCCTTAGACAAATGTGAAGTGTATTTAATGTTCACTCAGGATGAAGCCAACATGTTTCCCCTGCTGTTTTACACTTTCTTCTTAGTAGGGATTTGTCGTCTCTGACTGTTCAAATACCTTGAAGTTCCCAAGCATTTACCATCAGGAAAAGGTAACAAGTGTGGTGACAAAGAGTGAGTGCCAGATGAGCCTGGGAAAATGGATTGCTTTAATAGATGTTACTGAGGCCCTTTTGCACCCTGCCTGATGCTGAGCAACCACCCCATCCATCACACTCACTCTGGCTGAGTAGCAGCACACCATCCAAGCTTTAACAGACCTTTTCTCCCCTCTTCCTATTAGGCAAAGTGCTGGACTGGATCCCTCACCTTTCCTAATGGTCTGAGGAGAGGCAGTTTAGAAAGGAGAAAATAAGCAACAGATCTTCTGCATCAGCTTGATGTTTTTTGTTAACATGCCCTGAGAATCAGCTTCTTCCTGCCACTGGTACCTTGCCACACATTAGTATAATATCTGATAAAGTATCCTCTGAGCCTTTATTTTACTTTTTTTTCCTTGTTTCTTCAGCACTGTTTTTCTATGAATCAAGTAGCTGAGAAAATTGATGTAGATTCTTGCCTGTATGAAAGTACTTTGCCCGAAATATGAGTCTTGCATTGGGCTGATGTATTAATCCGCTCCTGGACAGCAATAATCATTCTCTGTCATTTTTCAAGCTGCAATTCAGCACTTCTGCATTTGCCACTTGCTGCCTTTCAGCAGGTTTGGTATCAGCCCCAAAATGGGGCAAGGGAAGGGAGGGAGGAGGACGATGGAGCTCCTCTGGGCCTGATCCCGGTCTTACCTACATTGTTAAGATGTACAATGAGTAACTTGACATCAGTACACTCAAGCAAAAGCAGCCTCAGACTCCACAGTGGCTCTGGCCCATGATTTCTCATCTTGCTCCTAAACTAGCCTTTTCTAAAGAGCAGAGATGACAGTGCGTTTGTGTGGGACAAGTCTGCCCCAGTGGGACCGACTTGATGGGACCAGCCTGGCTTGGTGGGACTGACCCGTCTGGATGGGACCAGCCTGGCTCCTCTTCCTGAGCTCTGGGTGCAAAGGAGCAGCTGTTCCTCTTGGCCAAGATGGAGGCTCCTGTGTGCTTTGCATTTGTAGTAAATAAAGAGCAAGTGAAGTGCAAGCAGCTGGTGTGATGTGAACTGAAGTGCTCCCGTCTTTGCCCCATTCTGGCCTCAAGGCAGTGGACCTGCCCCTGGAGCCTTGCAAGCACGAGGACACCCCCTGCTGCACTGCTGTTTCCCCTGCAGAGCCCCTTGGCTGGGGGCTGAGGTGGTTTTGAGCTGACGTGAGAGGAACCCTGGGAGCACTCAGTTGCTTTGTGCTCTGAGATCAGGCCCCAGCTCTTCAGTAAAATAAGTCCTGATTTATCCCTGTGGATAAATATCTTCAGCTCAGAAAGACTCCATCACTGTCAAGAGTGAGGCATTTCCCCAACAAGTGGCAATAAAAACCTTTATAGCACTTGCTCAGCATGACAAATCCTCTTCATCCTCTTTCAGTGGTGGCTTTATTGCCTCTTCCCCGTGGGGGCTGTACTAGTCAGCCCAATCATACTGTTGGGGTTGTTGTGGATGAAGCGTTGATGTTTCCATCCTGGACTACGGCCACAAGGCATGTCTCTGGTGTGTTATGCAGTTCCAGCATAAGCACTACTCTTTCCCATTCCCTGTTGGTCCATAGATCTAGATATTGTGAAGATTTGGCTCTAAGCAGTTCTGTTTTGAACTGAAATGGAAATGAATCTGATGATAACAATCAAGAGGGTGCCTTAAGGATGGAGCATTTTTTTTTCCTAAGGTTTCATCTTGAAATACTAAGTTCCTGCTTGTCCTCCATGGATGTTACTAGCTGGAATTGCACCCTATTGATCCTAGCAGAAAAGGGAATTAGAGCTACGGTTCATGCCAGGATGAGGGGATGTTAACTCTTTTTGTACACCCAGGATGCAAAACATCCGTCAGTTCTTATCGCCCCAAGACGAAATTTCTGGCTAGTGCTACCAGTCTCATAAACTTGCAGAAACACCAGAAAGACCCCTAACCATGTCTGCAGCTGAAAACCTCCATGGGTTACCCTGGAGTTCTCCTGCCTCTTATTCTACCATGTCTCCTATGGTATCTGGCCTTGAAAGCATGCATAGCTGGTGGGTCCGGTAACCCAGAGAGGGGACGAAAATGTGGAAGAGTCCTTCAAGACTGGCTATTAACAGGTTAATCTGTCTTTGGTTTAGGCACATGCTGCATGGGAAGAGCATCTGCACTCGGAGGTATGTTGCAATGGTTTGGAGTCATTACTGGTGGGATAAGCAAGAAGAAGATAACTAAAAAGAAGCATGTGAGGGACAGCAAAGCTGAGTCACATCCAAGTGAAGAGGTTTTGGATACCTGGGGTTGCCAATACTGTGAACACAGGGATAAAGGTTACCTAAGAGAGCTGCCACTGAAGGGGGCAATGTCTGGCAGACCTGGATGCCAGGCAGTCCGAACTTCTTGGTGTATTCTCATGCCACCCATGGCATGGGTGTTTCTCTGGCCCCATGTTTGCAGGCTAGTCAGCATAATTGCTGTTGAATTCCTTAGGGAAGGTTGAGATCTTAATGTGTGTGTGGTTTTTTTGGTAGCACCGCCTTCTTCAGACCCTCAGGTCAGGACTCTGGGGACAGCAGCTTTTGCAAAGTCCCTGCTCTTCATCCCTGTGCCCCCAGCAAGGTCTTTGCATTGGAGCTGATGAGGAGGGACAGCTTTCCCTGAGGAGACGTGATGGGTGGCAGCAGTGCCTGCACTTTCAGCACATGGGAACTGGAGTATCCTCCACCCTCACACCAGCAGCGGGGTGGAGGGAGGGAGGGAGGAATCACACAGCTGAGCACCAGCCCGTCACCATCCTGTTTTCACTTCTGGCTCTTTCATCACTTCTGTTTCATGACATCTAAGCAAGCTTTACCAGCCCCATCCTTTTTTTTGTTTGTTCGTTTCTCTATCTTTCCCCTGCAGGTAATGTGAAAAATGGATTTCTCTTGTACTGGGGGCTCACTTGAACAGGAAACCTTCAGCAATAGCAGAGGCTCAGTGATTCCCAACCCCAACTCCTGCCTGTGACAGAAGCCCAGCAACAGGCAGGACTGGCAGGGTTAGGGACTGTTTTACCTGCTGCAGCCTTGCTGCTCTTTTACAGTGGTCCCAGCTCTCCCTCTGCAGAAACAAGCTCCAGGTCTTCCCTGACCTCACCTTTGTTTCCTACTGGCTTTTGCATTCCTTTGCCTGCTGGCTTAGTCTATGAAGTAGTCATCTGAGATAGCCCAATACTCAAACTTTACTAAGATCACTCAGAGCATCTCTTGAGGTTTTGAGAGACTTCTACATTGCAAATAAAGTTAAATCTTTCTACCTGCAAAAACCTATTTAGATTATGAAATAACTCACTGTGGTTAGATACTAGGTTACACTGCACAAACCTGCAGCATCTTCCAGCAGAAGACTCGGTGCTTTCTACCTTCAAGGCACAGGGTTTCCCTGACCAGCTTTCCCAATGCTTTAAGAGATAGTTGGGAACCTCAGAGTGAAATCACTGACTGTGGTGGGGGATCCTCCAGCTCCTGGGCCCAAGGCATTCCCACTTGAACGAAGATTTATTGGCATGACCAAACTTACCAGCAGGATGTTGCAAAATTGACCGTTAGCAATGGTAGTAGACAGAGAACCATCAATATCGGGTTAGTGCAATAGTAGAGAGGGCCTAATTAACATTACTTTTGCTTAGATTGCCATCTTAGAAATTATTATGGAAAATTGCAGATGTTCCTGAGCAGGAGTCAAGAGGCAGAACTAACATAACTTTTACTACTGGCCTCAATGCAGCACTTTTCCATCAAAGCATCAGCCTGTTTCCTTGTTGGTTCTTTTGCTTGTAATGTGGTCTGGAGTCACAGGACCGCCAGAGAAAGCTCAGAGAATCCCACTTTCCACTGAGGTTTTATGTTCACCTACTGAATGTATTAATTTCTCAAGCATTTCTTCACTCATATTTTGTAAACATATCAAGTTTCCTAATATTATTGGCTAATCAAATCTTGTTTCCATGCCGTGCAGAGCAGGCAGCTCTTTCTCCTTACAGCCAAGGTCTACTTCTTTCCACATCTTGTAGCTCTGCTATCAAGAAATGTTTTCTGAGGAAAGGCTAGGAGTAAAATCAGAAATTCCCTCCCTGAAGCACACACCAACATCCTGCTGCTGGTCTGCAACCTGCCGAGGAAAAGAAGAGAAAACTGCAGCCCAGGCATTGAGAAATCACTGTCAGATGCCTGTCACTCCACAATTATTTGCTGCAAGCCAGACTAACTACTCACTGTCAAGTCAGGGAAGGTGTTCCTTGAAGGCTTGATTTAATAAAAATGCAATTTGTCTCATGGGTCAGCAAAATAGGTTGAGGATGACCTACAATTTTGTGTCCAGAGGGAGCTTTGAAACTTGTCCAGGATGCCCAGTTTTGCATTTAATGCAGAATATAAACCAGTGGCAGATGCCACCAGCCACAGACACTGCTCGTCCTTTAATGTATGGGGTGTGACAAAAGCATGGCCCAGGTCCCTGCTAGCAGGGTTGTTCGTATCGCTGCACACCAGCTGTGCACAAACACCCATGCCCATGCACCAGTGCATCTGTTCACAACAGCAGTCGGTGTGCAAAGAGAATTTTTTGGGTAGTATTTGGCCAAATGCAATGTGTAAAACAAGACTGATGCACTAGCTCAGTTAATTTCCTGGTGGGTTAAGTAATGTTCTTTCAGAGTCAGGGAATAGTTGTGGTTATGAAAACAACAGGTACCAGCCCCATCTGTACAGTGGTTGATTTTACTTGCTGGAGTGAAAAGGGGAACACGAAACCTCTAATGATTTTTGCAAGATCTAGAGTTCCTTACCAGTAACTGCCAGAGCTGTCTGGGACATGTTATCCCATGGGACTTTCTGCATTTTCAAAAACAGCAAATGGCCCTCTGAATCATGAGTAACACCCAAAATCATCAGCTTTCCTGCAAGTTGAAGCTTGAGAAAGATCTCTTCACTCAGGTTTGTTAAATTTTTTAAAATAGTTGATTAAATAGATGGTTAAATAAATGGTTAATTGTTAATAAATGGTTAAATAGAAGGTTTAAATTAGTTTTTTGTAATTGCTGCCTTATAAAATTCATCATGTTCAAAAAGTAAAAGCAGATATTTTTGCTTAGAAAATATTGAAATACAATATTTTTATGATTTCACACTATATTGCAGTAAATGTGATTGAAAAAGCTAATTGAGAATGTCCCTCTCCCTTGAAAAGTTTTGGTTTCAGTAACTGGTATCTACTCAGTGGAAAAGATTTAATGGAAAACCCTCAGATGGATCCAATCAGATCTCTACTAGAAAGTGGCAAACAAAATTTTTTTTTTTTCTTTTTATAATAAATTCTCCCTGATTTGAGTTTTGAATATAGCCTGGATACAGATTCAGAAGTGTATGTGTATGTATATATGTACAGATCTCAGGTAACAGAATATTGTATCAGAAGGCTGTGCATCTGCTCAGGAATATTTCACACCCAAAATTAAACAAGCAAACAAAAAATAATGTTTTGCTGACATAGTACTGTGCCAGACATGAACATGCAGGAAGGAGTAGCCTGAAATTGCCAAGTATTTTGTCTTAAGAGCTTTAATGTGGGATATAGGAATTTCATATTCAGGTTTCTGGGCTGAATCAAGCAGAAGAGTTTAGATCATTTAAGTTTCAGGTGTTTAATGATATTTGGTCACCAGCTGAACACTGACTATTGCAGGATGACACTTTGTTTTGATTTTGTCCAGGCTTAAAAGGAGTTAGATAAACCCAGAAAGTTTCTTTTTAGAAAACAGAAACTTTGCTTTTGGGAAAATAAATTGGCTTAACACAGTCACCAGAATAATTTGCAGACTATGTGAGCAGGGTTGTAAGGACACTCCAGCATGTGCAGCAGCAGAAGTAAAGTTAAGAAAAAAAGACTTTCCTTTGAAACTTTATAGGCCTTATTGTAAACAGCCAGTGACAAATTTATTTTAAAAATTATTAAAAAAAATTCCTGTCAGGAAGCTCTTAAGTCAGCTGGAATATTTTCCCCCAGATAGCACAGTTATCCATTTTGCTGTGGTTCTGCCTAACTGTGATCCTGTAAGAAATATCCCCAGTTGTTCAATAAATAATAATGTTACAGAATTTAAAATAAGAAACTAGATTATTAAAGTTACAAATCTTCATGGTCTTTATATCTTTAATAAAACATTTATCTATTAATAATAGATACTGTTTCTACCCAACTCGTGCTTTAAATGGGGAAAAAAAAAAAAATGACCATTGGAAAATTGCCAATATTTCTTTATCCTCCCCAGCCAAGGCTGACAAAAATGCAGTTACATTGATAAACTGTTCATCATTTACAAAGGTTTAAAAATTTTAACAGCTCTACGTAAATTGAGGACTAGATGTTTAGCCTTGGAGGCATGCAACAGGAAAAAGTAATCTGGAGCGTCCGTAGAGATAAATGTTATAACTTCATAGCCCTTTGCGCATAGTTAATGGAACAGCTTGGCTCATATGGAACACAATGCACACATCAATACAGCATTAAACTTTAATGTACATCATACCAGGAGACCTCGGGGCAGTTGTACCTTGAATGTTTGTTAGCTGAAGTGATCCTAATGGAATAATAATGTATTATGACGAGGATGATGATAATTTCTAAATGGCAGGATAAATAAAAACATATATATATATATGAGGTGTGCATGTGCATGTGCGTGCGTGTAAGCATATATTTATATCTTTGTATATGTATCTATGTAGGTGCATATAACTATGAATCTCAGGAAGGTAATGGGAATGATGTAGCCAGCGAAGTTCACAGCATCGTCCCTCTAAGATGTGGGAAGGAGACAGAAATTGCCATCTCCCTGTGTTTATCCACCTGGGACACATTTTCAAGGGGCCTCTCTCAAGACACTTGCAGACTTCGCAAGATACAGACCGAGCACCATCAATTCTGTATTTATGAGCACAAAGGCACTTCTGTGTGCTCCCAAGGCACATATCCTGGTCAGTCCTGTCTCGGTGTTGCCCATCTGTCATGTTGGCAGTGTCCCTTTGACTGCAGCGGGACATTTGCCTAAGGAAGGACCTCAGCATATGGCTCATGTAATTACCCAGGCAACAGGGCAGTTTGCAGAAAATGCAGTCTTTTTGTTTTTCATGTGCATACAGATGACTGCAAATATTGAAAATGCCCGGTCTATTGTACAGGCAGGTAAACTCAAGCAAATCAAATGTCTTCATCGAGGCAACCCAAAAGTTAGTAAGAGAGTCAGGAACTGCTCCGAGATGTCCTCCCACCCACCTCCTCCACCAGACCTCTCACATGGGCATGGCTTTCCGAGCAAAGCCATGCCTACCTAAATCTGCAGAAATACTAGGCTGAATTCAGAGAGCTCACTGGTGCTCTAATGAAGTGAGTAAGAAGCAGCAGAGATAGAGCACTGTAACACTTAATGTGAAGATGTATTGCAGCTTCAGGTTCTTCATCCATCATCTTGGAATCCCATTATTTATGGGATGAAGATGTGATTGTTAATTATACCTCCCCTAGGGCTCTTTTTTGACAGAAGTCACTACCTACATAGTCCCAGTGTGGAGTGAGGGCTCAGCATGCCAATCCGGCTGAAGGTACCAGTGACATATTGTCATGTTATTCTTTACTTTTAATGAGTAAGATATGCTGTGAGTGACCTGCCCTTTCAGGCTGCAAGGGAACGTTCATCCAGTTGTCTGCTGATGATAATTGCAGATGGTTATCAGTCCTGTACTCAAAATCGCTGTCTGACCCAAATGAGAACATTTTCCCTGTGACTGAAATTGTCTTGTTTTCTCCTTCAGAAAAAAATTCAACCTTTTTATTTTTAGCAAAATGTTCAAGTATTGGTTTTGAAATGCTATAAATATTTATAGTAAGATGGAACTCTTTTTACCCACAAAATAAAGATTTCAAAACCTGGGAGTGGAGGAGGAGGAGGTAGGTTTCCAGTTTTTCAGTTTGGGGGGGGGGGGGGGGGGGAAATACAGAAAAGTTCAATTTTAAAAAGAAAATTCAAGCAATTCCATGAAAATGAAGTAACACGAGCCTGGCCTTTAACAACAAGGAACAACACGTCCAGAGGAAACGAAAGTGAACACAAGGAATGTTCAAAGGAGTGTTCAAAGCAAATGCAAGTTTGCTTTGACTGCTACAAAAAGCTTGTGTCCTTGCTGTAGCTGCAACGTGCCAGCAGCTGTGTGTCAACTGAGGTGCAGGGCTTGCCCGGATTGCACCATGCTTTGCAGCTTTGCAGCCCATAGTATTTACCCTGTGGTGGGTTTTATCTGCCGATTCTGCTCCCATAGGTCCTGTCTGTCCTGATGCCTCCCAGGCAGCTGTGCATTAGATACTCACACCTGCGATTTTGTACCTATTCACCCACACTAGCACTCCTGGCTGCGTTTTCAGCTGTGATGCTCTCTGCTGAGACGCTGTCCAAGCCTTGCTCTTGCAATGGCTGAGCTCTCCACCTGCACCCGTTCCATGCACAGCGCGATGTGCCCCATCTTCGCAGCCGAAAATAGGTCTGTTGTAGGTGTGCAAAGAGTACAGTGCCAAGTGTCATTTGGGAAGCTGTGTGTCACTTCACACAGAGCAAAATGAATGGTTAAGTAGAGATACTGAAGGTTAAATGCTGGCCTAATCAGCATCTGCCTGGGAATTGACAGGATTGCCTCCATGTGAAGGGAGGATGAGAGAGGGAAATGAACATGCAAAGGCAGTTATTATTTACTGGGTTTTATTTCTTGAAGAGTACTTAAACACTCAGCAAGCTTTTGCTGACGCTGTTTGACAAAGGCAAACACCCAAGAGCTGAGGATTCAAGCTCGAAAGAGAATTATTTTGAACTGCTCCTGGAAGGTGTCTGCATAGGAGCATGTGTTGCTTGGTGCTTTCTTCTGCATATCCCTAATCAAAAGCTTTCAAAGGCTGGTGTGGCTTTGTGAGCACCTGGGAGTCAGGTGCATCCAGTAGTGCAATGCCCATGGAGTACAGTCTGCCTGATAGAGGGGCAGCCGGGACCTGAGCATGTCTGGAAGGACAGGTGACTCGAGTGAGACACTCCTGTGCACCAGTGGGACTAATGCAGCCCCTTATGCCCATTTCCACTGGCACTATATTATTTCTAGGGGCCGCATCACATTATCATGGTATCTATGTTTGGTTTCACTGGAGGAACCTTATCAGTTACTGATTGATTAAAAATCATAAAAAGGCAAATACCCTGAGGAGCACATCTGGAGGAAAACTAACTCAGAGATAATTTCTTGTTTTGGTTCACACCCAACCAGTCAGCTGGCAACTCTGCATTGTTCTCTTTGCAGACTTGAACCTTCTTCACAGGGCTTTGCTTTTAATTTATCCAGAGAAGCATATATTTCATACCTATATGTCTAATGGTAATTGCCGTGTTACAGTTGTAGGTGGCAGAGGATGACCATGAAGGATGAACTGTAAGCTTTGGACGTGGATCTGATGGAAAGATTCAGGTTTGCAATATAGCAGAAAAATTCTGGTGACATCTAATGTTGCAGTGCCTGGCAACTGCTGGCATTTTCTTTCACAGAATTTGCCTGCACAGTAGAAATGGCCGTCTACTGTGGCTCAGTGCCTGTCATGGTCCAGACACAACACAAACTGAGGTCTCTAAGGAATAACAATGAAATGGTATTAGTATCAAACATGCTTTTTACTGCTGTTGCAGATGGGTCTGGGGACACTCCAGATTATCCACAATTACATTAAGAATGTAGTCTGTGAAATCAGACTAAAGTAGGGGAAGTGTACAGCAATAGCAGCATTTGTTAGCTATGAAGCTGATGCAGCTCTGTATTTGGGGAAACCGTACATAAGCTTTAAATGTCTTCATCCAGATGTTCAACATAATAAACCAAAGCTGCTGAAACTGTGCTGGAGTCATATTCAATCCCAGCTGAGATATCATTAAGCTGCTGGGCCTCCCCTGTGACAGCATCATAGTGACAGCTGTGAAATGGTTAACGACAAATTATTATTTTTAACACACTGAGGCTGAAATTGCCTTTGCATCAGAAGGAGTGTGGGGGGGGGGAATGCTCCTGGCCTGTGCATGAGGACATGCAACCACAGAGGAAAGTTGGCGTGACTCCACCTGGAGAGGGAAAGGTGGTAAGCTGTTTTTTTCCTGAAGATATTATCTCCTTGAAAGATGTTACCCACAGCTAGAAAGCATTTGAGCATGACTGCTGTGCACATGCATGAAATAGCAGAGTGATACTGTGGAGCAGAAATGGAGAGCATCTGTGGAAACAGAACTGGCAGACTGAGGATAGTGCTGGGCCAAAAATAATGTTTATTTCTGCATAAACACCATGGAAAAGTTAAGGACGATAGCACATATCTGTAACTAAAGTTAAAGTACGACAAGGAGCACTGCAATTATTGCACAAATAAGCATTAGAAACTCAGGAGTTAAGTTTAAATGTAAGGAAAGCAGAAAAGTACATCACATCCAGGTTATTAAGGACTGTAGTCCTTAATAAGTTCCCTGTATTGGGGCACACAATTTTGATTAGGTCATGGTGATGTTTACTCCTATAGACTGTACTAAGGGTTTTAAAGAACCCATAGTTAGTTTTGTTTCTGTTTTCACATTTTACTGATTTACTCTTGGATGGTAGGTGGACAGATACGACTACTGGAAATGCAATGAAGAAGAAACCCACGTGTTCAGTTTTCATTCCTGGTCTTGTGTTTCTTGGCTTTCCACTACTAGCCTGGGGGATGTTTGCAACAGCTCAGAAATAATTTTTACCTTAAAATGATTTAGTTCAAAATTAACACAGTTGTAACTAACTTTGAAAGGATTAAAATGTAAGTACTGTGCAAGAAACGTAAAGTCAGTGCATGCCTATAATAATATGATGGGATATGTAATGTTCTTAAATTAACCTCTTTTTTAATTAAATTTACTTTTTTTTTTTTAATTTAGCTTCTAGAGTATTCTCTAGCTGTTTTACTCTGCTGTGGAGGAACAGAGAGAAGCTAGAACAAACAAACCAGCTATTGTGTGTAAACACACAAACACACATTTCCCTGTTGAGTTTGTCCTGTTGAATAGCTTTGGTCCACCCGGTAGTTTTTTGAAATGTGCTGAACATTCAACTTTACAGAGAAAATACAGCAATCATGTATCCTCTTTCAAAATGGTTGCCACTGCTCCAGGTGCTGAGAGGGGCTGGGGCCAGCCCTTGACAAGATCAGTTCCCCCTCCCCAGCTCACCTGCTCCCCATGAACATGATGGCTCCTGTTAGGAGGTATGGCTTATTACTTATTAGCCTTTGCCAAATGCAGATCATTCTAGGGATAAAGAGTAATGCTAAAAAGTATTACTAATGCTAGAAATAAGGCAAAAACCCCAACTGAATCAGTTATAAGGTACTGGTAAGCTTTAACATGCAGGACAGCTGAAGGGTCAGCACCACTGAGAGGTTGTTATCAAGTTTCCTTAGGATCCCAACCATGTTAGCAGAGGATGCTTATTAAAGAGTTAACAGATAGACTTGTAAGTTCTCAGACATTGCAGCTGTGTCTCCAGGAGGCAAGTGATAACTTGGAGATGACATCCTTATACTTTCTGCAAAATGAGCTTATCCTTGGCCGTGGACCAGAGGAGTGCTTCTACTAAGGGATTGGATGGGACATGTGAAAGAGCAGGTATGAGCTGCTGGGAAGAGGAGGCAAGATGTGGACTACATCTGCTGAGGTGCAGCATGGAGCAGAGCGTGGTGTAGCCTGGGGCTGAAGAGTGTGCGAATGTGCTTTGGAGCCAGCAGAAAGGGGGATCCTGGGGGGCTCGTCTTGCTCTTCTGCACATTGGGGCACTTGCAACCCTCTTCTGTGAGAGGGTAGGAGCTGCAGAGCAGAGGAAAAATCAGCCTCAAGGCACACAACAGGGGGGATCATCTATGTGTACACAGATGAGTTTTGCCTGGCCAGTTTCTGTAGGATGATACCGACCATGTAAGCCATGAGCTGTGCTGCTTGGTTGAGTGGGACAGGGGGTCTAGAGCAGATACTCCTAAACTGCAGACTGTCAGTGACTTGACATTGGTCTTCAGTATGAGAAAACACTAGAATTTTTTTTTTTTTTTTTTTTCTTAAATCATGAATGCATGAGGATGAAGAGGTGTGTGGTTGCTGTGAATAACTCTGAGGGTTGACTGTAATCGTCCTCCTCCCCTTCCTTCCAGCACTTGCTGTCTACCCTGCTCCAAGAGTCTTGCTGGTTCTTCTCCCTTTCCTTCCACACACACCATTTCTCTCCTTGCCTCTGTAATTACACAAGCCCCACCGCAACCCCTGGGTTTGTATTAGGGCATGGGGACCTCTGAGCAGGCTGAGTGCTGCTCCACTGTGTTGTAGAAGGTAATTTGCTCCACCAAAGGGCAATGCACGTCTGTTGAAGCACCAGTGTAACTGGGACACTTAATATTTCATACCTGCTGGACTAGAAGCCAGACCTCAGGGATTTCCCAAATGACCTAAGTTTATAAGGACGGCTTAGAGTGAGAAAGGGATGCATATTGGCTTGATGACACTCCTCCACCCACTGAAAATGTCTTGCTATGGCCCTGCATACTCCAGCTATCCCACACCTTCACGAATCACTGCAGATCCATCAGTGAAACATGTCAAACAGTGTCCTGGTTTCAGCTGGGCTGGAGTTAATTTTCTTCCTAGTAGCTGGTACGGTGCTATGTTTTGAGTTCAGTATGAGAAGAATGTTGATAACACTGATGTTTTCAGTTGTTGTTAAGTAATGTTTAGACTAAAGTCAAGGATTTTTCAGCTTCTCATGCCCAGCCAGTGAGAAAGCTGGAGGGGCACAAGAAGTTGGAATGGGACACAGCCAGGGCAGCTGACCCAAAGTGGCCAATGGGGTATTCCATACCATGTGACGTCACGTCTAGTATATAAACTGGGGGGGAGTGGGGGCAGGGGGATTGCCGCTCGGGGACTAACTGGGCGTTGGTCGGCTGGTGGTGAGCAATTGCATTGTGCATCACTCGTATATTCTAATCCTTTTATTATTACTATTGTTGTTTTATTAGTGTTATCATTACCATTATTAGTTTCTTCTTTTCTGTTCTATTAAACCGTTCTTATCTCGACCCAGGAGTTTTATTTCTTCTCGCGATTCTCCTCCCCATCCCACTGGGTTGAGGGGGGAAGCGAGTGAGTGGCTGCGTGGTGCTTAGTTGCTGACTGGGGTTAAACCATGACAAACAGCAGCAGTTTTCCCAGCGTCAGTGGGCAGGGTGGGTCTTTCTCCATACAGAGAATGCCACAGACACCTTCCATAAACATTCCATCTTCTATTGCTCTCATCTTGTTTTCTGTTCCTCCCTCCTTCCTCTCCTGACTCTTTCTTTGAAGGGGTCAGAGCTGTAGCCTGGTGTGCTTAAGCAGCTTGTTCAGGTCAGCCGTACCCTCTGGACAGTTCCTCCATGCAGGCAGCTCATGGTAATTTGGTATTGCAGTCACAGCCTGTCTCTGACTCTGAATTCTAGGAAGCAAATTTTGCCCAGTAAAGGGAATCAATAAGCTTCCCTGTGCATGTTCTTACTGCTGTTAACAAAACCATCACATAAGCAGTTCTTCAAATCTCTTCTCAGATATTGCTCCTAAAATATCAGCTGCATAGCGTTCGATGAAATTAGTACAAAGAGGCCTTTTGTGGTACAACTAGCTGGCCCCTTTCACCTTTCCAGGTTGGCTGGAGATCCTGCACAGAACTTTGCTTTGCCCAAATACCCTCAGGGGTTGATATTGGGACCGGTGCTGTTTAAAATCCTTGTTGGCAACATGGACAGTTGGATTGAGTGCACCCTCAGCAAGCTTTCCAATGACACCAGGCTGTGCGGTGCGGTTGACATGATGGAAGGAAGGGATGCCATCCAGGGGGACATGGAGAGCCTTCAGAGGTGGGCCCATGTGAACCTCATGAAGTTCAACAATGCCAAGTGCAAGGTCCTGCACATGGGTCAGGGCAATCCCAAGCACAAATAGAGGCTGGGCAATGAGTGGATTGAGAGCAGCCTTGAGAAGGGCTTGAGGGTGTTGGTTGATGAGAAGATAAACGTGACCTGGCAATGTGTGCTCGCAGCCCAGAAAGCCAACCGTATCCTGGGCTGCATCAAGAGAAGCATGACCAGCAGGTAGAGGGAGGTGATTCTGCCCCTCTACTCCGCTCTCGTGAGACCCCGCCTGCAGTACTGCATTCAGCTCTGGGGCCACCAACATGGGAAGGACATGGACCTGTTGGAGTGAGTCCAGAGGAGGCAACCAAAATGATCAGAGGGCTGGAACACCTCTCCTATGGAGACAGGCTGAGAGAGTTGTGGTTGTTCAGCCTGGAGAAGAGAAGGCTCTGGGAAGACCTTATAGCAGCCTTCCAGTACCTAAAGGGGGCCTATAAGAAAGCCGGAGAGGCACTTTTTACAAGGGCATGTAGTGATAGGACAAGGGGTAATGCCTTTAAACTGAAAGAAGGCAGATCTAGATTACATGTAGGGAAGAAGTTCTTCTCCACTTACTGTGAGAGTGTTGAGACACTGGACCAGGTTGCCCAGAGAAGTTGTGGCTGCCCCATCCCTGGAAGTATTCAAGGCCAGGTTGGATGGGGCTTGGAGAAACCTGGTCTAGTGGAAGGTGTCCCTGCCATGGCAGGGGGGTTGGAACTAGGTGATCTTTAAGGTCCCTTCCAACCTAAACCATTCTATAATTCTATGATTTGGGGTGGGGGGAGCAATTGGAGAGCAGTGCACGCGGCTTGGAAACTTGTAGGAGAGTAGGCTGCTGCTTCTGCACTGGCTGCATGAGAAATTTATAAGCAGAGAAGCAACAAGGATTTTGGCTAGTGAAATGAGAGGATCAGCTTGCAGTGTGGTAAATTGGCACCTGGTAGCAGGAAAAATAAGGGTCTGGGTGGGACTATGCAGAGCTTGGATGGGGCAGACTGGGGAGCAGTCTGTCTTGTACCTCTGTTGCATCCTGAAATAAGCGGAATTGAAAGACTGGGGTCCATGTGTCTGCCTCCAGAAAATGCAAACTTCAGCTTTCCAAAAGCAGATTTTTCTGTAGATGAACTATTTTGATAGTTTTTTGATTGAAGAAGTATCTTAACATAAGAATAATTCCAGAAGAGAAACCAAAGGCTAGTTTACATTGCATGCTGCAGTAAAAAAGACTGATAGTGGATGTCACAAAAAAAAAATCAAAAAAGGGGAAACACTTCTAAAAAGCCAATAGTTTTTCATAAAATCTTTCATGTTATACTAAAGGCCATTTTTCAACCAAATGTTTCTTTGCCTTGTCCTAGGCTTGAAAAATGTTAAGCAGCTTCTCCCAAGGCCATGGTAGAGAGGCTGGGAGGGAAGCAGAGTGATTGCATTTTGCTGAAGGGGCTCCAGCCACAGTGGCTGTGCCTGAGATGACTTTCTGGGTATTGCATGCTCTCAGTCCTTGTCTTTAAGTTCAGTTTTGCTTCTGAACTTTTTGGTGCTACTCTTACACTTACCTCTGCAGTGTTCTTATGAGGTGGGTAGTTATGCTGGAAGGATCCTGGACTCAGTGGTGCCGACATCTCTCCAGATAGGCATCCCATGTTGGCTTCACCTACACCAGGTTATGCCAGGGTGCCTGTGAGTCAGGAGGCTGTAGCCCCTACACAAATGGGCATCACACAGCTCAAGGTCTGGTTTTGGCCTGCAGAGCTGGGAAGAGGACAACTCTTGTAGATGTTGTGACTGAAGAGAAATGAGGGTGGGCACTGCTCATCCTTGAATCTCACAGCAAGTCTGCTTCCAGAGGGGTGGTTTTTTGCTGGTACAACCCCAAGGCAGGATGCATCCGTGCTACCACAGAGCATGAGTTAAGCATTGGTTTTATCAGTGGAGCTGTGTCCGTACTAGGGTGTTGTAACATGCTAAATGCAGTCATAAACCCTTCTGCAGCTTCTGGGCACCAGCTCCTCCAGAATGTAATTTTAGTGAGCACTAAGGCTGGGGGTCTGACTGGGCTTTAGGAGCAGAGTGAGCAACCTGGAGCTGAGCACCCACTGACTGTAGCTGCACTTGCGTGTGGGTGTGCTCTGTGCTGCATGCCACTGCCCCCATCCCCAAGTGCTTGGCCTGCCTCTGTTTTCACAGAAACCTGAGTCCATGGTCCAGTAGGTCAGATCTGGGTGATGGTGCTGCATTTGCTGTCTCCGCTTACTGGCCCTCATAACTGCTGCTGCCCTTCAGAGGAGGCTGAACTGTCTTGCCAGGCTTCTGAGAAATGGACTTTTGTGTAATGCCAGCTTGTTTACACCTCTAACCTGAGCCAAGCATTGTGTGCTTTTTAGTCTGGCTATCTAGAGAGATCTGCAATGAAGTAGGGAATTGTTCCACTACAGAAACTGTGGTTGAAAATGAAGTTATTTTTCTAATGTGCCAAATATATACATCAAAATGTTACAGAAAAGACCCAACAACTGCAGTTTAAAATGACTTGGCAGGATCTATTGACACATTTGCTTGCCACCTGATTTATTGCCAATGTGGGTTTTATTGCTGAAACAAAAGACCTGTAGCCAAAGGTCTGCTATTTATTCCTGCAGGCTCCTGTCCTGCCTGCTGCCATACACCCTAGCTAGACCTGGGGATGGAGAAGGGAAGGACCAGCTTTCAAGGAAATACTGGGTTTGCAGCCTCCATGCTCATTTCGTCTTGGCCTCTTTGAGATGCCTGCTGGACAGGGTGACTACGAATTTCTTAGGTGGTGGTACTTTTTGTATGGTAGACAATGGACACTGTGTAAAGGAAGGATGATGTGACCAATGGACTCTTTGTATACTCATGCACATACACTCATTATATATAAAATATTTTGTTGAGGACTTTGTTCAGAAACTGCGTGTTTGAGTTTGTGTTTTCACCTGAGAATTTCAACGTGATTGCAGAGATTTCTTCCTCGGCACGCTAAACCTTTGTGATAAACCTTTGTGACTTGGGTTTGGAGGCTAGGCTGTCCCTCTGCTACCAGCAGCCCATCCCAGGGTGCTTGGACTGAGCCAAAGATATCTATGAACCATCTACATGTTTCAAACAAGTGCTTCCTTTACATTCATCAAACAATTAGCTTTACAAATTGCTGTGATGATGCTGACTTATTTGATGGGCTGAGCAAAATGAGATGGTTTGAAGTGTCGTTTCATCAAAGACCTCAAACTTTGATGGGCATGTGAAAAAAGAGAAACAATTTTTTTCGCACCAAACCTGTTCAAGACAAGCTTTGGCATGAAAACTCAGTTCATGCTTGAGCATGGGGTGATGGCTTCAGCTGCCATCAGGTACTGTCTGCCAGTGTCTGTTAGTTTTCCCACCAAGTAAACTCGAGCAAATTTCTAGAGAATAAAGGATAAGAGCAAGTCTGAATTAAGGGCATAAGTACCCAGGTACTTCTTTAGAAAAGCAAGGCTGGAAAACTAGATCAATCCCCAAGCAGGCTCAACCTCAAGTTTGAACCTCTAAGAGAAACAGCAGGATGCATATCAAATAGTTACTGTGTTACAGTGGTGGTACTGATTGATTCCATTTTAATAGAGCTGAATAAAATGGGAAGTGCTTCTCAAGAAAGTCTCAATAGCTATATTTTGGGGACACTGGGAGATTCAAGTCCATTTTGTTTGATCAGAACTTCCTCTTGCCACTTCCTTTCTCTAATGTGCTTAGAATCAATTTCTTACAGAGCAAAGAATGTGTGGATACAGAAGTCAGCCCAAATGTTGTCTACAGTGTTTGACCTAGATTTTTCAAGGGACTTAGCTATACACATGCATGCACAAAATCTAAATTCAGCCAAGTGTCTAGCTTGCATGAATGGTTATGCTGGTAAATAATAAAAAAAAAACACTAATGCAAATGGACAAAGATTTTTTTTCCACACAATTCCTGATCAGTTCATGGCAGTGCAGACAGTATACTTGCAAATTGAACACGCAGTTAAACATGCATTTTTCACAACTAAACTCCCTTGGAAAATATTAGTCCTGCACACTAATCAGTCAGAGATCAGAATCTAACTTGATCCCAGAAAATATTCTCACTCAGCCAAAAATAGGAAAATGGCTGTAGGTATACATATGCATACATTTCTGTCTTGCATGTACAGTTAACTCTAAATGCTCATATTTCAGAACAGCATCTAGATACTATCTTTTTAATTAGGCTAGTGACCTTATGGAGCATTTCCTGTTGCAATAAAGTGCTAAGTAGGAAAAAAGAAAGAAATCATATCTGGAGAACAAAATGCACCTTTTTTTTGTCTGGCAGGAGTCTGTAGGCAAAAGTCTATGCTGTCATAGGAATCATCTGCATAAAGAAAGATCCCCAGTGTGCAAACTTTACAAGAGCTGACATGAATGTGTATCTGAGTTAGAGAGATGTCAGTCTGGCTTTCAAGCACTGTCACAGCTGCTAAGTTATGGGCTGGACAGACTGTGGCTTTGTTTCAGATGAGTGAACTGGATTGCAGATCCTGGTGTGTTAACCATTAGGGGCTCTGCCTGGAGAACCCAAAGATGTCAGCAAGAAATGGGGTGGCGAGCTATCTAATCTGACAGAGAACAAGGAGCACATCTTCATGTAGGCACTTATTCAAATGGCTCCAATTCAAAACATTTAGAGGCTTTTGTTGGCAAAAGCTCTGTTACAAACTGCCATGTTAGCCCTGACACTTATGACCAAAGGGAAAGCTCTGTGGGTATGAACATTGCATCCCACACTGTTGTCAACCTGCATTGTTGGCTTTAACATACTCTGGACCTTTCCAAAGCTTTGGAGAGCCATTATCTTACTGTCAGAGGAGTTCTGCCTCCAGTGGTTGAGCCAACCTCAATTATTCTAGAATAATAGGGGCAGCAAAATTCTCTGTTGTGGTGGGAGCTTTCCTCGGCACTGTTCTGCTCAAGCTCAGGTTGCTGAGACTATCTGAGCTCCTTGGCTGCTTGTGGTGCTTATCAGCCCTAGTAGATGCTGCCTCTTCTCATCCCCACTGACTCCCGGTCATCGTGGACAAACGTACGTAGAGACTATTAGACAACCTTGGCCAGCTTTTAAGAAGTGGGTGGGAACTGGGAATAGGAGACCACTCTTGGCATGTCCTCTTTCCTCAGTAACAAGGAGGCAAGTGTAGACTGAATTTGGGGGTGCCGGGAGCAGGTTTGTGACCCTTTGTTTTCGAGAGTGTAGTGCTTAGCGGACTTACTTCACCTGGTTTCCTGCCACCCTCCTCTTCCTTCCACAACTGGCTGCTGACATGGGCACCTGTATTATCTGCTCAGACCCAAACCATTCATTAGGGACATAAGGAACATTCTTGTAGTTATAAAACAGGAGGAAGAGGGAAAATTAAATCCATTGGAAGTACAAATTGGGGCTGTTAGTACTTCTCTTGACCCAAGGGGCCTCAGGCATGGGTCTAGTGTTCTTATTATGTCACACCTTATACAAATAAGGGATAAAATAGCAGTTCCTGCCCTAGTGAGCAAGAAGACATTAGGGAGACAGATGAGTAGAAATATGAGTTAGAACTTCTGACAGCAAAGTGCTGCAGTAGAAGGTTATTTTAGAACTTGCTGCCTCGAGGGAGTTCGGACTTTCTTGCCTTGCAGTCAGCTAAAGATGTTGTTGCCAATTTAGTAAGAATTAAATGTATTCTCTCAACTTCAGGCATTTCTCTTACGTTGCCGTGAGTAATATCTACTTTTTTTCCCCTCAACTTTCTCTGGGTGCATGGCTTTTGATACAGCATAAAAAGCAGAAGTTTCAAATCAGACTTACAAACATAGCTGTCATTCAGCTCTCTCCTTGGCAAAAGCTGTATTAACATATACCGAATGGTCTCAGCTAGTGATCAAAATTTTTCTTGCATTGCCATGGCAATGCAAAGGACACTGAATTCCGATATGACAAAATACCTCATCTGTTTACCCGGTCATTATCATTGATGTTGTACAAATGTACAACACTGAAAACAATTAGGTGTCTAGCAACACTGGAGTGGGGCAGGTCAGGGTACCTGGCTTTCCTGAAGAGTGCTGGAGATTACTCCCCTCCCACATCCTATGATCGATTTGCTTTGGCTTTTTGTTAGTTGTGATTTTAGAATCCTCAGCTCTTGGACATGGGGGGTTTTTTGCCTTTTTTTTTTTTTTTTTTCCTTCCTCCTTGCATCTTAGATTTTAGTTAGCAATAACATGCTTGTGGCTGTGGTGGTTGTAGAGAAAATGCAGCAAGGGTACATGCTGAGAGTGTCCATCCCTTGTCTCGTGTTCATTCTGCTCCCACTCAGCAACATGTGCCCTCTTTCCTTTACTTTATCACAAGGAACTCTTTCATGTCTCCTCACTTACTGCAGTCAAAAACCAGTGCTTTTCCAGAATCACCTAATTCTCACTGGGCTCCTTATTTACCTGTGGGCTGGGCAGGAGGCAGTGTGTGCTGCTTGGTAGCCAAACAACATGCTTTGTCTGGCTGACTTGAAGGGTAGTGAACAGTTTTGCAGGCTGTGCTCTTTGCAGATCTAATTTTAAAATGTATAATAAAAAGATTCAAATAGAAAAGCACTTTAAGAACAAGATAAATACCATGTTTTTTCAGCAGCCCTAAAAGGTTTGGAGCTAGTTTTTTCAGTGTTTGGTTTTGGCAAGTCTACAACTGCCAAGCTCTAATGCTTTTGCAGGTACTGACAATCACTTGCAAAGCTTGAACCTGGCATTTATATGCACTCTTGCAGAGATGGATGGGCTCCAAATACACGCGCTGTTCAATCCTTTAACTCTTCAAAACAGGGTCCAAGATGCTGGGACCAAAACAAAGAAACAAGTTGTCTTCTGTCTTCCTGTTGTGGATGAACTCCAACCAAAGGGGACTGCATGTTCTCAGCCGTACTGGACTCAAGGATCCACTATTTTTTCACTGATGTTTAAGATTTTTTTTTTTTTTCTCCTTTGTCCCTTAAAGCACTTGTAAAAATACATTCTGATGCCCACACTTGTTCACAAACACAAGGCCATGTCCTAAGCCAAGAGAAGTTCTTGTGGGAGAATTGACCAAAGATGCATGAAAGTGAAGGTATTTTCCATTCTGTGGTTCCCTATCAACTTGGTATTTCTACGTAGAATCAAGGAGTTTGTATCAGCTTTCCTTTCGGAGTTTGTGTATGCATGACTTTTCTATGATGCTTTCAAAAATGAAATTTAATATCTGTATTATTTCATCTTATTTGGAAGAAAAACAAACATGAAATACAGACAAACAGAAAGACTCTCTCAAATTCTACCTTGTAACCAAATTTGCTTTCCGAGTAAATGACAGCAATGAGAAGAAATAGCATGTAGAAAAAGAAAGTGCACAGACTAAGTCTGAATTCTAGGGCTATGTTTTCCCAGTAATGGAGACTTGTGGTGCTTTCAACCCTGTCTCCACTGAAATCCATTAAGACTACTGCATAACCTCTTGTCCCTCTTTATAACTTGCATGTTGTCACTGCTTCTCAAACCCATCACTCCTAAGAATGTCTCTCTGGGAAGGGTACACAGCACTAATAACAGGACCTGCATGTGAAGGAAATCCATTGTCAGGGAGATGCTCTGGAATATGCTACAGAGGATAGTATTGCAAAAATGTCACAATACATCCTCCTGATAATACATTCCCTGTGAGCTATACAAAGACAGAACAGAGAAAGAGAGGCATTTGTATGGCAGCAGACACCCCAGAGCCATGACATGAATTTCTGAGTAGCTTTGTATGTCGATGTGGAAAAGTTGCTTTCCCCAATTCTCTTTACACTCCCAGCCCCTCTCGGTGCACAGAACAGAGGTGTGAGCAGACACAGTAGAAACCACCCATGGCAGAACTGCCACCCTTGAGTTATGATCAGTAATTGTGCCAAACTGTCCCCATCCCTCATGGCTATACCACAGAACTGCACCCTGGTGCCTTGGACATCTGCCCCCTAAAACAGAACACAAACAACTTGTCCCAGCTCTTGGGTTGCTTGCAAGTGGATTATCTCTGCCTCGTGTGCAGCTGACCAAGGAGTTTCCCCAGCTCCAGCTCAGGCAGACCCTGAAATGAAACTGGTTAGAAGTACAATATGTGCCACCCTTGTTCTCGTGTCCTTCCTCTGGTCATAGCCATGGTTGGAGCCAGGATACCAGATGAACCTTTGGCCACTCTTACCAGTACAACTGTTCTGATCTCCTTGCAAAGCCTACCCAGTGCTTGGCTGCTGCTACCTTCCAAAATGGGCTGATTTGGATTCCAGAAACAAAGCATCACTCCAACTCACCCTGCCATGAATCTGGATTAACTGCCAACACCAGTGTCACTCAGTGAAACTCAATCCTCCGTCGTCTGTGTGTCATGCTATACTCATTAGCTAATTGCTTCTTAGGGCTCCTACCTTACTCCTGGATGGACTGTTTTATCTTCTCACAACATGCTGAGGAAACAGGATCAGAAGAGTTAAGTGAATTGTCTGAGGTCTCACAGCAAGTTTAGTCTATGTGTACCTGCCTCCAGTTGTCTGACCTCCAGCTGCCTAGCCTCCCTGCTTTTTTGTTTTCACATCTGTCTTGCAAGTACCATTAAACACTTCAAGGAAGTACATCCAGATAAGAAAAGGGTTAAAACTTACTGTGTTTATCATAGAGTGAAGCATATAGATAATACTGATCTATAGTGGAACAGGGTGGGGCTCCTCTGAGGGGACTGAAAAATAAATGAGTCCTTGTCCATAAACCTTACTTGTGGCAGCAGGTCCTACTTACAGCAATAAGGACTACTGATATACATGAGGACAGGCAACTCTAGAGGTGATAGCTACAGACTAATTAATTTACTGTACAGAAGTCTTGAGGCCAAGGGCTTTCTTCAGAGTTCCTGCAAAAACACTGGATGTCCCACTGCAGAAGAGGGTGTGTTAAAGTCTGATATCCTAGTGTGTCTTATCCCTGCATTTAAAAACACAAGTAAGCAGATCAAGAACCCCAGAATTATTGGCTAAATATTTACTTGCCTTAAGATCTAGGTGGCTTGTGCCAATGCAAGCCATGATGCCTTATTATTTTACACTCAGCAACACCATGTGAAAGCTATTAATTGATTAGACTTCCACTGTGCTTTGCTTAGATACTAGTTGTGGACAAACAAAGCCCTCTAGTATTCCTACAGTCCATCTGCCTAGCTAACTAAAGGACAGCTTATCCAAGGTACGTGAAGCTGGACCACATCATCCCCTGATCTGGTTTCTCAGCTTCTCCCCAAATCCTGAAGGGTGATACCTTCTACCCACTCCATCCCTGCAGGCTGAGAGCTGTCCATTGCAAAGCAGCCTCCTGGCCCCCGTCTCTGCCCATCTCCAACTCCTCTGCTTTAAGAAACACCTGCGGCTCCATGTGCCTTTTTCTTAGCACATGGTAGATCTCAAAGCACTTCTTTCTTCCCTGTAACTGCTGTACGCTGGTTGTGCTACCTAGGTTGGCAATGCTGTTAGTTGAGCATCAGACCGATACTTCAATGAGTAGTTGCAGTTTTAAAGTGGAAATATGTTCTACAGTGTGGAATTCCCAAGGCTCCTCTGACCAAAGGAAACAATATGAATACAACCTCATTAAAGACTAATGCGTGTTTCTAGGCATCGACAAACATCCAGGCAGCTCCTAGTGGGCCACAGGGGAGAAGCGTATAGAGCACTATAAAAGCTTTATGAATGACAAACTTGCCAAATTGCTGTTTAAACAAGGTAGCAAATGGGAAGACCATCTGCATCAGATTGAAACTGCTCATAATCCTGTCACTTGTGCCAGTATGGCATGTTTAAGCTCTTGTGTTGGCACATGCCCAAGAGACACAAAAATTTGTAGATTTTACAGCAACATCCCCCCCTCCCAGTCATGGGATCTGAGGCCCCTTTTGCCATTTCTCTCGGATTTCTGATGGAGCAGGTAGCTTTTCCCCTCCTTACAGCCCAGGGTGAGCCCTCCCCTGTGCCTTGGGCTCTGCATGCTGGGGAGCCGCACTAGAAACCCCCAGACTCTCCATCACTACTCACTCTCTCCCACCTAGCCATGATCCTTCTCTGCCTCATCCCAATATCAAACATCTCACAGCCTCACACATTCATCCCCAGCAAACCTCCACCAGGCCAGCAGTGCTGTTGTCCTCACTTTACAGATGAGAAAGTGAGACATTAAAATTACTTCTGTGAAGTGACAAGATGAGCCTATATCAGAAAAGGTCTGATCCCAGCTTTGCCTCTTGTTGGACTAGAGGGACCCTCCGTCCCTTACCCCTCCGTCCCAGGACTGAACACCAGCCACAGGCTCCTTTCCACACATGGCAATTAGTACAAACTTGAAAAAGAGTTGAGGGGAAGGCAAACCACCAGCCCACCACTCCTCATGTAGATCTTTATCTTGTCTTTTCACAAGGAGCTTTGAAATAAAAATAAAACAAGTTACTGATAATTAGCTCTAAAGACACACAAGCAATTGTGCTTTATCGTGTACAAGCTCCTTGATAATAGGCCAGGCCTTGTGCCATGAATTGCTAATTAATTCTTTCTTAGCAAAGTGTTTTGCTTAATTAAAGGGTGTACTGATTTATAAACACATCCCTAAATATTATTCACTTTGCATCTGCTGAAAAGAGCGCAGACTGTTCCTGCGCTTCAGCATTTCTTTTCAAATTATTCCATTATACCCAGCTACACTCTTTTCAACATTGATTGTGACAGATTCAGAAATTATTAAATCATAAATACAAAGAGAAAAAGCTAGTGATACACACATAATGGGAAATGTACTCACAGCCCCCAAAATATTTCAAATAATGACAAAACCAGAAAGAGACAGGGAGGCAGAAATGAAGATCCTGGCCCAGCTCTGTTCTTACTCATGCTGGAGTAAATCATGACCCAGTCCCCAGAGCTCAGCCTGATGTAAAAGCAGAGGAAGGATCTGTCTCTCTTTTCCTGCAAGATCACTGCTACTTAAATCAGGTCATACTTGATTGTCTGCTGCCTTTCATGGTGCCTGCATGGGGTAGGCTCATCAACAGTTTCAGTCTCTGGACTGTTTACAGTCCAGGACTTGCTTTTTAACCAGTTTCTTCTCAGCAGTTGCTGTTAAGGCTTTTTCTTCTACAGTTGGACCCTCCGAGCAGGTACTGTCTCTGCTGTGCTGCAGAGGAATGGCAAAGCAGAGGGAGTGCATGGGTGGTGTCCCATAGGAGTCAGCACAGACCTGTCCCCAGGGTCCTGATGGCCTTAACCTGGGGCTGATGACAGCAGGAGCCTGGTCAAGAGGCTGTAGCCCAACTTACAGTGTTTGGGGTACCTGAAAGACCACACCAGCAGGAGGGAGAGTAGATAGATGGGACCCTGTAAAGGATCTAGGGCCAGGCAGTTGGGTGTGGGGAATTTGGTGGGACATGGGGAGGAGGAAGGTTTGGTGTGAGAGGGGAGCTGCAGTAGGCAGGTTTGATCCAGAGGGTCTTTGGACACAGTAGGGTTTCAGGGAGCTTGACTGTGCAGGGCAGCCCAGGACAACATAGCAAAGAGAGGGGGAAAGCTGATCCAGAGCAGGATCACCAGTGTGTTCACCTCCAAGGTGGTGCAGTTTTTCAGTGCCTCAGGGGATGCTCAGCTGAACACAAAGGTGACGGGACCAGTTTGCTTTTCCTGAAACACATGAATGAGCAACTCCCCAGGAGGACTTCATCCTGCTGCAGGATGAGCTGCAGCATTGCCATGTGTTTTGGCATAGCATCACTACATGCTTGCCCTGTTCTGGAGAGCTTCCCTGAGCAGGACCCACCAGCAGAGACAGGACAGTGGGCTCGGTGCACCTCCAGTGTGACCCAGCCCAGTCACTCCCACAGAGGACAGCACCCTTTACCCTTGGCCGCTCTCCCACCATCCTTAAGAGGGGCTGAAAACCCTCAGGGAGCTGTACTTTGGGATGTGCAGCAATGCCAGAGGTTTTTGCAGGGACTCGATGCCATCCCTCTCTCCCACTCCATAGGGTCATCCAGCTCTGCTCCAGGCACACACAGCCCCTCACCTCCAGAGCTGAGCCACCACCATGCACGCCTCTGTCCTCTCCATTTGCATGTGCCAGCCATAACACGGAAGAGTTTCTATTTACTCAGGGAAAGTTAGTGATTTACTTTCCACCTTGTTTACCTTACATTTTGTGCTGTATTACTGCCTGCTGTACAAATCCACGCCAGGGTACCTGAGGAGCATTTGCTGAAACACTGCCCTCTTAAATAGGTTATAGTTCTCAGCAGCTGTAAGTCTGTCAGTGTTCAAATGTAAATTCATTTTCATGCAGCATTTATTAATCAGCCCAAATACCTCCTTTTTCCTTGTCTCTTCCCTCCTCATTACTGATGTATCATGTGGCAAGTTGCTTGTTACAAGTCTTCACTGTTAGAGTGGTGTGAAAGAGTCAACCACCACACACACATTTATAGGAAAGTCATTTGGGCTAAGGTTTTGTTGCAAGCTGGGGACTCTAATGAAGTGGATGGAGAGAGTCAGTTGTGAACGCTCCCAAGCCATTTGATGAGCTTAAACAGAAAGCAGATGAAACCGGCTGCTTGTAATAGTTCTGGTGTGACACCAGGTGAAATGCAGCTGCTCTCCATGAGGGTTCCTATTGAGACTTTGAGTTTCATCAGACATGAAATGAAATGAGACACTTGTGATCAGTGAGCACAAGTGATTGCAGAGAAAAGGAAAAATTCACTTGCGCCCTCAGAAGGCAGGCTGCCTGTTCAGTAGCAGCAACATAGCATGTACATCCAGCACAGAGGCCAGCACACTATGGTAATCGAGTCTAAACTTACTCAGAACCAGGTTTCCTATCATGATCACAACACTTAGCATCCTGTTTGTTTGCTCTGCAGCATCTCTTTTCAATGGTTTTCTATCCCTGCCTGGAAATTTCATACGATGGAGAGTCTCTTGCCTACCCAGGTTAAGTTGCTCCAATAGTTAATTACCCTCACTGTTAGAAATGTGCGCCCTATTTCTAGTCTGGATGTCAGTTGCCTACAGAGACATTATGTATGCTGAGCACTGGATAACACACACTTCTCTGAATATATTTGCAACTTGATAATATTGCTCTGGTTACTTCTCATACTTAGCCTCTGATCCCTGGCTGGGGTAGATCAGAATTGTTCTGCTCAAGTCAGGGCAGCCATGCCAGCTGACATGTCTGGTTTTGGCCTGTTATTAACTGCAAGATACAGTTGCTTATGACTAAAATACTCAGTGTTTTTTTTAAATAAGGAGAAGAAAAGGTTAAGCTGCTGCAGATATTCATATTTAATCTGTTCCAATTACAATATGAATATCACTTTTCAAAAAGGATTTGAGACTTCTCCCACACAGACTTAAATGTGTCCGCATGAAATATCAATGTTTTAGGCTAGGATTTTCAAAAGCACCTTAAGGAAATGAGACACCCTCTTCTTATTGACTCTCATTGACTTCCCTGATTGCTTTTGAAAAATTCCATCCTTAATCATCATTATTATGCCGTAAGAAATGGTCTCCTTCATTATCACTGGCATATCCTAGATACTGCCAGTACTCACAGCTGCCATGTCTAACCCATAAAATATAATAAAATAAACCAGAACACTGAGGTTACTCAATGGACAAGTGCTCAGCATGTTACTGGTAGTGATAGTCAAGCAATGCTAAAGTCTTTGCAAGGTCCTTACGCATAAGCCAGTACCTTGAACACTGCATCTGCACTTGGAAAGTGCAGCCCAGGAGATCTCAGATGGACACCTGCCCTGTGTTCTGGCAGCCCCATTTTCTCCAAGGTCTGTGCCCTGCCAGTGGAGATGGCTACCTATCTGAAGGATGATTTAGGAGCTAAAACACGGTGCAGGGACTTGCTCTCCATACAAACCAGTGGGCAAAGGGCCCCAGGTGAAGTTTATGTTCCCACTGGTGTTTTGCAAGAATCAGACCCAGTCTGATCAAGCACCCAAAGTTGCTGATTTCTGTTCCCTAGCTGACTGCACTGCCTGCCTATGTTCACATGCCAGCAGCAAGCCAGAAGGAAGCAGCACTCCCAGAACTGCCTGTACCTGCAGGCATGGTCTAGCAAGACACCAGGATGGTCTTCAGAATCATTTGAGAGTCAGGAGGTGGTAGGTGTAGGGAGACATTCATGAGGCTGCTTGTTGTTGGCATAATAAAAAGTTACTGTAGTCCATTTTCCATGGTCTGAGGTCTTTCCCTAGTACACTGAAATGGAAACTTTTCCACCTCCATCTTGGTCCCCTCAGTCTCCAGGACCCTCCAGGACACCCCCTATCCTGATGCTAGATCTTTTGGACAAGATCCCCAACATGTTACTATCTCCAAATGCTCCTGAGAAGCCACAGAGACACAGCTTCTGCACTGACTGGGGATTACATTGCAAGGAACATACCCTGGAACAAACTCACTAGGAAATCCCCCAAGCATGGACCTTTGCCTTTTCCACCCCAAAATCATTACAGAATCACCCTTTCCATTTGCACTCACATCTGACAGCAGAGCGTGTTGCTTAAAGCTACAGGCAGACTAAGCAAATTTGAGCGGATCTGGGAGTGACTCTTGCTCATTGTCATGGTTTAAGCCCAGCCAGCAACAAAGCACCACGAGGCCGCTCGCTCACTCCTCCCCGCCATGGGATGGGGAGGGCAAAATAGAACAAAAAGCTTGTGGGTTGAGACAAGGACAGGGAGAGATCACTCACCACTTACAGTCATGGGCAAAAAACAGACTCGACTTGGGAAAAAAACAAACCCAAAATCAATTTCATTTGTTACAAATCAAATAAAAAACTAGGATAATGAGAAGTAAAACCAAACCTTAGAACACCTTCCTTCACCCCTCCCTCCTTCCCAGCTCAACCCACTCCCGGTTTTCTCTCCTTCCTCCCCCCAGCAGCGCAGGGGGGTGGGGAATGGGCGTTGGGGTCAGTTCATCACACGTTGTCTCTGCCGCTCCTTCCTCCTCAGGGGGAGGACTCCTCACTCTTCTCCTGCTCCACCATGGGGTCACTCCCACAGGAGACAGTTCTCCATTAACTCCTCCGGCATGGATCTTTCCCACGGGCTGCAGTTCTTCATGAACTGCTCCGGCATGTGTCCTTTTTGCGGGCCGCAGTCCTTCAGGAACAGACTGCTCTAGCGCAGGCTTTCCCATGGAGTCACGGCCATCTTCGGGGGCATCTGCTCCCCTGCTCACGTCCATGGGCTGGGGGGGGACAGCCTGCCAACTCACCACGGGCTGCAGGGGCATCCCCTCCTCCAGCGCACCTCCTCCCCTCCTTTTTCACTGACCTCGGTATCTGCACAGGGGTTCCTCTCACATTCCAATCCCACCACTCACTATTGGTTCCCCCTCTTAAATATGTTCTCCCAGAGGCACTACTGCAGTCGCTGATGGGGTTGGCCTTGGCCAGAGGTGTGTCCAATTTGGAGCCGGGGAAGCTTCTAGCAGCTTCTCACAGGAGCCACCCCTGCAGCCCCTCCCCCACTACCAAAAAACCCTGCCACACAAACCCAAAACACTCTTGCAAAGGCTCCATTTGGCTCATGTAGTACCAATGACATGAGGAAAAGCTGCAGAGCCTGTTGGGGCCAGAAAAATACACATCCGCTTCTCAGAATCCGTGCTCCTTCACAGCAGGGTTTCAGGTGGCATCCAGGCTGTAAATACAAGTCTGCTTATTTTTGCTTTCAAATAGCGCCAAACCTTTAGCTATTGATTATAAGCAAAGGTTCATTAGGAAGGGGAAGGAAGAAGTGGGTTTAGTAAGAAATGCAGAAATCCCAGTTCAACTGCTTAGAGGCCTCTGTAGATTAATAGAATTAATTTATCTTGCGGGGCATTAATTGAAGAATGTGCTGAGGTTAAGGACAAGGTCAGCTCTTCACAGTGTAATGTCTCCTACATAATTCACTTACCAAACCATCAAGACAATCTGTGCAGAGTAATAATGAAGGATGGATGTTCTGCTCCCAGGATCTCAGGGAACATAACCTTGCATTACAGATAACTTTAAGTGAAAGTTGTAGGAAGGTACATGGCAGATGTTTTATTAGATGAGACATTTACCACTATCTCATACTTCTTTAAGATCTGCAGTTCCACGTCAGGTCTGCATAACATACAGAGGGACGCTTCTGATAGAGCACAGAGTGTTTGGTCCCTTTGCTACACTGCATAAACAGTACTTAGCTTGAGCTCACAGCCCTCCTGCCAGGCTGTTGACAATCTCACCCCTCAGCCCTATGAGGAGCCAATCAATAAAAAAACAGCTCAGGAATTGTTACTGTGCTTTGTTATTCCACTAGACTGACTCAGAAAGGGTTCCTAGATGGCTGCTGCAAACACCTCGCAAAACATGCTGGGAAGAAGTACTTGGCTCAGGTTGGTTTGCTGGTGGGGGACGGCTGGAGAGAACAGGCTGTGATTGCAGGTGCTGTGGCATTGCCAGCATGACAGCCTTTTTGGCTCCCCCAAGCAGGGTGAGCAGGGGTAGATGCACCACAACCCCCACCACCACCTGGGATTTACCCTGCAGCCTCACCAACCCATCTCAGGTGTGCCTTGCCAGGGCCAGGCTAGGGCAGATGCCTGACCACATAGCAGAGGGCCAGAAGCCAGCTCAAGGGGAGTGAAAGGTAAAAAGGGACGAGTAGATGAACCAGGCTAGGGTGAGGCTTTTGTCTGTCTGTGCTTGCAAAGGATAAATGCAGTGCAGGTATGGTTGTAAAACATTGCTAAGCAGCTACCCCTGGTATCTCTAGTGGTGGGAGTAACTCCAGATCCTGGAGTCCATCCTCTGTTCACACAAAGCTGGCCCAACTCTAGCTTTGAGGAGCTGGTGTGCTGGTGGCTTTTTTTTTTTTTCAGGCAGGAGGAATCTGCCTCCCTGCTGCTGCTAGTGGCTCTTTCTGCACATGTATTCAGTGATTGCAGTGAGCAGGATGGGAGATTAATAGTGACCATTAAAGCTGGACCAGACCCCTCTATATACCAGTGCAACACATAAGGCAGAACTTGTATCTGATTTCATACATCAGTTATAACTTGTTGCTCTTCAGCAACATCTAAACCACAGGAACAGATTTTTAAACACCAGAGGTATTTTCTTGTGAGATTGATCAAATATTAGAGCAGGGGCTCAATATTGAATATCCAACCTTGGAGAGACTTAAAAATAAGACCTTCAAAAACCTGATCTACCTTGTCCCCTTTCAGCTCAGTTTTGGGCCAGAGATCTCCAAATGTTCATTTTAACCTAAGTTTTTCTGTAAGATACAAAAGCCAGATCTGCAGCATGGCAGAGAGGCAGACTAGGTCAGAGAGACTGAATCAGAAGACTGTGCCCTGTGACTTGTTCATCTCCAGAGCTGCCCCACAGAGAGGCCTTAAAAACTTCTGGTATTGCTATTGGTTATTGTCTTCTTCAGAGCTCCCATGGCAGATATCCAGGTAATGAGTCCAACCAGACCTGCTCCATTAATGAGCCCTAAGAAGATCAAAGATTATGGCGTAAGACAAAGTATCTGTTTTACAGTTCTTAAAAGCTTAAGAAAAATGAAAACACATACAAGGAACCCATATGAGGCCAATTTTACTGAAGATGGAAAACCAGACTCAGAGGTGAGATTTTGTGCCAGATTTAAATGCTTTGTGACCACATTTCATCTTCCTTCTTTAGATGCATTATGATAAAATCTAATTATAGCATTGCACAGCTTCCCCCAGACAGTGCTCTTTTGAAGCAGCACAGCCAATGTTTGTTTTAATTCATTTGGTTTGTTTGATTTTCTTGTTTGTTTGCTATTTCAGGTCTTATTACCTACGCACTATTTAGATTAGTGCTGACCTGTCTCCAAGCTTCTGGAAGCGACATAATTAAGTCTTCAGATTGTCAGAGGATCCATCCCCCCTTCCAAAGAGGTGCAGGAGATGGTCTGGGAATGGTCATGGGTAGGGTCTGACAGCAGCACTCCAGAAGTACAGCTGCTCTTCTGTGAGATGGGATGCATGCACAGCTAGGCTTCAGAGCACCCCAAAAGCATTACCTCAGCTCCTTTTACTGTAGTAGGCATTGAAGTTACTGAAAAACACCTGCATTAGCACAGCCTGGCTACTAGGCATGGAGAACAGCCATAGGAAGCAAGAAGCTATACCTGACTTGCTTGGGAACTGCGAAGTGCTGAGGTTGTACTAGTACTGCCTTTTCTATTTGTCCTGGAAAAACCTTAAAAAATAGTCTTCCAGGTGTTCCGTTCAGCCAAAAGCTGATTGACCTTGCAAAATTATTGTAGCAAGTCTGTGAGTCTGCTGTGTTTCCTCATCTCTGACAGCTGTTTGAGATCTTTTAGAGAACTTGCCTATGTCTGTGTTGGCCTCAATGCACTTAGAGATGATAGAAAAGTCGCAGTAGCGCTGCTGGCATTCACCTGTGACCTCTGTATTTAATGTCTTGCCTCTGAGTGCATCAAAGATTTGTTCTCAGCCACTACTTTAGATTTTGCAGCACAGAGGATATTTGTGGACAACTTGTGCAACATTCTTTTTCTGTGCTACAACTCTATGAACTTGGTAAACTGCATCCACTGCCATGGCAAGAATAACGTATGGCATTTCCCCTAGCTCTGTCATGGATTAGGTTCCTGCATTGGCTCCTGCACCACAGCACTTCCAGCCCCTGAGATCCAGATAGAGCCTGGCACTGCCTAGCCCTGGGTCTCCCTGTGCTCTTGGGTCCAACTTTTGTCAGACTCCTCCCTGCTGGGAGGTGGGATTTGGATTTCTCTGGCAGCAGTGTGCTCATCTAGTCAAAGCTTACCCTTTCTTAACACATTGACTGTGTACCTAACTGCCCAGTCCTCCTGGGATGCCTGCCAGCAAACACAAGCAACACACACTGACAGAGTTGCCCTCTCAGTTAGCAGCTTATGAAGTGCCTGGTTCATGTGAAATAATAAGTGTAGCATGGTTTTCTTTGTTTGGTTTGGGGTTTTGAGATTTTTTTCTTTAAGTACATGTCATGGCTTAATCCCAGCCAGTAACTAAGCACCACGCAGCCTCTCGCTCACCCCTCACCCCTCCCAGTGGGATGGGGAGGAGAATCGGTAAAAAAGTAAAACTCGTGGGTTGAGATAAGAACAGTTTCGTAACTAAAACAATAAAGAATATTATAATAACAATAATACAAATATAATAACAATAATAATTGTCATGAAAAGGAATATAATAAAAAGAGAGAAATTAGATCCAAGAAAAGACAAGTGATGCACAATGCAATTGCTTACCACCTGCTGACCAATGGCCAAGCAGCGATCCGCATGTCCCAACCAACACCCCCAATCCCCCTGCCGCCGTTTATATGCTGAGCATGGCATTCTGTGATATGGAATATCCCTTTGGCTAGTTCAGGTCAGCTGCCCTGGCCATGCTCCTTCCCAGCTTCTAGTGTACCTACTTGCTGGCAGAGCATGGGGAACTGAAAAATCCTTAACTTAGAATAAGCACTACTTAGCAACAACTAAAACATCAGTGTGTTATCAACATTAATCTCACACTAAATCCAAAACACACAGTACCAGCTACTAGGAAGAAAATTAACTCTATCCCAGCCAAAACCAGGACAGTACTATGGAGTGTTTCTTGTGCTGGCACCAGGTTCTTTAGGGTAGCCGAGGATCTGCTTCTGCCCTTCACAGTTTGTTTCCTGAACTCAGAATCCTCTTGGCTCAGCTCGCCTTTTCCACCCTGGGGTGGCTCACAGCTGAAAGGTTATCCCTGCTCTGAAATTGCTCTTCTCTTTTTTCCTGCCTAAAGCTTTGCTGCAGGTTAATGTGTCCATTCATACAATCCCCCATAAAACCTTGGCCGTGTTCAGTGATGCTCCTGCCCATGCATGCTGGTAGGAGCTGGATCTTGGGTAGCCAGCGGTGAACTGCATGATAAGCTGATGCTTGGAAGCTGCTCAGCCTGGGCCTGGAAGAGTCTCTCTCTCTCTCCTGCTCACCAGGAGAGGACAGGCCCCAGCAGACCCCTCCACCAGTTTTTAAGAAATGTGTTTTCCTTGGTGGTGTTTTTCTTTCCCATAGAAACTACCATTCCTCAACTATTTTCTTCCTCTCCCAGACTATTTTTTTCAAGTGATTTCTGTTTCCTCTTGTTGAAAATAAAGTTCCCTTTTAAAGATTTTTCTTCTTTCAGTGAGAAGTCAAAACTTTGTGCAAAGTGGAAAAAAAAAATTCCCCTCTGATCCACTCTGCTCAGAGAGAATACTGCAGGCCAGTATTGTTTCTGTCCTTGCTGCTTCTCCATCCTTGCTGCATTGCTTTTCTGTTGTTTTCCTTTCTCTTTGCCAACTGACATCCTACCCTGAAGCAATGGGTGCCTTGTGCCCTTTCCAAGGGCTTCACTACAGTCCTTCCCTCATTCTGCATGGTTGAAATGATCCTCAAGTGAATAGTAAATGCTGCTGACATTGGAGGTGGTGCCTCACATGAAGGAGAGGAAGCCTCTGAGCTGAGTCAGGTTTTCTGCAGGTTCAGCTGTTGGCCCAGCATTGCTCTGTTCCCGTTTGAAAGACTGTCACTGGGACCATGAGGTGTCCCTGTCACATGCTGGGCTTGCACTTAGGTAGACATGGGTTTGAAACACAGGCTAGATACACCACCTGGTATCTCGATGCCTGACTCATGTACTGTATTGCCCTGGAAGTGTGGAAATCAAGGATGTGATAGCAGCTCTTCTGCCATTCAGTCAGTCTAGGAAGAATGAAGGGACTATTGCTGTGACCTGCTGCCCTTCTGGAGAGACACAAGAATTACCAGCTGCACAAAAACTGGTATGCTGTCTTGATCTTGGATAGCCTGGCAAGACCACTTAAGTAAAAGCTGGCACTGTGATGCAGATTGGACCTTCTTAAGAGGTCTAGCAAAGCAGGTATATAGAGTAGTACTAAGATCAACACACAAATAGGGCATATATATCATTGATCCTTATCTGACCTGGCTTGGTAGTGTACAAGAGCATTACCTTCAGTCCTTCTGTGGCTTGCACAAGTGAGTTGGACTCAGGACTCTGGTGTACAACCCCAAGGCATCGTTGAGGGCAACTAAATGCTTATCAGAACTGCTGGATCCACCAGGCAGCAAGGCGTCAGGTCAGTGCTGAGTGTCCATGTTCTCATTCTTCTGACAGCCAAGTGTCCCTCACAACTTCCTGTGGCTTGGACCTATATGCAGGATGCTAGGAGCAACAGTCCTACAAGACTGGTCAATCTTCCTGGCCCTATGAGCTGCATATCAAGAGCTTTATATGGGTGAGAGCCACAAGATGTATGTCACCTTTCTCAGAGGGCCAAAGGTTGTGACTGGTTCACACTCACAAGTGACAACATCTCACAGGGACCTTGGTACCCCACAGTGGAGCAGGACTGACCAGATACTGAGCAGGGAGCAGAATGTGTGTCTCTGGAAACCCATTTTGGCCATATGAGCCACCTCTGCTACTTCACTCTGGATTTTCCAGGAACTGTAGCCCTGATGCAGACCTGTTGATGGTCAGGCAACAATACAGGAGTAGAACCCACATTGCTCAAGAGCCATATCCAAGTGAGAAGCTGGGCCATATCTTACAGAAGTGCTAATTCCGTGATCAGAAGTTTCATGGTCTTGCACAACCTCTTTCAGGATGCATGAATTTCTCAGAAAAGCAAGCTGCTAGCCAACAAGGTTATAGTGATTAAAAAAAGTGGTCTGTGCCTCTTAATGCAAATAAGTGCACATTAGTCACCTTGATCCTGCTGGGCCTCAGACAGCAAATTCAAGAACTCCCCCTTTGTACTATTTTTAGAAGTACCATGATTTCAAACCACTCTCCTCATGCTTTTTAGACCTGAACCATGATTTTCAAGTGCTTGGAGTCGTCAGTGCTGCTGTTAGCCAGGCAAGAGAGGGATGCATGGAAGAGAAGAGATGAGAAAGGAGCAAAATTCATGATGGACATTTCTGATGCAAATGACCACCTGGAAATAGATCAAAGTTTCAGCATGTCTCATGAAACTAGAATGTGTTTCATAATGTGTCAGGAACATTTCAGACAGCCTTTTGCCAATGGCAGGTCTTATAATTAGGGGTTAGCAAGTGTCTCTGCTCACTGCTCTGTTCTGGCTGGCATCATGCCCACAAGGCAGCTCTATCAACACTTTACTTCAAAGGGACAAGACTTACCTGTTATTTCAATATCAATGAGACATGAACTGATGTCAATGAAAGGTCATTTCCAGCCTATAAGTAAAACCCTGTTATTAATATCTTTATTACATTTAGTTGTTTTAATTTTTTGACTAAAAATTGTTTAGAAGATAATTAAGTCCCATTGGTGCCTGGAGTGCTTAGATACAGAGGAGAGTTCAAATGCTAGCAAATTTATCTTAGTCTCAGCCTTAAATTCAGAGAAAGAATTGGAACAAAAATACATCAACTGGTATTCTCCAGTCCTGTGCAGTAAAACAATGCCTTCTTACACCACTCCCTGCAAAAGACCAAATGTCTTTTGCAGAAATCCTCATACCTTTTTCACAGCTGGGGACTGAAGTCTCCGATTCTGGCCCCAGATAGCAGCATGGATCCCAGGTGCTGAGCACCAGATTGTTGTCTCTACAAAGTCACTGAAGTCTTCCAGAAACCCAGCTCGCACTTTGGGCTTGTGATTCTTGGAAGCCTACCCTTCAGGTAAGAGAAGGAACAAGTACTGTACAAGTCAATGAACAAACTAGTTCTGGTAGCTACAAAGGCAAGACAAAAGTACCACTAAATACTAATATTTAAATTCCACAAGACATTTTTCAGAGTTTACCAGTACAGCCCATTATAGGTTTAACAAATATATGCAATGCATATAAGACAATTCATCTCAGCAGTGTGATGGCTATTACCCACATTCTGCTTTCTCTCTCATTAACTTGTTACCCTATATTTGTAATAAATAGAAAATTATTCAGTTCAATATTTGCCTTCCCCAATATCACTCACTGACTAATCTTTTATTTTTCACTCCCTCTTTCCTCCCAGATTGTTAGATCTGATAATTCATCTGATAAAATACTGTCCATTTCATTAATCCAGCAAAATGAAGTGGTGAATTAAAAAAGAGACGATAGGTTTCACTAATCCAGTAGATGTGTGATAACAAATTCATGAACCCGATCACAAATTTAAGTGAGAAGAATATTAATGATATCAGAGAGGAGATGGTACTTTGGTAGTTTCAAACTAATGGTCTGAGACTGTGAACTTTAACTCCCTGAGGATACCTTTGCAACCTCTTTCTGGGCTAGAAAAGGCTGGGGAGTGCAGAACTGGAAGCAGGTAAAAGAATAGAGCATGAGCAATGATTTGTTTTAAAAAAAAAAAACCACAAAAAAACCCCAAACAAAAAAACCAAACAAAAAAACCCAAACCAAAGCCCCCTCCAGTCTTAAAATCACTATGCAGGGGGTTCACTCTGACAACCTGTGGAACCCACATGACACGGGATAGTATTGATAGATAGACTCCTGCTTAAAAAACCTCAAAGGCTAGGCATTTACTTCATAAAAATAAACACTTTAGTCCAAGTTGTGTATGCTGTCATTGCCTCTCCTCCCAGACAAAACAGGAACAATGGAGGAGTCCCAGAAAAACATGCCTTTTTTGCAGTAAGTTGCCATAACAAGAATTTTTTGCTTTGTTTGGACATGTGTATGAGATCTTTCACAGAAGATAACATGGTGATCTAGGTGGGAGCAGGATGGATGGGAACATTTAGGTGGTCTAGGGGCTCCTTTGAAGTACTCACAGGATAGCTAGATAAAGTAATGCTATATAGCTGTAGGCTTTATCTGGTTGTATATAATCAGATGTGTGTGACGGCTGTCAGATGTTGAGGAAGAGAAAAGACCCTTGCTACCAAGTCTCATACCTCTTCTAATAGAAACTAAACAAGCAGAAACTTGTGAGGAAGCTGCTGGGGCTGGGGGAGCTTGAAAATGGGCTGTTTTCCTAAGTATCGCTGGTCTTTGTACCTGCTGCTTCCTCCCACTCCACACTCAGCCTCTTTCATATTTGACTATAAATAGCCAATGAGTTCAAAAGCCACTGGAAGGGGCAGGAGTTCACAGAGGCAGACATATAGCACAATCCCCTGCAGCGCCTTCTTTTTCTTTTAGAAAATTGGGTAAACTTGGGGGAAATATGATCTGTTTGATAACGTACTGATAATCTGGCCACTAGCACAGAGAAACCGGAACAACGTGTTCAAATTGTGAACTTGTCAGGGAAAAAATATGGCATTTTTCTTTATTATAATGAAGACTAGAGCATATAACCCAGTGTGCAGTTTAATAGCACTATTAAACCAAAAAGACTAAATGTTTGCATGGAATCTGAATATGTGGAGGAATGACCAATGCCCGAAGCCCGAGTGGCTGCAGAATTTCTGATTAATCAACAAAATAAAAAAATAATAAAAAAAGGAAAAACTATTTCCCCCTATGTGGCTGAATTAGTGGAGCACTGCCAAATTGAAGTGAAATGAGAGGCACAAAGGGGTTGCATTCTATAGGTACATACTCTGTAGAATGAAGTAATCTAAAAATGGCTATTTACAGAGGCTGACTTGACCCTAAAGCATGCACTAGAAATTGCCACATCAATGAAGATGCCTACTAAACATGCCAGGATGGTGCAGCATTGTAAGATCTGTGCAACAAATAAACTAAGGGTCAGGCATAAATACAGCACAAGCAACACCCACTGTGTACTTTTGCTGTGAGAAAGAGTTTCTCAATGCAAATGATTATCGATTTTCTGACAATCTTGTAGAAACTGCAATGAATTAGGGCACATGCAGTAAATGTGGAGGTCAGTGCATAATCATGGCTTTCAAAAGACACTTCCCAAGGATTTCAGAGTCCTTGTTTGCTGATGATAGGCTAAAGATCACTGATAATGTTGTACAGTTTCCAGCTCTCAAGTTTAAAGAACAAAAGTGAGATGTGGCTGACAAATGGGAGGAATAAAGCTTGAGTGAATCTTGTCCAGGGTCTGCTCTCTGGGTAACATCTCAGCAGAATAATTCAGCAACCTCAAAGGAGTGCAAGAACTTCTGCACTTCTAAAAACATACAAAAGAAAATGTTTCTGCTAGATTTTAAGCAAGAGCTCCCATGACATCTCCTGAGAAAACCTGGCCAATGCTAGATTGGTTATAACTTTAGCTAAATCTTGCAACCCTTGAAGGGTGGAGATTTATTCTGTGCTGACCTGTTCTGAAACCACACCATCCTCCTGGTGAAATTGTTTTCCCTAACGTCAGTTCTGCACTTCCCAAGCTGAATTTTGATGTTGTTATAATAATCAATGTATATAACATGTCATAAAATGATTTAATTATGGTATTCCTTCTTGCTCCCTAAGAAAACCCTTGGCTTCATTGCTTATAACCTTGGCCAGTGTAACCTGTTTAGGCTCTTGTTTCTCTTGGTGTCAGGGAGCCATGGTGAATGCACAGCGAAGCTTCAGAGAACTAAAGTCTCCACTGAGCGTGAGAGAGCTGGTAACTTTGAAAGGCTTGCAAAATGTCACCTCCATATTTCTTTTACAATGTCCATGTTTTGTTGAAATTGTTCTTAAAAACATCCCTCTTGAACTGAATGCCTGCACTCAAACATTTCAGCCCAGATTAAGGCTGTTCGGCAAATTATAAGCAGTTTACACAGAATGTGGAGAGTTGGGCAATTTAGAAAATATATATTGCTTTTGCATGCCTGCTCCTCCCCACATGTGATACTGAGTACCTGGTTCAAAGGTAGTGCAGCTAGGGCTATGGAAGAAATACCTGGGATAGTCAGAAATGCTGTTATTCAAAGGGTGAGAGGTATTTACTCTGGATGGGTTATCAAAGTGCTTGTTTTCTCTAAAGAGAAATGACTGTTCCCAGTTTGAAATGTCAGGTGGGAGGTGAATTTAACCATCCAGCTCCCATCAAAGTCAGTATGCGTCATCTGGCTGATGTCCCCCTGCCATTATTTGAGAAGCTGAAGCATTATCACAGCCTTTTATAGGAAAGGAGGCTGAACAAGCTGATGGAAAAATAAATGTCCAAACTTTCTGTGGTCAGGTAAATGAGGACAGTATTTCCTGAAGTTTGGCAGTGCCATGATCTGGTATACTGGTGGATGTCAGAGATACAGGGAGTGTCCTAAAGCAGTTCTCTGAAAATCTGAGTCTTGGGTACCTGTGGTGCTTTGGCAAGCTACGATTGAATAAAACATAGCAGACATGGGTGTCAGGAGCCTCCTAGAAGAGAAAATCATGATGCATTGACATAGTCTGCTATGCACTTCATCAGGATAGCAAGCAGGGGAGAGGAAAGACTTTATTTTTTTTAGATCTATCGATAAAATCTGTGTGGAAAACCCCTAAACTTGAGGTTCTATAAAAGTTTCTTTCTGAATCATTTTCCTTTTTTAGCTATTTGATACATATCCATATTTACTGGTTTCCACAGTCCATAAACAGAAACAGGAAAATACTGAGATACCAGCTATTCCCATGAAATGCTGAACATAAGAAATCACCAATAAAAATGAGCTGTCCGAGGCTTATTTTGTGAGTATTTGTGGAGATGGACAATGGCCCAGAAGTTATTTTAGCCCCTTCCTGTTCTCATTAGCCATGCAATCCACCACATGACTGTTAAAGGCATCCAAGGGATGCTCTTTCTGAGCCCTCTCTGCTGATCTCCTGGCAGCCTGTGCTCCTGTAATGAACAGTAGCTCCCTACGTTTCCAAACACACAGGTTTATGACGTTGCAGGGAAAGGTCTGTATGGCTGCCGTCTTGTGCATGACCGACAGGACCCCACCATGGTGCTGAGCACTAGCACTGACCTGTGCTGGTGCTGCCACAAAGCCCATGATGGCAGCAGAAGACACCTTCTGGCTTCAGAAAGCACTCTTTTCATCTCTTGCACTCAAAAAAGGCAGGTGTTCTCACCACCTTGGTATTGGTCACAATACAGGGCCATGAAGACGTGTCTGAAATGGCTAGAGTGGCTGCTGGGAGCAGCTGTACCCACACCAGCATGCTGCTGGATGCAAGTGGGTGTCCCAGTTGCCCCAGATGGACTATTCTGGTGTCAGAGCAGCCCTGGGTCCCTCTGCCTGGCATTGCAATTTGCTGGGAGCATACATCCAGAGTGGCCTATGGAAACTATGCTGAACAAAGCTCTTCTCTGGTCTTCATTGCCAAGGTAGGTTCAGCTACAGGGCTGGGGTTGAGCCAGTACAGCCACCAGTGCATACCAGTGTCTGCCTCCCATCTGGGAGCTGGTGAGGACATCTGTCACTGCCAAAATCCTGTTGTCTACGTGCATGTGAGTGGGAGGGCCAACTGCCCAGGAGGGAACCATAAGGATCTCCCATGGACACGTCCAGCTCCAAACCAGAGCTTGAGACCGTGGGGACAGACCTTTAATAGCACATGTCACCAGTAGATGTTAGTGTCACTCAGTGTGGACTCCAGGAAGGGGGTGATACCCTGTGATGTGATATCTCTAAAGAGCCACTGCGTTTCCAGAGGCTTAAATGATGCCCATCTGCATCTGCCCATGACCCTGCCCCTGTCCTGCCGAGCAGGGTCGGGGGGGCAGAGTTTGGCTCTTTCACCTTCCCAGCACCAGCTGCAATTGCTGGGTCTCTCACTGCCTTCTGCTTGCAGATGGCATTTCTCATTCTCAGCTAAACCATTTACCATGCAATCTTCTCATTTCAGAGCAGATAAAAATACCAGCTAACATCAAGCAATTGTGGTGTTTGCTTTATACTTATTAAAAACCACTTTATTATGATGTTAACCTTCAGACCCTTGGAGCTGCCTGACACCAGCTGTCTTGGGAAGCAAAGACCCCGCATAAACAAAAAAGTCACTCCCCCAGAGCAAGAGCAATGCTGCACTTTATTAATAAAAGCTTGAACCATGGTATAATTCTCCCAGCCACCCTGCCAGGAATTTAACACCACAACACTTCAGTCAGCACAAAAGACAGACACGATTTTTTCTAATTGATAGAATATCTATTGAAATCCTATTTAGACACTTTAATGGGATCACAGAAACACCCTGCCAATCTGTGGAGGTGGAGAGCTCATCAGAAACTTTAATACTTTCCATATGCACAAGAAAATACCATTTGCAGAGATTTCTTCCTAGTTTCATCCATCTGCCTCACCAAGCTATTCCTTTTTGTCTCTTATTTATGGCTGTAATTTTGATGCCACAGTTACTGTACACGATCTGCTGTATCTTTCTCTTATTCACTTTGAAATTGCTCTTTTCAGCTCATATCTGAAATCATTTATTTGCCCACAAAATAACCAGGCCCTGAACTATTTCCTGGCAACCAGTTTTGCAGTGCTTAAGAATTTTTTTCTGTAATGGTGTATATACATCCTTTATTATTGCACTTAAATGCTTATTAACAATTCATGGAATCTTAAGTGGCTGAAAAAACAGATTCTTGAGCTAAATATTTCTAGAGAGTGTCTTAGCCCAGAGCCCTTCTCTGCAAGTGTAGGCTTCACAGTGGAGGAGAGCATGACTCAAAGTTGTTATTTCCAGGGTAATTGTATTTTTTAATTAACAGTATATTTAATCCAAGTACAAAACAAAGTGACACAGCTGCTCAGGGGCTGCTGTAACAGGCTAAAAACAATTTTGCACAGTATATACTTTGATTTTACCAGCCTTCATACTATGGTCATTGGAGGCTTCAGTGATGAGCAACCTGATCTGAAAATATGAGGTTCCTGTGCCTATCGTCTTCATCACTATATGGGCTATTCTGAGTCCTCACTCAGCAAATTACAGGCATATTGAGGCTGTGTTTAGACTTAGTGGCACATGAACACCCTCAGGATATGCTTTCCCCCTTGCGCAATCATCTCCAAGGCACAGACAAGGATGACCGAGGCAGGGAAAGGCAGTGACAACCTCTGCAACCGCAGCTAAGGGTGCTGACACCCCGGGGCAACCTGTTAGCAGAGGGTGCCTAGAGAAGAGGGTTTGGGATGACCTCTCCATTGCAGGGCACTGAGAAATGTTCCTTTTCTGCTCAAATTCACAGAGTTCAAGTGTCTGAGTAAATAGTGGAAAGGCAACTGTTTACAGGTTAAAATGTTCCTCTTCTGCAGAGGCCTCAGAAAGTCTCCAGTGCATGTTTGTGTAACAGTTGAGTGAACAAATATTTAGAAATTTCTAAATATTTAGAACTTGGGCTATATCTAAACGTAAGAAGCTATCTGCAGTGGTCTCTGTCAGCCTCTCCTGCAGCTGCCAGCCCTGGCAGTGCGCTGCCACCTCGCCTCTGGACAAGCCCTTGGCCAGCGGCAATGCAGAGGGGTTGAGGGGCTCTGCCTTTTAGTTAATTTTTACTCCAGCTAATTTGACTGTCAGAAGCAAAAAGAGGAATTTGAAGTTGTCTGTACACTCATTGACCTTTAAGTGTGCAGCCCTTAAATTTAAAGTACTTTCCAAGCAACAGCTGAACCTTTCAAAGAAATAGCAGCTTCTCTACAAGCTTGGTTCTCCCATGAACAGCAGGATTGAGATGATGTGATACAGTGGCCTCTGGGGCCCTGACACTTAATTGTCCTCCCACTGAAAAGCCGATCAATTTGGAGACTCTCCCTGGGGGGTCCTCCCTTTATCTTGATCTCATGTCTTTCCTTGTAGCAAATGATTTCCTGCACATCCCTCCCAGCATGCTAAGTTCAGGAAATGCATTTGTCTCCAGCTCCATCAGACCGTTTTGTACTGCTGATGTGTAAGCGGTGGCACTGGTGGTTCAATAACAGAGGACGAGTCTGTGAGCAGGGGAAATCCACGTTTACTTCCACTGACTGTCAGGCAATGCAAACTGCTTTACATCTCCACTGCATCCATAATACCCACTGTCAAGAGTTGCTCTACAGAGATGGGGACAAAGGAAAGAAGGAAGATTTTTGGTGTCATTCTCACAGGAAGGAGGGTTTCTTCTAGTCAGACTCCTGTCCTGGAAGGCCAGAAGGAATGGTTTAACATCGTCTGGTGTCAGTTTGTGTGTATGACAGAAAATAGCATAAGGCGAAACAATAACACTATTTCTGCATGCAGCACTGGGAGCAGTGGGACTCCCTGGAGAGGAAGCACAGCTGGGAGCAGAATGGGCAGAAAGAAGTGGTGGCTGGGGGAAGGATGCTACAACACATGGTGCTGCCAGAGGCCTATCCTGAGGGCTGGAAGCAAAAGTGGAGTGGAGAAGCTGTCACCGGAGGTCTTTGGTGTGGGTAGACCCAACCTGTGAAAGCTGGCAAGACTGACTAGCTGGCCTCCCTGGGGCTCTATCCTTGGTGATAGCCCGGTGGGCTTCCAGTTCAGTGCTTTTGATGATCCCAGATGGTCTGAGGCATCAGCTGTCCTGTGCTTTTTCATTTCAGCTAGTGAAAGAGAAGTGGTGAAGAATGCCTGGTCATTCCTCATGGGCTCCTGTCTCTGAGCATTCCTCATGGGCTCACCTCTCTGTCTGTCATACGGGCATGGTGTGATTGAGCATCTATCTCTGTTGGCACACATACACAGTGCCAAAGTACATGCCAAGGTGAGGGCTCTGTGCAGGGAGGTGGGGGAGTCTGGTTTGTGCTGAGGTGTTCTCTAGTGGGGCTCATATCCTGATAGATTTGGTGCTACCCTTGGCATTTTGAGCACCAGCACGTGCTGCCACACCAACTTCAATAGTTTGGGTTCAGGTCAGGCAACAGCTACTACATCTGAGCCTAAGTGTACTGGACAAAGATAGAAATGGCCACCAAGATGAGCATGAATAGCTTAGAAAGGGGACAGAGCAATGGAATGCTGATGATGTCAGAGCTGATTTAGGAATTAGATGTAATTTTGCCAACTCAGTTTCATTTGGACTTGATTTTAGCTTGAAGCAATTTTTTCTGAAAGAGATATCGGATACCTTAAATGGCAAATATTCTTACATTGATTAGAGGAGAAAGTGGTTCAGGTCTTACAGCCAGAAACGGAGGATGTGCCAAGCTTCCCACTTGCTGAGGCCTAATTTTCTTCTCCTTGTAAATTTTGTGATGAGACAGAGTGGTACCCACTTACTTGCTCCCCAGCAGTCTGATCCCAGGTTACAGCTGCACTGTATCTGAGCCGTCCTCAGCCACAGGCAGCCAAACCACCAGCAGTGGGGTAGAGACTGCAGACCTGGTTGGTGTACTCAGGGACCTGAGAATGGTCAATGTCTCAAGCTCAAAGTGAGCCTTTCCTCCAGACATCCCGTGGTAACTGATGCCAGACCAAAGGGCGGCTGGGAAGGGAAAACAGAAGTTCCCAAAAGATATGACAGCAACCTTTCAGAGCCAAAATAATTTTATTTGTGGGCTAGAACAGTTCCAACTTTGAATATTTAGCAAAAAGCTTTTTTAATGCAAATTTTTTGTAACAGTAGCCATGTTTGTTAGTAGCAGAGAAGGGGATGTATAATAAAGAAGTGAAACCAGGTTATTGCTTGGCTTCAGTATATACGATAGAGTTGTCATCACAGCACAGGGCAAAGCACTTGTCATACTGAAACTGAAGGTCTAAGGTGGCTCTTCTCCTTCCATTTGCCAAGAGCTTGTCCCCTAGGACCCATGGATGTGCTGGAACCAGTATGATGTGGCCTGTTATTGACAGACTCTTTCCATGTTGATCCATCAGTCTGACTGTAACCATCCCTTCTCCCTCCCAAACTGACTGTCCAGGCGTTGCACTTGGGTCCACATTTGTTTGTGCAGCAGGAAGTGCAGGGAAGTCCTGACCCATGGTAGGGACTTCTTGGGTGAGGAACCAGTATAAGTAATAATAAGAAAGATTGGTGCTTTGCAGTCAGTACAAACTCTCTTTAGGCTGTTAGCAAGAACCCCCAAAACCTCACTTCTTGCTTTTGTCTTCTGTAGATACCACTTGTCATGTAATGGGTCTTTCATCTCAATAGGACTTTTATCTTCAAACATGTCAGATCTTTAAAGAACTGAAAAACATTAACAGGCAGGGAGAAACTTTATTCTAATTTGCTAGATGTAAGAGAAAGAGGAGGACGCAGCCATTTTAATGAGCAGAGACTGCCTTTGGACAAGAGCTCCTGTTCCTAAAGACTTACTGGGTTCTTCTCAGTGCCATGGTCCACTATTAAATCAAGACTGGTCACAGTAATTCACGATAAGGAGGAGTAGCCAGTCTGTGCTTATTAATATCACTGCATGTGTTGGCACCTTCGATGGTTTTGATGTTGATATTCTGCACTGACTGTGATCAAGAAACCTGTAATGAAGGAGACTGCATAGCTGTGACCTCCCAATGGACAGTGCTGCTGTTCCATACTAACAAGCTGCAGCAAAATGGATCGTTTAGGGTCATTAACAGTGATGGGGAGGTAATGGTCATGCTGCAAAGAAAGCTGTCTAAGTAGGAATCTCTTTTTTGTGCCTTCTCCAAAGACCAACTTCTAGAAGAGCGTTTGTGACTGTTGTTTGTTTACGCAAAAAGTGGCAGAAAAGCCTCTTTGATGTAGCCATATGCCATGTGGCGTTAAGGATCTTTAATCAAAAATAGAAGGAAATTATAATTTCCTGCTTTGTTCTGAATTTGAAGTGAAAAGGCATCTTAGTCACAAGCTGAAGAGCCAACTTCAGCTGTGGTGTTCCTTCAGCTTTACCAAAATTGGCCCAGCATGGTGCCTGGCTGCTCACAATGGGGAATCACAAATACTGTCAGCACGTTTATCTGAAGAACAGTCTCCTTTTGGAGAGATAGAGTCAGCTCTGAACATTGGGAGAGATTTTGCTGTCTTGTGTTAGACCCTGATGATATGAGTTATAGCTATGCTTAAGCCAGAGGATAAAAAGAATGAGAGGAAAAAGGTATTTTTCTGAGTTTTCTTCACTGTGAAAGATTTTGGCATTGAATAAGGAGACACTGTACTAGCATTGTAACTGGAGATATTGGTTTAACTCCTAGCTCTTTTCATAATCATAGGCAAGTTATATCATAGGCTGCTGAGTCTTTTTGTATTTATCGCTCTGTTTGAAGTCCCATCATCTGGAGTCAAGTGAATGTCCCTGCTTTCATTTTTGTAATATTTTAGTCTCTGTCATTGAACAAAATGCTTGAGATGTAACTGTAAATGAAGGTTAGAGGATAATAGGCAAATAAAAAAATAACTGCAAATGTATGCTAAGAAGAACCAAAAGCATATTGTACTTTTTAAATCACTCATAATTTGAAGGGGAGAATGAACTGATTCATGATTTTAGGATGCTCGGGATTGGCAAAAGCATAATTAGTCTCTTGTCTCCTTTATGCCTCTGCAAAATAGTATTAATACGGCAGCATTTATCCATTGTAGACTGTAAGTGCTTCAGGGCACTGCCTAGCTCTCAACAGGCCATCATGTAGTGCCTGATGGAGAAGGGTCCTCACAGTCTTCAATTAGGCCTTAATACAACATAAATGAATGACAAGCCCCATTTTTATTACCAGTTTCAGTCTGTTCTTCACTTGTGGTTTCAGCAATAGGAACACAAGTGAGGATGTATATTTTAAGGCAGCAAGCAACCAACTTTTAAATACTACGAGGTAGTCATTTTAATAAATAAATTTTCTTGAAGGAAAATTATCATAGTAACCGATGAACAAGGTGAGTGTAATTGGATTGACATGAAGTGCAGAAAACTAATTAATTTTCTTCTGCAAGGTCTGGGAAAGGTCACAGAGAGGCAACACAGATTGTCATAGAGGATACTAAATGCTGTAAATATTTAAATGGCTCACAGAAATCACCAATGTATTCCAGAACATGGAAGTATTTTGGCTTTGAAGAGACAAAAACATGTCTCACCAGTTCCTTTGGTTTGAACACAAAGTCCATCCCAGCTTACAGAGTTGTGGATGGGAGCTATCTGGGACTTTACGGTGATCCACATGCAATACAGAGAGGGGATGGGAAAGAGGATTGGCCATGGGCTATGGAGCATTTCATTGCCAGTCTTGTCCAGGTCAGTAGAGATGGGAAGTCATTACCAGCTGATGGCTGTTCAATGGCCTGTGTGAAATGAGGAGGTGGTTTCAGTCCAGTTCCCTTGTGGCCAAGTGTCCTTAACATCAAAACCACCTCCTGTGCTGGCAGTGCCTGGCTCGTCAGCCTGCACCCCGTGAACGGGAGATGGGGCATCAACTGTGCAGTGGCTGCAGAGGAGCCTCCATGCAGAACAGGATGCTGACAGTTTTGAGTGTTTCTGATACCAACAGCTTTGTTCCTTCCTGCAGACATGGCTGGTCTGTGGCTGAGCTGCTTCAGGGACCTGTTGAAAACCAGCCCAGGTTTCTCAGCACCTGTGTGAACACAGCACTCTCACTGATTTCCCAGGATTCATGCTTTCAGATCAGCCCAAATTTCAGCTGTAGCAGATGGGTCCTCTATTCCTGCCAGGATGGCCTGGTGATCATCACATGCCGAGCACTGGCATCCCATGACACCTGCCAGAGCCATCTGGAGAGCTGGGTAGGGACTAGTGATGGGCTGTCTGGTACCAGCACCATCGGGGTCCAGGAAGCCCTTGCTCTTAACACAGCCTTGCAGATGCTTCTGTTGGTCTCCAGGAGGTGGGATGGTGTCTTTCCTGGAGAAGTCTGGCTTTCTCCTAACTGGCTGAATAGTTAGTACATGATGCCCACAGATGTTTGATGGTTTGTGTTTGACACAGTCTGCAAGCCATATTGAACATGGGCAAGGGAGGGGAGAACGGCTGGCCATGAGGGCACACGGAGTCTGTTTGGGGCTTATGGATAAGGGTGGTGGGCGGAGTGAGATTTTGATCATGCTTTAATCAGTCAGGAGCAGCAGCTGAGAGTCAAAATTTCTCTCTTTTCCCCCGGACCTATTAACCCCTGGACCCCTATTAACTGTTCACTCCAGCTTCATTTAGCAGCTCCGTGGAAACATTTGCCCCAAGTCCTTCAGTGTCTGATGTGTCCGTGGGCTGTCTGGGACTGGAAGCAGCATGGTGTGCCCAGCACATGGGCTGAGCAGGCTGCTGAAATGGTTAGGAATTTGGCCACTGATTCTCCCGATGCCAAAATCCCCATATTAATGCAGCCCTCAGGACCTGCTGACTGGATCTCTACTTCCATGCTGATCCATTTGATGACCTTCCAAGTCTGAACCAGGCTTTGTCACCTGAGGCACAGAGGGGTCAGCCAGAAATGTCTCTGGACTTCTCTACATATACTGAAATTTGCACTGTAGGAGATTTTGGAGAGCCCTAACCTGTCAGGGTGAGAGAAATTGTGTACAAGTTTTTTGTTCCCAGTCAAGAGGAATTCCGGAGACGTATTGACAACCAGAGCTCCTTGTCCTCTGTCTCACATATGTGTCATCTTGGTCCCATCACTTGGATATGTATGTCTTGCTGCTTGTAAGCATGCGAGTGTGAATGTGTGAGTGCATAAAATCAAGTTGCTGAGAGATTTTGTAACCAAATATTTCCATAAGATCACACATTGAATTTTATTACACTAAATTTCCCTTGAAGGGCACTCACCACCGGGAAAGATTTCTTGTTCACAGTGTTACATTCATATGGCTTCAGTGAAAGAATAAAAAGGCACTTGACACCTTCCAGTTTCAGAATAACTTTGGAGCATCTGTTTTCACTCATTTAATTTCTCTGTCCCAAAGGGGATTCAGCAAAATGGCCAGCTTGCATGCATTCAGAGCTGACATGATCTAATCTAAAGAAGAGTTGTGTTTGAGTTCTGTGATGCTGCTGAAGTTGGATTCATTAGCCAGTTTCGCCCCAGATTTTTCAGAAAGTTTCTACTGTGTTTGAAGGATAATTACCATCCTTCGGTCTCAGGGGAGGAAGAAACAAAGGACTGCACATTCCCCTTTTGATTCAAACTCAAAAAGGGAGAGAGGCATGAAAAATAGTAGGTCCAGGAAATTCTTCGGTAGCGTGTTAGTAGCTCTGCATTAAAAATAATGTGTAGTGTACCACAGGGAGCCTGTCTGTGGAGGAAGAGGAGAGTTAGGATTGCCAGATCCTCTTCTGGAAAAAATGTCCCTGTACTTGCATCTCTCTGGGAAATGAGAGGGAATATGTGACTGTCAGCCAATTTTTCCAGGGCAATGGTTTTGAAGGTATTTCTCTGCTTACTGCCAGAGATTTATACACCTGGATACCTTTGGCATCTTCCTCCCATTGTGTCCCTTTCCTTCCATGCCTGCACAACCCCTGTTGTTGATCTCAGTCCACACCTACCAATACTAAATGACTTGCAAAGGTTAGAAAGTAACCTCTAGAAAGCCCATTTTAATTTTACATTGTCCTCAGTTTCTCTTACGCTCTGCAGGCCAGTACCTTAATTTCACTGATCGGATCCCTGCTATGGCATCTTGGTCCAGCAATGCATTCCCTGCCTGCTGCAAACCTGGAGGAGTAGTGCATCCTTCCCGCTGGTGCAAGTTACGCAGAGGGACCCAGCAGCCCCCTCTCCTCCCATAGCCTTACACAAGCCGATTCCAATACTGGGGCTCCCTGTGCCCCAAAAGCTCCTGCTCTTCCAATCTCACCTTTCCTCTTCCTTGGTTTGTGCAGGGGATTATCTGAGCATGGGTTATTCAATGACTTACTGCCCAAGTGTGAGTACTTCTGCAAAGGTGCAGGTTATCTGAGGTGCTGGATATAGATATGAACGTGCAAGTCCTCGTTCTATGTCAGAAAGCGCTGCTAACTTTCAAATTAAGCTAGTCTCAAATTCTGCTTTCTGTAGCTTAGTCCCCCCACAAAGAAAAGCTCACAGGTGGGTTCCCAAACACATGCAGTGAACAATTGAATGTATTTACAGCTCTGGATCATGACAAACCTGAAATGAAAAGAATGAAATAATCTTACAACCTGCAGTAATTAAAAAGATGAGTAAAAGTCCCTAGAGAAGGATGATTTAGGTGCATAAAGAGTTGCTTTTCTCTTCTTACCATTATCATAAATATTTTCTATTTCATTACAGTTGAGATTTTCATCATGATTATTTAATGATGATATTCCAAGAAGATTCAATAGCTAGCTTTTAAAAAAAAAAGACCAACAGCTGAGAATTTTGCTGAAATCCTTTCACGATTAACACAGAAAGTGTCTCCAGTACAACTTCACCTATGTCAACAAAGATGTGTTTTAGTGTGATATTGTATCTTGCATAATAGGTCTCTTAAGAAATGCAAGTGACACTGTATCACATACGAATGTCTTTAATGGCAAATATTACGTATTTTTGTAAAATATTTAAAAGCACTAAAGACTCTGTGTTTCAAATCCTGGATCCAGTAAGCAGCTGTCCTGAATTAAGTATTGAAAGCTGCATTTGGTGCATCCCTGCGGTATGTTCAGTGACTACTCAGCATCCATGGGCAGCGTGAGACACACCTGACTCATCGGTGTGCCAGCGTGTGTACTCCAAGCATCCCACCTTCCCCTGCTCTGTGGAGCTTCCACCTGTCTGCTTCATCTCTCCTGAGACATCTTCTTATTTTGCAGGTAAAGGCAACTGCAAGAGAGAAGGTAACACATCCCTAGAAAAAATAAGCAACACACTAGCTCATGACCAGCCTGGAGAGAGAGGGAGAGATTGATGGGTAATCCATCATGTCTCAATTTCTCACTTGAGAAATTGAGCTTTTTACCGCATGAGAAGGTGGTGATGGTCAGTGAGATTTTTGATGCTCTGGTGAAAGGTGTAGGTAATGAAAACTTGTACTTAAAGATGGGGAACCTCACCATTTGGGGTTTCTTCTTGAAGCTGAAAAGCATTTAAAACAGAATTTCTTCCTAAAAGACTGGCTTGAAACCTAAATCTTTTCTTTTGGTTCCCTTGGTCCCTTAAAGGGGCTTGTGAGAGAAGCTGCTTTGCTCCCCAACTGAACAGCCACATCTCTCATCTGCCCAAACCAGGAGATCTAAGAAACTCTGGGCTAGAAGAAGTTGTTCAAACTTCCATTGGAGAGACTGACTTGGGTCCTCTTGAACCTCCCAAAGCCCTCAGGGGAACTGCAGGATCCAGGTGAAAACAAAGTTCAAATTCTTCAGCAGCCCATCGCTGTCCGTCCCTCAAAGCAAATCCCAGGCTGTTTGCTCTGTAACCAGCCTGAATAATGAAACCCTTCACCTAAGTGCTGCAGAGAAAAGTGCTTGTGAGTGGTGGGGTGTGCCCTCAGTCTTCCCTGCAGGCAATACAAAGGGAACAGACGTGAGCATTGGGGACCCTGTTGTATTTCAGAGCTGAACTCATATCTGAGCCCATGCAAAAAAATTGTGAGTACTTTCTAAAACCCAGGACAAGCCACAACCCAGTTTACCTCCTCTGGGTCTCTGGTACACAGTATAAGGACCTCCCCGTTGCAGACCTGACAGAGCCATGTTTGCAGGCGCTGCACAGCTATGCAGCCCCCATGCTTTTTCCAGAGCTTTTTGTGCTTGCCTTAATTCAGGGGAACGTATTCCAACTGCAGTAGCGTCAAGATGTCTCATTTCAACGTGAAATGCATGCATTTTGCAGCTTAAAACAGATATTCAAGGAAGGCACTCTTCAGATTTTAAAAGCCAACAGCTCATCTTCCTTCTCCTTCCCTAGGCAATGTGCCTTTAAGGTGAAGGTTTCACCCATACCAGCAACTTTCAGTGCTTGCTGGGTTGTAGCAATCCTACAGAAACATCACACCTGGGATGCACGTCTGCTCCCTGAACCAGGCAAGCCTCCTGCTCTTTGCAAGAGTCCTTGGTGTTGCACCCTCCAGGCTCCATCTCTTTCTCTCCCTGCCCCTCCAGCCCTGTCCTTTGCACCCTTCTTCCAGCAAGGTGCCCCTGGACTGGCAATCAGGACAAGGTACATGGGCGATCTCGCACCCTTCCTAGCAAAAGAGCACAGCGCCTACAGAGCAAAATGTGAACAAACAAGGATGTGCCCTTGTCACAGTGGATGATTTCAAAGACTTCTTGTTCAGCTCTGATTTGGAATGAAGCCAAGTTTGAGGATGTTGAAAACCCCTGTGAATTTGGTCTCCCATCCTCTGCACAGCCCTGAGGCTGGCACAACATGCAAAGAAAGTGAAGGAATTTTAAAATGCAGTCAGTCATCCCTCGCATTAAGCTGCTTTTCCTTCCTGCTTCTTTCCCTTGCATCTGCAAGGGGTTCCCCCAGGTTTCACAGGACAAATAAGAAATTAATTTCTGACAGCTAAAATCTACCAGAACTTGCTTTCCTTACTTTTCAGACCTGTATAAACCCTCTTTTTTTCTCCAGCTCTTGCCCTTTCTGTGTCCTTTCTAACAGGTTACTGAAATTCCCCAGGGAAGCCAGATGCATGGGGCCAAATGAACCAAAGGAGAAACCACCGTTGTCTTCAGTGGAGTTACAGCAGCTGTGAATTTGGCTACCTCTGTTACTACAGCCAAGGACTTGACTTTCACAGAAACACAACCATATTTGTACTTGGTATTAGAATGTATAATTATTATTATTATGCATTTCAGCTAATGATGTTATTTTTATGAATCTTGATTTATATCAGACTCTCTAGTGCTCACAGCTGCAAGTGCCCATAGCAAAACAGTCATGGCTCTGAAGGGACACACTGGCAGTGGGAGAGGGAAACGATAGTATGAAAAATAGATGGGAAAACAAAAGGAAGAGCAAAAGATGGGATGAACAAGTGGAAGCTGCATAAGGGATGCTGCTCAGTAGTTGGTAGCAGACAGAAGACCAAGGAAGGTGTAAAGACAGTCTAGGCAAAGGCTTATGAGAAGGCTTCAGCATCCCAACATGTTGGGTGTTTCTGTTCTGCCTCATTGAGTGTCTCTCTGGAAAAGTGCACCTGCTCGCTGAGAAGATTTTGAAGGAGCAACCTTAACTATGGGAGCAAGGAATAAATATCGGAGAACCAGCCTGGGCCCATGTGGTTGTGGGTACAGCTTTAGTAGCAGCAGTTTTTTGCAAGTCCACCTTGCCAGGGACTAAAACAAGGGAGGGCGTGACCATGCAAGCAGCTGAGAGGGTGCTACTACCTGATGGTGCTGGAGGATTGTGCAGTGATTCCCAGCAGAGGGGCAGTGATAAGAGGCTCAGGCTCATCAGGGACAACAGCTTCAGGCAGGGCAGTGTCACTGGCCATGCCCTGCGGGTTCGTTCCCAGCTGTGCTGGACCCCTATCTGGGAAACAGAGACAGGTCTCCTGCATCACGTCCCTGTTGACTGGAGCCCCTTTTCCCTCCCTGCACCTCTTTTAGCCGGGCCTCCTACTTGCATTAAATGCAGGAGAAACAAAAGGGCTCAGGAGAAAAATGGGAGAGGAGAGGATATTAAAAGAAAAAAGGCAGCTGCCAGACACAGGTCTAAGGCAGGGATCCAGGGTAGTCCACCGCCCTGGGGTGGAGGGGGTGAGGAGGAGCAGTGTGGATAGAGAGTAAACTTCAACTATTTTAATTGGCCAAAATGGAAAGAAGTTAGTAAATTTAAAAAAATCCTTGCCAGTCAGATTGATGCCAGCAGTGGCCTTTGTGCAATTTGTCTGACATTATTTTACATTTATGAATCCGCGTAATGAAAGTAACAACTCTTCGGGTGCTAACAAATAACGGAGAAGAGCACACACAGAACCTAAATTAAAGCAAATGCGTCCTTGGAGGCTCATGATTGACTCCAGCTTAACAAACAGTCTGGTAATGCATTTCCAGGAACAGGAGCTGCTGTTTGCTCTTGGACAAGGCTGTGGAGCAGCAGCATCTCACGCCAGAGGTGGAGCAGAAACCACAAAATGCTGCTGAGCTCCCATGGTCACATCTCTGCTTGGGCTGAGCCAAAGCACAACGGGAATATCCCCCTGTGAGCACGGTGGGACACCTTAACTTCTCATGTCACCACAAGCAAATGGAGGAGCATGCCTCCCATAGGAACAGCTCCTTATTCCCCCTCTCACCCTTGGGAAAGCATTTGCTCGCTGCTCTGGCTGATGGCTTTGCAGCGGGCAGGGAAAATCAAGCTGCCCCATAGCCTTTGCTACTGGCCCCAAGTGACTCCAGCAGAAGGCACCCACTCAAATGGGACTAGCTAGCTCGCTAGCTGGAAGTGGCCTGTTGTCATAACCAAAGCAGTCCATGTAGTCACAGCCTACTCCTCTCCTGTATCCGAGGGGTCCCTGGGATGGCAGAGGACCCCTGAGAAGGGCAGTAGGATTGCCATGGGGGCAAATGATCAAGTGCCCCAGGGTTAGGCCATGCAGAGTTAGTGCTGACAGCTTGTTCATAATTTAGCATGTTTATGTAAAAGACCTAAAAGATGAATAATCTTTATTTTGCTACATATTTATCAATTCTTAAACCACATACTCTGTGAAGTTATTGAGCCATTCTCAGTCCACCTTTTTGGAAGTTATCAAAAATTAAAAATCAAGTTGAAGGTAATATTCACTGTAATGTGTGTGTAAGAAATCTGAATTTTAATGTGTTCCAGGGCTGCTCACCACCTATGGTAAGTGCAAAAATTATTTCAAGAGAGGGCTTACTCAAAGGTACTTATCTTGCTTCCTCAGTGTTACATGCTGAAATTTTCTGAAGTATCTGAATTTTCTCTTGTCATTTTTTGGCTCATAAAATTGGGTTAAACTCTGCCTTTACTGTGGGTACCTCTGTGGAAAATATCTGTCCACCTACTACTCAACAGTGAAATCTGAGCTGACTTTTCAGCTTCAAGCATGTATATGCTGTCTCTCACATGCATACGATTCCTCACATGCACACAGTATCTTTAAAAATGGTGGAAAAGACTGTTCAATCTGATAAACAAAGTGTGTTTCACATGCCAGCCAAAGATGTGACTGTGCACTCTTTAAGCGCCCCAGCTCCATCACTGACATCGGGGGTCTGGGTGAGGAGCCCAGGTCCCTGCAGATGGTCCCATCTACCTTCAGAGCCCTCAGAGCAGCCCAGGTTGATGCAGCGACATGACTGCTGACATCTTGCCCTGCAACTTGTGAACAGCTGAATGAACTGCAGTTAGTTCTCTGGGTGACTGTGTAGGCATATGCTGTATCATGATGCGTGCATAGAAGGGGGTGAATTGAGGTTGCATAGCATGTATGAGTGCATACACATCCATATGTGTGCAGCAGTGCAATCTAAAGCCTATGCAAGCATGAGATAGGAGAGCTGAGCTTTTAGCAGCAGAGTTGTGAAGGGGTTTAAGCGCTGGAATGAGTTACCCGGAGGTGGATTAGAAAACAGGGAATAGGTGATCAAATCTGCATCGTAACCACAATATGTAAATTGTAGCAGCATGTGCTTTTCTTATTAATGTATTTCTTTTGATTGCACTAAGCAGACAGGGAAAAAAGGCATCAAGATCACACATAATCAGTGCAGTCACACTGAGCCAATATCAGCAGTAAGAAACCACTGGCTCCTGTCCATACCCAGCACAGCCTGTGCACACAGCTTAAGTCGGTGCTGTGCCCTCCTGCTCCTGCAAGTCCCCCACCGTCCCTTGTGCAAGACCCCACTCCACACCACCGTGCCTCGCAGGCTTGCCAGGTTTTACCACAGGACTGTACAACTCCAGAACCACTGGTTTGAAAACTTTTCTCATGAAATCACTTTTACATGGGTGTACTTGTGATCATTCTGACTCAAAAGGTAAACCGCCACATATTACAAAGTTGAGTGTTGCTGGTGCCTTACAGCTGTTCTGTTGGTATGCTGCCAATGCCTGTTTTTTTCTATTTATAATTTAACCAATGCCAAAGGGTTATTTTCATCAAATGTAAAAAATGGACACTTATAAAAATGCATAGGTTTTAAATTGCTCAGCAGTTGGAGTAGTTATAAGAACTAGCCCTGGGAATAAATGGCTGCTTCTCACATTAAGCACGTAGGCCATTTCCACGCAGGCTGAAAACCGAATGGGATTCATTTCTGTTCCTACTGCACACAACTGTTTCTCTGCTGTTACTTCAAGCTTCAATGTCTCTCTTAATGTTTTATTATCACTGTTAAAACTCCATAGTTTAGAATGTGCTCAGAGTAAATCTGTCATGTTACATTTAAGCACCAATTGGTTATGTTTTAATGGCATTAATCTTTACCTTCTTGCTGTGTCTAAGCCAGGATAATGAAAGGAGATAATTCCCCTCTTTTCTCAGCCCCTGAATCCTGAAAAATTAAAACATGACTCCAGTGCTGCAGGTAAAATTGGTTTGCCTGCTACTTCCGAATGCCCCTTTCTCCACCAGCAAGGCTGACCCTGCCCAGCCCTCCCAGGGCCATGGAAAACACAAGGTGGCATGTGCCCTGGTAGCTGACACCCCCAGAAACGCTGCCTGGCTGTGCCACGCTCTCGCCAAGATCTCCTTCTATCACAGTGCTCAGTGTTAAACCCATGCTCTCGCATCTGAACACCTGACCTGACACGTGGGCTTGCAGCATGACAGGAGATTGTGGCTGTAAGGAAGGTGGTGGAAAGACACAGGCGCATGGCCAAGGGCTGTCTCTGCCAGGATTACTGTTGGTGGTGGAGAGTGGGACTTGGACCAGGACACCTTGGTGCTGACATTGTACAAGCGTGGGGAGAAGACAGGGCTCTCAGCAACTTTCATCTCATCTGCAGAGCAGCAAGCAGGGCCAATCCTGACTGCAGCTCATCAGCGTGCCTTTAATGTCCATCAGTCGTAACAATCACTGCTGAGTTTTCCTTGGGAATTTTACTTTGGAAATCACCCCACAGTCCACGTGCTCTCAGGACATAACCTCTTAAAATATGGTCCAAGACAGCTCACATGATAGAAAGGGTGATATAACAGTGCAACAGAAAATGCTAATAAGCTCCAAATTGTGTCAGGAAAATCAATGTTCATCCTCTAGACAGTACTGTTTTTATTGGATAACTTTCTTCTTGGCTTAGCTATTGTTCTGGAGTCCTACAAAAGGAGAGAGAAAGAGAAGGGAAATAAGTAAGGAAGTGCAGTGCATGATAAACAAGCTGATTCTTAAGTCTAGCATAAAACTTGGGGGTTTAGAACAGGCATTAAATACAGGAGATTATAAAATGGGAGGATGAAGTCTAGACACAGTAAGATAGGAAGGACAACACAGGAAATATGTGCTCTTAACATGTATTGTTGCACAAATATGTTTTGTTAAACAAAAGCCAATCCTTCATCCTTCCAGGTTTCTGGTGTAGAAGGCCAGTTTCCAAAAGCCTCTTGCTGACATGTAGGTGATCAGGAACCAAAACCTGCCAGCATCAGCATTAGCTCGGTGGGCACGGTGCTCAGTGGCTTGGATGTAGGTCTCCCCCTTCTACATGCATGGATGGAACTTGCACTGCAATGCTCCTCAATTTACAGTGATGGGACCCTGCCCTGGCCCTTGGCTTTCAGGGAGTGCTCTGGCTGTGCAGCTTGCAGACTGGCTCCATGTGTCAGGCTGGGTTTCTGCAGAAACACCTGGGGTAGAATTAATCCTTCAGCACTTTAAGTCCTCTCTGCCCTTCCACTTTTGTGGTGGGCAGGACCAAGGAGCAGGGGTCTCTTCCATTCTTTGACCATCTCTGCAGAATACCAGCCTGGGGTCTCTTCAGGAGAATCTCCTTCAGTCTGTATGGGAAGACCTTTGTGTTGCTTCAATGTCACTGCAGGGGATTTCTCTTCGTGGTCCCATGATGGGCCACAGCTGTTTTAAGGGTGTTTATACCACAAGCAGGGTGCACACCTCAGCCTTTTCCAAACAGATCTCCCAACCTTACACAGTGACTTTATACATCAATGTGTCCATGCTGGAAGGAAAGCCTCTTCCTTCACCCTTCCCATAGTGAGGAATAAGTCTGTCATCTATTGTTCTTTTAAAGGTTATGTTTTTGCAACCTCTCATCCACCAGAAAATCCACATCTTGATGTGTTTTAAACCTTAATTGCTTTCCAAGAATTTTTTTTTCTGAGGTACATTGCTTGGTTTCTTCTTGAGTAGGTGGGCAGACACAGATGACAAGTATCCCCAGTCATCACCATGACAAAACAGCCAAGTTGTCTCCTTCCAAGTGTCACAAGCAATGAGCAACCTTCTTAACTAGCAGCTCCAAAAGCATCCAAATGAATTATTATAAAACACATTAGATCTATTCAAAATGCACATAAGATCTGTTCACAATATTATCAATATTTATCACAATTGAGCATTGCACAGAAATGAAAAAAGAAAAAGCCCAGCATGGAGTATCTGATAGCTGCCGTACTCTGCTCGCTCAATGTTCTTCTTTAGCAGAGTCCTTCAGATCTCATCTCACAGGGGGCCTTTACATTGACAAGTTTAACATAGGAATGACCTCTACAACAACTGTCATTTCAGCTGCTTCTTGAAACTTAAGCTTATATTAATAAGGTTCAATGAATAACAGGAGATGAGTAAAAATGTTGCTGTCAAATCATAAGAAATAGCGCAAGCCTTTATTCTGTGGTCAGGTCCAAAACCTTCAAATCAAACTCCATCCCCAGATTTGGAGGCTGCTGAAGCTTGGACTTTACCTAGCCTTTAAACTCACTTTGCCTTGACAAACACCACCATTTTTGACACTGAGATTAGGAAGGAGTCAAATCCAAATAGTACACAAATCTGGGCCCTTTGTTTCCAGTAAAACAGCTACAATTTTTCAGAGATTTGTGACGGATTTTCCTGGGAGTGGACCAAATTCTTTGGAAGTGGGGGCTTTGATTAATATCGGTCTCAGACTTGATGTGGAATAACCAGTTGCTAAACATGTAAGTGTTCATTTTCTGCAGATTCACTGATACACACATGAAAGACCTGAATTTCCCATTTCTATCTGAAGTTATTTGCCTTGCTTATGTGATACCGATGAAACCTATAAATTCAGTGCTGCTATTAATATTTTAAAAGAAGATTGCATCTGTACAGGCCTCAATAGAGGATAGCTTCTCTAGGCTGCTGGGCAGGACCATGGATCAGGGAAGTCTTCCCAGCTGCTTGATGATAGATTGTCTAATGAAAACTTTCTCTTTTATTCTGGATTGTCTTAATTCACTTTTATAACAGTGAAAAAATAAACGCACCCCTCCGATATACACTTTTTACAAGAATTGAAAATTCAAGAAAGAAATTGTATAGAAAGTCATGAAAATTTGAAGGAATATTTCATGAGGGAGTAAGGATCGATTTAGCATCACAGCACTATTATGGGAGACTATGGTACCTAGGTTGCAACATCTCTGTGTAAGCCATGTGAAAATGGTGTAGGAGTACAGTTAATAGGACTGCTCCTATGTCAACTGGGTTGCCAGCTGAGTTTTGCAGGAGGATGAGGAGTGTTCTGGCTTGATGTAAGCACCATGCACAGCTGAACTTTGCAGAGACATGTAATTCTAAACCTGTATGTGGACTGAATATTGGAAAAGCAGCTTTGTCAATAAGCTGACTCAAATTCCCATCTCTAAACATGTGGAGATCTTGAAATACCGCACTGCATGTGGCTCTGTCTTCTAAATTTTGCTAATCTTTTAAGTGCATTAGTTTATTTAACTCATTTCTGGAAGGAGGACAAAATGTTGCTCAGCTTTACCCCTCAAGAATTAGGGTTTGGGTTTCTCTCAGTCATCTAACTTCCTACGCCTGAGCAATGAGTTGCCCTCCAGGGGTGCATGCTTTTCATCTCTCTCATTCTTCATTGATTAGAAACACTGGGGAACTTCATTACTATGGTCTGCTGATGACCCATGAACAACTTCTAAAGAGACAGGGAAAAGGAGTAGGGAAATGCCAGCCTATTGTCAATAGGCTGATTAAAATAGCCATGTGGGGTCTGAACTTGCCCTGGCAACGTTTAGGGGTCTGCACATCAGAAGAGTTTGAAAACCACAGCTCTAAACAGTTGACATTCTGAGGAAGGAGGGCAAAATAGATCAGAGTTAGTACCCTTGGGACTGCAGTCATTCAGCCCTCCTTGTTTTGCAAGTGGCATATTAACAGCTTCTTCCTATAATTTACTGATGCATCCTTTTTTCTCACAAAGAGAATAAAAAAAGGGTAAAATAACTTTGAAAGTCAGGTTATTCCTGTGCTTTAACACCTTCCAACAGATGTTGTTCTTACCCAAAGCAGAGTTCCTTGAATTATTAATGGTTTCCAACAGCTCAGCTTGAAATAATTTAGCATTTGAAAGGGAAAAGTCACTCTCATTATTCCAAGTGCAGAAACATTTTGGTTATTAAAAGTATTCTCCTTAAAAAAAAAAAATCTGTACAATTTGTATCTTTTTCTCTGGATGCCAGCAGGAGCACCAGATCTAGGGAAACCTTTGTGCTTGCTGAAGGTTAATTGATAAAATACAATAGAAGAGAGAAGACTACATATTCCATTTAAAATTGAGAAGCTCTTACCTGATCTTTTGGTAGCTTTATCTTTACCAGATTTATAGTATTTGCAGTTGGAGACCATTAAATTCATTCTGAGGTTTAAAGTGGCCAAATTATTCATTGCAATCAAACTTCACAAGGGATATTGAATACTAAAAGCCTGTTCGGCGTTGCCCCGTGGACGGCTGCTGGGAGATGGCAGCCTGCTGCTAATGCCAGTAACAGCCACTACTCCTCTGGCTCTTACAAGCAGGGTCTGTGAGCTGGTGTTGAAGCTTTTGTGTTCAAATTTGATGATGAGTCTGCAATGAGGACTGCAATATGTTCTCATGGCTGTTGTGCTCTCAAAACCAACACTGATTTCTGGAAAAATAAAACAGGCTGTGCTAAGCTGCGGCAAGTTTGTAGCTTGTCCTTATGGCAGAGCATCTCAGCTGGTCAGACAGCAAGAGCCACAAAGAGCCCTGGCTGGCTAGGGACCAGAGTCTTGAAAAGCACAGCCAGTTTTTCACAAGAACACCTGTGTCCCCTGCAAAACCAGCCCCACTGAGGAGATGGTCTGGTGTTTGCTTAGCACTTAAGAAAAGCTGGCCCAAATGCAGTCTACAGGGCTACTCCTGAGAGTGACAGGGTTATACCTGCTCAGCCTTTATTATATTGGGATGGCTTTCCCTTTCCAGCATGGATTTCATACATGGGATCCAGGGGGACTCCAGAGACACATGTCCAGGAGTCACTTCTGGACGTAGCTGCTGGCATGCAGAAGACAAAGTGTAAGCTGATAGTGCCCTTTGACAAGCTTTGGTCCTGTGCTCTCCACAGTCTCTTTAGCTCATGAGTCACATTTTTATCAAATTCTGGTATTACATCAAAAGTGAGGGGAATATAATATTTATTATTGTGATTACTTGCCACTTTAAACAGCGTTGTGCTCCTGTCCTTGGTTTGCTTATCAGCGTTCCTACCTCAAGCGCAGCCTTGGTGGGTGGGCACAGCCTGCACACACCTTGCACACACACACAAGGGCAGGGGTAGAGGGGGAAGCAAGGAACAGAAAGAAACATAATCATAAATCTACAGAGCTTCTTTTGCACCGTCTGCCTGCATAAACAGCCACTTGTGGGAGCAGGGAAGATCAGATGGATGACTTGGCTGTCAGTCTGTGTGGAACATGACTGTACAGGTGTGCAAAGGAGACAATCTGTGTGCGTGTGTCTGTGTGTGTATTGGAGCCCTCCACGTGCACCAATATACACGGACTTATATATTGAGCTTCTCCTGAAGATCTCATAAGCACTATTTCAAATGAATAACTTTGAGTTGCACATGGTTTTCTGATGACTCTTCAGAATTATGACCCAATTTATGCTTTCTGTAATGATCAGTGCAATAAGGCAGTAAAGCTGTCATTGCTGAGTATACCGAATTTATATTTTATCACTGCAATATAATCAATACAATAAGAAACCAATACATGCACATAGGCATTGCGTAGGTTGAAGAACTTTATGAGGTAGTATTGTCTTCTCATAGTCTTTGCAGGGACACAGAGTCCCTTCTCTCAAGTTTACTTCGGGTCTAAAGGAGGTTTATGTATGTATTAGCTACCCCTACTGCTGTTACATGACAAATATACCTACTGCTGCTGAGATCTCAGCCAACATGCTCTACAGTAATAAGAAAACATTTTCTTTACTGGTCTTTTTTATATTCAAAGCAAAACCATCAAGTAAATATATTTTTCTCCCTCCCAAAGAAATGTAAAATACAATGTGTTACTGTATTTCACTCAGTTTATTTAACAGTTGCTTGCATGCACTGCAAAAGGAGCTCTGAAATGGCTAATAATGCTTTGGATCGCTTCAGCTGCTGTCAAAAAAGATCTGAAAACACTTTAAAATTGTTTATTATTTGACTCACAACACTCTGTAAAATATGCTTATAAACATGATGTACATATGGACATGCACACGCTCACAAACATGCACAGACTTACATTTGTGTGTATATACACACGCACAAATATTTCTGTTTCCAGATGAGAAAGAAAAGTCCTTAGTTAAAGACCATTTTCCAGTGCAAAAGAATGAGCTAAGGGGAGAGCCAGACCCAGGACTTCCAATTCCCACTTGCCTTGCTTTGATCACAGAAAAACTCTCCCCTGCTCAATTAGCAACCACAGGAGTCATTAACTCTTTGCAGATAAACATTTTTAATATAATTTCTGTCCCCTGACTGGGGAGGTTTAAGTGAGGCTTCTCTTACATTAGCGCTGCTGGCAGCAGAGCTGTGTTGGTAGCTTTGACCTCTGCTGCAGAGCAACGTCAGAGGGTAACAGTGTACTTGGGTCAAAATCATTATTGCGCCCAGCCTGGTGTAGATGGGGGAAGAAGTCTCTGATTCAGCATATACTTCCCCTTTTGGTAGGGATGCCTCTTCCCCAGGCAGGGTGAAGCCAGTAATTGTATTGGTGATATATGGCATAGTTTGGAGGTTTTGATGTCTACCAAAACCTGCTTTCACCACTGCCAGTTTTTACTGACTGTCGTGGTGTCTAGGCACCTGCCAATACACTTGTCCCTAACAGATCCCTGTACTGCCTTCCATAATGTGTACCCTGAAAAGAAAAAGCTTTTAAATTTCCACAATAAAAGGTTCTTTAATTCCAGCAAAGCTTTTATAGTCACTAGATTCCTGGCTTTCTTCTCTCTGTAAAATACCAATTTTTCTTCTTAGATTTGTTGCTCTTTCTCCCCTGCTAAATTGTGTGTGCTCCCCCTTTCCAGTTAATATAATAATTTAGATGAGCAGTGGTTAGCATAATTCTAGACACTGAAATACGTGCTGCTTAAAGCTGTGTTTTAGGAGAATTCTATTTCTGAGACCAATGTAGCATATAAAGCTCTCTGACTATCTGAAATTGTATAAAGTGAGACCCAGATACAAGTCTAGAGGGATACTTCTTTGGAAGAGGTTATTTTATGGGATATTTGACTCCACGTACGACTATAGCCAGGGCTTCTCAGAGGCTGGGCAAAGTGGGCCAAGCCTGAGAATAAGAAGCAACAGGGTTTACTGGGCAGTCAGAAATGCCGCATTTATACCTGTGCAGGTCTGTGGACTTCAGCAGAGCTATCCCAGCATGACTGTGGCATGATGCAGTGATGAATTGGACCACTAGTCCTTTGTGTTCACGGTACCGGCATATGTAGGCATCATGGTGATGGCTTTAAAAAAATCATGAGGTTTAAAATAAAAATAATCTATTTATTTGCTTCCAGCTTTCTGGGCCTTTTCAATACATACAACTTGCATTTTTCAACTTATCTCTGCAATAAGGCGGCCAACTAGTTACTCTTCATTAAATATTAAGGCTAGTATAATTGACTAATCCCAGGAACCCAGTGTCTGGGGCTTTATGCTAGCCTCTCATATTGTGACAGAGCTGTGCTCTTACAGTGCTTTTCATACTAGGCTCGGAAAGTATGTGTCAGGGATGGATGAACACAGTTCCCCCCTCTGATGCTAAAAGCCACAGTGTTTCAAGGATGAAAAGGAAGAGTCCCTGACTGAAGTGTTTGGAGAGGGGGGCTCTCCACATTGGTGGAAGACACCCATGCCCACACCCGAGGGAGGCTTTTGTATCAATTATATATATATATATATTTTGTGTGTGTTAATTTTGGAGACGGTCTTATTGCAGTGGTACAAAGAGTGCCTCAGATCAGTATATGCACATTACCAGCAGACTAGGGCAGGTTCCCAATAGCAGGGAAGTGTTTCCAGTTTAGACAGAGCCTACAGGCAGGTCTCTCGGCAAACAGGAGCAGTATCTGGCTTTCTTGTGCTTCGCTGAGACAACAAATACCTCCATATATTTGCACAGGCACTCAGTGCAGCCCTCCTGGTGCTGTGGGAAAGCATTTTGGAGGATGCTGGGCATGGGGAGATGGTAGTTTAAGACCTGCTAAAAGGACTCCCAGCCCTCCTTCTGAACATAGGCAGAGTTTTCTTTGTGTTCCTGTCCTGATCTCAGCCCTTCCTTACACAAATACCTGCGCTGCATTTGTGCAAAGCTGTTTGTGGAGTCAGACACCAACGTCCCTCAGTTGTTCCCAGGCAAAGAGAGCAGGACAGTGGGCTCAATTAGTGTTCAAAAAACCTGCCTATGATATTTGGGTTTGCCACAGCCCTCTTGTGTGTGAGAAACTCTTTCTAGCCCTTAGTTCCCTAGCTGTAAAGTGGGAAATAAAAAAAAAATTATAGCCAGTCTCTCCATCTGAGTGGCATTAATAGATGAAAGCATCACTCTAACACTGGTGAGATTCTCGGGTGTTATTCTGAAGAAATATCTGGACATATAACAGAAGGCACACAGCATGTGTGTCATTAGCTGTAGATAGGTCTAAATGATCTAGATGGACATACTAATTTTAACTGTACTTCTTTTTCTCCTCTTTAAAACACAGTCATTAGATCAAGGAATAAGGCACTAGTACCATGCAGCCCAGAAGGTCAGCCTGCCGTTATAAAAAAAGAGCAGTGAGTCAACAGTTCAGAGGAGAAAATGCGTTCGTTCAGTGTGTTCATTCAATAGCTAAGAGTGAGGGATGAAATTTCAGAAATCAGGAATGATTCATGAACAGAAAAAAAGAATTAAGTTTGCTGAAATGTTAGGAGAAGGGAGGAAGCTAGTGATTTAAGTCACCAAACATGACTCACTGGATAAATTAATCCCAACATATAATTTCAATCTTCTATAACAGTGAAAAAAAGCTGCACAAATTGGTGGAATCACTCATTGAAAACAAATTATCATATGATTTTTGGTTTGTTTGGGGTTTTTTTGGAAACCTCTTTCCCTCCCTCTAGTCTTCAATGGGTCAAACAGGATCCTGAACCTGAAGGTAATAATTTGGTAAGTCCGTTTTTCATTCCTCATTCACTGCCATTTTTTGTAGACCAATATTTTAATTATCTCAGTAGTTCTAGCAAGCAGCCCCAGATACAAGTGTTTGCTGTTTCCATTCTCCAGTACCATCTGCTTCACATGAAAAAAGAATCCTTTGACAGGCAAACACGGAATAACCAAACCACACTGCAAATTTAGGGGAGGGTCTTCCTGTATAGGAAATCAAGACATCTGACTGCAGTTCCTTTAGCGCTGTGTAACCTGGCTTTCACCGATCCTCCTTAAATAGTGACAGCAGTCAAGTTTTGACGATGCAGATTTCAGTGCAGGCTCAATATATCATCCCAAGAGCTGATAATTGGTGGCTGAAGTCCATTAGTGCTGAAGGGTACGACAGCAGCCCTCCCACCTGGGCTCAAATTAGCTAGGTAAGACCCAGCTCAGGGAAGTGTCCTTGAATGCCATGATGTCTCTGTGGGGCACAATGTAGACTTGGCTTTGGTTTCCAATCCCAAATGTTAATATCATTCTGGCCATGAGTATGTGAAAGGAAGGCTTTCAGGGACAGGCAATATTTTTTATTACGGCAACAGATATTCTTGCTTAAAAGGACACACTTCCACACACACATGCCTTTTTTCAGGTCAGAAGCAGAAGCTGCAAGTTTCAAGTTAAATCTAAGTGTCCCTGAATATGGGAAATTTATAACTCAGTTATTCTCCCATCCTATACTTTTCTGTATCCTTTAAAAAACCCTTCCAAACTTGTGCATCTGCTGATATCTGATGTATGTGCCTTCTGCAGATGAATTATGAGCTACAGAAAAATGTACGTGCAACAGAAAATTTCCCCTTTCTTCTACTGAATATCCCTCACTCTCACATTGTTAAGGAAGACTTAAAAGTGGCTTATGGTCCTCCTAGCCTAAACCTTAACAGTGCTTTGCTTATGTGGCACAACTGTCACCAGTCCTTCAATCCTTCTTTAATGGACATCTCTCAGTGTACCAGCTTACAACCACAGCTGGGTTATTTTGAGCTATAAGAATAGATTGATACTTTTGCAATCATCTGGCACACACAGTGGTGCTTGGGTAAGAGATGGAGGGTGGTACATGCTGGGGAGCACGACCAAGTTGGGAAGCCCCTTGCTGATGCTGACTTCAATGAACTCACACTTCCTCAAACCTGGCATTTGAAAGGGAAAATCTGGGGTTTTTCCTCTAAAAGACCCTGAAACATAAGGCAGTGGATTTTCTACTGTTAATCTTGTATCCAAATTTTTTCCTCTGTGCTAACAGATTGACCTGAAAGAGCAGGATCCTAATTGCTCAGAGATAAAGTAATTGAGTGGTCCCTTGGGCTCTATTCGGTACAACAAACTTCAATAGAGTTGACAAATGTCGATCCATAACACAGGATTAATAGGGCTGTGCTTGGCTTCCGTTTCAGTTTTCCATTTGCTCCTTCGGTCTAACTAACACCCTGATTGCTTTGGGAAAACTGACAAATCTTTGCAGTTAATGAGGCCCTCTAGCAATTTATCAAGCAGGGTTTCTAAAATAAAAAGGGCACAAAGAACAAAATGTTGTTTCTGTGCTAAGGGAAGGAGAAATCCTTCTCCCCAGATCCTGGAGAGCCTGGAAGACTTTGCTCCTCCACACTGTGCGAGCTGGGCGCTGGAGTAACTCTTGACACATGTTTTTTTCCAAAAGCATTTGGTATTCTCCTGACTCTTTTCTGTGGATGTCACGGGCACTCTCCCCTCCATGAGATAAGTGGTACATCTTATTGTTGAGCCCTCAAAAATTGCATGCACAACAGTTTGGGAGTTTGCTTTTAGACACCTGTCTTTTAATCTATCTGTGGTACGATGAACAGATCTGGAGGACGGGCCTTTTGTAGGGGATGAGGAGGATGTACGCTGCGGCTGCAACTACATAAGCATTGGTGCAGATACTCTTGGTCCCAAGAGCGCCCTGCTTGGTTCAGCTGCAGTGCTACACCATGTTTTGCTAGTGAGACTCAGCCAGGTGGTTTCCCTGGAGTATATCTGGGAAGCTCTGAGGAGCAGCTGTTATTAGCATGCGAAAGAAAGCATTAGAAATGCTTGGGTTTACAATCAAGTGTTTAATCTGGGCCTGGGATCAATGGCAGCAAATTCTGAACTTCTTGCCACTGGGAATTGGACTTCCCAGCCTCGTACAACAAGCCCCACTGTGCTATCTCTATCAGCACACTGCAATGTAATTCTGAACTGGCAGCTTTCAAAACTCTTTATTTCCTGGAAAATGTCAACGCTTCTGTAGAAATTCTAATTTTTCCTCAGCTTGATTTAAAATAAAGTTCCTAAATGGGAACATGGGAGAGCCAAATTGCCATTGCCAGTAATAGCTCTGTTCTGAGTTACATGGAGGGTCCGCAACTGATCAGCGGGTTTCTGTTTCTATTGTGACAGCCGTACATCTGTCCATCACCCTCTTTATTTTCAGTACAGCTCTTGGTTTTCTTTCTTAACGCAGCAGTTTTCACATTAATGCAGAATTTTACCTATAGTCTTGATAGGAAACAACTGCCATTAAGCTACAGAAATAGCTAATCATTATACCTTAGCAGTGAGTAAAGCACATTGGCCAATCTCTGAACCCGGATCTTAATGCAAGCTGGGGGATATTTGACAGGAAAAATCTGGTGCAGCTGGCAGGCTTTTCTTCTCAAGGGCCATGTTTGTACTATATGAAGTGGGGTGGCAGAAAGGCTCTGTAGCCTAATGTCCAGAAGACGTTTGGGAACCTCCCCAGAGCTGTTGGCCAGGTCTGTGCTGCTGCCCCAAGCACTCATGGAAAGGGAGGAGCAAGCAGGGCTGCTGTCTGCTGGAAATGGGACTTTGCCCCTCACGGCCCATTTTTAACCCCAGTTCTATACTTCTTAGGGATGATTACCAGTAGATATCTTTCTGGATGGTGCTGCTCAGGGTTGGGCAGCTTCATGGGAAGCACTGTGTTACCTCCAAGGTGCATTTAAGAACATGAGCTCGCTAATCTGGTGGAGCATTTGCTGTAGGTGAACTCACAGGTGACAGCTTGATTGCTCTCCTTCCTCTGAATGTAAATGTGATCTGGGGCTGACACTTTGTCCTGCATTCACCTGTTTCAGGATTCACCCATTCAGAAGTGGGTACATCACCCAGTTGCTTGGGTCTAAGCACAATTACTATAATGCATCTTTGAAAACCAATCTTAGGTGGAGCTGTTCCACTCCCCCAAGTCTGGACAACAGTTTCCCCGCTGCCCAGCAGCTACCCGATGCGTGTCCAGCCCCTCTGAACTGACAGTCAGCAAATGTGATGTTACCCCCGTAAGCTGCATGGATGTCCAGGGCTGCCTGGGGTCCCTGCTCTCTGTTGCCCGGAGGTCCCAGCTCCCATCCCACATGCCCAAACCCTTACCACACACACTGCATGGCTGAAAGCAGGCAAATAGGTAGATCCACAACTTAATGGAAACACTCCCTTTGTTTTAAGACTTTATGAAGGCTGAACTGAAACAGTATGCTGGGCACCTTGCTGCCACACTGAGTTGAGTGGATGCACAACATAGTAGAAATTCCCAATTTTAAGGTATTTAGCATGGAGATGCCTTTCACAAATGTACTTTGTGCTCTTCTGAGGACTTTTCCCCCCCCCTCTCTGTGCTTCCTTCTCAGTATGTGTGCCTTCCTTTCTCACATCTCTCTCTCCAATGCCAATCTGAGATTTTTTTTTTCCTTCCCCACAAATTACACATTACAGCCTGCAGACCTGTGAAGTAACATTTACACCTAAACTCTGGCACACTTTGTATCTTATTCCCAGCTGTGTGAAAACAAATGCCCTTGTCCTGTAACAGCAGTCACCAAAGACAGCTCCATGTTCATTCTTTGAAGTGGTGACCCATTTTGGAGAGAGCCTTGCCAGAATTATGAACTGCTGTTCAGGAAAGCAGGCAGTATAAGATGTCTCTGGGGGGACATAAAAGGGGAGGAGTCCTAAAATCACCAAGTGTGATTAAAATCTGGAGGGCCAGGATTATGTTTTACCCTTACGCTGTCTGCACCCCTCCACCCTCCCTCAAAAAAACAAGTTTCAGCTTTTGATTGATGGATGAATCTTGTGCCTTATGTTCACATCACCTTCTCCCTTGGCTGCCCAGTGCCCCGGTCAGAGAGGTGCGGGCCCAGCTGGGGCTTTGGTTTGCCCAGGGACTGCAGCCAGCTGGAGAGAAGGACTTCATTCCCCAGACCACATCGGCGTTATTCACTCTCTGCGTTTTGGCAGCTCTCAGGATCCCTTCCTGTGCCCCAGCCCCATTCTCCCTGGAGCTGTGCACGTGCAGGACCAGACTCATGCTGCTGCTCGCGGGTGCTGCTGGGATGAGTCCATGCCGCTGCACAGCATCCCTCAGTGCTGGATGAGTGCTGGGGCAAAGCTCCCCTTGGCAGCCCGGGTCCAGCATGCCTTCCTGATGCTCCGGCCAAGCCTGCTGCAAAGCCTGGCTCTGGGTGCATTCCCACTGTTAAAATGAGAAACATGCTGTAAATAGTGTGATGGCTCGATCCGCTGGGGACAGGCGTGTTAATGCAATTGCTTTGGAAGGCTGCAAATTAACGACCCAGCACAGCTGGCTCCCTCCCAGTGCAGAGACAAACTGGGGGGGCTGGGGAGGGCACGTAAGGCTGCGCGTTGACATTGACAGCAGGGATGGGGCAGACGTGGTGCTTGCTGTTTGCTATAGCAGCTCTTTAATAAGCAGGTTAAAAATGCAAAGTTGTAGTATCATTTGGAGGAGAAAAAAAAAAGAAAGGATTATTTAGTCAATTATCTTGTCTGTTGTGGTTAGGCTGTGGTTTAGATGCAGAAAACCGCATTGCTGGAGGTCTTATTCTGCATCTCACATCTGACTTCTCAAATCTGCTGGTAAATCTTTACATCAGAATCCGGACTGAGAAGCTGCTCATTTTAATCATGGGATTGCACCAGAACATCTGACTCCTTTCTAAGTCCAGAAGTATATTTACATATTTGTCCCCTGCAATGGATTTACAAATCCTATAAACCAGCACAAAATCCTCCAACAGATTTACAAACTGAGAGAAACCTGAAACAAAAACCCAACTTGGCGAAGCATTGCTACTCCTTTGTCAGGATGCAAAGGACTGACTCCAGACAGGGACACTGATGATTTCCCTCCATCAGCCATCCTCAAAGCCCCGAGCAGGCAGGGGACGCTTCTGACTTCAGAGGACAGGAAAAGAAAGCTGACAAGAAAAGCTGTGTTCAGAGCTAAGCTAAAGAGGCAAACGGGGTGCAGAGCAAAGGCGGCCACAGAGCGACAGGCTCCTGTAGCACTGAGTTCTCTCATCGCATTAAAATCCCAGGCAAGGATTTTTAAGATGCCTGGTGAGGTGGAGGGTCCCATTTTCAGATGTTAACTCAAGACATCTTAAAGGGCCTGATTTTCAGAGCATTAACCAGGTGACATGATATTAAAGGCTTCCAAGCAGATAGATACCCCCAAACTGAGGCCTTTTTCCTATTTGTTCTTGGTTACCCTGAAAAGATCAACCCTGCAGTCTACAAGTAAAATACTCAAAACAGACTTAATTGTTAAAACTGAGGAACATACGTACAAAAAAGGCTGCTGCCTTTTCTTTGCCCATCTACCAAATCAAGTATTTAAAATATAATCTTCTTTGATTTTGCTGTGCATCCTGCAATATTTACTGTTTTTTTTCCTACCGTTCTCTGTGATGATATATAAACTTGAGTTTGCTTGTTGCTGGGAAAAGCTTGGGACAGGCTCACCAAAACCAAAGTTGAGAGTGAAAGAGAAAGAATAAGTTTTTCAGTATATTTTTGAGCTCATACAAGTTTTTAAGCCTTAATTTCTAAAATCCTGATTTTTTTAGTTTCCTTCCTTAGTGATGATGTCATTAAATATTCACTCTTCCTGTAGCATCTTTCCCAGTTGCAGGGTAGCAGCACCATGTGTATTAGAGAACTGGGACCTTACTAGGCCTAACATCTCAAAACCATCATTTGGATCTTACGTGCATACAGGATACAGTGGGTGTTTTTACGCAGAGTGGTTAGAGGTGAACCCCTAGCCTGAAGCTAGTTAATGCTAAAGAGTGTTGGATCCCAGGGGTGCTAAACCACAGCCCCTTGCAGGTGTTAAAGCTGCCTTTCTGCAAAATCCTTCCTGTGACCAGAGACCATTTAATGTCAGTCTTGTGCATCTTGTCATGTCCTTATCCTAGTAAAATACTGCAGAGGATGTAGAATTTATATATACATATATATTCATTTCTCATAAGTGATTCCTGGGGCAGAGATGGAGCCGGCGAGCATGGGCAGGAGCAATGAAAGGGGCAAATGCATAGTTCAGGCACAATGCTGGGAGGCATTTGCCAGGGAAACCTTTTGTGGCTCCTAATGCCTCCCTGGCTTACTTTTTCCTTCACCGTTATCAGCAAAACACTGCTTTCGGGGCAAATGGTGATAAGGAAGAGTGGATCCTCACCCTTCACTAGTGCCTTGGCACTAGTGCCAGTACCCTGGGCTGTCATGTGCAAGCTGGTCATTGCCATGAGGTCTGTGTTTGAAAGAGTGGGATTTGTCTTTCAAAGCAGTACTAGCAAGTGTCAGGAAAGCTTTGCTGAAATATTAATTTGCCTCTGAAAATATCCTAAATGCAACTAATAAGCAAGCAGATAGCTTCCCTTGATGGGAGTGTGGAAATGGAACACTCCAAATCCAGACACCTCTGCTGCTGGAATGGGCTATTACTGGGTAAGCCAGTGAGTTCATTTCCATTTTCATTAAGTTGAATAAAATGCAGATAAAAACGCCATTGGAAGGAAATAGAACACAGTGTTTCAAATGTATAAATTTTAGCTCTTTACCATAATCGGACTGCACTGCATGCAACCTGGAGAGCATTAGGGAAGGAAAATGATCTTTATCACAATTTTTGTAAGAGATGCAGCTCATAGGGCATTCTTGCCCATGATTGCTCCTGGGCAGGAATTGTCAGGGTGGGGGGACAAGCTGAAAGCTGCAGGTTCATTTCTCCTTCTGAATTTAGTCAGAAATTCTTACTTTTTCCCTTTGAGGTCGGTCTAAGGACCGGGGTGCAGGTCTTTATTGCTTGAGTCTCTTCAAATACCTGCCCTTCAAAGCTGTATGGTTTTAGGAGCAGAAGGACTCAATGTATTGCAGGCAACATGGCAGAGATGTGGGCATAAGAAACTGGAGAAAGGTGTCCAGATCTTGTTAAGCTAACCAGACAACACACTGTACAGGACAAAATTTTGCTGCTGGGTTTGGTTAAGCTATGGAAGAACCATATGGGCAGGGGTCTTGGGATTTCCAAAAGTTGTGTGAGTCTGCAGAGATGCTAAAACAGAGGTGTAGGGATGTGGCTATAAGGGTGGAGAGGCTGGCAAGTTCTAGGAGGCTGGTTCATCCTAACATTGTTTCCTTTCCTCAATTAAGTGGAGCCAAAAATACAGCTCAGCACTACTGCTCCTGTTATTCAGTTTTGCATTTGATAACACACTAACATGGGTCTCTTGGGTTCTGTGTTGTGTCTTCTGCATTAGAAGCAGATGAGTATTTCTGTAACAACAGCAGTGGGATTTATGCTGCTTTGTGTGTGTGTGAGGGGGTTAAATTCTTTTTTCATTAAAGATAAAGCTTCTGAGAAGATAAATGCCAGAATATAGCTCTTGTGAGTGAAAGTGACTTCAGCCACCACTATCCTTAATAAATATGCATTGCAAAATCATCTTAGCTTCCTCTGATTCACATCAGGGAGTTTAAAGTTGCCATTACTGGGAACCTGACTTGTCAAAATCCCATCTGTAATTATAAACCTGCACGAGGAGACAGGAAAATGGTGGGAGAAGGAATGAACCCATTAGTATTTGGCTGCAAAATGTGTCGTTTTCAGAATAATTTAAAAGGTTGAAACACACAGTAGGTAACAGCACAAAGTGTCACTTCACAGTTGCCGATAAATTCGCGCAGTGATAGTCACTGACCACCCTATTGAAGCCTGATTTTACACTCTATCCTAGCACAGCCAGGAGCTGCGACTCCAAAGTAAATATAATTACCTGGGCAATAGCCCTGAACTTTTTCAAGTCTGATTTCTGCCTTTCCCAGACAGCCAAAGCGAAGTGCTGCAGAAGGAGGAAGGGAGGGAAGGGCGAGGAGCCAGCACCTTGGGCAGCGGGTTACCAGCACGCTGCAAATCCCAGCATCGGTTCGAAGACACCAAGCTGCATTTCTTTTTGAAATCCTTCCTGGGAGCAGAGGCTTGCTGGAAGATGCTCTGCCAAGGAAGGATTTCCTTGATGTTTGTATCACATCTGGTGATATTTCACAGGGAGTCAGATAGAAAGATTAAAACAAGTTAAGCTAAAAGGAAAGGAGACAGATGGGAAGAAAAGGGAAATCTCAGATATGATGGGTGGGTGCTACAGTGGGAGGGAGAATGAGCTCAGATATCCCTTCCCAGGTACACAATGACATTTTGCTATAACAGGATGCATGACAAAGAGAGCAAAGCTTCAGACAGGTTACACGTGCATGTTTTCTGTCTGTTTGTCTGCAAGCACTCATCACTACATTTAGGCACCTGTGGACATTTCTTCATGTTGTGTTAGTTGTGCCTCCTTGGGTTCTGCTCTGAGGTGAGATGTCGTGGGAGTTGTTAAATACCCATCACAGCAGTGTCAAAGGGCAGGACCTCTGCCAGTCAGACTGGCACTGCAGATACTCTCCCCTCTCTGTTTTTCATCCTCTGAACTACAGTAATGTCTCAGGTATTGAGTTTACTGTAGAAAATCAATAAGGAGCACTATAAGCTCAATGGAGTGGCAGGAGACAATTGTAGAGCTCAGGACACGTAATGTCCATATGTGCCTTCTCTCCACCTAAAATGACTGTGCCTATAAAAGCCTCTAATCTGCACCACCTTCTGTGTGGTTGTGTTTTTAAACAGTGGCTTCTAGCTGCCATCACAGTTTCAGTGCAGAAGAAAAGAATTTTCTGGACAGCTATGCCCAGCTTGGTTTTACTTTGCATTCCTGCTGCAGCCAGATGGGGTTAACCCTGGGGATGCACAGACAGCCTAGGAAACTCCTCCTGGGGGTCCCCCAACCAGTCACCCCATGAGCCTGGGGATGCACTGGAACGCCCAGTGTCACCTTTGCTTAGAATTTTTCATAGGTTGGTTTATTTTAATTTGAAAGAGCAAAAGCCATGACTTGAAATTGCAGCTGCTCTCCTCTGTTCTCTGCAGCATGTGCAGTAATGGTATAAAGTGTTTGGGGTTGGTTTTTTTTTTTGCAGGAAGAGCCTTTTGACAGTGCTCCTTGTTAGCAAGTTCACAGCACGTCCTTGGCAGGCATCCTCCTGTGCTGTCAAAGCTCCCCTGCTGCTGCCCAGGCAGTGAGGAGGAGCGAGAGGAGTCTTCCTACAGCACAGAGACATGCGTGTGCCCAGAGGAGAGGGGGAACATGTCATCAGCAAAGGCTGGGAGATGGGCAGGAGCTCTGGGCAGGGGTGGTTTGGGAGAAGCAGGGGGTTTGGAAGGGAGAGTGTTGGGCATGTAACGGGTCACTTTTGCAAACTGCCCTCCAGACTATGGAAGGGAACTGAAAAGTCCTGAGCAGCTTCATGCCTGCTGCAAAATCCTCGGCTGTGTCTATCTCACCTCGTCTGGTATTGACTTTGCTGTCAGCCAGACGGCTGGGCTCTGGGTGACGGGAGTGAAGGACCCAGCTCTGCTGGCGGGGTTTGCACAGCAAAACTCCTGTTGTCTCTATAGCTGGTTAGCACAAGCAGAAGAAAGTAGAGCTACAAAAAGATGATGTATAAATAAGGGGAGAAAATGAAATTAAATAGATCAAACAGAACTCCTGCCTGCTCAGCACAGCATACAATGTTTAAAATAGCTGAGAAATGCTCAGTCAAGCTGTAACTTTCCTAAGGTGATCATTGCCCTGCACTGCCTCTGTGAAGCCAGTGGGAACCATGAAGCCTTGCACTTTGCTGGTAACATTTTACTCCTAGTGATTAACCCTGACATGAGGCATCATCGGATTCCCAAAATACCATCAGTGACCCAAGTTTGGGCTGGTCCTGTAGGCTCGTGATTGGGATACTCATGTCAGGAGCATCCAGCACAGAGAGGATGGCAAACACCTCAGCTGGCAGCTCCTGAGAGCCTAGCGTGGATGCAGTGTCCTCTGTGTCAGCCTTGAGTGTGTACAAGGTTTGACCTCATGCCTCCAACTGTAGCGAGATCCTCTTATGTTTTTGCCATGGAGCCCCAGGACATTATGGACTGCCTAGATGCATGCAAGAGGCCTCTTACACAGGCAGAGTGGGCTGACAGATGTGTCACAGGCCCTGCAGGAGGCCTGTGGCAATCTGGAGCAGCAGCTGGACATAAAGGGGTTAACTAGAGCATCTCATGTGGCAGGAGGTGCCCGTGCACAGACAACTGCATCAGCCCGGAGCTTCAGCTGGGTCCCCTAAAGTCCATGGAGGGAGGAAGGTTGGAGATGAGACCAGACAACCAGGTCCTTGCATGTCTGTTGTCAAAGGGCAGTTGGTGATGGCTTGTGGCCACCAGATGTTCTGCTGGATCCCAGGTGGCAGTGATGGCCAGGAATAGGGCTCTTGAGCTGAGTTTCTCTTGCATGTTTACCTCCCTCCTGGCAAGCAGCCAGGCTGACAACACAGCACATCACCATGTTTATCTGTTTCTGAATGCAGAAAGCCTGTCTGCTCCTGTAATGAGCCTTTCCACTACTTGTACAATTAATGGTGAGTAATGAGTGTAAAAAAGAGTGAAAAGAAACCTACAAGCACATCATCCACCTCAGGTGAATGGGACAGCTCAGATTTTTGGCTGCCTAAATACTCAGAGATGATGCAGCCATGGGAGGGAGACCTCAGGTCCTTCTTCAAGAGCAGAGGCAAGGGGACAATGCAGGTGAGCACATGCTGCTTCCCAGGAGTGCAGCTGGGGTCACCTGCCCCATCTTTAATTTCTCTCTGTCTGTCCAGTGGGCAGCTGCAGTCCTGCATCCTGGTCAATGCACAAATAGCTGGGTAGACACTATGCAGGAGTACTGACCTGGTCTGGGCAAACCCCAGCCCAGACCAGCAGCACACATGAGTAGCATGAGTCCTTCCCCTTCAGGGCAATGATGTTTCATCAGCAGCCAGAGCCTCTTTGGCTCCCGTGCCATAGGTGTGATGGATTCCCACCTGCCCCCGCGCAAGCACAGTGCCCACAGGCGTCACCTAGAGCATCGTTCAACCCTGTAGAGTCAAGTGTAAAACCCTTAGGCTCCAGGCAAGTTTTGCCCACACAGTGCATGTGGATGAGGGACTCCACTACTGTCAGAAGGATGCAGGGCTGTGGGCCACACAGCAGAAAATCACTGCTGGCTTTGAGATGCACCAGCTCTCTCTGGGGAAGCAGTTAGTGTCCCTAGAAAGGCCAGTGCCTCCAGCAATGCAGCACTGCTGTTTTCTGAGTGGTTTATAGCTCTTGCCACACAGTTCAGTCCCTCTGACCCCACAGAGCCTGACAGCCACCGCCATGGCTCCATCCTCTGGGGATCCCAGCCCATCCTCTGCCAGATCACTGATGCTTGGATGCATGGAGAAAGCTTTGAGAACTGGACCTGAATTCTGTGGCCTGGACCATCTCTCCTGTCACTGGTAGTGTGATCCAGACCTCCCTGGTTTGTTCAGCCAGATCCAGGTGCCCCACAACCAGCCAGCACCCTTGCAGTGCATGTGTCTCTCCTCTCTCCCTTCATTGAGACTCCCCACACATTAGTGCATCTGCTCAGATCCTTCCTTTACTGCCCAGTGACAGACCTGACCTGTGAGTCCCTTGTGTGACTGGGCAGTGACTGGTCCAGGAGCAGTCCCACATGCAGACTCTGCTCAGCACCTTTGTCAAGGAGTCAGGTGATCCTTATCCCAAAATGCAGACTGCAGCTCTCTGTGTCCTCTGTCAAATGGGACAATCTTCCAGGTATGTTCTGGCTTAGTGAAAGCTGGTTTTCCCATTAGCGCTATGGTAGTATTGCAAAGGAGTTGGTGGGGCAATGCATGCCTTTGAACAGTACAAGGATACTAGATGATAAGAAATGGGAGCCCTGGCTGAGCAGAGGGGGCAGGACCAAGCCTGGTTCCCTCATTTTCCAGTCTGGAAGCCCTTAGCTTAGAGAACAATCCTCCTTTAAAGTGGCATCTGCTCATGAGCTTTCCCCGAGAGCGCTTGATGAGTCCTCTCCAGCTCTCAGACAGGGTATCCCCAGCAGGAGTCAAGTTCTTGCTATAAGATGTATGCTTCAAGTCACGCAAAGGTTTATGAGCACAATGGCATTCACAAATCCAAAATGAAATTCATGAGCTGAGAAGGATAAACCTCCAAGGCTGTCAGAAGTCACTACCCCAGGGAGAGGGGACACAGTACACTGACCCACTGATTGGAAATGTGCGAAGAAGGGTGGTCTGGCCCCCAGGAGATTGTGTGTTTTGGAGCCTGGTGCCTCCTGCTTCAATAGCTTTCCCTGAAGCGTAGCCTTCTGCATGTCACTCCATCTTGTGGGGACAGAAAAGTGTGTACTTCCGCTAGGGTGCTCCTGGGGATGCTGATGCAGCCAGTGAGAAAGTGATTTCATTGATGGGATGCATCCATTTACCTCCAGTCACTGGTTCACAGGCAGGTAAAATGTGTTCCCTTCAAACTGGGTATTTTTGCAGAACTGTTCTGTCACTTTAAAAATCTTTCAGCCCTATTCATTAAAGCTATTTGCTACCATCTCTGCTCAGCCTTTGGGCATGTCTTTCTGCCCAGGAAAGGGTTGGGAGGAAACCAGGACCCAGTTCTCACCCTGCTTTGCAAGGCTGGGAAACAAGTATCCACAGGAGACTCTCAGCAGCCTTTTTCCCCTGCCTCACCTTCACTCTTCATCACCCGCCTTAAGCATGTTGATTTTGGAACACAGTACTGAGTTCTGACCATGGTCTCCAGGGCAGCACAAAATGCATAACCATGTGCAGGACGATTCAAACCCAGTGCTTCCAAAATGTTCCCAAGCTGGAAGGCAGCAGCTGCTAAATGCACCGTACACAGGCACTGCCCATGATAGAAAGAAGCATTGCAGACATCTGCGTGTGATCTGAGAGGTCTGGACAGTAGTGTAAGAAAAAATGTGTCACTGTGGGCATCAAGCTTTTCTGCTCATGTTCTTATTCTGGCTTAAGCTGTCTGAGATCTCTCTCCCATTTATGTCTGCCCAAATTCCATCTTTTTCCCTATGAAAACACTGAACCTGAGGGATGCTGCCTGCTCTTTGATGGTCTGAAGAGAGGGAAGAAAGTAAAGAAAGCAGGGTGAACAGATCCCTGGGAGAGGCACCTGTATTGCATCCCATGGCTGTTGAGATGGTGGTGCAGGGCCTGCCAGCGTGCTGCTGGCCATCCTCAGGAACAGGAGCACTGGGGTGGCAGGGGAGGTGACACAGACAGGAGAGGGAGGAGGAAGAGGTCAGCTGGTGTAGTTGGGCAAGAGGAGCTATTTTGGACTTGCTGGGCAGCAAGAAGCCCATGTTCAAAGGCAGGTTGGGCAGCTGGGGAAGAAGTAATGCAGCACGAGCTCAATGGATTGACCCGTACAGCTGGCTGCTGCTTTTAGCATCTCTGCATCCAGTGCTGATTGCTTTGGGAAAATCAGCACTGACTGACAGTTAGTGGGACCTGGATGTGTTTTATCAGATCCTGAAAGGCCATAAAAGAGGAAGCTGAAAGATTATATGAGCCTCAAGGCAGGAAGGCGAGAGATGCTAGCTGTGAGAGTGCCAGACCAAAGCCACAACTGGTCTCAAGGTAGTTAAAGTCATTAATGACACGACCCAGGATGAACATTTGTACACAACAGTGCTCTTTTCTGAAACACAGACCTCCCGGGCTTTTTGGACCGCATCTGCAGATGGAGCACAAATTGGCAACAGCAATTAGCAAGTCACCTGGGAGATGAGCAGAGTGCTTATGAAATGCAGAGAAGCGCGAAGCAGTTCTTGCAGTGTTTCGAGTGTGATTCTGGGTCCTGAGGGTTCTGGCCACAAGATCACTATTGCCTCCTTCTTGGGTGGCTCATGGGAGTGTTGGGAGGCTGGAGCTGGGACCCAGCTTTATCTGTGCATCAAGCTCTATGAGAACCCACTGCTGTAACAAATGAGGGCTGCTTGTTAATATATAATGAGTTACAGCAAGAGCCTAATAAATGTGCATCACGTGCTAAACACTTATAGGTGCTGGGGCTGAGCACTTATCACTCCAGATGAGAAACAATTATTTTACACACATGAACAGGAGTTTAAATGTAATGCAGTTTATAAGGGTACAGGCAGAAAGCCACTAGACCCACGTTCAAAACCTGGGATGAGTGGCACATTGCTGGAAGATACGAATGTATTTCACTTGTAGTACATTGAATATTATCTGTGACAATATTAGGCTCAACCAGACACCTCTAGAGGGGTATATAGTTCTTGCCAAAACCTGTGTAAAGAGTGGGACTCCTGGTAACGGCCTCTGTTTTACAGGTTTCTTGTAGCCCAGGCTAGTGAGGGAGATGTAACAGGTGATAGTTGCATCCAACTCGTATGCAGAGAACACATTTGCATGATGTTCGTAATGAAAAAATACATTTGCTAGCTGAAGAAAGTGACTTTCGGATGTGTGGCCTATTTTTGCTCTTAGTAAAGTTAATAGCAAAACTCAAGTTTGTTAAGTAAGAAGAGACGAGTAGGCATCATGCCCAATGCTTTCATCCCCACCCTTCTCTTTAACTATTAAATTACTTACAATCAAAAAAGGACACTGTTAAACCTACACACAGGCTATGAGGCCCACCCTCCTAGACAACCTTCCTCCAAGAAATTAGATGAGAAAGGTATACCAAAAACCATTATTATAGCTTGGATACGACTTTATCAAATAAAATCTCTAATGCATATTTGACAATCAGACAGTTTCCTGCCCCTGAAAGTCAAACTTATCCTACAAATAATTTACGCCTGACTTTTTGAGCTGTCAAGTATCTGAAAACCCAAGGAAAAACTCAGTTGTTCGGCACTATGGAAAATCAAACTCTTTAATGCCCTTTTCTCCCCCTTCCAAAAATAAAAAAAATAATTCAAGAGATTTGGAAACAATATCATTCTTCAACATAAACTGTGGATTATGGTTCAGAAAGAAAACAGAAAGGAGGGGAGAAAAATGTTATTTAAATTTGTGTCCTGTCATTTTTCTCTTGCTATTAAATTCAATGGAAAACAAAGTCCACTATAATCAGGAGTGATTGTTATGGTAGAAACATTTATAAGGTACAATGAATATAAATGGCCCACTTTTCCTTGAGCAGAGTGGAAGGAAAATACTGTTAAAAATAGTTTCTTAGAGGCTTTGGCAATAAACCCAGTACTGAGGACCTATCGAACCCAAACAAGCAGAGCTCCTGGTATGCCGGGAAGGGCCACCAATTTTGTAGTCGAGAGCTAAAGAGGATCTTTAGGCAATGTTGCCATTGAAATCACTTACCAAAATCCCAATAGCACTATTTATGCCTTTGGAAGGACCAACACAGTTAAAATTAATGGGCTGTCTGCTCTCTGCAGCCTGAACCAAGCTGTGGAGTTCAGCCCTTGGTGCTGGTGATTTCACATGCAGGGGAGAAGTTTGGGCTGCTCTTTTTTAGCACCTTGGATATCAGGACCAGCATTTTACTCTGGGAGACACCCTCAGGGAAATGTGACTCAGGATCAGACTAACATTTGGACTGAATGACCAAACTCTTGTTCAAAACCCTTTTACTCCAATAACACAAGCTCTTCCTTCAGACTCAAAATGGGGCAGCTGATGGCAGCATGGGCTGGAGCATTTCTGGGCAGTCAAGCATGATGAAATGGGTCTAGATGAGCCTCGTGACCCAGCCTCTCAAAGCTGACCACCTCCTGTGTCAAAGAGAAGTGACATACCTGGATGAAAGAAATATAGTCCCTCAATGCTTTGTTGCTCCACATTACCACCAGACATTACTTTGGGCTGTTTAGGGAGTGGGGTGCCATAAGCAAAGCCAGGGTGCACGGCATCACTGTACTCACCAGCAGCTGCAGGTGTCCTGCTGTCCTGGGTATGGCATGCTCTGCCTTGTTCCCCTTGGATCCTGATCCAGCTATTTCCAGCTCTTTCTGCTCACAGAAAGGAGATTTTTAGTCCAGAATCTGTAATGAGTTCCTAGGAAGAGCACAGATCCAAACCCCGCTAGCTAAGCCAAAGGAGACTGAATACCTGACAGTGAGGGCTTGGAAGAGGACCCTGGGGACCCTCCAAAAACAAGGGCCTGAACATCTGTGAAATGAGGGACAGGGAGGCATGACTTGAGCAGCCTGCCTATGCCTCTGTTTCCGTGAGCTGTCACCACTCAAGAGTGTCACCAGCATTATGGTTTGAGCTGGGCTGAGAAAACAAAAGCACGTCAATGGAGGACAATCTTCTCTCGATTTCCCAAATCACTGGCTATCACCACGTTGACTTAATTAATTGTTAACATCTATGTAATTAAGCAGTAACGTAAATGATTCCCTCTTGATGCTGATGAAGATAATGAATAACAATCATGGCTGCTTTGTTTCACAGCGCTAATCTGTTTTGAAATATACATTGATTTTATTTTGATTAGGACTAAACCTAGTTTCCACTCTGCAAATAAACCTCTCTGATTTGAGTAAATTGCTGTTGGCATTTACATTATGATAATCAGCTCAGAATCCGTCTGATCAGCTGCTTTCTTACTGTGTGTCATTTGCTTACTTCTTAGTCCACTATAATTATGATGTTGCACTTTGGAATATTTAATTATGGTTCCCTTTCTTCTTTGCTCTATGATTCACATTTTCCTCATCACCGTCATTATCCATGAAGTACTCCATAACTCTGCAAGCCCCACGCTGGATCATGCAGGCTCGTTCTCAAGAGCTGATTTCACTGGTGCCTCTGACAGTGCTTCAGATGACCTGGTGCGCTGCTTTCCCCAAGCAGAACTCAGTTTCAAGTGTCTGGCAAGAATGGAAATTTGTGAAGACTCCAAAGAAAAACAAAAATCACATGTTCATTTTGCACTGAAACTCCATTTCCTGTGATATTCCTGTCCCCTTTGGTGCCACACTGCCTCAAAAATACCTTCTAATTATTTCACTTGTACCCACAGACCTGCTCCTGCCTCTGTCCCAGCCTCCCTATCTACTCCGTGCTCAGCCCCATGCCACAGAGGGGCAGGTAGCTGTTGAGCATAGCAGAGGTGCATGCCTGGATTTGGATCCCAGATCAGACACCAATATTGTAGGTACAATCACTGTACTCAAGTATTTAATCAGAAATGGCTAAATTGTCCACATTGTTTTTAGGGCAGAGTGCATATCTGGCAACACTGAGATATTTTTTCATCTCAGTGTTGAAGTCTTCATTTGAATTATTCACAGCATTCAGTTCCGGCATTTTCTAAATGACACTTTTTCCTGTTTGAATTTTTTTATTATTATTATTCAATGTTTATTTTTATTTTTTTTAAGAGGAGAAACACATCCTTTTCAACCATTCTGTTTTCAGATTTTCTGTTTCAAATGATCACAAAAGATATGTTTTTTCTTCTGAACTGGAAGACAACTTATGTCCAAGAGCAGCCCAGCAATCATCAAATTAATTTTTTGGCCCAGTAAGTTTAACCAATATTTTTATGATGTTCCTGTGGCAAAATGTTTCAATCATTCTTTGTTGTGATATTTCTCCCATCACCTTAAGCCAAACTATCCAACAAGACATTTATTTCTGACGTTCAAAAATATTTTAAGTTCTCCAATATCCTAGACTAGGAACACTGCTGGCCTCAACCTGGGAGGAGGTGCTGGGGAGGGGATGCATTACCTCCTGCTGCCTTATTTTGAGAAGTAAGTAAGTATATCATCTCTCCTTAAAACCTTGTTCCCTTTGCTGATTTCTCCTCCTTTCCCAGACTCTGCTCCAGCCCTCCCCATGATTGTCATCACTGCAGGGAGGGAAGGAAGTGGCAGGGTGGATAGCCCAGAGGAGCCCTGAGTCCAACCCTTGGCTGCCTCATGCTTCCCTGCTGCATTTCATCACAGGTTTGTGCCTGGAGAGAGGCACACAGCCACAACAGGGTGGTCACTGTCGGGATTAAGTGGGTTCGTTGACTCCTGTTAAGCTCAGCATCATGCTCTGAATAATGATGCTGCCTTAACGTGGTGCCAATGTGCTCAGGATGTCCTCTGCATGCTATGGTGGTATGCAGCAACACAGGTTGAAGAACTTGGTAGCTGTGGAAAACCAGTCCTGAGGTCACGCACAAAGAGTAGTCAGTCCAGTGTCGTGCGGGGGAGAGGAGCAACCCTAAGGAAACACAGACCTCCCCAGGCAGGTCACAAGAACCATCGTCACCTCACGGGCAGTCAAAGCTGCCCTAGCCTGAGCACCTGAGTGCAGGAGGGAGCATCTTCATTGGAAACAAGAGGACTGGAGTCTGCCACAGCTATTTCAGATTTATAAAGCCTGGTCTGTGGTCTCATATAAGCAGACAAAGTCCGCCAGCATTGCTAGGGCAGCCATTTCCACCAGAGGAGGACCAGGTCAGGGAGTTATGGACATTGTGTTTCACCACCAAAACCAGGAAACCTAAAAATTATCTTAGAAATTGGTTGTAAAAATAATTCAGTCAATCAGCTAGTCCATACTATCAACTTAGACTTGTTCCTGCAGGGAACAAGAGCAGACTCCTTTTTTTCAGAAATGGGCTTCTGGAAAATTTCAGTATCTGAGGATGAAGCGTATAGCCTGATCTGAGCTAGATCATGTCAACTGCTCATTTACGTAGAGATGGATGGGAAATGAGGGGTGCTTTTTCTTAACAACGGCAACCATTTCATCATCGTGCAGCCCCACCAGTACATCCATGAGAGATTTAAGACCAAAATAGCACTGTAATTCTCATTGCTTAGGTCTGGAAACTGAGACACAGCACAGCACAATCACTCGTCCAACACTGGGACAGACATCCCGTTTCTTTTCCAGAAGAGCAGCACATAGTCAGAGGAAGAACGGTTTCCACCCACTTAAATGTGCCTACCATATCACTAGGAAGAGTGGGTTGGACACTGTGATCAAAGTGAACAGCAGAGAGCTGGGATGGCCATTCAAGCAAAAACCAAGTTCTATAATTTGAATCCTTTATGGCCTGGGGCATGCAGAAGCAAGCTTAATGCATAGTGAGGGGTGTCACAGAGAAAAAGAGGCTTTGAAAAATATAAAGCCAAACTGCAAACATTCAGGGAAATCTGAACCCTTCACTTCAAAGCATTTAAAGTCAGTGTTAAAGGGCTATTTCTAGGAAGGTTTCCATTCTGTCGCCTGTTGTGTGTAATCTTTGTTTAACTCAAATTCCCTCTCAGACACAATTTTTTTATTTCATGCTTGAGCTCTGCTGCTGGTTCTGGGAGAAGACGTGTTGTGTCTGCAAACAGATGATACCACAAGGTACTGCTGGAGCTGTAAGAAAACATAGAATCATAGAATCGTTTAGGTTGGAAAAGATCTTTAAGATCATCGAGTCCAACCAACACTGCCAAGTCCACCACTAAACCATGTCCCTAAGTGCCACATCTACACATCTTTTAAGTACCTCCACGGATGGTGACTCAACCACTTCCCTGGGCAGCCTGTTCCAATGCTTGACAACCCTTTCGGTGAAGAAATTTTTCCTAATATCCAATCTAAACCTCCTCTGGTGTGCAACTTGAGGCCATTTCCTTTCATCCTATTGCTTGTTACTTGGGAGAAGAGACCGACCCCCACCTCACTACAACCTCCTTTCAGGTAGTTGTAGAGAGCGATAAGGTCTCCCCTCAGCCTGCTTTTCTCCAGGCTAAACAACCCAGGTTCCCTCACCTGCTCTTCATAAGACTTGCGCTCTAGACCCTTCACCGGCTTCATTGCTCTTCTTTGGACACACTCCAGCACCTCAATGTCTTTCTTGTAGTGAGGGGCCCAAAACTGAACACAGCACTTGAGGTGTGGCCTCACCAGTGCCGAGTACAGGGGAACAATCACCTCCCTGTTCCTGCTGGCCACACTATTTCTGATACAGGCCAGGATGCCATTGGTCTTCTTGGCCACCTGGGCACACTGCTGGCTCATATTCAGCCGGCTGTCAACCAGCACACCCAGGTCTTTTTCTGCTGAGCAGCTTTCCAGCCACTCTTCCCCCAGCCTGTAGCGCTGCATGGGGTTGCTGTGACCGAAGTGCAGGACCCGGCACTTGGCCTTATTGAATTTCATACTATTGGCCTCAGCCCATCGATCCAGCCTGTCCAGATCCCTTTGTAGAGCCTTCCTACCCTCAAGCAGATCAACCCTCCCTCCCAGCTTGGTGTAGTCTGCAAACTTACTGAGGATGCACTTGATCCCTTCATCCAGATCATTGATAAAGATATTAAACAGAACTGGCTCCAATACTGAGCCCTGGGGAACACCACTTGTGACCTGCCACCAACTGGATGTAACTCCATTCACCACAATGTTTTGGATGCTGCCATCCAGCCAGTTTTTTACCCAGTGAAGAGTGCACCCGTCCAAGCCATGAACAGCCAGTTTCTCCAGGAGAATGTTGTGGCAGACGGTGTCAAAAGCTTTACTAAAGTCTAGGTAGATGACATCCACAGCCTTTCCCTCATCCACTAAGCGGGTCACCTTGTCACAGAAGCAGATCAGGTTAGTGCCTTTCATAAACCCATGCCATCTGGGCCTGATCACCTGGTTGTCCTGTTCGTGCTGTGTGATGGCACTCAAGATGATCTGCTCCATAACCTTCCCTGGCACCGAGGACAGACTGACAGGTGGGTAGTTCCCTTGATCCTCCTTCTGGGCATCTTATTTGCTAACTTCCAGTCAACTGGGACCTCCCCAGTTAGCCAGGACTGCTGATAAATGATGGAAAGTGGCTTGGTGAGCACTTCCACCAGCTCCCTCAGTACCTTTGAGTGGATCCCATCCAGCTCCATAGACTTGCATATGTCTAAGTGGTGTAGCAGGTCGCTAACCATTTCCCATTGGATTACGGGGGCTTCATTCTGTTCCCTGTACCTGTCTTCCAGCTCAGGGGGCTAGGTACCTGGAGAACAACTGAACTTGCTCTTAAAGACTGAGGTAAAGAAGGCATTAAGTACCCCAGCCTTTTCCTCATCCTTTGTCACTCTGTTTCCCACTGCATCCAATAAAAGATGGAGATTCTCCTTAGCCCTCCTTTTGTTGTTCATGTATTTATAGCAACATTTTTTATTGTCTTTTACGGCAGGAGCCAGATTAAGTTCTAGCTGGGCTTTGGTCCTTCTAATCTTCTCCCTGTGTAACCTCATGACATCCTTGTAGTCTTCCTGAGTTGCCTGCCCCTTCTTCCAAAGGTCATAAACTCTCCTTTTTTTCCTGAGTTCCAGTCAAAGCTCTCTGTTCAGCCAGGCTGGTCTTCTTCCGCACCGGCTCATCTTTCAGCACATGGAGCAGCCTGCTTCTGCACCTTTGAGATTTCTTTCTTGAAGAATGCCCAGCCTTCCTGGACTCCTTTGCCCTTCAGGACTACCTCCCAAGGGACTCTGTAAACCAGTCTCCTAAAGAGGCCAAAGTTTGCCCTCTGGAAGTCCAAGGTAGCAGTTCTGCTGACCCCCTCCTTACTTCTCCAAGAATCAAAACCTATCATTTTGTGATCACTGTGCCCAAGATGGCCTCTGACCATCCCAAGTGCTTCTCTGTTCACAGACAACAGGTCCAGTGGCGTGCCTTCCCTAGTTGGCTCACTCACCAGCTATGTGTCCTGGTTTCGACTGGGATAGAGTTAATTTTCTTTCTAGTAGCTTGTGTAGTGTTATGTTTTGGATTTAGTATGAGAATCATGCTGATAACACACTGATGTTTTCAGTTGTTGCTAAGTAGTGTTTATACTAAAAGTCAAGGATTTTTCAGCTTCTCATGCCCAGCCAGCAAGAAGGCTGGATGGGCACAACAAGTTGGGAGGGGACACAGCCAGGACGGCTGACCCAAACTGGCCAAAGGGATATTCCATACCATGTGGCATCATGCCCAGTATATAAACTGGGGGGAGCTGGCCTGTGGGGGGCAGATCACTGCTCAGGAACTAACTGGGCATTGTTTGGCGAGTGGTGAGCAATTGCATTGTGCATCACTTGTTTTGTATATTCGAATCCTTTTATTATTATTATTATTATTTTCATCTTATTTTCATTATTATTATTATCATTATTATTTTCTTCCTTTCTGTCTTATTAAACTGTCCTTATCTCAACCCATGAGTTTTACTTTTTTTCAATTCTCTCCCCAGTCCCACCGAGTGGGGAGGAGTAAGCGAGTGCCTGCATGGTGCTTAGCTGCTAGCTGCTGTTAAACCATGACACTGTGCCAGAAAGTTATCTTCAATACAGTCCAGGAATCTCCTAGACTGTTTCCTTTCTGCTGTATTGTATTTCAATCAGACATCTGGTAAGTTGAAGTCCCCCACGAGAGCAAGGTCTAGTGAATGTGAAGGACACACAATACCTGCTGACAGATCCTGAGGCTGCTGCTCTCCTTACCAACGTTGTGTTCTTCAAAAAACTGCATCACTTCCCTGAGTTGTTGCCTGTCAAATCCAGAGCCTGGTCTAGCTGGCAAGCAACAGTGGAGGGGACAAGTGGTATAAATTTTAGCTTTGGTTTCCAAGCTGCACATTACACCAGCATGGATCTGAGACTGCGAGCAGGACAACAGCAATGACAGGCAGAGTTTGGGTAGGGCAGGCTAAGGTCTGCCTGCATTTACCTGTGTAGACATGCAATAAAAGAGGGAAAGGGAAAGAGCAGGAAATAAAGGTGGTTAATATTTCAGAAGCATATCATTTCTCATTGCTTTCAGCACAATTTCATATCTTCAGCTTTGCTGTGCAGTCTAGTTTGAGAGATCCCAAGGATCCAAAGCAGTGTAGTTTTACTGGCAAGCTCAGGAAAGCAGTATTTTATGACTGGTATTTAACATATCCCAAGAAAACTCACTTTTCTTCTGGAGCAGAGCGCTGGCAATGCAGTTGATTCCAGGCTTGGGCTCATTGCAGGAGGCATAGAGGGAGTTGTTCTGCAGTCAGTTTGGATGGTCTTTAACCTCTAAGACTGTGGGTCTAACTTTTATTTCTTATGACCAAACCAAACCTTAAAGTCTGGACCCCCTAAATTAACAGCTCTTCGAAATCTGGATTGGCTCTCTACTTTTCTGGGCATCTTTGGCTTAGACTGTCTATGAAAATTTTAGGTGAAAAAATAGAGCAACCTGAGTCTAATCACAAGGGCAATTTTCAAGCACTTGGTGAAACAGTATTTTGCATTCACAAGGCTTTTTTTACTATTAGCTGCAGAAAGGGTAAGCCTGCGAAGGCCTTGTGCGCCAATGCTCCCATGGCAGCCTTCTGCTCTGAGACAAAACCCATGGTACTGAAATTCCATCCCGATTTCTCAACAGATGGCAATGGCACGGGGTCTCTGCACAGCAGACAGACACATTCCCAGCCTGCTGCATGGCCAGAGAAAGGGATGGCTTTACATCCTTTGGCTGTCAGTATTAATCAAGCATTAAAGCAAAGGACAAGCAGATTTTGCTGATTTAATGGATAATTCCAGCTCATTTGGTCCATCTAATTCAACCTATTAGAACTGAATATGAAGTGACTACTGACTGTCCCTGCTTATCTTTGTCAATAGCTTTAGATACAGGTCAATGCAGGTAATCAGTTTTCAAGGGACTCTTAAAAATAGCAGGAGTTTCTATTTACATGTACTTTTTTCATTTATAAATAGTCTCTTTCCCTCATTATTGCTATTAAGTTGGGAGTTTGGGGGGGTTGGGTTGGGTTTTTTTCTCCCTGAAAAATTAAATCTTTTCTTTCTTTCTCACTGTGGAAATAATTTCTTCCATCTCCTAATTGAACCTCTAATGACATACATAAGAGCTATGCCTTGTTAAGGCACTCTTCTTACTGAAATAGTTTGTAAAGGAGAGGAATGAGCTTTGTGAATATTGACGAGGCTTAAGACAACCCTATGAGTGATCCTGATTAATGTGGTCATTGCTTGATCAGGAGAAAATGATGGGCAAAGGACTTCAACATAATCCAAGGAATACTCTCTCACACCAGAAACGCTGCACACGCCTTTTTTCCTGCACACACAAACATAAAAGTACAAATGCAAGCTACAGAGAATTTACAGACAGAGGCATGCTGCTTAGTTCATCAAATAAAAGATATTTAAACCTTATCAATCTTCCACAAAGGAGAAGGGAAAATATGATTGTGTCTCTCTGACAAATTAATGACCTTTGACAGTTCTGCACATAGGTGAAACGGATCTCAGACTAGCAGCACAGGCATCAAAGGTAGTAGTGGAAGTTTAGACTGTATAGTGGGCCTTTTATGTGATGAGGTCCATCCAGTAGAAAACCTCACAACATCCCATGGCTCAGCATGTAGCAAATTTAGAACCACCTGCCCAGGGATACCCCAACTTTCACTGAGCTGCCCCTCTAGAAAACACAAAGCAGGAACTTCTGCTTCCAAATATCTCACTCCCACCACTTCAGCAGGAAGAGAAATCAAGCAAAGGGCCAGCAAGTCCTTTCATCAGTCCTGGGAGACATTATCCTTTATATTCTGTCCTGGGGACAGAGGCCTGTTTTATGGACAGCAGAACATATTTTGTTCTTTCAGGTGGGTCATGGGATAATGACATGCAAGCTCTGGACTGAAGACCAAGTGTCTTGGGAGTGCTTTTAAACTTGCAGGTGAAGACTATGTGTAAAGTAAAATGGGTACGTAGGTACAACTGTTGCAGTAACGAAGGAGCTGGTGCGTTTGGACTTACAAGAAATCAGCTGTGTTGCATATGGTCCTTAACTTCTCTGAAACTCAGGAGCTACTTTTATCCTGAAAGACAAATCATATGTGTAGTCCATGGACTGTAAATATAAAGATGATTTAAGAGCTCCACAGACTTATGAAACATCTTATCTAGGCTGGTAAGTTAGGGCTTGTCTATCCTCATCAGTATGATTGATCTTAAGGTCACCTCAAAGCCTAGTCCTGCAAAATTCTTGACCTGACTCCAGGCTGCTGCCTCCAGATAACTGCAGTCTTCCCAGTAATAAGACCAGCTCTTCCCCATTCACATACCATCTCCACACCTCTCTGCCATGGGATTGGGACACATCTGGGCATGCAGTTTTCAAGCACAGGAAGTTCTCCAGCAGTGATCTTGCAGCTCCCTCCATCTCACTGCTAGTCCTGTTGCTTCCCACCTTGTGCTGGTGAGTGGATACAAACCTGTAGCAAAGACAGTCCACAGATGCATTCAGAGCAAGTCTTCCCAAAGGGATCTGGGATACATTTTACTGTGAACTTTAGAAATAAGGAACTTAGTGGGAATATCTTTTGCGAAGGAAAAATACCAATAAATGTAGGTGACATATAGTCAGGACACATGAGGATGACCTCAAACTCCAGCTTTCTGTATGGTAAAGGAGGATGACACTATTTGAGGGGAACTTGGATTGGGGTTGCTTTGGCTGTGTCTTGGAAACAATAATGGTTAGTGGTATTGGAAGGGTACGAAGAACCCAAAGTCCTGTGTCCTGACTGCACGTTAGCTTGTGATGAGGTCCTCATGGTAGTCTGTTTGCTTCCGTAAGCTTCAATGCCTAAACAGAAAATACTGAGAGAAACACAGTTCAGGAAGTGTGCAAAAAAAATGCAGATGTTCTTATTTGGCTATGTCTTAGTGAACTTCATTGTCTGGTACCTAGGGCACAAGCTGATGAAACCTTGGAAGCATCGACCATTAGTTTTAAGGATTCACAGAGGGTCTGTAAGGTACTGGAAAACTTGAAAGACAGTAGATATCTTCAACTACTGATCTTTGAAATGTTAAGTCAGAAGACAGAGAGTTAGGAGCTTCCCTTCCAAACATATATAACTTCAATTTTCAGAAAAAACTGAACTGGATAATCAAATAGACTATCTGTGAGCTCACAGAAGAGTATAAAGAAATGAGTAAGAGTCTGTATGGATTTGTCAAGAACAAATATGTCAAATCAATCTAATTTTCATTTATGACAGTGCAAAAAGCCTTGTGGACAGAGAAGAAACAGATGTCATAGATCTTGATTTTAGGAAGGCTTTCGACACTGTCTCCCATGACACTTTCCTTTCATGAGTAGAAAAATATTGTCTGGGTGAATATATTATTGCGTAGTTGCAAAACTGGCTAGGAAATTATAGATGGAGCAATCATTGACAGATTACTATCAAAATGGGAAGCTTACTATATGGACTAAGCTTTCAGCACTTTCACTAGTGGTCCCGATGATGGAACTGAGAAAACACTTTTCAAGCTGGCTGACACCACCACTTGGAAAGGACTGCCAGTATTTCGGATGACTAGACTTACAAATGAACTTCACAAATTCATATCTGAGTTGGAGACAATCTGAAAAAAAGAGATGCTACTTGGTAGGCATAAGTGCATCTGGAAAGGAATAGTCAGCTACATGAATTCAAGATGGGGAACAACTGGCTGGTGAGCAGACTGGAATGAAAGTCTCTGAAATTATTGTGGATCAGGTGCTCAGCAGGTGTCAATATCACTGTTGGGAGATGGCAAGCCCCACTCCACACACTTTACTGTGATCTGTGAGCCATGTCAAGAAACTCTTCCATTTAGCTTATCTTTTAGGCTTTGGAGACATAAGGTTAATGTTCAGCCAGTCATCTTGTCCCTACATAAAACACAGTGTTCCTTAAAATGGTTTATCCTCAATTTAGCAGTGGCAAATTTAGCTTTGAACATATTAGGCTTCGGAAGGAAAGGGAAGGCAAGGCAAGGCAAAGCAAGGCAAGGCAAGGCAAAGCAAGACTGAAATTCTGGTGTGACTGTGGATCAAAGTATCCAACTATCCCATTAGTTTTCTTTTGCTATCCACTTGTCTTCTGAAGCACATGGCTTTTGAGAGTGCAAGGGTGGAATCAGCCGGCTCCTGTTAAAATCAAATCAGCTAAAAAGTTTTAGTTTCCTGATTGTTGCTTAAATAAACAAAACCAGTCATATGAGGACAAGGCTCACTTTAACAATAGCTTTCTTTTATCCCCATTCGTACAGTGGGATGTCAGCCCTCACTGCTTGCTCCTGGCAAGCCCTGCCTTTCAAGAGATAGAGGAAGCCACACAGAGCCTTCCCATGCAAAATGTCGAGACAAACCCTTTTCAGCTCCCCAGGCCTCTCCACAGAAAGGCCACAGATGCCTGCATGCTCAGAGCCCTCCCCATCCCTCTCGCTTACTTTTTTTTGTTGAGAAAATCTGATTAAAGCTGTGCAGGAGAGAAGCAGATGGCAGTTTTGACGTTAGGTGAAGACGGCTTAATCTCCATCTGTGCTGACATTTTCACATGTCTCCCTGCAAACGCTGGCCCCCTGATAATCACTAATGCAGAGCTGGGGGGTCGAGGGCTGCCCTTTGTGGGGAGGATTTGCTAGGCGGGATGCTGGCCCATCATGCCGGGAGCTGGCAGAAACTGGCAATGTGCTGTGGCCCTTGCTGAAGAAACTGATTATTATCCAGTGTCTTTGTGATAGGGCTATCAACCTAATTAGCACCCCACACACCTAGGCATTGCTGAGCTTGGGCTTTCGGAGAGCATCTGCTTCAGCTCTGCTCCACTGGCACTGTGTGCACTGCACACTGCTCTGAAGAGGCAATTAGGAAAGCTTCAGAGCAATGTTAGGGGAAAACAGAGTCACAAAGGTAGTGTGTAGTTTGAAGGCAAGCTAATTACAAAGGGGTATGTTCCAGCATCTGTAACACCAAATACTGCCATGAGTGTTTCTGTAAGTCAGAAGTATCTTGTGATTAAGTCAGTGATGTCTTTTCTGCTTAGTATTTGAGTAAATACACAGCATTTTGGTGTTGAAGGCTTGAGTGCATCTGCTATGGCACTTCGACAGTGGGGCTTGCCAGGCAGAAATGTATTTGTCACCTTTGTCTAGATCCAGGCTAAGCATTGAAGCAGCCTTTGGTGTGGCTGCTGAGGGCAAGTTGGGGAAATGTGGTAGCCTGGTCCTCAATGTGACCACGTGGCACATGGGACTGGGAGCTCTGTGGCATCACGAGCTACTTGTTCACCTGCTGGAATGAAAACTGCTTCATATAATGCTCTTCATCACCTCAGACAGGTAGGCACTACTAAAATGTAGAGCTCAATAACATCTCCACAAAAATGGCAAACCCCTTAAATTCATATGAAGGTCTAATACTGCAAAAACAGATGACCCTGCAGGAGGGCACTGACCAGGGCACTAGGAAACCTGCTTTTGCTGGATGTACATGCGAGAAGCTGAGGCACAGCCCCATGTTCCCATGTGCCAGCCCCACAAGGGGTCCACAAGACCTAGCAAAGGAGGTGACATGGCCAGCTGAGGAGGCAGGAGTATCTCAAATTGAGGTTTGGGGGCGCTTCTTGGTAGGGTGTAAGAAAGACAATACAGAGGCATAGCAGTAGGGATGGGGATTCAGTCTGGTGCCACAAGATAAGCAATTGGAAAACTCTTCTCTTTAAATTTAGCAACCAAATAACACAAAGCAATGGGAAATGTACAGTATAATCAAAGCAAACTTCTGCTACAAAGGAAGGCAGGCAGGATGATGTTTTGGCCTAGCTGAAGTATCAAAGCTCCCACTAACATCAAGAGCAACAGCATGTCTTTTGCAATGAAGAAATCAAAGCTTTGGGTCTGTGGGACACTAGAAGAAGTGCAGGAGAGACTGGTCCAATGGAGGGATGAGAGCTGATGTGTCAGCATGGCTCAGGAAGGCTGTTCTTGAGGACTGCTCTCCTAGGATTGATCCCAAGACTTCAAGTTGTAAAGAGAAGTCAGAGCTACAATTTCCTCCTCGAGACCTGAACTGTCTGAGAGCCCCAGGGGATTAGACCCAGGGTTTGACTGGGACTCTGTAGCTGCACATTCAGGACAGATTTGCGAGAAAGCTCTAGTCCAGGGTCCCAGGGGCATAACAGGCAGCAAGGCAGACTCCTGTGGGGGCACGGCCAGGCACAGCATCAGATAGCTCAGCACTGCAGCCACAGCTCTTGGATTAAACAAAGCTTTTGATTCTGAGCAACACCAAGTCTTCTCAGCTTCTGCTGACTTTGGTAGGGATCCAGCAGGCTCATCATTTGACAGAAGGTGACTTAACACAATGAGGTGATATTTACTGCAATCCCAGCTTTGTTGTATCCTCCCCACAGTCATCCACAAGCATCTACCTCCCCATCCCACCCTGTGGAAATTTCATAAAGAAATCAGGCAGCAGGCACTATCCAGTGCACACTATGGTTCTTGATACAAGTCCTGTGTCCATGTGTTGAGGAGATTCTCTGTTGATTGTAACATGTGAGCGCAGGTCTCCAGAGAACTGCAAAGCAGACCCAGGTCACGAAGCCACTCGTGGCAGCATCTCCTGCTAGCAAATAACTTATTTGAGGCTTCTGGATGTCTGTAAAATAACACAATCTGTACAGACAGGTTTAGAATGCTTCCTATGGCTGACTGACACCCAGACGAGCTACTGCACAGGGACCTTTCTTGGGCAAGCACAGCAATTTATAGTGCAATTGTACTGTTTAGTATTCTCCAGTTAGGGGGTTGTGGCTTTAAGACAGTGCATGAATTACTCCTTTCTCAACTTCACAGAACATCCTTGAAATGCTACTTGTGCCATCTTGTGTTTTTCCTGCTCTAAATCAGTTTAAGTGTTTTGTTCTCTCTGCCACCTATTTTTATATATCTACCCTACTTGAACGTACACACAACCCCATATACACTGCATTTCTAGGCAGGTAAACAATCCTTCATGCTTTAGGAAGACCAGCTCATCCTAACATAGACATTAGGGCTTCTGACCCCCTGTGACTTGTTTAAATTGGCCAAGCAAAGATGAAGTTTTGATGACGACATCTCACGTGTTTTGCTAGTTACAATCAGCCCATGTCAGACAAGCACGAGGTTATGCAGAACTCTCAGCCACAGAGGTGCTGACTACCCTGAGAAAAGTTATATTTGCCTGGGAGGCTTGAAGACAGTTGAAAGGTTACAGCGAGGTCCTACCTCTATAACACGTGAGCATTGCACTCTTCTGCAAGAGGGATGCTGATAACATTTGACCTCAATTCTGGGAACAATTCATTGCTCAGGAAACCTGTGACTGTCTTCTTTGGTTAAAATCTTTATTCAGCGTGAAATTTAGAAAGCCCAAGGCTAGAAATAAACCAATAATCCATTCACAGTTTTGGCTCAAAGTTTATCCATAGATAAATTTTTTGTAGCAACTCCTTCTAGATTTAACCAAGTTGATCACAGTATCAGTGAGCATCTCCTGTTTTCTTTTAACCATATTATTTGTCATTGTCAAGGAGCCAGGATGATCCATGCCCATCCTATAGAGTGGCAGAGAGCTTATAATATGCCTTTGCTCTTCGGAGCCTGGCTGGTGCTCAACATCATGTTGAATCCTCCTGGCTCCCCACTTGGTCAGTGCCACTTCACAATCTAGAGAACAACGTGTGGCAGCTAAAAATAGCCACTTGCTGCATGAGTCCTCAGGTGCCAATCCACTTGTGATAAGCATCAAGGGATATGTGAAAGCTTTGACAGATAACTGATGGCTGGCTGAACACTTGCAAATAGTGGCTAGACTGATCACAAGAAATCCAACCAAATGCTTTATTTGAGGAGATTCTGCAGAGTTGTTCTTCAGTATTTACTCAACTTTATCTCTATTTTCATTTATGTCAATAGTAATGAGATGTTTCATACAACTGCCTGTGACCCTTCCCTGCCCATTCTGGCCAGCCCCAATGGCAGCACCGTGCTCATCCGGGGAAGGTGTCAATTCCAGTACACAGCCATTGGAAGGGACTGTCTCAGTGCTCCTCATCGACTTCCACACAAGGTCTTCAAGGTTAACTACAGCCAGTTTTATCAGCTGCTGAAGTTAACCAAGTTCGCAGGGTGCTGCAATGATGGAGGAGCACTCTCATTTCCATGGTTGGCTCCACAGCTGGAGTTGTAACCTCCAGCAGAGCAGCTATAACAAACAGCCAATACCTCTGTAGGGAAAGGCTTCTGCAAAGTGCCTTGCAAACTCGGAAGCAAAGATGGGCACCCTGGTACCAGTGGAGTCTGCTGGTACTTGTAGTGATGTGGGAGAGGTACACAGAGCTGAAAATTCAAACTGAGGAATGGGAGAAAAGGAAACCACTTTTTATTCAACAGCAATATTTTGGTTCAAGATGCATAGCTGATTTTTTTCTCCCTGCTAGACCCTTTGTCCCTTGTTTGCAAAGAGTCTGGTGTGAGCAAGGAAAGAAGAATATACAGGCCACTCTATACAAATCTTTTTTCCCCCAGATCTCCCAAACTTCACTCTGTGGATGTAAAGGCAGCAGCCTGGCCCTGTGGAATGGACATTGTCTCCCTTTGTACCCCAATAAACATGATTTTACTATTACTGCTGAAGGCCATAGTCTTTGTACTGACCTGGCAATGCAATGTCTCTGGAATCATCTGAGCTTGTCATGCTCTGAGCTGATATAGTTTGTATTAGCTGTGATAGTAATTGTTTAGATAATTTCCTAAATGTGTTTTAGGTTTGCTGTAGTTTATGGCAAGAACAATTAGCTACTTTATGCGGACTGAGTGGTCTTTGACTCTAGAATAAAATGTGTGTGGCAGAGTGCAGAAACAGGATGGGATCAGCTGTCCTAGACTGTAAACACACACCATGATGTTTGGTCAGTGATTATTTCAGGAGAGCAACTTTGTATTGTTCAGGTAAAACCAGCCTTAGAAAAAGTAAAATGAACTAAAAAAATGAATAACTGGAAATCAATGGAAAGAAGAAAATGTACAAAAGATGTCTAGGAAATGTATAAAACCAAATGCAAGTGGACCAAGACAGAAGAGACAGAAGCCAACATGAACTTCACTGTTCTGGCAAAGAGGAGGAAGAAAGCCCATCACTAACACCACAGTCCTCCCAGCAAAGGATGCTGAGAGCTCCGAGACTTCTGACGCTCAGCCCCGCAGAGCAGGGGAGGATGAACAAAGCTCCTGAGAAGATGTGGAGATACTAGCAAATACTGGTATTTAACTGAAATTTGTTAATGAAATTTGGTTTGTATTAAGTAGACAACCTAGACTGTGAGTCTTGAGTAGCACTGTAATTGCACTACTAATAATAGCAGTTTGTTGTATTTTGTTTACACTGTTCAAACTGCAAATTGGACCAACATTAAACAAGAGGACCAGACCTTTTCTCTTGCACTCATGGTTTTCTGCTTTAACAAAGGGCTGTGACAGCAGTTTGCTCTTAGTCTGTGCCTTTCTCATTTCAATATGGCACATTTCCTGTTATCTTGCTTGAAATAAATAAGGTAAGATCAAAAAAGAAAATGAAGATGCAGCAATCAGATATGGATGTTTATACCTCAGGCTCAGTGGCCTGAATTTAGCATAGGTTTGTAACAAGTTGCCGACTTCCTCACTAGTCCTCTGATTCCTGATTATATATTTTTTTTTCCATAATACTCTGGCACCCCTAGCTCCCAGGCATCACTTTGAACTCTAGCTACTGCTTTGTAAATGAGACTCCAGACTGGAAAAGAAAGCTTGAAAACAATGACCTGAGGCACCCCAAAGCTTCAGAAAGCAGAAAGCAGGGAAGGGAAACCAAGCACTGAGAGACAGGATTGCTGGTGTTGCTATTTTAACTCTCACCTTTTTTTCACCCCATCTTATTGTCTGGGGCACCAAGTTCATGCTGACCAAGCACCCAGGACCACCTCTGACGCAGGAGGCACCACTGCACTCGGGGATTGACTCCTTTTTGGACAATGCAGCTGGCCTCAGTCACTAAGAAGTGCTAGCAGGGAGAGCTTTGCATCTCCCATTGCCCCTACCTCCCTTGGCAAACCTGCCCTGGGAATTAACCACCTTCTTTTCCCACCTAGAAAGCTGCATCAGACCGCTCAATGCTGGCATTCTCTTCCAAAGAGAAGAGATGGGGGAAGTAACAAATGGGAAAATACATACCAAAGTGGCTGTTTGCAATCTCTTTGACAGGTTCTTTGAAGGCAGCATGCAGAAGGTTAATGAGTTTTGGCACACGTTCGCCCCTGCTCCAAGGGAACCTGCCTCATGGCCTGATAATGAGAAGTGCCTGGGGTCATCTGGAAAGGCAAACCTGTCCGTGTGATCCTGCACCTGGATGCCAGCAAGGATTGCTCGGTGGGCAGGGCTGAGCATCATTGCAGTGCGGAGAGGAGAGAGCAGCCTGGGAACATGCTATCTGATGTTTCTCATGCCTTAAAACTCTTTTTGTTCAATAAATTAGGCTTTCACTGAGGAAATTGAAGTGGATGTTTTATAATTCTTAAGTCTCTATCACTCAGAAGTTGTTTCCAGGAAACCAACCTGTCTTTGAGAGGGGTGTACAGCAATGCATATTGGGGCTGAGTGGAGGGACCTCAGCGAGGATAGAGGACAGCTGAAAGAGGCAGTGAATGCATCTCACTGTCACCAAGACCCTAATGGTCCCCTGCAAATGGAGGTGCTGGCACTGAGTCCTGGAGTGATGGGGGAGCCCAGGAGGCCAGTGCAAGCTCAGGGAATCTGTTACAAGTAGCCATGTGTCCAAGCCTTTTCGTAGCTGCTCTGTGATCAGGGGAAGCTAGAGCAGGTTTGGTCTGCAGTGGGGTCCCAGCCAGACTCTGGTTAATGGCTGAGCTTTCACCCCGAGTCTGTGCCATGGTGGCAAGGTGAGTCAGGTTGCCATGGCTGATGCTAAGGATGGCTATAGGAAGACACATGTGGCCCACATTTTTCTAATCATGTAGCTTCAGTGAATATAATTTATTTTAAGTTCTCAAGTGTATTTACAAAGGAAATACTTGGGAAAGGTTCTGCTAACTGCATCTCAATCAGAAGGAAAACAAGAGAGAAAGCCAGCCTGGGCATGAACTTGAAACAGGTTGGGCCAGTTTCAGTCTGCAGTCCAGGACACACAGCAGAGGAAAGTGCTTTCTCACCACAGCCTTGTACTTATGCACGAGGGATGCTCTCATCCACTGGCTCTTTCCAAACATGAATGTGCTGACAGAAAGGCAAGCTGGGCTAGCTTGGGGAGTGCTCTACCTGCATCAGCACTTTGCTCCTTGCCTGTCAGAACCTATTTACCTGTGTGCACTGCACAGCCCCAAGTATTTTGGCAGCTGAGACCAGACAAATGCCGTGGGCTGGGAGCACCAAGAGCAGCAGCAGCTACACAGATGACAGTCATGTCATTTTGCAGGCAACCGAGAGGAGGATGGGAGAGCACAAACCCACCTCCCCACCTCTGGGTGTTTGTACAGCTGCAGGTCTAAAGGTGGGTTGGCTCCTGGCCCCCTCTGCCCTCAAATACCTGTTCAGAGTCCATCTTCTTTCTACAGATGGAAGGGGGTTGTTTCAAGTCATGACTAGGTACTGCTCTGATCAGCTCCATTGGGGTCCTCTGTGCTGGTGCAGACATCCAGCTGAAGTGGATTAATATGACTTTTTGCTGGATGTATATAGTTCTCATGTTTCTTCCTCTTTCCATGCTTTTCTTCAGATCCTCTGCTCGGCTGTTCAGCACCCCAGTGAGGGCACCCTGCCTCCCCCTGTCCGACCACAGGAAAAGCATGACCCCAGCGCTGCTGGGAGAGATACACAGGGATGGTTCCTAGTTAACAGGACTGCAGATGTTTGTCTTTAATGGACTAATGGTCCTGTTTTGTGCTTTCCGAAGGGGTGACAGACAAATATTTATTGGCTGGTTTTTGTTCTGAAGCTAATGGACACAGTAGATCGCAATAAGTAGTGTCATAGAAAATGGGGTCCCATGGAGGTGAAGGCAGGAGCCTAATGCACTTTTAGGTGGATGGAGGCTGGGACATTTTAGCCAGGGGCAGATTCAGAACATGGTTTGCAAGCATAGGACAGTGGTGAAACATGTCTTTGGAGCAAGACAGCTCCACTCACTGACTCTTCGGATTGCATTTCTTCACCACCAGCCACTCTCCCTGGCTGGGACATGTCATGCATCTCTCTCTATATGAAGACAGTGACACAAGGGAACCTATGGATGGCCATACTGGACTGGATTGAAGCTCCATTCAGTTTGGCTACTGTCTCAGACAGAGTTCAGTGGTGGATGCTAACTCAAAGTATGGGAACAAGAATACATGTAGGGCAAGATATTCCTCAGTACATCCTTCCCTAGTCTCAAGTGATTTTCACCCCACGGACCTCCTCAACTAGAAGGATGGATTTCTTTTTCATAAATTCATTTCACAGTTTTTGACAATGATGCTTTTACGCCTGCTTCAAGAGCCCCCAAAATGCACTTAACATGCTATCGCGCCAATGTGGGGAATGAAAGCTCATTTCTTCCAGCTGCATAGTGAGCCCAGAAGGCTGATCCATGGTCTTGCCTGCCCACTGGGATATTGCCCAAGAATGAAGTTTATGCAAGCACTAGAAGAAATAAAGATTCCTTCCTCATTACCTTTACTGAAATACATTTATGCTAAAGTTGCACCATGTGAACCTGTTTTGAACATTGCAAGTGAGAGACAAATCTAAGCATTAAGCCTCACCCCTGCAAAGCATAATTGAAATCAATGTAGTTGTCGTCTCACTCTGACATTGGCACAGGTGCAAAGTGATACTGCTGAGTATCCTGCTAATAAGTTGAAGCATTCTGGCAGAAGGTATGGCTCACAGATATTCTCCTTGCCCCAGTGACTTTCAGTCAAGGTGTCAGGATCTGGAGCATCAAGACAAGGTCAGTGGAACTTTAAAAAAAAAAAAAATATCACCATGTTCATAAGTCTTGATACCTTCTTAATATGCTCTTTTGAAATCTACCCTCTCGTTGCACAGTCACAAGGGAGTGACTGTTATCAGCCAGCTGCTCCTCTGTATCTTTTTTTTTTTTATGCTTTCACTCTTTTTCCTCTAAATTCCTGTGATTTTCAGATCTTGTTGATCATTCAAGATGCCTCCCTATTATTCCAGCATCTCTAGTCTGCTGTCATTCAGACTTCAGATCCAGTGCCTACAGCTCCCTAGTTCTGTGCTCCCTCTATGCAGAGAAATCTGAAAAGTAGGAACTTGTTTTGTAAAGACTGACATTCATTTTGCTGATCCTCTTCCCTAGAAAATTCCTCCCTCTTCTGAAAATCTTGCAGTGGATGTTTACCTTCCAGCTCTCCTAGTGCCTGCCTTTTCCTGCAGAAGGGGTGGCAGATCATATTACTGACTTCAGGCTGCACCAGATCAGATGTTCTTATTCCTTCAGAGTGAAACAGGGAGGACAGGTTATTCCAGGAAGGCATTTGAGAAGAAAATGTTTTCAGCAATTTCTGGGAAGGAAACCAGAAAGTGAGAAGGTAAGAAGTTACAGGCTTGCCAAGGTAGACTTGCCCTGCTGGGCAACATTGGCTGCCTCCTGGGATATTTAAAGAATAAAAAACTATTTTATTAGTCTCCAGTAATTATATCAAATCAGATAAACCAACTCTAGCTTGAGTGGAAGGATGCCTCAATTGACAAGTAGCTTTGATAGTTATTACTCCTTTAAGGACTTGGAAATGGCAAGGTGCATTTCAGCTATTATAAAAAATTTTCCTCTGGTTGCTTCAGTGCTTCTCTATTAATTATAAGTTTAATGCTTTCAGTAATTGTGTGCATGTGCTTTGCAAAGGGGTTGTGCGTTGCTTCTCTGTCACTGTAAGCACCGTGATGACAGTGAGGACAACGTTTTCCTTGATATCATATGATTAATTGCAATTAAGGAATTACAGTGTTATGGGTTCAACATGGCACATGTTAAATAGATGGAAAACTTTCCAGGTGATGAATCTCCACATATCGCTTGCAAGCTGGAAGTCCATGTTCATGTTCAGAAGGGTGATGTAATGAGGTCCTACAAAGACTGGTACCTGGGCTCTGTGCTATTTTATATTTGTACTGATGACCGAGGAGAAAATATAAAAGGGTCACAAATAAACCTTCAGGTGGCAGAAAGACCTGGGGAGATGATGGTGAAGTCTTATTGCTGTTATAAAGCAGCCTGGCTCATTTGGGAAACTGGTCATAAGCAAACAATATGCATTGTAATAGGGATGGATGTGAAGTCATTCCCACCGGAGTAAAGGCTGTAGCCATAGTGGAGACACAACCATGCTGGGAAGCAGCAAGACATGGAAGGCATGAGGGTAATCAGCATTTGATGTGAAGGTCCACAGCTATGTGCCAGCCAGAAGTACAGTGTTCCATAATAGCCACAATTTAAGAAGGATTCTCCTAAATTGGAGGAGACATTTAGAGATGTACCAGAGGAAAGATTAGACAATGAGATAAAGTCAGGGTGGTGAATAACTCCAGAAGTTCAGTCAGATATAATTAGCCAAGAGAAGGTTAAGGACAAGTGATCCCAAAGTGACCAAAGAAGGTAGACAAATTTAATATTAGAGGTACAGTAAAATCTAAAAACACGGGATGAATGTATTCAGACTACAAATAAGGTACATGGGTTTTTATTAACAAAGGACAACCTTGTTAAAACAATGAATGAAGGATTCTTCACCAAAAAAAAAAGAAAAATATTATTATGGGTACAGCCTAATTCAAATGTGAACACAGGGAAGTCTATGGTGTGGAGGTCAGACTAGATGACACCAATGTCCCTTTGGGACATTAAACTTCATCAAGATAGGACTGTGACTCACCAAGATTATATGCTGATTTATCTGATCTATACACAAGCTAAGCTAACAGGGACCCAGTTGTCTCCTACTGCCTAGTGGCAGCATTGCCATCTGACATGGATAAAATCACACAGGCTCTGTTAATTTAAAAAAAAAAAAAAAAAAATAAAATTAAAAATTGCTAAATCTGTGGCAGCTTCTTCTGTAGCCAGTTGTGCAGCCCAAATGCTGAATTCCTGCTACAAGCAGTCAAAGGCAGCATCTTGTGAAGATCTGTAGGGGCTGAATATGTTCATGGGAACCATTAGAAGACATAGCAGGAAAGAAAGCATTTTGTGAAGCCTTGAGGGGAGAAGTGCAGATGAGTAGATTGCTCTTAACAGTAAGCACAGCCAACTCTGGTTTTCATGTGTTATTATTAACGCAGCAGAGAGCCATTTGGATGGGCGTTAGGAAAGAAAGATGAAGTCCTGTATTTTTACTGGTGACTTCTTTCCTTTGTGCCTTTGTTCCCATGTGCCTTTCAGGGGGGTGTGACCATGTCTAGTGCCCCTGGGATCACCAGAACCTGCCCAGCTCCTGCATTCACCTTCTTTCCTCCAGAGCGGAAGCAGGTAACCAGATGTTTAAAAAAAAATAATAATAAAAAATTAAAAATTCCATCTCATTCCACATTGTTTCAGTGTCTTTTAGCTCTGCCAATAACAGATGACCTGCTGAACTCTGGTGTTCAGTATTTCAGCCTGGGGACAGCTGTTAATCAGGAGTGCTGCTAGACTGCTTAACACAGCCATTTCCCTTCCTGCCTCTCATCAGGACCAGGCTTTGCTGCTCACCCTCGCCTGCACTTGCAAACATTTCACCTTTCAAATGCACAGCCTGATGTTGCTGTCAGTCTACACAAGGTTTTATGTACAGCAGAGGTGCAGATTCACATGGTCGTTATTCCAAGTTAGGGACCTAATCTATGTGATATTTAACCTAGTTTGCTCTCGGAATGCATAAGAGGAATTGGGGTCACCGACAAAGTGGCCCTCTTCCACTCTCTCTTAAAAGCCAGTGACAATCCCTTATGTCTTGTCAGTGCCTAATTACATCCTCAGGTTCATGTACACACAGGTATTTTCTCTCAGTGATTCTTTTTTATTTCTTATCTTTCTCTGTAAACTGTCATTTAATTTTATGAGTTTCAGAAGTAATTATATGGCTGAAGTTTGGAGTCTTTGATTACACCCCATGAGATATCTTTGCAAAAGCATCTCACAACAGTCTAAGGTGTGGAGTCCAATGCTACAGAAGTACTGTTTGTCGCGGTGCCTAATTAAACTCCTCATCACAGGCATAAACAAGTCCTGGGAGTGATGAGAAGCAGGGAAGCCATCAGTGCCTATCAAACCTGGCAGCTCAGGTGCAGCCTCTGGCAGCTCCTGCTTTGCCGACTGCCAAAAGTGAGGCAGGGTCTTGAGGAGAAAGATCACTTTATGCTTCCCTGGTTTCTTTCAGTCTCTCCCTAACTATCTACAGGCCATCATTAGGCAGACACATATGGTCGTTCTTACATTGCAGCAGAGTATTGCTAATGTACTGTGTCTGCTGTTTACTACTGTGTGTGTAATACCTTAAGCGAATGTCGTTTATCCTCTCTAGTGACTGGAACAATAATAAAGGTTTGCTGGAGTGAGAAAAGAGGTTCACAAGCCTGCCACCATTGCTACATTGCCAGGTCTGCTGAGTAATCTTACAGCTCCTCCCTGTAGCTCACTCCCAGATGGATGGATGCTGCAGGTGTACCTGAGCTTTCCAGCTGCTATTTACTAGTCTTCCTCTGAAAACAAGCTGTAGCAGGCTGCACTGGGTTACTGCATTTGCTATGGGGCTCCAAGATCTCTGACAGCCAGTGCCACGTAGCTGTGTGCTGGGAAGTGCTGCTGAGTCTTGCAGCTCATTACACCCATGACCTGCAGTGGTGTCAGCTGCAGGGGAGGTCCCAACAGCCCCCCTGCATGCTGCTTTATGAGAGAGCAGCCAAAATCCTCTGGAGCATGATGACCTGAGCTGTTCTTTATGCCCGCACAATACTGTTGCAGCTGCAGTTAGCAGAGGCTCTGAACATGGTTCTTTCTGCCTTTACAAAAGGTGTGTACCTGTGCCCAGCAGCCAGGCAGGGATGTATTAACCTTAGAAATGTGATCTGACACACCTGCCCTCCTGCAGACAGGTGAGGAGGAGTGCTATCAGGGGACTAAGCTGGCAGCTTTCGATCTTTTCAAACTCTTTTTGCACTTTGCTCTCATGGGCTGTCTTGCATTTTTCTTCTAGGAATTAAATGCAGTGTTGAAAAAGCCAAGAGTGTAAGACACGCTCTAACATCAAACGCAATGTGCAAAATGCTTCTAACTCTGCAAGCTGTTCAGGAGGGAAAATCTCCCTCCTGCCATGCCCCAGGGCAGGTCCAAGCCTATGCCAACCTTGTTATCCCAAAGCTTGATGGACAGGCTGTGTGGTTGCACTGTTGGGGCAGCCTGAACTGTTGGATGCATAAGAGGAAAAACAGACAGGTAAAGTGGTGGAGGAAGGAGGTGTGTACTTCAGGGTGTGCTGCCATGCTAGAAATCCTTGAGCCATCTCCAGTTGTGCTGGTTCATTTGAGAGGTTCATTTAAGTACAGCCTTACTGAAGGAGCTGCCTGGGATGGATCAGGCAGCAGAGCTGTGGCAGTGCAGCACGACCCTGGAGTTTCCTGGCCTCACCCCTCAGCAAGGAACTGACCAACACTGTAAGTTCAGAAATCACCACCATTTTGGCTAAGCTGCCAGAGTGTGTTGTCGAATAGGTGGGTCACACGTCCTGGCACACGGATTTACACAGCACCCAGCACTGGGGCTGAGGTCTCCCTTGACACCTTGGGCCTTCACGCCATCAAACTCATCATCTGGACACTAGTTCTGATGAGAGCAGAAAAAGGCATGGGATCTTCCTATTGCTGAGCTTCCTTCTGGGAGAAATGTGGGAATTGCCTCCCTATGAGGTGCTATTGGGAGGTCTGGGTTTCACAGGGCTCTCTACAGTGCCTGAAAGACACAAAGCTCTCTAGATTCTAAGCACTGATATTTGTTATTCCTGTTCAGCCCTGTAGGACTCAGTTGCTTTGTGCTGAACTTTGGGCTGCGTACAGATTCACAGGTGCTCCATATTCCTACCCTAAGCCAACCAAAAGCATGTTGCTCTGCTGCTTGTTGCAGGGAAGGACAGTCTCTGAATAATTTGTGCCTGCTGTTATGGCACTGATTTCATATTCACCTGTTAATATGCCTAGCCACATTAAGGATTTTAAATATGATCTATATTTTTAATCCTAGTATTGAATTATACATTTTCTCTGACTGATTAAAGTGCCCTGGTCTGTACACAGAGCTGCTCTGTCACTCCTGACACGTCCTGCAGCCTGCTGGTATCACCTGAGGGAAAAGTTTAATTGGGGGCTGCTCTGGGCATCAGTCTGGTTAAGGACCTCAGTGTTGGGGTATTTACTTAGCTGAAGCACTCAAAACCCCTGCCCAGGAAAACTTGTATTAGAATCTGCTCTCTCTTGATATTTGCTGTGCTTACGGCTCGGGGGATGCTGCAGAAATACCACCTCAGGTGGCTTCCAGAGCCTCTGTTGCCACGGAAAGCCTGAATAATGGTGCCTAAAGACAGAGAAAAAAAAGAGGTTTCCCGGATATTCCAGATCTCTGCAGTCATTGATGTTTGCACTGAGTTCTGGGCAAAGATTCATGGTGGTGCTGACCTGTCTGGCATAACGTCCCACTAACCCCATTGCGTGCTGTGCGTTACGTGTCACCAGCTCACGGCGGCCAGAGGTCTGTGCTGAAGAAGGTGGATGAGATGTTACTCCCTTAGTGGCCAGCCCCCATGTTTTATATAGCAATGCTCTCTTCAGAAATCATGGTGCCATTTGTCCCCTATTACCAATGCCCAGGGAGGAAGGAGGCCAGTGACAAATACATTATGTAGACCTGTGTGAATGCTATCAGGCTTTTATTATTATCTCCTGGCTATGTTATTATTCTGCTCCCTTGACGATTTATTCTATTCCATTTCTCTCAGCAGCTGTGTTTGTCAGCCTGCTGCATTAATACACGTGCTTTTGCCTCCTTGCCCCTTATTAGATATAGGAGCTTGGTAAGAGAAAGTAGGTTTGGTGGTTTCACATCACATTAGAGAAGCACGAAGCTTCTCTGCATTGCAGTGCCCCAGGGAGACAAGGGTTTGTTGGCTGACCCAAGTCTAAGGGATATATGTGGCTATGACAGAGAGAACCTGCTGAGCCCTTTGTTGCTTCTGTACAAATGCCACAGGCTGTTTTATGTGTTGCTGAACATATATAAGCAAAACCAAAAGCAATCTGGGGAGACGAGATGTAGGGAACCGGGGAGGTCTGCTCTGCCGGAGGCACCACCAAAAACTACTTAAAGGGAAGGCTCACACCATCAGTAATTAATGCTCCTGTTAGATGCACCTCTTTTTTGAGGATCTCAGACTACTTAATTGTTGAGATCTAGGCACTGAATCAGTTCACAATCCATTTACTCTGTTATCTGGCCGCTGCGCAGTGAGATCAGACACTTCCAGGAAACTTGATGCGGACACTAAAAATCCACAGTCACTTCTCACTGTGCCTCTGGTTCTCTATGTGGAAGTGAAGGATACTCATGAGTTTTCACCCAGTGAGGCTATCTAAGGAAGTCCTCAGTGACAGCCCTTCTTTGACAGATTTGTTCATGTCCTTAGACCAGCATGTCATATCCTTAGACTGGTAACAACAGCACTGCTACTGCTGTGGCATACATGACCCAGGTGCTCTTGGTGGGGAATGAATTGCTTCCCAGCATTTTATTGTAAGAAGTTTGCTTCTGCTCTGAAACAGGAAGAATTTCAACTCTAGGCACCGAGGAAGACAGCCAAAGCCCTACAGTCTTTCTCCAGCCTTCTCTATAACCTGGTAGCTGCACCCCTTGTGTTTTACAGCCCACCAACCTTAGACTGCTGTATTGTTTTAACACAAGCAGCAAAAAACAGAGCAAAATTCCTAAAGTCTTGAGGGATTTGGGAATCTGGCCAAGCACAAGCCACTTATGCAGCCCTTCTCAGCATTGCCTGTGAGGAGGCAGTAGTTAATATTTGCAGGATGTCTATCCCACTGGCCTTCCACCCATCAGCACCACAAGTGATTGTTTGTACAGCAGAGTCGCCTCTCATCCTACTGCCTGATGGACAAGCTCCCTTTCTTCCAGGGGCTGGGCTGTGCCATGGAAATATAGAGATTTGTATTCAAGCCCAGCCAACGCTGTGCGATGTGATGCAGTGACAGCCATAAAGTTCCTAGATAGAGTCGTTACATGATTAATAACAACAGGAGCGGCTTAATAGATAAAGCCATTTCCTTTACCTGGGATCTGTTCTGGGACTTACTGCTATAGAGCTTGAATGAACTGAACAAGGATGTTATTGCTAATTAGTGTGCATGACCGCAGCCCGATACTGGAGGCTGCTGCTAAATGGCCTGTCTCACCGAGCACCTCTCCCAGCCTCTTGCTGGAGTTTTGTCCTCCCTGGGAGCCAGCGTCAAGCAGAGCCAGGGCAGTTGCCTCCAGGGAAAGTGGTGCCAATCATAGCAATTATCCTTCCTCATTGTAAAGGGTTCAAATATATAAGACTGTGTGAGGTACTCCGGTGTAATTCGCCCTATTGAAAAAAGATAAACTGTTCTTTCATGAGCATGATGTATGTAAATAGCATCTCTCTTTTGAAATATCTGTGAGCCCATATTTTAATATTAATTTTTACTTCCCTTCAAAGAAAGAACAACAAAGCACATCAATGATAGATCTCCAGTAAATCCTGACCTGTTGCTAAGCAGTCCTCAGGTTGGTACATGCTGCTGCTGAACTGACAAAAGTTATTTTGCCTCTCTAAAGGGGCGAATCAAAACAACCTAATAACATCCTTGAAGCACCTCCTGAGAAGCCTGCTTAGGGAGTAGGGACCCACGACACCTCTCTGATTTTGGAGCTCATGCCTCAAACCACTTTGCAAATGTAGAAGTCTCGCTCGATTCCAACTTGAGACAGGTGAGCAGAGAGCATCAGTGCTGGGAGGTGGCGGGCACCTGCCTCTGCCAAAGCAGCTGCAGGTCCCAGCATCTCTCATGGAGTAGACTGAAAGTAGGAAATGTACTTCCCCAGCTCAAAATGCTAGCTTGAAAGACCATGTCCTATTGCTGACACCTTCCCACAAGCACCAAAAATTCAAATCATTGATTCTTGGCTGTACAAAGTTGTGCTGCTTTTGGCTGCGATAGAGTTAATTTTCTTCACAGTAGCTGGTATGGGGCTATGGTTTGGATTTGTGCTGGAATCAGTGTTGATAACACAGGGATGTTTGGGTTACTGCTGAGCAGTTCTTACACAGAGTCAAGGCCTTTTCTGCCTCTCACCCCACCCCACCAGCAAGGAGACTGGGGGTGCACAAGAAGTTGGGAGGGGACACAGCCGGGACAGCTGACCCCAACTGACCCAAGGGATATACAGACCACAGGACATCATGCTCAGCATATAAGCTGGGGGAGGAGGAAGGAAGGGGGGGATGTTGGGAGTGATGGTGTTTGTCTTCCCAAGTCACCATTAGGCATGATGGAGCCCTGCTTTCCTGGAGATGGCTGAACACCTGCCTGCCCATGGGAAGTGGTGAACTAATTCCTTGTTTTGCTTTGCTTGTGTGTGCAGCTTTTGCTTTACCTGTTAAACTGTCTTTCTCTCAAACCCACGAGTTTTCTCTTTACTCTTCCAATTCCCTCCCCCATCCCGATGCAGGGGGCGTGAGCAAGTGGCTGTGTGGGGCTGAGCTGCTGGCTGGGGTTAAATCATGACAAAAGTAAGCAGAGCCTCACTGCCAGAGGAACACACAACCCAAACATGGGGTGGAGCATTTTTCAATGTGACTTTTTCTCCTGTGTCATAAAACGTTGTCCCTGGCTGTGCATGTCCCTGGTTCCCCAGCTGTGCTCTGCAGACCACTGGTGGCCCAGGAGGCTCTTGGAAGTGACCTGCAGGTGGTGCACTGGCTCATCACATCTGCACAATACTCCCTGTGACAAGCCAGGTGACACAAGAACATTGTGGCCCAGCAAAATCCTGGCAGCAGGCAGTACCCTGAGGTCCAAATAATTTGGACCATGTGAATTTTGAAGGGTTAGAGGCAGTCTCTGCTGTACAGGTTTTGTCTTACCCCAGTTTAGAAAGTGATACCTGTGTTAGGACAAGAGGAACAAACTCAATTGACTGTCCCAGTCACTAAGACAGAGACCAGGCAACTACCCAGGATGAAGCTCAGCTGGTTCTAGTTTGGAGCATGAAACCAACATCTGAGTCAAACAAAGAGTTGGCAGAAGATAACACTACTGACCCATTTTACAGATGAATCTGGACTAAGAAAGATTGAAGGTCTTGGCCAAGGACATGAGTACCTAGCATCACCACCGTGCCGGCTTGTGGCTGAACCACCCTCCCCCTTTACAGATCTGCCTGGGCCACAGAGCAGATGTCACCGTACCCTGCCCCCCTCGGCAGCAGACCCTCCCTTCTCCCCACTCTCCCCACTGTGTGGAAGGGACAGTCATCTCTTCTGCAGCTCTGCTCTGGCAGACAGCATTTCTGAAGCTCTCCCCTCATTTCCAAGCAATGCTGAGATGCATTAACTTCCTCTCCCCTTCTGCTGTAACCACATATTTGGCTCTTGTTATTGGATTATTTATAGTAATTCTGCAAAGTGTTTTGGAATCAGTAGAAGGGCACAGTGCTAAATACAATAGCATCACCTCGTGAGATCTGACATTTAAAAACAGGGGATCTAATTACTGAAACCAAGGGAGACAGCAAATGTCAGGAAAAGCTAGTGGCTGTTGGCTTGATACTGTGACTCCTAAACTGCTGCCTGTGGTCTGCGGCAGGCAGAGGAGTCATTTGCAGCAGTTTTTCTCGGGAGGACAACTCTAGAACCTCTTCAGAGGATGCACATGTGCTTCTTTTTCCAGTGCTGTCTGAAAACAACAACGTAAGGCTGTGCATGTTCTTGACTGACGGATTAACCTGCTACTGTTGACATTCCCACACCCAGACCCTTCTAATCAAGTTGGGAGGGTTAAATACATTTCTAGACCTGACCGCAAGGTTTCCAGCCAGACCCAATATAACACAAAGAGCAGCTTCACAGCCTGCTTTCTTTTCGCAGAGGAATTCCAGTGCAGAGCATGTCCAAGCTGAAATAGTGCAGCTGCCTAAAAGCCCAAGTTAATATTCATGCATCGTGCAGAATTTCGAATACATCCACCTCTCATCAGCAGCGTCAAACTGTCTTGACAGTTAATGAGCTAGGCACAGACTCTAAACCAGCAAGTTGTAACTGAATAAATATGATAAACAACCTGTTTCCAGATGGCTTTTTATGTAAAACTATTTATGCAGTGTTGATAGATGGCAAATTTTATGCCAATAAATCCTCGTATTTTAAAACATTTGCCTTCTTAATTGCCCAGTTTACATGTAAAATATGTTTATGTGCATTGCTAAGTCAAAAAGTGACATGGGAACATCTCTGGACTGAGTAAGCACTATTCCTGCAGTGGCCTATTTGTCTGGGCTCACGAGAATAACAGTGTCACAGGAATGTCACCTGTGAAATCTTGTACATAGTAGCAGTTAGACTCTGATCAAGGCTGGCATGAGAATATGTGTTGCTGTTAAGCTCATGTCATTTGCTAGATGGTGTTTGAAGGGAACTTGAAGCCCTGACCCCACAGGCTGGTGGGACCTTGAACACTGCCAGGGAGATGCAGCTGGACATGAAGCCGGTGCTGGGAGTGAGGCTGTGGTTTGACAGTGGGTGGTGATGCTGCTGCAGTCACCACTCATGAAGACTCTGCTTCACATCTCTAAAATGGGACAGCTGATGCTCTATCTCCTGGGCAAGGCTTTGGGGTAAGCCCACTGATGGCTCTGAGATACCCTGACCCTGCAGGCATTGACATCTGGGGGAGAAGCCAGTTGTATCCCAGCACTAGAGAGCCTCTTGCAGTCTCCCAGGATTTCTTTCCCACTGAGGGGTTCCAGTATATCAGAGAGAGGACATTATGCCAAAGCAATGACAGACCAAACCATGCAGATGAGCAGACAAGTGAGTCTGTGTCTTTGGTAGCTCACCCAGGCTCCCTGGTGCCTTTTGCAGCTGGTTCCTCCTGAACCACCAGTTTTGCTCCTGGCTGTCTCTGCCACCTGCATCCAGCAAGGGCAGAATCAGGACCACACACAGGTTGGCTTGTCCCTCTGTCCAGTTGTGCAGTCAGTCCTCACCACTGTGTTTTGCCCAGAGGCTGTCATCTGAGCACTTTGCACTGTCCCCTAGAGCAGAACTCATCCTGCCTCTCCATGCTTTACCAAGCTTTCTCCAGGGCCAGACAGAACCCCCCCGTCCCCATCCCCACCACCCACTGGAAACACAAATTGCACAGAGACATGCAAAATGCAGCAGGAGACACTGAGCATTCTCCAGCTCTGGTGCTGAGTCTTGATCCCTAACTGCCAAAGCACCTGGTGACTACAGGGAGATCTTCCATGGGGTGCTGGTTTTGTCCAAAGGAGCTCAGCAGTGGCAAATGCAGGAGACACAGAGCCCTGTTAGACACGTAGCCTTCTAATGCAATTAGTTCATGGTTTATCTGCATTCTTATTACTGGCTATTTGCTCTAATAGATTTAATCATGTAAAACATTAACATAAATTGACACCAAGCAGATTTATCCCTTTGAAAATGTTTACTCATTTAGGATTTCTGATAGTTGTTGGGCTCAACTCTATAGTATATGGGGTGTTTTATTTAGCCTTTAACTCATTTATTGGGTATTTATAGAAGAGGGCTTCCCTGAGCAGTAAAACCAGAGGGCTTTGCGCACAACAACTATGTCCTTCTGACAGGTTTATTTTGTTTTATTTCTCTAAGGGATAGCTTTGCCTCACTCTGTTTTTACCTTAGCATTGCTACTAAAGTCATTAAAACAAAGTCTGCCCCATTATGCCTTTGGTGACGTTCAGGCCCTGTGGTCGTGGCTGGTCCTTGCAAGGCCAGGACTGCAAAGGAGGTCGGGGCAGACTCCAGGGCTCATCACTCTCCCCCACGTCTCAGCACCAGACGTGTATCCAACTTCCTGAGCAGCATGGGTAAACCTGGCATGGCACAGGTAAACACGCGGGGACAGAGTTGCTGAATTCCCTATCCAGGAGCAGGGTGCCAACCTCTGCAGAGCCCAGTGTTACTGTTACCCTCTTCTCCAGTATTATAAACAGGAGCCTCCACCACCCCCATCTGCATCACTAAAAGAGAGAGGGGTCTGTCAGCATCACACCTCTGGCTTGCTACAGCAGACAGCCCTCAGCCAACAGGTCACAGCAGGAGGCATGAAGTAGCAAGCAGAGACTTTGTGCCATTCTCTCAGATTTCTGGGAGAGCTCTGAGGAGTTTTTTAGCTTAAAGAATAAAGTATGCACCCAGCCAGCCTCCCATTAATCTGGGTGCCCTTATCCTGTCAAGAGAGCTAGAGTTTGAAAACTCATGTTCAAGGTGTGTGATACTGAACTAACTTTTAAAATAGTTGCCTAATGCCCATTCTTTAAAAAGAGCCTTTTCACCAGTAGAGGTGATGGGGTGTTCTTCTATGTCTGGATGCAGTGAGGGTCACTTTCCGTGCCCTGTGAGTGTCACTAGAGCCTGCCATGAATTTTTCACAGAGGTACAGGTTTGGATCAAACAAACCATCATAAAGGAAGATTAGTTTTGATGAGTCTTAAAAAAACAGGGAAAATAACTTTGGAGAAAACTTTAGGCATTGTCAAGATTTTCCATTTTGATTTTCAGGCATTTTTTGTCTGAGTCGAGAAAGGCTTTTGTTTCAAAACATGATTAATCTTGGACTAACCAACAGGCAAAGAAAGAAGAAGAAAAGTCAAATATAATATTCATCTGGAGTTTGTGAATATGGGACATATGACAGCCCGTAACTGTACTTTGCTGTGCAAAAATGCATGGCTTTAAAAAAAGTATGCTTGGCAAAAAAGGAAGAAAAAAAGGCGGCAGACAGAAATCTTGACTTTTCCTCCTAATTTGACACGGTGATACTTTTTTTTTCTTTTTTGAAATATGAAGAATTTTTACCAGATGAGAAAACCATTTCCCATTTATGCTCCAGTTATCACTGTGATGGGCATTTTTAGATATGATTTTGATGGGAGAAGGGAGTGGAGAGAAGTCCAGGACCTTCTGTGTTAACTTGTGCGTTCTGTGCAGCTATCGACTGACACACTGCATTAAAAACCTCGAAGCATCAGGATTATTAGGACAGCCACATTTGCCTGGCCCAACGCAGTACATGAAACTCATGAGGAAGCCCACAGAACAAGGGGTCAAGATGCTCACACAGCACCTATGTCCTTCAGGAGCTCCCATGAAGACTGCATTAAACTGGGATTTATACAGCAAAGGAAATGGAGCCTCACTTCATTTCATTTCCCCCAGAAGGGGAACTACTGCTTTAGCACCAAAGGACCTCATCGCCCACCTCCATCACCATTTTCATATGGTCCCACAAAGCCTGGCCAAAAGAGAAGTGACGTGGAAAGATGACTGCCCAGCCACCACCACAGCTATGAGCCCAGAAAGCAACAGCTCAGCTACAGGTCCTCCCATCTCCTTTTGTCATTCCACATTTCAGTGACATTTGAGAGTCCTCTCAGATTTTAAAACACATAGATTTTAACATTTTATTACTTGCCTGTCTCTGTTTTATGGTTATTAGGATGGGTGAAAAATTAAGGCTCCTGGAGGCTGCCGTGAAAACCTCTATTTTTTCAAAGGGCATGTAAAAAATGGCTGCATCCCCCGTAGGCGACATGATGAGATTTAGGATCATTTCAGGTTCTCAATTGCTTTGCGTAATGAGCATGGTACTTTCCAGTGTCAGAAGCTCAACCCCAAGTTCTTTCTGCCCACCCAATAACTCTCGTTTCATCTCCCCTGTGCCTCCAGAGTCCAGGACACCCACCTGGCAGGGGCTGTGGGGGCAAGGTGATGCCCAAATTCCTTCACATTTGTCACAAGTGTCCACAGTGTTGTGATTTCAAGGCAGGGTGGGTGGCCAATGTATGTCACCCAAGACAGCACGATCCATATGTGAATGGTCCAGTAGCTGAAGTCTCTGTGAAGCTCAGGAGATCAGCTTTCAGCTTAGACTTGCTGAAGGCAATGCAGATAACAAAGCCTATAAGAAATCATATTTTCATTCTAGCTTATTTCATGGTCCAGATGAATATCAACATAAATTGCTCTCCTCACATTCTTTTATTATAGGGATCATATTTTTTATTCCTGCAGTTCCACGCCAGGTCTGGCTGGAGGAACCACTTCAAGCCAGGGAGGGGAATGTCCTTCAGTCTTGCCCTGGTTTGAGCTGCTGAGAAAACCAGCTCCCTAGGTGGTGGAAATCCAGAATGAAAAGCATTTCTGTGCTGTGAACTGCAGAGCCAACAACAAGCTGCTAAATCAGTCTCCCAAGAACTCAGAAAAAACACAGGGCTACAAGTGATTATACCTTCAGTCAGTCTTTGCCTACATGAGGAGAAAGTCATTGCTTGCTCAGGAAGGTCTTGGAGAAGCCAAGGATTTAAGCAGGTCAATCCCAGGAACAGTAAAGGTCTCCAAGCCTGGCTAACATTCTCCCTGGTAAAGGTGAGGTCTCACATTCCCCATTTAGGAACCAACTCTGAAAGCAAAGGGTTAGATGAATATTGGGTTTCACAATCCTGTGGGAAACTGGACTGAGGGAGCTTCTGCCTTTATTTTTTTAGGTCTATTCTCCTTCCTGGAAGTGAGGAATTACTGGCTTATGTGCAAATGAAGTCTGTTAAGAAAAATCTCTCAGTGCCTCCATAACATGCCTAAATAAGTTGCTTGACAAAGGAGTGTACTAGCCCAAGTACCATTTTTTACGAAGGTGCTCTTCTATGCAAATGGAGATGAGCCAGGGAAATGCATGGCAGCACATGCCCATGGTCCAGCTGTAATTGCAGCTACTTTGGGCCATGCCTGCATGCTGCTCCTCCTCCGTACACTGCTGCATCTGCCTCCATGCAACCAGCTGTGATGCTCCGGCTTTTTCCTATAGCTGCCTGCAAGTTGCTGACTAAGCACAAGCAGCGTGTGAGCTCCCAGATGGACAGCTACCCCCAAAATAACTGACCCACAGTGGATGTGGACTGCAGCAGGGCTCTCATTTAGGAAGAGCCAGGAGCTGCAGAGCTAGCGGGAAGGGAGCAGATTCCCCTGTGATTTACCTGGCTGCCAGGTGTTGCATGCAGCCTGTGCTGCTTGGGGCAGCCGCTCCGGCACTGCCACCTGCAAACACAGGAGTGAGTCAAACATGGCTTCAGATTTCGGGGGTTAACTTTCTTCTTCTCTCAAGAAAGTTTCTGCTTTCTGTGAAGCATCTGGAAAACCAGATATCTAGAAATGGCAATGTATCGGGCCAGCCATGTTGCTTAGGGGAGTCCACATGGTTGCCTTTTGGAGTGGGCTCTCTACCAAGGTAATGCTTCTTACAGGGCACTCTGGAATTGCTGTAGCAGGAGAAATGGGAAAAGAACAATAAATTTTTGGTTGAAATTTGTCCTGGCAAAGAAAAGGCTTTTGTGTGGCAAGATACACCCTACATGAGCCCAAAAGGAACCTGTGCAAGACCAAAAGCTTGAGGTGGCTGAGCAGTTTTTGGCTGTGCCCTGCCTTCAGGGCCTGTCACTGCCTGAGCTGAGCTGCCCCACCAATGTGATGCTTTTCTGGCTGCCCTGGGTGCGACTTGGCATTCTCGGCTGCGGGCGGCATTCCTCCTCCTTCTTGGGCAGATTGCCTCGCTCAGGGCAGCATCCCCCTCAAGAACTGGTGGATTACCACACTGAACTCAGAGCCCCTGGTTCCTGGCTCTGCAGAGGGCTCCTTGGAGGGCCATGACAAGTCCCCCCATTGGATAAGAAAATAAACTCATGGCCAGGGGAAAACCCAAAATGTACTTCACTAGGACATCTTGTATCTGCCTGAATCTGGCTTTCCGTGGAAATGACTGGAAATATCCTGTGGCCTGGAGCAGATATCTCCTAATTGCTGGGTGACGTCTCCACTGGAAAAATTACTTCTGCTTAGGAGGGAGCCTGTCTATACAGGTGTCACGGTTTAGGCCCAGCTGGCAACTAAGCACCATGCGGTCACTCACCCTGGTGGGATGGGGAGAAGAATCAGAAGAAAAAGGCAAAAACTCATGGGTTGAGATAAGGACAATTTAATAGGACAACAGAAGGACAGAAAAAATAATAACAACAATAATACTAACAAAAGAATATATAAAGCAAGTGATGCACAATGCAATTGCTCACCAACCGGAACGCAATGCTCAGCCCGTGATCCCTCCTCCCCACCCCCACACCCCCCCATCCCCCTACCCCCAGCCAGCTCCCCCAGTTTATATACTGAGTATGAGGTCATACGGTATTGAATATCCCCTTGCCTAGTTCTGTCAGCTATCCTGGCTGTGTTCCCTCCCAACTTCTTGTGAAAATTAACTCTATCCTAGCCAAACCCAGGACAACAGGATGGCTCCATGTCAGCATGACAGCACACATACCAAGAAGTCTTTATTCCTAGTCCTGTGCCTCCAGCCCTTGAGATGCCCAGGCAACATGGCAAGCCAGAGGACATTAGGAGGTACCTGCTGAGTTTCCCAGTGTGATCTGCACCCTGACACAGATGGGCATGAAGTGCCCCCAGCATCAGACAGGATTCACACACCAGATAGGGAGTGTTGAAATAATCAGACACAGCTGCAGACCAGCACCAGCAGTCCTGGAGGCAGCAGGAGGTCGTCCTATGCCAGAGCAAACTTGCCCACTGGCTGGCCGAGCCTGGTGTCCGTCCCGTGGTCTGCCCATCTGCATCCCAGGCTCTCTCACCACCCCATCCTGAGCTGGGCACCTCTCAGGCACCACAGGCATCCTGAGAGCCTCTGCTGATGGCTTTCAAACTTCTTCTATGTATTTCTTACAAAATCATCTTTTCTTTGGAAATAGCCATTAAGACCAAAAGCAAACAAAGGGGAAAGGCCAAAGCAAACAAGCCCCTCATTTTTTTAAAAAATTGCTTGAAAAGGCAAAATATTTCATTTTGGCTTGAACATATTTCTATCCTGTCTTTCCTGTAAGAGTAAGAAAAACAACAAACAACAAAAGCAAAGTGAGGCTCCCCAGCAAGAGCCTATTGTCATACTGCATGCATCAATTCTCTTCTTCCATGTTTTCAGTTCAAAACACAAAGAAACCGAACAAAAAACTGTTTTCCAGGTGTCATCTGCCTTGCTTAGACTCAGGTGTGTGGCCAAAGAGCAGGATCCCCGATGGCCAGGGGGACAAGGACAGACTTATGAGGGCTGGCCTCGGCAGCATGGAATGGAGAGCCCAAAGGCAGCTCCTTCACAGCTGAAGGTGAGCGAAGCTCATCCCCACCGCTCCCTTCTCTCCACATTTCTCCGTGTTGTGTGATTTCAGAGGCTCTGCCTTGCGCTCCCCCAGCTCCCAGCTGCTGTCAGGTTTCCAAGCAAGCTTTACTGCTGCATGTGTTTACTAAATAGGAATTGCCTAGAGAAAACGTCAATATTCAAGCACTTTCTCCCCTTCAGAACATGATGCTCTTACTTAGCTCAGCTGAGGAGTCACTTGTGCTTGTTTGAAGGACGCCCAATACAATTGCCGCTTCTCCTCAAGCCCTTTGCTGAGTTCACATATTGAACACACAAGTCTCTTCCCTTTCAATCCAGCCAGAATCCTATTAGCTACAACATTTTTACAATTCATGAGCCACACTAGGGGTTTGCTTAACACTCATTTGCTAGTCTTTCTAGCTCACTGGCAAGGTGTCCAATTAGTCTAAACAGCTCTTAGCTTTAGTAGAGTTAATTGTTTCACATTGCACAGTGGTGGCTGGGGAGTGCCCTAAATTTCCCAAGAGGATTTTCAATTATTGCTGCTATGCTGCTGGTACTCATTCTCCTTCCCCTCCCTGAAGTCTCCCATCACCTCTCGTACGTGTTTTCTTCCATCGCAGCATGAGTGTACCACCAGCATTGCTCATCCACAATTAACATGCAACTCTTGTAACCAGTCGTGGGGGATGAACTGCAAAAATTGGTTTCCCCCCATTCTTCTGTTTGTCTTTTCTGAAGAACCACTTGTGGACTCTGGCAGAAACATGACTGGCTCGTATTCCCAGCCTCTGCAATTATGTGAACCATCGTTAGTGAGCAGAGAAATGGGCACAGAAAATTAGAAGCACTTGGAATTTGGCTTGTAATGTTTTACTAAGAGCCTGAAACCATGTTATTCAAGGCATGTAAAAAATGGCTGTATGCATAGGCATAAGTACAAAGCATGTTTCCCTACTGGTCATGGTTTAGGTAGAGACCTATATCTAAAACCCAAGGTGCAGAGGCTCAATTTCCCCATCCCAGGCAGGGACTCTCATTACATGACTGTCATGCAAAAGGTGCATTTACATCCCTCACGGAAAGTTGCCAGAGGCTGGTCCACATGTCCACAGGGGCTGGGGCCCTGCCTGGCCTTTCGGGGCGGGGGGGGACACGGCATCGTGCTCACACTGTGCCCTGCAGCATTGCCGAGTTTCCCATTTTCTCAATTCATGATACTCTTCCAGCAAACCAGGGGGTGTTACCCCAAATAATGGACTTTTTCTTTGATGAATAAACTGGGAAACTGGACACCTCTCCAGTGCCACTGTCCCCCCAAACTAGCCTCTTTGTCAGGGTTAGAGAAAGAAAACCTTTCAGTTTAATCCAATCTATTTCTTGGGTTCCATTTAGTCCTTTAACACCTTTTCCTCCAGTTAAGCTCATTCTTAAATTTAAAAACTCTCTAGAAATTAAAAAAAACCCCAAGTCTTTAGACACAAAAGGCTTTGCTATGAAAGCCTGCTAATGAAACGTGCTGCTGATTCTAAAGCATTTCATCTGGGAAATTCCCGGATGAGATTTTTCAATGTTTTTTTCTTTTTTTAATCCTCCCTACCTTTTTCTGGCTGAAATTGCCATTGCTGTTTCAAGGCATTCTTGAATATTTGCTGTTATTTACTCCTTTTCCTCTGAAGTGAATTTTAAGCCTGTGCATGGTATGGAACAGCACAATAAAACCATATGGCAGCAGCCCCTTCTCATCAGGGATTTGGATGGAGATAAGGAGCTGGAAGGGGCACGGAGAGACCCGAGGGGTATCTTGGCACTGCAGAGCTGTCTATGCAGAAGCTGTCTTCATCACTCTGAAAAATGACATGAAAAGTGGCCGTATTCTGTACAGTGATCCAAGAATAAGAAAGCCCCAATGAGATCCAGACCTCAGCTGGAAGATTGTAACAGACCTAGAAATGGGAAAAGATTGAAAACCAGTGGACAAGCAGCCCTGCAGAGGGGCAGGCTGTCCCACTAGTGGAGATTTCATCCTGCAAAAGGGAACAAGCTCTGGCTGGCAGAGGATGGACAGGGTGAGCCGTGCAAAAGTGCCTTTCTGAGGCAGACTGGAATTTGGACATGACCAATTTTCTCCAGACTCCTAAAACAGCCCTTCCTCTCCCTGCCCCTTATTTCTGCAGCTTATTGCCATACGAGGCAATGCTGCAGCAACGCAGCTCCATCTCCTGCTTCTTCCCCCCCTCTTTTCACAGTTGCTTCCCGCCTTTCTTTCATTCTTCCACTCTTTTTCTTCTCCTTTTTCTTTTCATTTTCTTCCTTCCTGCTGCTGGGGTTTTATCTTTGACTTTTAAAAATGGAACTTGGCTGTAAAATTCACCGTATAGATTATCCATTTTTCAAAAGAGTGCTCTTGACATTATGTGGGGAGAGAATTCAGGAGGAATATATATAACTACAATCGAGCAAACAGCAAAAACGCTTCCTCCAGAGAGTTCCTCACAGTTCACTAAGAAAAAACAAAGCCTAGACACTGAATCATAAACCTCCAGCTTAATTATAGACACACAGCAGCATGGTATCGCAGCGCTGATGTTAGTGCAGCACAGCTACTGCGTGTGTGTCTGCCCAGCATAGGCAAGGAGCTGATGGAGCGCTGAGCTAAGTAATTCTTCAAAAATACTCCATTTAGGAAAAGAAGCGGAAAGAACTACTAGCAATTTCAGTGTGTCAAGGAACTGGGCATTTCATCTGGGGGAGGGAGGTGGGGAATCAGTCAAAGTGTTTTCATCAATGGGGGAAGAAAAATGGGATGAAAAGAAAAATAGTAGGAATTTGGAGGCAGAGGGAAGCTAGGAGAAAAAGTTCAGTTTAAAATCTTCCTTCCCATGAGAGGGGCAGCGCAGAGGTAGGGGGTAATGGGTGGCAGCCATTCGGTTGAAGTTGTGTGAACTGACTCACTTTTAGAATAACTGGTAAATAAATTTTATAAATTAATTATGTCTTATAAACTTGAGAGAAGGAAAGGTTTTATTCAGCCTTTGACAAACAATCATTTCTCATTTAGGAAAAATCGGCCCCCGTGGTGCTCTCTGGCCTGGACTTTTGGAGGGGTGGCACTGCCATGGTCCTGGGTGAACCCTTGGAGGTGGAAGCAGGGGCTGAGCTCGGATGTCCCTACCCTCACTTCTGGCCAGGGGCTGCTAGCACTCCTGCCAAGCGTGAGAGTTGTACACTTGTGCCTCAACCTTGGGCAGTCGTATTTTGGCATCTCAGTGAAAGCCCACCTTCCCTGGCAGTTTAGGATGCAAGAGAGGATCCAGGGGAGGCGGGGGGGTTACCGACACCGGCTGCCTCCTGCTATCCCCACTGAGGGGCTGGGGACCCCCAAGAAGGGGTTGGTCAGGCAGGAACAGGGGAACAGGATGCAGCAGCCAGGACACCCACCGAGTCCTTCATTTCCCTCTGAGCAATCTCAGACAAAGCCCAGAAGGTTGTATGGCATATACCTGTGCTGATAAACAAACACCAGCCAGCTTCCCATGGCAAGTCTGTACATTCCATATCAGAAGTTAAATGCAGTGTGTTTTACCTCCTTCACGCTGTTTTTAAGAGCTGAAGAGCAGTGTTGTTCTTCCCACAGACCTCTCCAACATCTGAGTGGGAAGCTGTCACATTGCAGTGCACTTTTTCTTTTTACTTAATTACATAACTGATAGAAAAGGCACAGCCCCTGATCAAATGTAAGGCCTAACCAGGTACCATGCAGAGAAATAATGAAGAATGTCCCTGCTCCAAAACATTTATATTTGTAGGACAGGTTATACACAGCTCAAGTGAGGAGGGAAAGGAAAGAGACACCGAGGGACTTGTATCAGTGCAATGATGTCTCCATAGGGCAGCATGTTTAATAGTACAGCATTAGCATCCCAGGGAACCACTTGCCTTCTACCAGGGAGAGAGTAGCTTCTGATCATCCCAGCACTCTTCTGTCACAGCTGTGCTGAGGACTGGTGGAGGTTCTCAAAGCTAAAAGAGAAAAACCAGGCACTCGCAGCACTTCTCTTTAGGCTGCCCCAACTGCAGGTCCATCCTGCTCCATCCCTTGCAGCCATGTTATCCTAAGGAGACATTCACCAGATGGGTCAGGCTGCTGGGTTTGGTTCTGGGGAAAAAATTCAAGCAAGTAACAAGCATTGAGGACAGTCACCTTGGAGGTACCCTGGGGACCTCCTTTTTCTCATCTCTGAACTCTGCTAGGGCCATGCCCTGTACCCAGGCAGAGCAGCTGGTGCCTACCAGAGCATCTGCAGGAGCCAGAGCTGCCACCGGCAGGAGGCTGGGAAAGCACAAGGAAAGGTGTTAGGAAATCCTTAAAAAAACTGAGCAGATTGTCTGGGTCCTGGAGCGGCTGAGCTTCCTGCTGGTAGTTCATCCACTGGACCCTAGGCTCCTTCTCTGTAACTTGGCATCAGTTTTTGCACAGCAGAGAACTGAGTTCTTTCCCCTGGCCTCTCCCACCCCTCAGTTTCAATAGCATTTCATCTTAAATCCCAAACCTGTGATCTCTCTCCCCATTACTCCTTCGATCATGCTGGCCCACTGTTTCTTGTCCTAATAAAGGCGCATATTTAGCAGCTCAGGAGGAGCTAATGGGCAGGTTCTTCCATCATCCTCAGAAACATTAGTGCTCACATCTTCCTTCTCAGTACGGCACATTTGTATGTTTAATTTAAGAAGGTTATCTGTCAGAAGCGATATCTCAAGGTAGCACTGAGCTGGATAAATATGTCAGAAACAATAGCTCCTGCTGTGAGAAACAAATGTTCAGAAAATTCATAGTTTGGAGGATCTCAGGACTGAGAAAATCAGGCCAGACTAACATCTCTGTTTCAGAGTCGCTCACTGCACTCTCTCCATCCCCCTCTGGTACTATGGCCCTAACAGCAGCGAGGGGCAGATACCAGCCTGGTTGCTCCTTCAGCTCAAAGAGGGAATAGTCCCTTGGGGAGGACAGCAAGGGGGTGATCCCATTCGGCATATTCATTCAGCTCTTGGCATAGATGGGAAATGATCAGAGAAAATGGGACTTAGACCCAGAAAGGAGTCAGCTTTGGCTTTAGATCCCGGGCACTTGAGTCCTTGCAGAAATGGTTTCCTATCAAAAGAGCCCAGAGGTGTTTACCCTTTTAGATGCAGATGCAGGCAGCGGTACCACCCTAGTTCTCAAGTGCAACAAAGACAGAAGTGTTCTGGTCCAGATCTGTGCATAGCCAAGACTGTTGTCTACTTGCCCAACATCTTCTGAAGCATAAAAGGCCAAACAGTAGATCAGATGGTCTGCCCCCAAAGAGAGAAACCATAAATTATGGCGGCCCTGTGGCCATATAGAGGCTGCAGTCACATAAGGTAAAGGGGGCTCTAGGGGGGCCACAAAAAGTGGCTGGTGGGGAGAAGGGCATGACCCACCTGCCACATTGGTGAGGAGCGGAAGCTCTCATTCATGCTCAGCCCCCCCCAGTAACTGACCATGGCAGGACTAGTTTGCAGTGGTGCAAGCTTGTGCTTTCTAGTAACCATCCCACCACCTGGTTCACTTTGGGGGCTATCTGATCGATCCATCTGCTCTGATTTGTCTCAGACCCTCAAGCTCTTTGGGTCCAACTTACCATCTGCAGAGCACCCGGCATAAGGTGGGGCGGGCTGCCCTAACTCCTCTGGATTTCCAAGAGTTACTGCAATGAGAAAAGCAAGCCCTGGATTACAGAGAGCACAACTGCAGTGCAAAACCTGGCTCTTCTGAAATACAAACCAGCAAGGATTGCACACAAGACCCTGGTAAATATGTGAAAAAAAGTAATCTCTAAAGCTGGCAAGAGAAGGGGACATGTCCTTCTCTTTAATCCCACACTAAGACCAGTGGAATTAAATATCTCCATAGCAAATAAAGTGAGGGATGATAAAGCTGGGGGAGATGCAGCCTCTCACAGCCCCTCCTGGCTTCCAGGGCAGAGCGTGACCCCTGTTGACCAGTGCTGAGAAATTAATCCTATGCTGGGAAAAGCAGGAGCAGTCACAGCCCCAGCATAAACAAAGCCAGTTCAGCTTTTGAAGATGAATACCTTAATCCTGGAGGTCGGTAGGCTAATGGCAAGAAATATCAAAGTTAAAGGTGGCAATCGCTTCAATCAGGTAAGTGATTAAAATCAGTCTTTGAAGCGCCCAAAGGCCCCCGCTGCTGCTGTCAATAAGGAAGAGGAAAAAAAGCCAGCCTTGGGTTAAGCTCAGCCCTTCAAAGTGTTTCCAGCTGCTGGGGAGCTCTGCAGCTGCACCTCAGAGCAGAGCACAGCCCTGCTCAGTGGGTGCTAAAATAGCCCGGGTCCCCACCTACCTCCAACACAGCAGGGGACATGGTCACTTCACCTGAAGGATGCTCCTGGGTGGAGCAAACTCGGGGGTGGGGGGCAAGTGGTCTGTTTTCCCCTTGTTTTCCCTTCCCTGAAAGCATGGAGTTCAAAGCCCACATTCGACTGGTGGTAAGAGCTGAATCTGGAGGATCTAGTGTCAGATGAAAGATGCCAGAGCTGCATGATGAAAGACACTGCAGGCTTTCCCCACTGGATCAAACTTGCTCAAAGAGCCACCCAGGTTAGCTTTGTGCTGGCTTTATCCCAGATCAGTCACTTGTCTGCATCACTCTCACATCAGTGTGGTCACTGCCTGTCCTCCTGGTGCCAGCAGAAAGCCATCATGAGGACTGGTTTTATCTTCTAACTGCAGAAAGGTGGTCAGATGCTGGTAACAGATTTGTACCAAGCTAGTGCTGCAGGATGATGCTCAGGTTTGGTTTTAATGGTTATGGAGAGAGGCTCATCTCACTGCATCCGTTACAGGGCTTAGGAGGGGAACAGCCTAGTCCAAGCAGGACCAGTGGTGAAGAAGATGAAAATGTCCTCTAGTGATGTCAGAATCTCTCTTTGACTCCAACGGGAGCTGTGATGACTAGCTAGGAGTAGTTACCCAGTTCTGAGATGGTAGCTACAACAGCTGGAGCCAATCCCAGGCCCAAGCAATCAGCGGTGCAGGGTCCTCCTCACCTCTGTCTTCTGCATGTCACTCATAGTGGCTCCCACCCAGGAACGCGCCCAACGTGTCACCACCACCTCGAGTAACTACTTCAGGTTGTTCCTTCCTGTGCAGAGGCATTTCATCGTAGTCCTTGGAGGACAGGAGCCCTTTCAAAATGCAGAACTGCTTAGCTAAGATTTTGGTTGGTTGTTTTTTTCCCCCAGACCCCAGCCACTTGACCTGCCTGATCTTTCAAACCCTCCAACTCCATCATTTTATCCTGCAAGTGCTCTGAACCAGCCATGTGCATTAGCAGGTGACGGACAGCGTGAGTGGAGAGAAACGATCTCAGGCTTCAGAGGGACTGCTAATTGTCCCATAAAGTGTGTGGAAAGCAATTCTTTGCAGGTTTTTGGGGAAGTGCTGATCAAAACCACCACCTGTATAAGGCAAGGCTTGCGTCTTTATTTTGCAAACGTGAAATAGCACTGAAGTGGAAAAACTTTGTTATTCTGCCTGTCCACGTCCCTGTTCTCTCACGGAGCCATTGCTCAGTCTTATTTGTGGACTGATACAGAAATGTTTTGTTGCTTCCAGTGCAATGCAGCTGTGAAAAGGGTAGTTCATTTACTGCTGCTGCTACCAATAGCACTGCTGCAGATTGCTGGCAGCTAACAGAAAATTCACAGAATATTACTTCTGGAGAGATTTCTTGTAAATTTATGTGTTTTATTATAAAATTCACATCTCCCAGGAATGCACATCACAGGAAAGCAGTGGCAACATACAAACAGAATTAAAGTTATGGAATAATCAGGGTTTCTAACAACTGTTTTTGAAGCAGAAGATGGATTGGGATCTGTCAAAGCCTGTCAAATGCAACTGAATTCAAATAATTATGAACTGCATTTAATGTCATGGGGCTGACCCAGTTTGGGGACATTACAATAGAAATGGCAATGATAACCTGTGGTGAAGGATGTCCTCAGTCAGTCCAAACCTTCCTCCATATTCTCAGTTTCCTGCAGCATGCCCTGGGAAATTTTTCCATGATCCCAAATCTGGTGAACACTGCATGCAGAAATAAAGACCGTCAGCACTTCACTGACAGGACCACACGCAGCGATCCTGGGCAGTGCTCATTTGGATGTGTGTATGGATTTACAGCTGTATGCTCTTGCACATACAGCTGCATATATGCCTCTGGGTACTTCTGTTGCTTTAACAGAAGTAATGTTTTTACTGCATTTGCTAGTAACACCAAGTTACTCAGAGCAGTAAAGAAAGGAGTTGGCTGCAAAGAATTGCAGAAAGACCTTAGAGACTGGGTGATCAGGCAACCAAATGATGGATTAAGTCTAATATGGATAAATGTAAAGTGATGCACATGGGCTAATAAGCAATTCTGTATTTCTAATATTAGGCTCTGAGCATGCAGGATAGGGATCTTGAGGCTATAACAGATTGCTCTGTGAAAACTCAGAAATGGTCAAAAAAGCAAATGGAACAATAGGAATTATTAGATAACAAAATACAGAACATCTATTTTGGTGCTTTATGCCACTGCATAAATTCATGGCTTGCCTGCATCTTGAAAGCTGGGCACAGTCTGGTCTTTCTGTTTTGAAAAGAATAAGGTGGAAATGAAAAAAAGTCCAGTGGAAAGCACCAAAAGTCATCAAAGGTATGAAATGGCTTCCAAATGAGAAACAGCTAAACAGATTAGGACCTTTCAGGATGGGAAACAGAAAAACCAGGATAGAGAGAGAGGCACAGAAGATGGAATGTGGCACAAAGACAGTAAGTAGAAAATTACTCTGTGGCCTATTCTGATGCAAGAATTTGGAATCATTAAGTGAAACCAGTAATTGAAAGGTTCAAAATGGGAAAAAGGAGGCACTCTTCACACATCACACAGCTCAGCTGTGGAACTTCTCACTGCAGGAGCCTGCAGATTCGAAATTTTAGATGTGTTCCAAAAGCAGCTGAGTGAGTTCATAGAAGAATAATCCATCGAAGGCCTTCAAATTCAACAAAAACCTGAGCCTCTGGCTCAGGGCATGCATGAGCTGCATGTTCCTGGCTCTTGGGACAGTGATCAAAGGAGGTATCATTATATGTGCTCCCCCTCACTTGCAGTCAAAGGCCGATACTGAGCCCGGTGGATTTTTGCTCCAGTCTAATGCAGTTGACCTCAACTAAGCACAGTCAAGGAACACACTCTCTGATGTCTAAAAGCACTTTAATACAAATTTATCTCCTTTTGCTCAGGTTTTATGCTTGCAAGCATCCTATCTTGCACTCCTGGCAGTGTATTTGGGCATAAGGCTGGGTGGATGCTCAAGGCGAAGCTCAGCAGCGTGAGGTGGGGACAGAGCTCTGGGCATGGAGCAGCATCTCCCCCGCTGCCACTCTCATCTTCCCAAACTCATCTCCAGTCACCACAGGAAGCATCTTGCACATCCTTTGACCCTCTGAGTACTAACTAAAGCTCATGGCTGGTGACAATGCGGTATATAGTCAACACCAAAGTGTGGCAGGGTTTTATTGTGCAGGGTAATAGGCTCATCATTTCTGTTTGAAGAAATCTAGCCTCAATGTAATGCTTTACATCCTTGGGGGGGTGAAGGGGGAGGATGACAAGGGGGGAGATGGGAAATGATAGTTCATTTAAATATATGTTTTAATCAAACCCTGTAAATTACTTGAAGTGATGTTTTAACAAGATACAATTGCAAAAGCTGAGCAATGTTTCTATCATTATGCTGTTGTAGTTTTTTTTTTTTTTTTTTTAATTTAACAACCAAAATACAGAATTCAATTTACAGGGCTTTAGCCATGGTAGATGAATTTTTATGGGACAAATTCACACTCCAGTTTTGCTATCAGGTTGCACTACGAGGAGCTGGGCCTTTTTATTATTATTAGACCAGGCTGTCAAAGCCAGTTATATTGCTCTCCTAAAACTAGATGCAAAATCACTTGCCTCTGTGCAGCATCAATAAAAACGGGGCTTTTCTTACTGCAAAATTCCTTTTTTAATTCATGTTAGAGGGAGTAGGATCATAATCTTAGCTTCGTCTTCTTTCACCCAAACGAAGTCACTCCTACAGAAGCTCTTCCAGGCAGATGAAACTGGTGCTTTGTGAAGAACTAGAGGAATCACAGAAATGTCAGCTGCAGGGGGTCTCTGGAGGTCTCTGGCCCAAGGTCCTCCTCAAAGTAGTACTAGCACCAATGCTAGACCAGGTCAGTCATGACTTTACCCAGCTGAGTCTTGAAAACCTCCAAGGATGGCGATCCTGTGGCCTCTCTGGGATTTACTCCAGTGCTGCACTATCCTTCCAGCAAAGAAATACAGGTGAAAGTGTGACACTGCTCCCTGCAGGAAATAAATGGGGCAAAAATGTCAGCATCTTCTAATTAATACTTCTACTTTTCCTAACAACCTCCCTGGTGCAACCGCCAACTTGCACCTGAGCAGGACATGGTTGCTAGCTTGAGCTGCATGCAGAAGCAATGGATGAAAAACTTCATTTTATTGCATCAGCCAGCAAGTAAAGGTGTTTGAAGCACCTGGCCCTTTCAAGCAGTCTGAATCACCATTCAAACTTGAATTACTGGGTGGGATACTAACACCTGCCCCAGAAAATTTCCAGCAGAAGAAACCCTATGTTGTGGTTTAACCCCAGCCGGCAGCTCAGCCCCACACAGCCACTTGCTCACGCCCCCTGCATCGGGATGGGGGAGAGAATCAGAAGAGTAAAAGTGAGAAAACTCCTGGGTTGAGAGAAAGACAGTTTAATAGGGAAAGCAAAAGCTGCACATGCAAGCAAAGCAAAACAAGGAATTAGTTCACCACTTCCCATGGGCAGGCAGGTGTTCAGCCATCTCCAGGAAAGCAGGGCTCCATCATGCCTAATGGTGACTTGGGAAGACAAACACCATCACTCCCAACATCCCCCCTTCCTTCCTCCTCCCCCAGCTTTATATGCTGAGCATGACGTCCTGTGGTCTGGTATATCCCTTGGGTCAGTTGGGGTCAGCTGTCCCGGCTGTGTCCCCTCCCAACTTCTTGTGCACCCCCAGTCTCCTTGCTGGTGGGGTGGGGTGAGAGGCAGAAAAGGCCTTGACTCTTGTGTAAGCACGGCTCAGCAGTAACCCAAACATCCCTGTGTTATCAACACTGATTCCAGCACAAATCCAAACCATAGCCCCATACCAGCTACTGTGAAGAAAATTAACTCTATCCCAGCCAAAAGCAACACACCCTACTTTCGCCCTGGTCCAGGTAGGGCAGCACAGATGGCTGCGTTCAGAAAACAAACATCACATCCAATGCAAAGGCTTCCACAGACACCAGCATTTGCTTTCTGCCTCCACGCCAAGAGCAAGGAAAAATATCTTCAAATCAATGTTAAAGGCCAGTTTCCAGTGTTTGCTCTTCCTTTGGAGAGAATAGTACCAAAACTGATACATTTTGTTCCCTTACCCAACATTTGCTATGGCACTGTCAAAGTCATTATCATTAATCAAATTAGGTGTAAGAATCTAAATAAAAAATGTGCATAGTAATTTATGCAGATTGCTGTGTAAGCTTTTAAAATGCTGGACTGAGGGAAAAAACCCCAACAACCATATACACAAAATAAAACCTGCAGCTTTCTTCGCTCTAATTAAATCTGTCCTGCTCTGCCTGCAGGTGCATAGACCCTTTTGCTCATCTCTTTCTGTGATCGTATTCTGTGCAAAATGACAAATTAATAACTTGAATAACAACAGTTCAACAGAAACAGCCTGATTACAAATCTTGATAGAAAAAGGTATTGTTGCAGGAGTGGTTTCCATTTACAATGCAGTAAATCAGATGTCTCTGAAGGAAGAAAAGTGCAGTTTAAAAACTTATTTAAATGAAGAAACGGTAAATAGGAGAGGCAGTGCCCATTTCTCTTATTATATGGGTATGATCCAGCTACAGGAAAACCTCAGCAGAGGAGCTGGTTCAATTTACTGTTATCAGAGGGGATTAGAGCTGAAGATCTCTGATAGCCACAAGAGCTTTCCTGTGTTATTAACTAGGCTTGGCGGTATTTTTCGTCCTTTAGAACACAAATGAAAAACCTCTTCATTTGCAATGCACGTTGGATATTTCCTGCTTTCATGCAGCATTTCTCCACTGCAGTATTATGACGAACTTCTGCTTTGATTATACATATGCTTTGTGCATACGTTGGCAAGACAAGTCCCACAGTGTTTAGGTTATACCACATTTTGCCCAAAGCCCTAGCAGCTTCTGTAAGAAGCAGTCAATGGAGGGAGCTATGAGCTCTTCCCCTTGCTCAGTGGCTGAATCAGGCCCTGACATAATGGGATGTGGCCCTGGCAATCCCAAATTCATACCAGGGGCTTCCCAGCATGGGGCAAAGGGAAGGGGTTTCTCTGTTCTCCGTGATGGGGTTAATGGTATGAAACAGCCTCCCCCCTTTACCTGGCCAGCTATGCTTTAACTATAGGATGGCTGTTTCATAGCCAGCAGGAAATGCTTTAACAGGCATCAGTTCAGCAGCAGCAAGGAGCTCCCCATATCAGGAGCTGTCTCAATCCTGCAGATAGATCCGTGCAAAACCCTCCCACCCCGGTTTGTCAGCAGGGTGAGCTGGTGGGGCTGAATGAGCAATGCTTCTGCCCGGCTGCCCCAGGGGTCCGACCCTGCCCACCACTGCTTTCACCAGCCCCAGGCTCCTTTCTGCCAGTGCAGCCCCTTCCCTGAGCCCACAGGTCACCTCTGGGAATGTCTTGGGTGTATCTCACCCTTGTATTTAGTAACAACTCTCAGAAGACTGTAGATCCACATCCTGGCTTTCCCAGGGAGCAATGCAAACCTGCAACGGGAGAGTGACTCCCTCAGGAGCCATCCATCGCACTGGTCTGTGTGTACTGCTTTTATTTCTCCCATTCCTTCCATTCAAGGCGATTACAAGGACATCTGAAACCTACATGAAGGGCAGAAGCATTCATCTACCAGCCTTCCAAACACCAAAGGTAGTAAGACTCACAGAGTATAGCTAATATATTTATTTTTCTCCACCTTACACAGCCTGGATTGCCTCTTAGCAAAAACCTTTCCCATGAAGGGAACAGCACAACATCTTGCTCACCCTTTACTAAAGCCTTACATACATCTTAGGCAGGCCTCTCATTGCCCCACTGACAAAGAAAAAGGAGTGGAAATCGTGAGTATGTCCAGAGCTCTGCAGATCAGAGCAGTATTAATTTAATGTAAGAAAATAAGAAAGCTCCACGCCAGCCTTCCCAGTGCTTCACAGAAGAGTGATAGTTTTCCACAGATCTGGAATTATTTTTCAGATGGGTTTATATTTATATTGCGTGGAACGAAACGGCTCCCTCGAAAACATTTAGTAGAGCCTCTTCAATCTGATCGGGCAGCTGAAAATGCCATTCCTTTTCAGAGGAAAATGGGAGAAATTGTTTCACAAAATGAGGCCAAGCAATGATTGCATGCAGGCTGGTGTGCGGCTGAGCTAGGTGCTGGGGACGGCAAGCGGCCGTGGCACGTTTGGCAGCACCCACGGTGGCCCAGTTTTCCCAGGCACTGTGTCTGCCCCATGGGGGTTTCTCAAAGCAACTGCCAAATCCATTCATACAGAAATTGTCATCTTCTTATTTTGGCGTGGGCATAGGTAGGATCTCACAATGACACAGATCCCTTCACACAGGGTTGTGCATTTGTGCCCCTGCTGCTGTGCAGCACTTGCTGATGAGGGGGTTCAGTTCTCCTCCACTCCCTTGGGAAACCCCAACCTGTGCTAACAGTGAGCACAGTGACTGTCTACCCCAAAATCCTGAGCTGCTGGCAGATCCCAGCTCTGCTTTCAGTGTCACACAAGCTGTGAGAAGACACCTTGTGGTCTTTGGCACAGGCTCTACTTTTTCTTTTTTCTTTTCTTTTTTCTTTTCTTCTCTTCTCTTTTCTTATGTACTTTTCTGGTCTCTTAATATAAAGCAGAAAGCACTTCCCTTAATCATGTCCCTTTGCCATTCAGATATAAAAGTTGAACCATCTGAAGGCAGTTCCCTGGCTAAGAGGAGAGCAATGGAAGGGACTGACAGAAGAGGCAGAATTTCATGTTTGCAAAGATGAAAACAGAGAAGGGGAAGATCAGCAACTGTTTTGCACAGGAGAGGTGGTATTAACAACTAACCAGCTCCCAAAAGGGTCAGGGCACCACTGCTGCCCATGCATCCACAGTCTGGAAGAGGGCACACGCACAGAACCACCAGCCAGAGAAAGCTCCAGAGCCAGCCAGGACAGACAGTGATGGACAAGGAGCTGGAGGGATCCCTCCTTGCATAACCCACCCCAGCAGTAGCCCTGGCATGGCCAGTGCTGTAGCTACCACGTGCAGGTGAAGCAACTGTCCTGAGGTCCATGGTTTGCTGGGAAGCCCAACACCAGCCTCAGAGAGGGGGGAATATGGGGCAGGCATGGGTGGACGGGGCACCCCTCCCTCCCTCATGCCAGGAGCCATCCTCGGCACCACAAATTAACAAAGCAGGTCCCCCTTTGAGGGACCAATCCCACCTCAGTCTAATTCAAGGCTCTTTTAAACAGTTCCTTCCCAAGAGGCTTCCCCATTGAACATCCTCCTCATCCTCAGAACAAACAGGTTTTTTATAATTAAGTGCTAATCAATAGTGCCTGCATGCAGGGAACAGGAGACACGTGTGTGCTAAACCAGCCACCAGTATGCAGCCACCCAAGGAGGCCACACAGGGCTGCTGTAGGACAGTTTGGTTTAGAGCCAACTTAATTTAGGAGCTGCGTAACAAAATAGTAACATAAACACGAGCGCACATTGGACAGAAACAATTAGCAGTCTTTCATTACAGCAAAATGCAACACAAGGATTTTTTTTTTCCTTTTATGTCTCCATCCCTGTTCCCACAGCAGCTCTATTAAAAAGGTGATGATTTACTGCAGAATGTGGCATAAAACAATTGTAGTTTGCTGGAAGGCTCTCACTCTGTTCCCCACCCCTGTGACTAATGCCTGGGATTTAGAGATGTCCCTGGCTCTGCCCTGCACTCTGGCATGCTGTACACATCGATGAGCTCGGGTTGTGGGACCTGTCTCTACCTACCCATGCTGAACAGCCAGCCACAGGTCATGCATGGGCACTGGTGCAGGATAGTACTCTGCCATTTCCACTTATTTTCAGTTGATTTTTCTAACTGTGGCGAAGAGAAGGAATTTGTCCATAGGAGTGAATGGCGGTGCTGATGAGACAGTGGTGCATCCCATGTTCCTCCTCCTGGTTGATTTTCTCACCCAGAACAATGAGTCCTGGCAATGTGTTCATAAAAGCATCAGGTCCTGGAGTCATGGGTTTGCAAATTGTATGAGCTTCATTTTTCTCATGTAACTGAGGTTGTCATATTTGGGTTTATCAGGGAAAGCCAACATTGCTGTTGCCTTTCACAGGGAATCCGATGCTCAGGGAGGCAGACGATGGTGGAAGGGGACCCGGCAGCCAGACAGCAGGTCTCTTAGAGCCCATCTAGGGCACAGCCATCCACAGCTGTGGAGACATGAACTGCAAGATGCCTGTCTGGCCTCCGTCACTGCAACGTTATTCTCACAATGTTTCTGTCGGATACGGGAACAAGTCCAGAGAGGTAAAGAAGTAAATTGTGCAGATGACTGGAGCTTTTAAGCTGTAGCATAAAAAATTTATGTCTCTCAGATTAATGTTCACCTGCCGTCCAGTTCTGGAGATGTCCAGCCCCTTGGGTATCTCAGTACTCTATTTTAAAGGTCAATTCTATCCACAAGCAAATCTGGAAGCAGGGTATGTTCAGAGAGCCTAATTAGAGACTGCTATAGCTACAGGATCGGTGAGAAAGAAACCTCATGATAACACTGTCCTATTGTTCCCAGGGCTCCCAACCAGCCCAGACATCTTCCAGATGGTCTCTCTCATCCAAGGGATGAGCATGTGAGCTGCCTGGTATTTGGGGAGGAATTCTTTGCTTCCCCTTTGCTGCAGGGACTCCCACTCCACCAGCTCTGCAGGAGGAACTTCTCAGAGCTCCTAAGGGACCACATATCTCTTTTTAAGTCAACAGCAGACCCATGTTGAAGCTACATGGGTGAAAGTGTTTAGAAAGTGTTGCCTACACATACACATCGCTAGCGAGGCACTGGACCCTGCTGCACTCGGGAGAGGCCAGAGCAGCCCCATCCCACCTGCCTGACACCTGCCACGGCTGAGCAGGAGCACGGATCTTCACTCCACAAAATAAATTAAGATCTACTTAGGCTGTGTTTTTAAATCTCCATTCAGAAACAGAACACAGCTCAAAACTCCTCATAGACCTAATGCCTGAGTGGAGGATGGAAAATGTTGCTTTTGCTGTGTCATGATTTCTGATTAAAAATGATTAACTTGGAAAGCTACCCACTACATTTACCTGCTCACAGCTGTGAACCACCCAGCGATGCCCTGCATAAGCCAGCAACATTAGCGGAGCAATATATTCTAGCTGATTTTTTGTATGATAAATGGATGGTAATAAAGACAAGTGTGCAAACAAGCAGCAAACCCTGCCAGCAAACTACAAAACCCGGCCTGGGAGCATTCCGCAGCTTCTTTGCCTCTGGCTGTCCTTTCTCTCTCCCTGAGGAACTTGTCCAAGCCCTGGCCAGCACCCATTTCTCCCATACCCCTGGCTTAGCCTGGCCCACAGCAGCATGAGAGCAGACAGGTACTGAACAGCACTGCAACAGAGGATAAAAGCCATGACAAAGCCACCAGCCAGTAAAGTTTGGGCAGGCACACAAGCTTTCTGCACAGCCAGGTGTCTGCTGCCCAGCTCTCGCATCAGCACAGCGCCCAAGGGCCCAAGGCTTCAGTGAGCTTTGCATCAAGCTTTTTACTTAACTTCTCACCTTTATTATGCCCTTGCTCTTGAATTTAATAATGTATTTTTGTAGCCGTCAGATGCTATAAAACTAGCGTTCCTTCCATTTTTTTTTTCTTGTTTTAGAAATCCACCTGAAATCTAATACAAGGGGAAAAATAATATTATAGACCCACGATATCATAAATTGAGCAAGGACAGAAATTCTTTCATCCTAACCCTTCCAAGCACAAGCTTTCATTTACCCCAGACATACAACGTATAGGTTGGAACAAACTCATAAGTGGTAAATCACATCAGGTATTACAGCAAGCCTTGGAGAAAGAGGACAGTGAGCTATTATGTCAATGTTTTGTTTGTCTTTGTGAGTGTGCTGCCATCTTGCTGATTTGTATTCCCAGGGACGCAGCCCACTTGATCATGTCCCCATGGCAAGTCCCAAGGCAGTCATCAGCTTTGGGAAGGTGTTGGTTGGACACATGGCCCCACTGTCCTTCTCCATGCTATATGCTACCTCTGTGTCTTTTAGCTTTCTTTTTCCCCCCACTTTTCTTCAGATAGCAGTGGAAGTTGCACTATGGCGAGCAAGTCCTCAAGGGTTAGAAGGAGGACCCCAAAACCCAGCTCAAGCCCTCTGTGCCAGGACCCCCCAACTCCCCCAAATGCAGCTGTGGTCCAGGGACCACCATTTCTGGAGAAAGGCATGCCCACGTGCGTGTTCAATGTGAAGGGCAAAATTACTGCAGAAATGGGAATATTAGTTTATAGCTGTGAATATGTAGATATTTGTTCACTGAGAGAGAATCAGATTTATTTATTTAGGGTCCAGGCCTGAGTTTTTTGTTTGCATTCCCTAAACAGAGCAGGGAAAATGGCAGATTTTGAAGGAATATTAGAGAACTTCAAACCAGCTGATCCATTTTGGAGATCCAGTTCTGGGGTCCCCAGTAGAAGACAGACATGGACATACTGGAGCGAGACCAGCAAAGGGCCACAGAGGTGATTAAAGTCTTGGAGAGTTGGGTATATGAGGAGGGGCTGAGAGACATGGGATGTTCAGCCAGGAGAACGCTCAGAGGAATCTTAACCATGTGCATAAATACCTGAAGGAGGGAGTACAGAAGACAGAGCCAGGGCCTACTCAGTGGTGCGTGGGACAGGACAAGCTGAAACTGTGGTCAAACATAAGAAAAAAATGTTTTTCCTCTGATGACTGACAAACATGTCACCTGGAGAGCCTGTGGGTCTCCATCCTTGGAGATACTCAAAACCCAGCTAGACACAGACTGCTCTGCCTGATCCTGCTTTTAGCAGGGAGGTGGACCAGACCACCTCCAGATGTCCCATCCCACCTCAGCCACTCTGCAATGCTGCAGGGATTTCACTCCCCAGTGTGCTGCAGAAGCCTGTGACTCCCATGGCTAATCAAAGCCAATGTCCCAGCTCAGACTTTTCTCCCAAGCTTTTGGAACAAACTGCTCACAAACAATTCACAGAGCAGGAAGGAACATTAACAATCACCCAAGAAGTACTTTTTGAATAACAAATAAGCATGAGACATTCATAAACTGCTGGCAAACAATTTATGAGCAGGAGAAGTAGCCAAATTCATTAAATAAATTATACATTACATTTTATTCCCCCCTCAGCTCTATTAAAGATTATAAAACAGCATATATGCAGCCACAGATAAGGCTGAATTATCTGTCAAAAATAAGTGAAAGGATGTAAACATCCCATGAGCAGTCAACCAGTGGAAGTCATCTGTAAATATAGTATTGTATTGTATAATTACAATGATAAACTTAATACAACAGTCTAACAGCAAATACTCACAATTAGCTACCTAAAAATAAGCCAAGGATCAATAACCATTCATGGAGCTCAACTGACAAAATATTCCAATTATTATTACTGCACTTATTTCCTATTTATTCCATAAACTATGTTAAACATCTCATTCATCTCTTTCCTTAAAGAATGTGTTTGAGACAAGCCATCCTTTGTTCTCAGTTTGCCAGAGGAAAAGTGATGGAGAGCAAGCAAGTTAATCCTTATCAATCTTTTGTCCTCACCCCCCACCATTTCCTTCCCACCAAGGTGTTAAAATTTATATTTTGCTTTCACACATGCTGATATGAATTCAGTGTAACAGCATCAGATTTGCACTGATGTCACTGAGGATTTTCCTGTCCTGGGGGGAGAAGGCTAATGCTTCAATTTAAGTGTATGACAACCCACCTGCTCTCAGGGCTGCACAAAATGGGAGCTGAACACGCATCCAGAGCCAAGGGACATGAGGACAGGTTTGGTCTGATCATATCCAGTCTTGTCACCTAGGGAATCAGGTCAATCACAAGTGAGTGAAAGGCAAGGACAGCACAAGGATGTGCTTGCTTTGGCTGCCAGGCCATGCATTGGCTGCTCAGTGTGGACAAAGGATCAATCTTGTGTGGATGGGACTGTGTAAGAACAGTCTAGATGTTTTAGACCTAAGGTTCATGTAGGCCACCATCCTTGGTCTGACAGCAACCACTGCCAGACATCTAAGAGATAGTACAAACCCAGCAAATTTAGGTACTTCCTTGATGTATTTTTCAACCCTTCAGAGATCTGCAGCTTTGAGACAGAGGTGGTATTTTATATTTAACAGCCCTCCATGAATTTGCTTAATTTTTGAACCAAGGTAAACTTTGTCCATCTGCTGCTTCTGCAGCAAGGGTTTCTACAGCTTAACTGCACACTAAGGCAAGAGGACCTGTGTTTGCTTGGTCTTGAGCCTGTCACCTACAGGTTTCATCAGGTGGCAGCAGATACTACCCTGGAAGAGACAGTGAAATTTGGTCCCTATTCACCCTCTACACATCAATCAGGATTTTACAGCCCTTTGTAGATTTTTGAGGCAGGAATTTTCTGAAAAAAAGTCATTCCTTGCAGAACATATTTAATCATGTGTCTACTCATTACAACCTTTGGAATAGCTTCCACCAAGTTGCCTGCTGCAGGTGACAGACTATCACATGTAACTCCGTGGACCATTCCAATCCTTTTTAAAAAATAGCATCGTATCTGTCACTTTTCAGTCTGGTTTTGGGGCAGACTAGAGCAAAAGATTACACCCTACAGTGAGCAGGTCCGTTACTTCATTCTTGATCTTGAGAGCATGTGGATGATACCATCTGCTCCTGGCAATCTGCTGCTGTTCATCTTGTTATTTTTTCCTGTAACCTCCTCTAACAATTCTTCAATTCTACAGTGTCCTGTAAAGAGAGGCTCTGAGGTGCAGACCTCCCTGAGCCTTGATGGGCACAGATGCAAAACAAGCCCTGTGTTCTCCTGCTATGACTTTCCCTTCTCTAAGCACTCCTTTACACCTGGGTCATCAAAGGCCCTATGGGTCATCAAGTAATTTTCCAGCTCCTGAGGGCTGAACAAACCTTTTTTTAGGGTGTTAGGGGTTTTGTAAGCTGCTCCTGCACTTTTTCACCTTTTCGCGGGGGGGGGGGGGGGGGGGGGGGCGGGGGGCGGGCTGTCTTTTGAGTTTTTGCATGTAACCGGTCAATTGTTTGCATTCTCTTCTCAATTCCTTATCTGGATATCACTTCTCTTGATTACTGACTTGATGTTTATCTATGCTTTTTCTTTTTTGTTCTTTCTGAAGAGCTTGATGGGGGTGAAGGTTGAGTCTCCCAGTGGGAGTGAAAGGGCTGTGGCTGCTGGAGGGGAACTTCTCTTCTAGGGGAGCTTGTCAAGGAAAGGGCAGGACCTGGTGCCCTTAACTTTGCTCCACCTCATTCAATCCCACTCACCTGTGGGATTGTCATGGCCTGATTATGTTTTGGACATCTTGCACATGTACCCAGAGCACGTGGTTGCCCAGATTGTTGACCATGCAGTTGGCACATCTCTGCAATCAGACCCTTGCACAAACAGGAGAGGCAAGACGCTGTACGTACATTTCAGTTCCTAGAGCAACCAGCCTCAACTTTTCAGGACCTTAGCATTTCACAGCCACCATGGGAAGTGATTTTATTCTTAGCTATGGAAGAAAAAAAATACATACTCTGTTCATCACACAGATAAAATATTTGATGACTAACTTTTTGTGACATGTATATCCAGTTATGATTTCTGCCTCTATTCCTAAACTCATGAACGAAAATGTCATAACAGACATAAGCCATCATATATTTTAATGTCCTGGGAGACTAATGTCTCTACTGAAGAGTGTATATGGCAAGAATGTCTCATTTCTGAGGGTGCTTCATGTCAAGCGCTATTTTAGATTATCTTCTTGCAGCTAGGTTGGATGCCCTGTTGTTTCTTGGCAAGTACACACTCCCCGGGTCTTACAGTCCCAACACTGATAGGCAGCAGGATACATTTGCAGAGAATCTGAAGTGGCAACTCAGCCACTCATCCATCTCCTTAAAACTAGCCCTTTTCTTTCCTGCGATGCCACAATAATCACTGTTCTTCCATTTGGTGTTCACAAGTTTCCCTCTCCACAAAACCAAGGGGACAGTAACTCCCACAGCCACACATCTAGAGGCAGATGAGACAAGGCAGGGGAGGAGTGTGTGGGTCCTGTGGGGTTCGTGTTTTGTTGAGAGTGCAGCATGAGAGAAATATGTGGTTTTAGAAGCTTTCAGGATGTCCTGTTTTGGGGGAAGAGTCAGGTAGGTTCATGCATCATGAATTATCACATCATGTTGTGTATCCTCTGAACACAAGAGTCCTCCTGTGCTTTCATCACCCATGTTTTCCCATTAAGCCTGCTTAGCTCCTGGCAGACCCAAACTGGCTGACAAACCTTTACAGCGGATAAGAACCTGAGACACAGCAGCAGCCCCAGCTGTGGGGAAGGACTGATCTACTCCTGAAGTCCCACCAGCCTCCTCCTCTGCAGAAAGTTAGAAAAACCCAAAGGGAAAAATCCCTGATGCCCTTGCCGATGGAGCAGACATCACTCTGGGTTAACCTCTCAGCAACAAGGGTGGCTGAGTCTCTGCCTTCTTCAGTATGAAGCCAATTAATTTTACCAAAAGGAAAGAGGTATTTTATAAAAAACAGTGTTCCAGAATATCACACATGATACGCTTCTTAACAAAGGTACTGGGCTGGGTTATTAAACCTGAAAGACTGGTAGTAAAACACAGTTGCTCCACTGACAGAATGGTGTAGCAGTAGTGTAATCAATGTGCCCGCCCCAAAACTGAGACAGTCTTTCTGTACCAGTCACTGCTGTCCTTATCTAGTGCCCCGCTCCAGTAGTCCTCTGTTTTGCTTATCACAAAGATCTGCTGAGATCCCCTCTGACCCTGGACTTGAGTGGCCACTTGCATTTGCAATGAAGGTTTCTGACTGGCATTGCTATTTCTGGTCATTCTGGCTTCCTTGCTGGGAAACAATGCCGTTTACGGCACGGGGCAGATGAAATCATAATCAGAAGTTGACACCTTTTTACATCCTGCTATAAAACAGGCTGCAGGAGAAGAGCAATAAATCATTGTGGTGATCACCTCCTTCATACTGGACATGCAGGGTTTGAAAAAGAAGTGCTTCCCCCAGGATCGCTGCAGAGAAACAGCTGCTGGCTGACGGGGGATGTGAAGGGGACAGTGTCTCATCCAGAGCAATTTCTCTTCCACTGCTCAAAACCCCCTGACATCTTCCCCACGGGCTCTGCCAGGAAATTACCCACGACCTGGGCCATGTCCTCCCTCCACCACACAGGGCAGAGCATCCTGAGGCTTCAAAATGTGCTGGTGGCACGGTCTCCTGGCTGTGGGCAACAAACCCCTTCCTTGCCTGCCTGCCCCTCTTCTCCACCCACAGCTTTTGTCCTGCTCCCGTTCCTGCCCATCCCAACATGGACTAGGTGCTGACAGGAATGAGGGCAAAAACTGGCCAGGGCAGGTCTTATTGCATCCTCCCTTGGCCTCACGTGGCTTTTTTTCTTCTGAAAAGGCTGGGCACAGCCCTGGCTGATGGGTGGGAAGGGAGCTGGGGTCTAGCTCAGCCCTTCCCGGCTCCTCCAGTGGGATGGAGGGAGGCAGTGGGACTGGGCTGGCACCACGTCCACTTGTGCATTACTGAGACATCTTGGGAGAAATTCACATGTTGGTAAGGGACCCAAGCAGGGAACATTTGTCGTTCGGGATGTAATGAAAATGCTTTAGTTAAAAAAAATAAACCCAGCTTTAAAAAGAAGCATGAGATGGATTCATTCCAGAATTAGTCAAATACCTTGCTTTGGGGGAATATACTTCACTTCTCTTTTAACTTTAATATCACATTAGAGACTGTTTTCTGGGATGGTGGATACTGTATTCTGAATACTTTATCGCCAGACTCTGAGAGCTAGTGAAGTGTTTTGGATAATAGAAATGAATAATGTATCATGCACTCATTGCCTACCAGACTGATTTGTTTACTAATAATTTAGTTTAAAGTACATTATTGTTTTACTACTCACACACTGATTTACTTCCAAACACTGACTGAACAGATATCATTAAATTAGAATAATTTTTAACTCTAAAAATATATTGTTTACAATTTGCTCCTTAGCAAGGCATTTGGTCTGAGCTGCATATATTTGTCTCTAGGATTATGGGTCCAAAGTGATCTTCAAGCTGATTATTTCTAGGATATTTCAAGGCTTTCTTTTGTATCTGGGGTCCATTCCAGCCCTCTTGTCACTCAGCTCTTCAGCAAAGGACCTCAGTAAAAACAAGAAGAGGAGTCCCTCATTAGTAGAACATCTGCAAGCTACTCTAAAAGAAACCAAGCCTGAGGCTCCATGATGAGCTTTTCCCCTGGACTGACTCTCTTAATCCTGTGAAGAATAGCATGTGCATCATTCGATATTTCTGTGCATAGCTTTGCAGTGCAAAACTAGTTACAGGTGGATCCTTTAGCATATTTTGCAACATGCAACATTTTTGTGCTCATGAAATTCAGAATCAGAATAACTCAATATTTGAGACCTTTCTCTCTAGTTAGACTGCAGCGGAATAAAGTTCATACACTATGCCTGAAGAAAGGTTTAGGCCATGCTGCTAATGACTGTTGCACCTATTTGCAGTAATTTTCACTGAAGCTCAGCTAACTTTGTAGTGACAGTGTGAAGACAAATATCTGTTATACACAAGTTTCATTTTCTGCAGGACCAAGGCTGCTAAATGCATTCCTAATGCTTGCATGTCCTTCAGCAGTTTAGATAATAGGACCTATGAAGAAAGATGAACAAACTGGGGCTTTTCAGCATAAAACAGAGGAGACAGAGGAAGGGAAGGGAAGGATGAGGTAACATTCTTTTAAAGATGGAAAAGGCTGCTGCAAAGAGAGAGACCTATTGTTTTCCATGTATGTGGAAGATAGGAAACCATGCATTTAAAATAAAGTAATAAATATTCACTTTACTCACTAGGAACTTTCTAAAAAATTTTGTAGGTAGTAGAGGACTGGAGTAGATTGGTGCAAATGCAGTGTCTCCTTCGTGGGAGGCTGTAAGAAGTGGCTGGACCAGCATCCATGGGGTGAGATGGGCCTGACCTTGCTGGGCTGGTGAAAACTTAGCTCAGCTCCGGACTCTTCCACAGTCGTTTTCCAAGCTTCTGCATTTATGGTTGGGGAGCGCAATGCTGCAGCTATGGTGTGCACTGTGTGTTCATGTCAACACCTTCAGAAACATGGCTTTAAAAAGAAACAAATGTATTCTGAATTATTTATATTTTCAGTACTTACTTTTGAGATCATTAAAATTATGCTGGAAGGGGGTTCTGGATTGATTTACTGCTGGGCATGCTCACTCTCCATCTGCTCTTAACTGGGATCTGAGAGTGGTTTGGAGGAAGAGGAAGGGTCTCCTCTGTGCAGTTTGGACGACCTTCATTCAAGATAAATGGGGTCAAAGGACGTTTGTTCTGGAGGTAAGAAATTACCTCCCACTGGTGTTACATCTGTTAATTTGCTACAAAGAAGAAACTGAGGTTTCACAAAACCTCAGAATTGGCTCCCCAGCAAGACTGCTTGCAAATCCTCCAAAGAGAAATCCAACGCAAGCTGTTGGGCTACAAAGACCCCAAAGTAGGCAACCTTTTTTTTTATTTTCCTCCCCCTTCAGACTTAGAGAAGTTAACAATGTCAGAAAAGAGGAAAGCATCCTGACATTGCTCTCAAGGATAAGAACTGGGAAAAGATTGTACAGCTTACAGGATGAGAAAGAAATTAAACTGCAGCATACAAAACCCCAATATCCCAGCTGCAGGCTCATCCACTTGGTGAAACCAATCTAATTTGTTGGACTCTTTATCCCCAAAGCCTCCTGAGACCTTAGAGTAAAAGAAAGAAGCTACCCAGGGAGAAAAGAAAGTTTCCAGCCTGGAGGAGCAAAAGGGATATCACGTTTATTTAAAAAGAGAGAGGGGACAGTGGAATAGAAGCCAATCTTGGGTGCCTTCAAGCACTGCCAGGCAGATCCTAGAAGATAAGTGCCAGTGTTGTCAGAACTTGAATTTTTCTGAAACAGTTCTGATAACATTGATGGAGGAGCCATGCACGATGGCAGTGGTTTGAAAGCCTCGGAGCTATTGTTGATGCAAATGTAGAGCAAGAGCTAGAACAGCGGTTCCCAATCTGTCACTTACGGCTGACACAGGCCCCATCCAGAGAGACCGTCCTGCTTTGCTCCAGGCAACTGTGCAGGAGAAACCTTCAGCCCAGCTAACACAAAGGGCTGTGATGCTTACAGACCCATAGAGGGTAAAGGAGAGCAAATATGTTAATCAGTGGGGACGAGGTGGGCTGGAGAAAGCAGCCTGAAGGAAGTGGAGGAAATTCACCCGGTCACCAGGTACCCAAAAAGTTGCCTGTGGGCCAGCTTGTGTGGAAAAGCACTGAGATAAAAATGCTCTAGGCTATGAAAATTATTTCCTTAACACACTGAGAAAACAGACTTTTCATATATCACAGAGAAAGAAGGCTGGTTAGTCATCTGCAATTGGCAAGTTTTCATAAACACTTATGCTCCTGGGAGCTGTCACGAATATTCCCTCAGTGCAGAGGAAGGGATTCATGGTCTGCCCTGCAGACATGTGTGCTTTTATATGACAAAGTGCTGCAGCTTTCATAGAATGGTCAAAGCCTCCACAAGATTATTCAAGAACTTAGTCACTGTCATTTGACTCAAAACTGTACTTCTTGATGCACTGATGGTTGGACCTGAACCACAGCAGCATGTGTGCTGGAGGTCCACAGTTTAACCTCCCGCTCAAACCAAGGCCAGTCACAGCAACCTGTTCCAAGCTTTGCCCCGTTGAGTTTTGAATGTCTCACAGCCCCTCTGCACCCCTGGTTCAGTGTTTGACCATCCTCAGGGTGATTTTTTTTTTTTTTTTCCCTTCTAGCTAATGAGGATTTCCCATGTTCCAACTTGCTGACTCTCACCCTTCCACCAGGTATCTCCGGGAAGAGCCTTCTCAGCACCCTCCCATCAGGCTGTTGCAGATGGCAATGAGGTCTCAGCTTCACCTTCTCTTCTTCAGGCTGAACTGACCCACCTCACTCAGCCTCTCCTTGTATGTCCTGCTCTCCAGCCCTGACCATTTTGGTGGCCTCTGCTGGACTCACTGGACTTGCACTGGGAGCCAAAATGGCCCAGCACTGCAGATGGGGTCTCACCAGCACAGAAAAAGGGCAAGGATCCCCTCCCTTGCCATGCTGGCTGCACATGCTGCTGCCATGCTTGCTAATGCAGATTTTGTGGGGCACGGTGTCGATTCATGCTCGACTTGTCCACCAGCAGCCCCAGGACCTTTTTCTGCAAAGCTGCCAGTGTATCCAATGGGTTTGGGTTACTCCCTCCCAGGACAGGATTTTGCTTTTGCCTTTGTTGAACTTTGTAAGGTTCCCAACAGCCCATTTCTGCAGCCTGTCAAGGTCCCTGTAGATAGCAGCCCTGTCCTCCAGCATACGAACTGTTCCCCCCAAATTATGTGGAAGGCACTCCGAAGCCTGTGCTGTCAAGGAGAGCAGTTTTATTCTGCAATAGCTACAAGAACCTTGGTATGTTTCCATGCAATTTAAAATATAAATTAATAAGATCATTTTTAATTGAAATGGAGTGGAGTCTACATTCTGTGCTCCAAACTCTGCTCAAACTAAAATTTCTGATGCCTGACCTGCTCATATATCTAAATCTCTCTTTCCTCATTCATATTAGAGCTGGTAGAATTAATACATTATTCAGTGATTTAGTCCTCCCGTCCATGATCCAAACCCATTTTCTGCAAATGTATTCATTGCTTCCTCATGTTTGTTGACTTGTTATGTGAAGGACATTCAGCATATAGAGAGTATTTGGGAACATTTTGCTTTGTTTGCAAAACGTTATCTGTGGTGGGGAGGTCACTTGAGTCTCAAAGTATTGTTCCCACCACTCAAATCTTTATAAATGAAGGATTAGTAAATTACAAATGCAGATAAGTAATAACTACGGAATATTGAATAATAAGTAGTCAGGACTACTTCCAGTTCAAGAAATCCTAGTTGCCACCAAATACCCTTATTTACTTTTGTTCTGGGATGAGGAAGAGCTTGTTTCCCAAAGGCTGGTGGAGTTGTGGATCTTGTATTCCCCTTAATGTCCACGGCTAAGGGCTAAGAAGAGGGCTCTGTAGGATTGCCCAAAACCCCATATGAATTAGGAAACATACCTTCATGAGCATGTTCTGCATTCAGGTGGAGTTTGCATTGTATCTAGTTGTAAAAGCTCTCAAATTATGTTTGTAGGTATTCTAGAGATACCTTAGAGGGGTGTCAAAGGGATATCTTAGAGAAGGGGGGGGTGCAGAATTGCAGCTACTTTATTCAGGGCATCACTAAGATGAGATGAGCTCAGTCCCACGCTGACACGAACGCATCCCATGCCACTGCCAGGTAGGGTTGAGCCCTCAGGAGCTCCTCAGCTTGGCCTGAGCCCTTGCTGTCCACATGCCTGCATGCAAGAAGCATTGGCAGGACTGGACTGGAGGCCTTGCTGGGTCCCCTGGGACCTCTACAGATCTACCTTCCCAGTACCCGGCGGGGTAGCAGGGCAGCCCCTCTTCCTGCAGGCTGGCTGGAGCTGCACTCCCAAAAAACAGCTGGGTCCCACCTCTGGCAACAAGGAGCACCCAGGTGCCAGAGGCCTGTACACTGACAGCCCAGTCCACCTCACTAAAGAAATCCCAATCAATATTCCCCATTAGAGTGCTACTGAAGTGGAAGTAATTTGGCCATGAGTTGTTGCTGGAGGTCTGATCTTCTTGCTTTAGGCTGCAGAGGCTCTTAGGGTGAAAGATTTACAGCATTTTGGAGAGACAGGGTTATCCTTCATGAGACGGGAACATTGACAAGCTGGGCCTTTTCATCTTCATTCCACTCCTGAAATCCCCCTTGATTCATTACACTTTGTCCTTCTCGTTGGTGTAATGAAATAAAAATGTTTATGTTGATATATAAAGATAGCAACATTGATTTTCTTTTCTGCAGTAGATTTGATTACTATCAAGCTTCCAAAGCCTTCCTGAGGTCTTTTTTTATTTTATTGCGACACCTTTTCAAACTCACAGCTTTTTCCTAATTGTATTTTCTGCTGAGAGAAGCATGTGGAAGAATCTGAAAAGGATGCAGGTGAGGTCTCAGAGGGGCCATTTCAATGCATTAAAACATTGAGATGCTCTGATTTTACAAAGATGGTACTTCGCAAATTACATATTTGCAAAAACTTAAGGTGAAATTATAAATAGAAGACTGCAAGCAAAGTTATTTCACATTTATTACTACTTCCTCTAGATTTTAATCTCATATCGGATCCCTGGGGTTTTGGAGGTTTGCCGATATTTTGACACTATTTGTATTCCTGTTTCAGCTTATGATACCTTCAATATGCTTATGGGGATGGATGAGCAGATGTGGGTAAAATGTACAGGTGCCTTAAATATGCTCAAAAACAGAGCCAGCTTTAATGCTTAGACAACATATTTGTCTCTCTGTGTTAAACGTGCACTAGTCTCAAACCTTAAGAAGAAACTCCAGACTGGAAACCTTTGAGAGAACCGAAGCACTTGATATCTACAGCTAAATCTTACACCTCAGTCTAATTGAGGTCCCTTTTACATGCCCTGTTCTGCATTGTAGAATGGGAAAAAAGCAGAGGCTGAGGCTGTGCTATTGCAAATTTTCAAATCTTCAAGATGCAAAAAGCACAGAAACCTTAGTAGTGCTTGTGCTATTCCAGACCAAGACACGGAAATCACCCAGAGGCTATTGGGACAATCTCTTGCACAGCTGGTCTGTTCCTGGCGCTAAGCTGGTCCTACAGCAAACACTTCCTTGTTAAGCTGCTTAGAGTTATTGATTTACTGAGACAGAATGTTAATTATTACGGAATCCATGAAAAGGTTTGTTGTTTTCTTTTTTCTTAACGAACAGTGTTCTCCAATTAATCTTGGCTTTGTTATGAATGCAGGAAAGATTCTTCGTAACTACCAAAGAAACTGATTTTTCAGGTTTCAACATGTTTGTATTCGGCACAACTTCACCATTTCCTTGTTTGCTAAAAAAAGGGCTATAGATGAAGTTGGAGCAGGCTTTTCCCTAGAGGTGTTCACTTAGTGGTTTAAACATCAGCTTCCCAACAGTGCCTGGAACTACATGTTTGAATAAGGCTTGATTCAAAATGTTTAAGGAAAGTTAATTAAATTCAACTGCTTGCTTCATGAGCTTTCTGGAAAGATCCTGGATGACCCTTCCCAATCCAGCAGTACAAGAACAGCAAATGCATAGACATGGGACCAAAGGCCAGACATCTCTCCTGGCTACCCTGTAATTCTTACATGGTCCTACAGTAGGAATTTCAGGTTTCTGTAACCGAGTTTCTCTTCCAATCCTTTTCTTTTCCTTTCTGATAATCAAGCACTGGAAGTGCAATCTCAGCAAGCAAGCAGAAGTTCCAGAACATTTCCATTCAAAGGAAACATGATTTTTTTTGCAATCTATTGCTTCTCTTTCGGTGAAAGCACTAATCTTTGGGCATTTCCTGACTCAAAATTTTTAAAGTAGCATTTCAAAAGGTCCAAAATTTTACTATAAGATTTTCAGATCAGGTGAAAATGCTTCAATGGCTAAATGAAGGAATCTGATGCTAATATATGGGAAACACAATCCAAGCTTTTCTTCAGATAGTGGCTCAGTCTGCTTTTCAGATCATTGACTTAAGGATTTTCCTGTACCTTTTATGGTCTTTGAAATATTTTTTTTTCTACTTCTAACTTGAAAGAAAGTCCGTTCCATTATATCAGTCTTTTTTTTTTTTTCTTTGGTATTTCCCTCTACCAGTCAACTCCGTAGTTGGGATCCCTGCTGGGGAGGGGGCAGCTGACAAATACGTTGTTCCTCAGAGGCAGACTTCTTCTGGCTGGGATGCAGCACTATGAACCATCTCATGGGGTTACAGGCTGAAGCCATCCAATCCTGCCATAATAAATGAAGAAATACGGGTGGCCCCTTAATCTGCTGGGCCCATTGGCCCTGCAGCTAGAGTGCTTGTTTGGGATGTAGCGGGCCTGGAGCAAAGCCCCTTTGGACCTCCTGCCAAGGAGCCCGAAACCAAGACTATAGTGTTCCTCTCAAGCCCTGTGACCCTAACAGAGCTAGTCTGTTTAGCACAAATGAGTTTTGGAGCAGGGACTTGAACATCTCACAGCCACATGTAATTGCCATGGACTGGAAGGCCAGTTCCTTCCTCCTTCTTTCAGTTAATGAATATATTGAATATGGTTCCTCAACCCATGTATGTCCGGAATCCCAGTTGTTCAGCTATAAGAGGCACAAGGAAGTGATATGACTCTGAGTCTTTCCACATGTCTGGTGAGTGCCTGGGCTACAAAGCCAAAACAGCACACTGAGCTGAACCTTGCAGAAAGTCAGGCACAAAGTCCCCGAGCTGCAGATCTCATGGGGTGCAAGCCTGAGGGGAGATCTGAGCAGTTCATAGCCAGTTAGGTACATGCCTGCAGGCAGAAATTTTAGTACTTCTGGGATTCTAGTGAAATAAATGGCAGTGTTTCCTAGATATTTGCACCCCCAAGATCCACTGGGGGAGGTGACAATCTAATATTTCAACTCTAAAATGACAGACAAATACCTGCACACCTTCACCAATCTAACCCTAAGCAAATGCACACATCTTCACTTTGTATTTCTTCTCAGTCTCCTCCAGGATGCATCTGAACCCTAGATGAAAACTCATTCAGCATTAAACACTTTGTTAGCTGGATTAGCCTGAGGGGGTGCTAGTAATTGCAGTATTGTTAGGGCTGCTTTTCATTTAAAATCATTCTGTTAGAGATGCTTTCACACACAGAATCCTGTAATTTTCCTAGTAGTGGGCTGGGTGTAAACTCCTTGCTAAGCTGATAGATGTCTTTTTCTATAAAGTCAATTACTGTAGAAAATCCAGTAATACAAAGGGCATAATGCAATTATTTGGAATTGATTTCTTATAAGCTTATGAATAGACATTTGGGGAAGTTCAAGTTTGCCGAGAGAGTTTATAATAATAGCTGTCACATTTTACATTAGCTTTCATCCCAGGAGATTTCAAAGCACTTTACAAATCCTGAACTCGCATCTCTAAAGAGGAAGCATGGCCCAATGCCCACTTGCCTTTTGCTCAGGAAATCTGCATTTGATTCCCCCTTTCACCACAGCCTTCCAGCACAATTCTTGACAAGTCTTCAAATCACTGCTACAAAATAAGCAAAAATGCGTCCTCCTTCTGCAGGATAGTGGGAGGGGAGACACCGTAATGACTGGCACGGGTAAGAAGGTGCAAAACCATGTGGAAGAAGTCCATTTAGACCAAGATCAGCTCTTAGGATGAGTCTCAGCTGCCCTGACTTGCTCTTCTTAAAGTCAGACGCTGATTCAGATGGTCACCTTGGCTGAAGCCCTTTGATAAAACAACTGGGATGCCAGAGGAGAGGATCAATCCTATTTGCATGCCTAAAATAGGAGAAATGTCCCACTGCCAAGGGGGGGCCTACTTCTTGCCGTGGACTTTAAAGGAACATAAGAGTGAAGAACGTGGATTTAGACTTGCAGCTTTTCACGATCTAAAGCTAAAGGACTCCTATGCAATATGCCATGGAAGTCCCAGCAGTTGATTCAGAGCTATGGGCACTTTGGTTTTTAGCAGTAAAAGGCAAGTGGTGATGATAACAGTAACAACAGTGATGATAATGAGCCGTGAATGTTTTTAGGAGGATGTAGGCACCTGCCAGAGAGCCATGGAGGAAGGAAGCAAAAGGATGACAGCCAAGTATGAACCACGGTTCAGTGGCACTGATGGCTAAAAATATGTCTCATTCTTGGTGGTTCATTAATGGTTCTTGGTGCGTTTATGAGAAACTTTATGTGATCACTTTTCAAAGCTGTGGCGTTATCAAAAGGCAGAACTTTCACAAGGAAATAGGAATGATGTACTGCAAGAGGCTTTAATGAGGTTGTCAGTGTTATTACTGGCCTTTCCTGGCCAATGCAACCTATAGCTAGGAGACATTTCATTAAAAATCTGAATAAAGCTGAGGCTCTGATGTAAAATTGAGGCATGTATTCTCCATACAATAAATATATTCTGCATATCTGTAAGGAACAAGAAGGAGTCATGTTTTTATTTATTTTTCCCTCTGAATAAGATGAGCTTCGTGTAAGTATGCAGACCAGGAAAAGCAGCATCAGCACAGACAGCATAGTGCTGAAACAAATTCATTTTTCATCTAGCATCCCCCCACATTCAGCATCCTGGTCTAGTCTTTTTTTTTTCTTTTTCCCCCCAAAGTTGCAGTGGACATAAAATATACCTGATCCTTCTTAATTTATATTTGCATCAGTTCATACCATTTGAAGAGTAGTTTTCACATTCTAAGTAGTCCAGATAATAATTAATTGACTAGATAATTGCACCATCAAGCCCACCGCTTTGTAAGAATGAGGATGTACTACTTTAATATTTTAAAACTTTCAAAATTGTTTCAGACGTAAGGTGATGTTATAATATTTACTGTGCAGCACCTCAGAAGCCAGCCTGATGAAGGGCCAGGCTTAACTGAAGTTATTGTAATCATGCCACTGTTTTAAAAGGACCTAAAAAATAGGCATTATAAAGAAATATTGACAGATTAAATAGATTCTATGATGGGAACTGGGAAATTGCTCAATTAAAGCATGTGTGTATTACAACATTAGGCAATTATTAAATTAACAGATGGCAGAGACTTCTCAGAGCTCTGAAAATAGATCCTAGCAGCATGCAAGTGATAAAGGGAAAGTCATATGATAATGTAGGCATGAATCTGAATACCCCTCTCAATCACTGCCACGTGGGAATTCAGGGGATGAAACTGATGCCTTGATCTCACAGTAGCAATAACAGAGTAACTCATACGGTGATGAAAAATCTGTGTATTTCCCCCACTCCCCCAGTTAATAGTAAATTGGTCCCAAAAAGGTGATTTTCCTTGTTCCCCCAACTAGCAGAAAATCTGCTAGAGGAAAAATAATGGGAGAAGATAGGGAAACCAAAGAAGGCTAACTCACAAAATACGATAATATACCATCTCATTGTCTACGATCTCAGAGGCTGGGAATGCTCACCTGAGACACAGGAAAGCCCAGATCCACCTCCCTCCTGTCCTGGAGGGATCCTGGTCGCATTCTGCACCTCCTGCTTGGGTCATAGTCTGGACCTCCACAACAAACTGCTCCAAAACACAATGTGGAAGTGAGCACTTTGCATCTTTCTTCCTTATACTGTTCCCCTTGCTTAAGGGATTAAATTTCACTGGAGCAAAGACTGTAATGCTGGTGAACCATCACATCCTCTGTACAGCTCTTGAAATCTGCTAAGCAGCACAACATCCCTGATGAGAGTAGGCGGGTTAAAACCTCCTGGGAATGGGTGGTTGGAAGAGCCCTCTGTCAAGTAAGACATGGTCCCTGTCCCTGCTCTGGACATGGACAAGATTGAGTATGATTTTGACTCTCAGCTGAGCCCTGTCCCCTCCAGGAAAGGGGCTCTTCACTCCTTGCCGCTGGCACTTTTTCTCAGCTGCAAGGATTTTCTAGGTCGTTATTAAATCCAAGAGCAAAAGCTTGAGAAAAGCTCATTAGCCTGGAGGTAAGAACAGTCACTCGGGAAGTAGGTTTGCTTCAGGGAACAGTTAATTGTTTATACAAAGCTTCACAGTGTTGAAAAAGTGAGATTTACCATACAGGCATCCAGGCTGTCTCCTTGGACTGCCAGTGGTCAGAGCACTTTCCTGGGCAGATGACTGATCCCTTAAATCCCCTCAAGCAGAAAGAAAATTCAGATGACACCAACTTCTTGAGTAGCTTGTAACCCCAGGCCTCCATTTTCAGCATGAAAAGTTTTGCATTAAATGGAAAACTGTGCATCGACCCACATGAAGAGTTTAAGATTTGTATTTTGCGGAAGATGGAGAGTATAGCATTGCTTCAGCTCTCCAAAGCTCAACAGTTTTTTGAAAAAGTTTTGGTTTGGCTGTCACGTGGAAAAATAAATCAATCATTCACACCATTTTAGCAATTACCCCCTTTTCAGATTTAATTTATCAAAATTGGAAGCCTGGAGTTAAAGCAAATCCAAGATAGCCGTTTCATTATTCTGGACCTCTTCGTATCTAATAATTTCCAACACTATAAAATACAAGTGAAATTTCCCATTTCTGCAACTTTTTTTTTCCACTGCTGGCAAGGTCTGGTCTGCACACAGAGCTCCCCTGCATGACAACGGGGAACACGTCATTTACGTACAATAACCATTTATTTTTAAGAATTAAATAGGCAATGAGTGGTTGATGGGTTTTGTACCCATAATCTGATGGTCAAACATCTCAAAAGTAGCCTGGAAAGAAAAATTAACTTTCAGAAGTATTTCACACAGGTAACAATAAGAATTGAGATATATTTGAAATGCACATCTTTGTAGGCACAGGAATCTGCTACTCGATAGCAGGAACAGCTGAGCTGGAGCATATATCACAAATATCAAAGAAAACTCTTTAACATCATTGTTGAAAGTAGAGCACACCCAAGAAAATAAATAAATGTTAGACTTGTATCCTCTGATTTAAAGACAAGCCACAGCTTGGCTTAAAATTCAGAACTGTTTCACTCTCCCAGACAGGGACTGGGGATATATCATCTGTGGAGAATTATATGGAAAACAAAGACACTTTGGAGATTTAGGAGCCAAAGTCCTGCTTTCAGCAGTGACGTAGAAACTCGGGCATGCCAAGGGCCAGATGCTCTAAGGTATTTGGGGGTTTAGAGATGCAGATAGACTCAGGTTAGTCAGATGCATAGTAATCAGGGAAAAGGATATTTTTCTAATCCAGATGCGATAAGTCTGAAAGAGTACAGATACAGGTCAGAGAATTCAACCTGTGAGCTGAGAGCTGTGGGCAGGGGAGAACGCGTGAGGGGGCTATGAGACAGTTCAAAAGAGTCCATAAGTGACTTAGAAAATTACTCTCATCCATGCCTTAGTGCAATCCACAGCACTGACTTCCACTGACGGTTTGCATCTCTATCCAAAGCAAAAGCAGAATCTACAGGTTGAAGATGTTTGAAAACTTCTGGTCCAGTCCATTTGGAAGACTAATATTACAGCAAGAAGGGCAAAACAACAGTAATGATCCTACTCTCCAAAGAAATCTTTTATGCTTACAGAGAAAGTAAAAATTGAATTGGGCATTATGAAAAATTCTCTGTGTAGCTGCAACTATAACCTAGATAATTCATTTAGGCTAAATATATGGTTGTAATTGAAAATCCAAATAAGGTATGCATATGCATTGATCCATATGATTTAAATCAAGCTATAAAACATCAACATTATCCAGCAAAAGCTGCTGAAGAAATGGCAGCCAAGCAGAATATGAAATTCCAGGGAGACCATTGCACTGGCTGGGAGGAGGACTTAATTGATTTTGACAAAGAAACCTATTTGCTGTTTAATTGATTCCTACTCTAAATTCACAGCACTTTCAGACCTAGCAGAGAGAAGCAGCAGAATAGTGATTACCCATAGCAAATTACAGCTGGCTGCGTCCAGAATACTTCAGGTCCTGGTTATTCTCTATTTACCAAATTACTACTGTGGATTTTCAGAGAAATGCTAAAATCTACTCATATAAGCACACAAATCTCTCAAAGAGTTACAGGATGATTGAAAGAGCTATTCGGACCATCAGAAAGACCTCAGGAGAAGCAGTAAGCATCCTCACTTTATTCCAAAAGTATTCATGCTCTTCTGCACCTCTTTTAGGTCAGTGAGAGCTGTATTTTCTGGGTTGCAGGGAAGGAGGAGGTCACAAAATGTGTCAGTGCTGTAAAGTTGACTTGGGAAATCCCATGAAAGCAGTGGATGACCCTTCTCAGCTTTGATAGATGTCTGTGCCATGCCCTTCCAGGAGCTACCACCACTAGACTGACCTCCAGTCTGTCTTCCCGGCTCCTAGAGAGAAACTGTTCAGCAGCCTTGTGAGTCCCAGGAGCAGCACCACGTCTGGGTGCATCTGTGTAACTACGAGTTATGCTGGAGCCTACAGGGCTGCTGCATTTAGCATGTCTGTGATGCCTTCCAAGGGACACCCCAGGCATCACTGAGCCTTTACCTTCATGTCAGGGCGTAGGTGAGAATGATTTTCTTCCCATCTTAAAACAGAGAAGCAGCCCCTGCAAGTCAGGTACTCCCTCATGCAGTGGGGAGTACAACTCCCTCCCTTTTAGACTGCGATGATGTGGAGTTGCACAACAAAGTCATTGGAAATAGGAAAAGGACTTCAGAAATTGTTTGAGTGGGGAAAGTCACCGAGCCAGCCATGTGCTGTTGCAAGCATTGACGAATTAAGACCCTGGTGTGGCCTGGAAGTTGCTAAGTACAGGACCATGCTTTGCTCTCCCTGCTCCATGATCACCCTCTACCAAGATCACAAGGAATGCACAGGTGGGCACTGACCCTGCTGCAGGCCTGCCAGCACAGCTTATAGGGCCCCTCCCTTTCAGGAGGGCTCATTTGCTGGGGCTGTGCTAACTCCAGGAGTGGTTGCTCAGGGAGCCAGGGGTGTGGTTGAGTCATCCTCCTGAACCCAGCACTGGAAGCACAAATGAGCACCCACAAGGTATCGTCTCACTGTTGTTTAAGCCACTGTTTCCCCAGTACCTCCCTAGCAATGACCGATGGACTCATCGCAAAGATTTTTCAATTTGAAAAATCCATTCTCATTTCAGAAATCATCTTCCTCTGAGCTCATCCATTTGTCATACGTTGCAAGGCAGAGCCGGGGCTGCAGTCGGCACTGCCGGCACACTCCTCTTCAATGGGGAAGCAAAGGTCTGTGGAAAGCTAGGATAGAAAGTATGGCAATTACAGCCTGGACAAAGACAACTAAATCATTGACTTTGTTTCAAAATAATTAAAGAAAGGGTGCTTGAAAGTGTTAAGAGGCTGGTTGGACCTAAGAAAATATTATCATGATTATCAATACTTTAGGGCAGGTCTTATTCTTTCAGTGTTTAGACATTTCTTCCACCTCTCATACTGAAAGGCATCTTGCATGGAGGTCACCTGGGAGTGAAGGCACACGGCTGGGTGTGGAAAAGGCAGCATACAAAGATGTCCAGACGCGTGGCTGCATGCTGAGGCCATCTTTGCAGATGCTGCAGAGACAGAAATGGCACAGAGTACAACTTGAAGACCAGACCTCAAACCTCTGTCCAGAGGTGGGGCTATTCCAGAAGCCAGAAATGTTTTCTGTAACCCCTGGGAAACAGTGAAACCTCCTCCAGCTCCACCAGTTCTGGGAACATGGATGACAAGTGACAACTATCCAGATTGCCCTTTTGCAAGCTCTCCCCTAATTAAAAGCAGGATGCTGAGAAATCACTTATCCTCATCACAGCTGTTGCCTGAGGGACTACATTACGTGGCTGAACACTTCGGTACATCCTTTCAGGAAGATGTTCACAGCTCTGGAGGCTCCCCTTGAATTTTTTTTTTCCCACAGATGAGACTGCTGTGGGCACCTAACTAGAAAGGGATCTTCCGATCCCATTCAAGCAGAGAAACAGCCCGAGAATTTCCTTCCTGCTTCCAACAGAGCAACTTCCTGAATCAAACAGTCTGTAATCAAATGAGAAAGAGCAAAGAGAAACACGGCTTTTCTGTAAGCTTCACCAAGGTGTATTTCCAGCAGCATTCTTCACAAATTTCAGAGAAAGCAGGATGGAAAAAAAAAATGCAATTGTTAGAACTGTTTTCTTACACAACTGCTGACCTCTGGGTGTCATTGTAAGTTTCCCAGGGAAAGGAGCTCAGAGAGATCCAGCTACAAGAGGAGGGATAACCAGAGGTGTTACGGGGAAGGCTGAACCCCTCTACCTCTCTGTGGTGCTCGGGGCAGGGGGGGACGCTGCTGCAGCGCCTGCCCATATCCATCAAAAGGAGGAGTCACGTGGGGGACCAGATAACACCAGTTAGGACACCTAACACCAAGAAGTAGCTTGTGAACAGTATGTTGGACCCAAAATGAGAAATACAGGCAAAAAGATAGACAACACATGCACCAGGCACACCAGTCTGCTCCCATCAGGTTTACTGGTGCATGTGATTCTCAGCCCCCTCCAGCAGCCCTGCAGGTCCCAATGTGGATGGGCACCCCAGCACCTTGGATGTCATCCTTTACAGGGGTCCTGGCACTCCCATTCCCTGGGATCAGGAGGAGCCGCAGGTCCTTCTGCCCAGGGGCAAGGTCCCCACACCGAGGGGGCTCCCACACCCCCAGGGAGGAGGGTCTCCCCAGCCCCTGGCCAGTAAATGTCCATGGCATCTCTGCCTTTTGCATTTTCCTCCATCTGTAAGGAGCTCTCTTTTCTGACCTCCTTAATGAATGCTGGCTCCTCCTAGTCATTATCTGCCAGCAGGCTCCTGGAGCTCAACCCTTAATTAGGGTGAAGAAACAAACTAGGAGATTTCCCATAACAGCTACCTAGCACCTTCTGAAATCACTGAGAAATTGCAGCAGTCAGTCCCCCTGCAAAGCCAGCAGTCATTACCAAAATCAGTGGTTTCATTTTCCTGCTCAGGTATCTCCTGCCTCCCTCCCCAAAACATCCAAACAGAGAGAGATCAAGAAGAAAAAGAAAAAAGAAAAAAAAAGCACCTTTGTGGTTTCTCTCCAAACTGAAGTGTGTTCCAGTGAAGTGACACCAAAAGTTTCTGTACTGCATACATATCTTTGATAAAGCAGGCAGCAAGGCTCTCCTGGGAACCAGGGAGTTTCTCTCTGCATCTGCCACACACGTTTTCCCATGTTAAATCCACAGGCCATGATAAAATAAATGAGAGCCTTTCAGGTTTTCCTGAGGAGGTAAATTGTCCAGGAGAAGGAAGAAATGCATAGGCAGGCTATTAGCAAATCCAGTTCATCCTGATGAGTGCATCCCCCTCCACCCATCACAGCAATCTTCCTTCTCTCCCAGGACCCTCACTGCCCCTTTCCACCCCACAAACCCAACCATCAAGTCCCCTCCTTGAAGAAAAAAACCTGGCCCTGTGTAAAGGCAGAAAAATGGGATGAGAAGGGTTCAGGCTGGCCTGCTGCAAGGATCAGAGAGAGGAAGCCATCCCCTGGTCCTGCAAGGCTTCCTCTGCCACCACTTCACCAGGCACAGGGTGAAGGCACACATCTTCTCCACGTGATACCAGCAGCAGGGACCTGGGTAAACCCAGGCACCCCAGACGTCAGGGCTAGGGGTCACCTGCTGGGTCCTGTCCCCTCCTACCAAATTCATATTTACTTGACTCTAGTCAGGGCTTCAACTCTTTGTCCTAACCACCTGAGCCAGGAAACCCTCCAGTAAACTTAAGGCTGTTCTATACCACTCATCCTTCAAAGCCTTGCCAATCCCATAGGATGGTATTATTTCAGGTGTCGATCCCACTGTGTTCAAACATTGCTTTATAGATTAGCCAACAGCGGGTTTTCTCTGGGCCTATTTATGCATGAGTGGGAAAGAAAAAGACATTAAAAAAAAAACCAAAACACAAAACCAAACCATCAAACTCTTAACTTCAGGGTCCCCTGGAACTGCAGCTGCAAGAGCAGTGTTTGCACCAGGTGAGAGAGCTGTGGGCTCTGCCAAAGGCAGCAGCCGTGCTCCTTCCTAGGAGGGATGGAGGGCTGTCACTGAGCTCTTATCATTTAGGTTACAAGTGCTATTAGGCTTTGCAGCAAGATCTTGCAACCCTTGCAGTTGCTGGTGTGTCTACAATCCAGCACGTGCAAAAAGGGAGATGGGAATAATTTAGCTGAGGTATCAGCCCTTATATCCCTTTTCTTAGCAAAAGCACAATAGGATCACCCACCTGCGGTAGTAACTCACTTTTTGAATTGCTCTGATCCAAGAGGCACATCCAGAGACTAGCGAGTCCCCACTGGGACTTCAGCTGAAGGATGCAACAGGCAACTGCATCCAGATTTTGGGGCTTGCCTGAAACAAGACTGCTTCTCTTCAACACACTAACCTCTGACCTCTGTCCCAGGGCACATGCATTGCACTAGATAAAAAGGCAAATAGATCTAATTATGCAAAACATCAAGTGGGCAGAGAATAAAACTGGGTCCAAAGGCAGAAATTTCATCCAGAAAAAAACTGCAGCAATAATTATCCAGACTGTGATGTCTTTGGGCTGCAAGCCATTCCTGTGTGCTCATCATTCAGTACCACAGGCTTCTCGCTGGTGTATGGCTGGAAGGTCTGGCTGCCAGAGTATCCCAACCCTAGAGCAAAAAAAGGATACAAAATGCAAGGCAAAACAAGACTAGCTGATGGGCAGAACCCCCAGTCTGGTGACTTTGCCAGTACCCACCCACTCCACTGGTCAGCTGTAGCAGTGAACGTGAGAAAGTGCAGCTGGAAGCAACACCACTGTTTATAGGCTCTGCGTGTGGGGAGTCTGCTGAGCTGCACCTGGTTTTGTACCTGCTGGTTCCCCCAGCCCATCTCACAGGAGGCAGAGCTGATTCAGCCAACTCCTATCAGCAGCAGAGATGTTACTGCAGCACTTGAAATGCACGGGTTTTGTTTGGGGAGGGGGTCCTACAGGAAAAGCAGCCAATCTGGCAGTGATTCCTTTATTGCTCTCTAGCTTTTGATCTTAATAATTGCAACCAAGTCTTCAAAGCCCCATCATTCCCCCAAAGGCAGTGAAACAATGAATTTCAAAGGGGAGCACAATGCTCACAAGAAGCATCAGAAAAGTTTCAGCCATCAGGTTTCCAAATTTCATGTCCATTATCTGCAGGCAGCACTCAAACTGCACGGGGATGCTAATATTGACGCAGGGCTGTGGTTCGCTGAAGCTTCAGAGAAGTGCACGAGAAGGGATGCCATTACAGAAATCAGTCAGATCCCACTGTTTCCTGCACCTCAAAGCAGCTAAAGCTTTAAGACCCTTACTTTTATATAAAGACAACCTGGCTTAAATACAGCCCTGACAACCAGGCAAAGTTTTGAACAAGCAACAGGGTTAAATCATCAGTGTTTTGCACAGGGGATTATGTGATGGGGTTAACATAACCCCCTTCCTCCCAGCATGGTGGCCAGGACTGTGTGCTCTGCAGGGTCTGGCACACAGGAGTAAAGCCTGTTCAGATCCACCACCTTTTAAGGAAGGCATTTTAAGATGTAACTCTAGGGGGTTGGTTCAAAGGACAAAACAATTACTGATGGTAACTTCTGAAAAGAGCAGTCCCCCACCGGGCTGCAGTAGTTGATCACTTACAAATAGGTTTTGTGGATTTTTTTTTTTTTCCCCAAATTGGTGTTTTAATGTTCAGGAGCTGGCCAAACAGTGGGCATTACCAAGTAGCAATACATCATGGACAGTCACAAGGCATGATGATTTTACTGTCTGGCAATCAACCAAAAAAACCCCACATAAATCATATATTGGAATTTGCTTTCTCCACTTTTTTTTTTTTTTTTTGCATAGATGCTCTGGTGAATGGGATTCTTGAGAGAAAATGGGAACAGCCAGCTCAACCACAAGGGAATGAAACCATGCTCTTGGGGCCTCTGTTCTTTATCTTCTTTATTCTGTAGGGTTTGCTGCAGTCTCTCTTTTGAGCCAAACTCTTCACAGCAATATCAACAACAGGAAGGTTGGAAAACTCTGAGCCAGGATCTGCAGAAGCACCAGACTTGAAAGTGATACATGTTGCCTGGAGAGGGCTCTCCCTTTTTGTGTTGCTTCATTCTACAGCTTTAAAACCCAAGATGTAGAAGTGTACCACATTTTCTTACCTGTGGTTGAGATTCTCCAGTTGTGACTGTAAATCAAAGCCAGACTAAGGAAAGCCCCTGAAATCCTGAGTTTCACAATATAAAAATCTGTTTAACCTCACATAAGGATTTGAGGAAAGTAAAATGGAAAACATGGAGGTCAAAGATTGCATTGAAAGTCTGTTGTGGCTTTTTTTTTTTTTTTTAAATGGACCCCATTACTTATTCTTGTTTCTGGGTTTAAGTTACAAATGACACAAAAATAAGGCCCCTTGCTTCTTCAGTCCAACTTCCATAGCCTGGGCCTGGAGCAGGGGAGCAGTGAGTAAGCATGAGATAAGCCTCACATCTGCTCCAATGTGGCTTTTATGCTGACAGGGATCTGCTGTGCAGAAAGTGAGTTTTTGTAATTTATCAGCCAGTGCCATCCCTGGAGGAGGCACAACTCTACCCCAGCACAGTGTAAGGAACACATACATGAGGATGTCTGCATGGGGAACATAAATTTGCAGCCCCTCAGCTCCCAAATATCTTCTTGTCCTCCCATTTCTGTGGAGAAGCTAATGAACTTGCAATTCATCCACTGCATACAAGCCTGTTCACGTGCTTATGCTACCACTGCCTTTTCCTCCAGGAACCACTCTATCAACACCTGTCACATCTGTGCATTTTACTGTGTTTTCACCTGTGCTCATCAGGTTGTACTACTTGAACCACTCTGCCACAAAAAAAGCCTGAAAGATCCTCTGCTCCTTAACCCAGCTCTGCCCAGCACCACACTGAGCCATCCCTGGAGGATGACCAGGGAGTGTTGGCAACAAAGAGAGCTCAGAAATGCTCAGGACCACCTAAGATCTGATCCTTCCCTGCTTTACAACCACTCCTCCAGTAGCTGAACCATCAATGAAGCATAAAAGCCTTCACAGTGTCTGCAGCTGAGGCTCATTTACCCTCCTTGGTGTCATGGTTCAGCCTCATTAGGAGGATGAGGGGATCCAGACCAGGCCACACCAGTGGGGAACAGACAGCCAGAGCATCACACAGACTGCATGTCATGCCCTGATCTGCTGAGGATCAGTGGGAGGGGACAGAGCAAGACACATGCAACAGGAGACATTACAAGCAAAAATATTTCAAAACCCTAAAATTGCTTTTCTGTTCCATGGCAGGTGTTTCCAATCAGTTTCCACTGCATTGGGTTTGTTATTTGTTTGGTAAACCTTATAGTTTCAGCTATAATTACCCCATCAAGGCAGCTAAATGAAGATGACATTTAAAGTGACCTTCAGCTTACAGCTGCAATAACCATCCCACAGGAGAGGTAGAGCAGGGAGGGGAAGAAGCATGCCATTCCCCAGGCGAGAGGTGCCTGTGGACATGCCAGCCAGATGTTCCTCCAAAATCAGCCAGTTCAGGCAGAGTAGTGTTTTAGTGAGAATAGCATGAAAAAAACAAATAATCCATTTCTCTGCTAGGGGAAGGGCCACTGCAAGATGCAGGCAGTAGGTATTTCCTCAAATCTGAGAGCTCAGGATGTCTTTCATCCTAGGGAATAACAGCCCCTGCAAAACCAAGGTATGTGATGATACCACCCTCCCTGCACGATAGTCCATGCAGGAGTGGTTACATGCAGTGTACATCTCCTGGTGTCCCTCTTGCAAAGGAATATGTTTTTCTCCAACATTTACTTGCCAAAGGGCAGAGATATTATTTTGCCTTGCACCAAGACACCTTAACAAGGTACACACACAGTGCCCTTAAAAAAGGGGGCATCTAGCTCCCTGCTGTCCGGTTCCTCTCCTGTCCTCCAGTCTTCTCTACCTTGCCCAAGTCCTGCCCCAAGTGCTCCCCTCTCTGTACAGCACTCCCCTGCTTTTCTGTTCCAATCTTCCAGACACTCAGTTTATCTATCCTTCCTCTCTCATACTCATTGAATTCTCACCTTTAATCTCAATCCACTATTATTCCAACCAAACTCTGACCTGCTCTCTAGTTGTCCCCAGCCCTCCTAGTGTCTCCTCCTCCAGCTCTCTCACTCCCCTCTCACCCTTTCCCATTCCACCTCTTCCCAGCCTTAGCCTCAAACTCGTCCACACCCTTCCCTTCCTTGCTGTTTCTTGCCCTCACTTAGCTTTCCCAGAAAATTGCCTTTAACAACTCCCACACCACCATGCCTTCCAGGGCATATGGGGCAGCACATGGGGAGAAATGGGCAGGAACCTGCCTGTCTGCCAGCCTGCGCTAAGCTCCCATCAGAGTTTTTGAAGCAAGCTTAACACAAACAGACAAAAAGAAAGTATCAGTACTGATAATAGCATAAAATCCAACCATGTCAGCATTCAGTTTGTTAATTATCATCCAGATCACCTCCCCTTCAAATTCACTGCTGGAGAATCTCAAGCCATTGCTGAATCTAAATAAATATGAGAATCAGAAGGAAACTGGGAAGTCAATACTGCAAACTAACTGCTTCTGTAAATGGATTTTCATTACCATAGGGGCAGACGCCAGTGTCCAGAAAGCACCACAACAAGGGTAATTATTTGCTGGCAGTGCTCTGTATTCACAGAAGGTACTTTGCCTTGTTTGCAGCAGTAAAGGGCAGCTGAGCTATTGATCAGGTCAGATGCCTGTCACTCCTGCAGGTATCAGGGGTTTTAACAAGCCATGCAAAGACCATATTGGAATAGTCACAAGTTCACGCTTGGTTTGTAAGGCAATTTGAAGCAAATTTATTGACCCCCTTCCTTCCCCTGCCATCCACAGGGTACAGAGGGAAGGAAAGCTGTCCAGCTCAAAGTCTTGCCAGGACCTGCCAGAAGAGGCCCCTGGCAGGAACCTCTGAAAGGAAAGAAGAGTTGAATGCTGACACCAACAAAGATTTTAGCTGGAAAAGCATTGGTGTGCTTCAACTGTGAGTACAGGTCACTGCAAAATGCTGCTACTAAAAGCATGTATGTCCTTCTCCAGCAAACAAATGTATACTCTCGGGGGATCCTAAACCCACACTAGTCTCACCTGATCATTTCAGGTTAGCACAGTCCAGCTCAGAGCACAGGGAAGTCTCTCCAGGTTTCTCTCCCATGCTCTGAAATACTTGGTTTCCTCCTCTAATGCAAGGAAAGGAAGTGCAGTAGGAAAGGGAGGGGATGGGGAAGATTACAATAGGAAAGCACAGGACCAAGTGCTAACCAGCAAAATCAAATGCCTGCCTGCCCATGTTAGACAGCAGCAGGAGGAACACCTAGCAGAGTAGGTCCCACAATTTGATTTTGCTCCCATACTGGCCAGTCACAGCATCTTCATCTTCCAGTACTAAGGGCAACTTCATCCTGTTTCCATTACAAATTCCAATGAACTTTGAAGGTCTTGAAGTTTCCCAACCACAGGGACTTAAGGTGATACAAAAATTGGAAACCAGACAGCTCATGCCTGAGCAGGGCCCCAGCTACCCAAGCAGCTCTTCACGGAGGTCACAAACTTTTTTTAAGCATAGCGTTATTTTACAGCAGGCAATAGCACAGCTTTTGCAGAAGAAATGCCAATGCCCAAGTGTGTCAAGAAACATGGAAGTGAAAAGGGGAAATTAAGCTCCTTGCAAGGAACTAGAGAGCTTTTGCCCTTCAGCAGCTGCTGAGAACTTCACTTTCCTGATCTATTGCCTTTATGACAAAGCTGCTTGGGAAACCCTCCTTAAGCAGTTACCCTTGCCAGTTAGAGGTCATAGTAACATGTTGGCTAATGCCTCCTAACTCAACTCATGAAAAATGACAGCCTTTTGGAGTGATGCCCAAGGTAGCCTTCACCCAATTCCTGCACATGCCCTGACCTAGAAGTCAGGCATTTGAACAATGAACAGCAGGGGACTGAATAAAAAAAGGCAGAAGTACATGAACATGAGAATTAAATAATTAAAATGTTAAGTAAACTGGCAGGGGGAGATGGTGGCATCTACGAAGAGGGAAACAAGAAGCAAGTGTCCCTGTGATTGCATTTAAAATTCAAATCAGCCTGTAACTGAGCTATCACATGTGACCACAGCATAAGCAAGAAGGAACAGCAGTAGGGGAAGAGGAGGGTAAGATATAATCACTTGGGCTATAATTATCAGAATCAAGGAACACTACAACATTCCCAAGGGCTACTGAGAGTCCAAAGAGATACCTCAAAGCACGTCTTCCCTGCTGAGGTGTTTTGTCTAGGGTTGTCATATTACCAATGCATTTCTTATTTCTATCCAAAATGACTCAAAAATAAGTGTGAGTAGTCAGACAAACAAGCTTGGATAAAATGGAAAACAATCTGGGTAGTTTCCCAGAGCTGAGCTTCCATTTTAAACATTGCAGAAAGCCAGTCCGTGTGTCATCCCCAGTTTCTTTTCACCTTTATCCCCCTGCTGTCTCTACAGCATGGAAGAGACCAGAAGAAGAAGAACAAATGAGAGTCAAACTATTCCTTTTCTGTGGCCAGTCTTGGTAAGAGTTTTGCCCTTCTTGCTTGCTGCATCTTTGGGTGTTAAACAAGAGGTAAAATGCATGCAGAGGCTTCCACTCGGCCTCCTCTTCGCAAGCTTGGGAGCTGCCATGAGAAAGTCATTTTAGCCTGTTGTAGGCTATGGGGACTGTAGGAGCAGAAGACCCACAAAAGCCTTAGAGGTGCTGGGCTGTCCTGCACCAGCTCCAGCACAGGGAGCCAGGGAGACCCCAGCCACATGCAGCATTTAAGTTCCCAGCTGCAACTACAGAAGGGGCCCATGAGTTTGTGCACCAGGCTCCCAAGGTAAGAGCAGCCAATAGCATTTGCAGAAAATAGATTTAATCAACAAGCAAGAGTATGCCCCAATGATCCATAAGCAGAAGCAGCATGATCTGCTAAACTAAGCACTATATTAATATAGATCAGATGGTATTGATTTGTCAATGCACCACAAGTACAGGAATGCCTAGCTATTTCTTAAAAAGCACTTTTAACCAGGCAAGTTTAGAAACAGGATTCAAGCACTCCTAGGTAACAAGGTACAGCTTTGCTATTTGAAAGACAACATATAGTATACTTCCCACTAAGCAGCAGGACTAGCTCCAATGCTGCTTGCAGTTAGTGCCCCACTTCCCACCCTGCAAGTTCAGCTATAATTACATTAGGCAGGCTAGATCTGCTTCTCTGAGCTCTTTTCCAGAGAGAAATTGCTCAGCAGTAATCAGAGACCATGCAGTGAAGAGATGACCCCTGCAATTTCTCTCTCAGATCTCAACAATAGCTTGGCCTAGCAACTTAAATTGCCTTATTATTTTGCCTTCAACACAAACTAGCTGCTACATGAGGAACACAGGTTGGACAGTTGTGCAATGCCTCTGACATGCTGAGCTCAGTGAAGTTGGATCCAAATCTTTACTACATCAGGGGGTTGTGTTGCATCAATGGAATAACTGATGCCAAAACCAAAACCCAACAACCACATGGTCCTGCCACAGTACAGCACAAAACTGTACATTATACACAGTAATGTAGGATAAGGACTGTGGTTAGAACAGTAGTCACTTCTATTTGAGAGGAAGAAGTTCCACCTCTTCAAGTCTGTATTTGCTCTCCCCAAGAAAACCCTCTCCCCAACCCCTGTTTCTGACTTCCATGAAACAACAATTTTAACCATCTTTCTAAAAAAAAGTCCAGAAGCAGTACTCACATTGGGAGTAGATTCCACTTCTTTCCTTGAAGACAGAAGGATGAGAAGCATGGAGCAGAGCTTTTCATTTAGAACTTCAATAGGCATTTGGTCCATCAGCCTTAGCTACATCAATGTCTGGCAAGTCTGAAAACATTGGGCTGGTTCAACCTCTTTAGAAGCGAGTCAGACGTAGCAGCTGAAGAGCTCTTAGCTCAACTGAAACATCTGGCCAGGAGAGGTCAGTGCTGACAGTAGCTATCTGTCACCTAAACCCTAATGACTCTTCATCAGAGAGTCCACATCTCTCCAAGGCATACACTTCTGCAGCCTACTATCCCATCACAGACTGTGAAGTCTTCACCAGGTAGCAACAGACAACTACAGGAGGAGAATTAGACCTAGGAGGACTAATGACAAGGGATGCCAGGATCTTGACAGCTCCCCACAGCTTCTCCAAGCATGGAAGAGTGCCAGGAAGGCACATGCCTTCAGGATTGGGAGTAAGAAGGAATTACAACTTCTTACTTCCCAGGACAGTAGGAGGGCTTGCCAGCTGTAATCCTTACTGTACCACTGACTGCTCACCAGTTCTTGCATTTCTGGCTGCACTGTCCCAGCATCAAGGAACAAATTGGAAGAGTACAGCTCACATTGTTGAGCAATACTCACTCTTGCAGCCTCTCTCCAAGAGACACTAGAGACAGTAAGTGGTTTTGCATGCAGTAGTTTTATTTTCAGCAGTTATGACCTAGTACAAGCAGCTTGTAGGAAGACAATTCTTTACACTGTATACTAGCTGAGAGTTCAAGACCAACAGCAATCATTGTATTGAAATAGGCAGTGCCTACATACACTGATGAAGGACATGCCATAGACAGCTTGCTAGGGAGATGGGAGCATTGCAGAGCTTCACCTCTGTTCTTCTGGCCCAGAGCTCAGCCAGCATTCCTGAAGGCAGCTACAAGTACTTAAGAGTGGCCCTGCTACTTCCACCACCTTCCTTAAAAGCTCCCAAGGATTTATTCACCAGTACTCAGTAATCATCCAAGACGTGACAGCTCCATCCTTAGCTGGGGAGCAGGGTTACATAAAACTAAGACCAAGCACTCACCAGACTCATGTCAGGCAGGCCTGGGCTCATGGCCTTATCCTTTACACAAGGGTGGTAGAGGCTTCATGATGCCCTGTTCCTGCTGTCTCTGCTTCCTTCTCCTGCAAGGGCTCATGCTCCTGGGAGGTTTCCTCCTCCTCCTCCCTGGGGGAGAAGGGTCCCACCAGCCAGGACAGAGGTGTGTTGTTCTTCAGGTAGTCCAGCAGCTCCTCCATGTACTCCTGGATCACAGCCAGCTTCCTCTGGCTCAGGACACTGCTGGACAGGTCCTGGAAGGAGTTTGCTACTGAGAAAGAAGCATGAAGCTCCTCTATGGTACTGAGAGATTGTTTCACCTTATCCTGAAGGCTTGAGGGAAGGCCTTGAATTGCAGACACTATTTTACAGCAGGTGATCTGCAGCTGCTGTGTGATACTGCATGCCATGAGCAGGGCCAGAGACTCCATCTCCTGGGAGTAGGCAGGAAGGACAAGATCAGAGGAGCAAGTTACTTAAAAAAAAAAAACAAACAACAAAAGTCAAGAGGATACCCAGAGCCCATTGCTTCCCTCCCCAGGGAGGTACCTCTGCCTCTGCAGGTGTTTTATCTCCACTCTCTTCAGAAGACTTTTTACTCCAGTCCAGCCACATCTGGTGTAGTTTCTCCTGCCCCTCCTGAACCTTTTGATTAAATCCTTGCTTAAACACTTCAATCTGTGGCAGGGGAAGATCAGAGTGTCAAGACAGAGAGATCTGCTGGTGAACAGCACAGCTCTTTATCATAGCAAAGAAGTTGAAACCAAGCCAACAATTTGGTCCCCTCCTTCCAGGAGACTGGGCTCTACCTACCAGTTCAATGATGCAGTGAAGCTGTGCAAGGGCCCCCTGCATGCCCTGCCAGACCTGCTTCATTTTGTCTGTTGAGCGCAGGTAGGCAAACAGGCGAAGTTCATCAGAGAGAGACCCCAACCGCACAAAGTACTGTCTCTTCTCCTGCTGCTGCTCCACAGACATTATGTCTGCACCTTCCTCAGATGCTGCCAGTTTGGCTGAGGAAAGAGACAGTATCTGTAAGTGGCTGACCAGAGATGTTTACCACACATAGTAAACAAGTATCAGGAGATCTTGGACTAAGTAGCCTCCAGCACAGCACTTCCCATTAGTCCCTAGTTTGATGGTTCCCACTACAAGTAATGACATACTGTTTCCTTACCTAGTTCCTCATTTCCAATAGGGAGAGAGCTGTCTTCTGTTCTCCCCAGCACAGCTTCTGCTCTGCTTACAGCCGTCTGGCCCACTTTGGAGTCCATAACCATCCCCACACTGGTCACTGCAGATCTGGCAGCCTCCATACTGCTCTGAAGAGTCTCCTTAGTTACATCCATCACCTCTGTCACTTTGCTGCTCACAGCATCCTTCACATCAGCCACTTTCAATGATACCAGCTCTTTTGTATCAGAGAGGATCTGTGGAAGAGGAGACTTATGTCAGATAAGTGATTGGGTCATGTAGTACACCACAATTCTGAATTGCACCAAGAGGACAATTAGCACAGTGTCTGCTAAGTATTTATTCCTGTAGGAACTTTCACTATGCTCCTAGAGTAGTTTGTTCCTCACATGAGAGCCTACTTCACTCCCAAGTTTAGAAACCCTGCAAGAACTAGGTCCGTCTGCCAGCTAGGGACAGCACAGTCTTTGATTCTTACCTGTTCCACTGGCTTTTGAAGGAGTGGGAGCTTTTCCTCTAGTTTATCCAAACCCTTGGAGGCATACTCACTAGCTGCAGCAACTGAAAAAAAAAAAAGTGTCAAAAGTTGGTTTTCTGCAATTCCATCTCAAGTTCTGCCTTCCTGAGCATGTTGCTCTGCAGGGAGCCTAGATGAAAGTCTCCATTCAGATCACCAGGCCAGGTGTGTTGTACACTGAATTTGTAGAGCTGCTTGTCTTGGTCTCCTCATAGATCTGTTCACTTTGACAGCTGTCAATTTCCACTTGTACAGACATAGCCACCCACATGGGATCCCCTCCTGCAGCTTCTTGAGGTCTTGACTAAATAGATGCATAGCCCTCATCTCTGCCCAAGCCTCCACATCCCAAGGATCCAGGATCACATAGTAACTGACAGGAGGACGATGCCCAGTCTGGGCTTTGAGCAAATCCAGGCGCTGTCACATAGACTCTTTTATCAGACACTTGTCATTAGGAATAGCCCCTCTCTCTCCAGGAGTTCAGAGCTTCTTCTCAGATGCCACAGTCATATTCTTTAAGGGCCATTGCAAACAGGACCTTTAGAGGTAACAGTCCTCCAAGAGGAGGCTTTTTCCTGTAGCCACCATGAGCTTGTAAGAATCCAACTATAAGCATCTGCCACCTAATACTTTGGACCTTGCAAGATCAGTTTTAGGGAAGTCAACATCAGAGTTAAGTACTTGCCCTCCAGGGAGCAACCCTCCGTCACACTACTTGGACTAGGACTCAGCTTTTTAGCCTTACTTGTAAGCCAGGAGTTGTCCTTTTAGTATGGTGATGGAGAGGTACATTTCCACATCCTAGGACTCCTTCCAGAGCTGGAAGGAGACAGAGAGTCCCTCACAGGCAGGTGCAAACCTGCCCTTCCACAGGGGATTACCATGAGGCTCCAGTGTAGTCAGAACTGGCTGCACACAGCTGGCTGTGGCTTCGGTCACACTCTTCACTCCTTTCTCTGCTGCATCACACACAGATCTGATGTAGGGGTGGCTCTCCTTAGTGGAGGCATAAGCTGTAGAAACTATGTCACAGGCAGAGCTCACCAAGGTCAGGTTAGCCACCTGATTTACTGCATCCTAGAAGAGCAAGAGAAAAAAGCCATGAAGCTTGCAAATACGATCCTGAGCTTCCTATGCAGTTTTGCCCCAAAACTCCCTGTTCAAGTCACCTAGTCTGGTTGACGAAGCAAGGCTTGCCTTGCTTGGACACTTGCTTTAAAGTCTACAACTCAGTTGTGAAAAAAGCTGTGGAGCATTGACACGGTTGGTCCATTCTAGAAAAGTCTTCCTCTGGCACAATGCTACCCAAGAGACAGCTGAGTTTGTGGGCAACCTCAATACTTCTATACCCATACCCAGCTCCAATTCATTTGGTATAGCTATTTAACAAGCTAATGCCCTGGCAAAAGCTTCATCAGACAGGATCAAGTTGATTTTAAGTTGACAGACTTTATACTAGTCTGCAGGAAGCATGCTGCTGGTCATGGGAGTAAAGCAAGCACAGGTGGTGTTAGGTCTGTTGAAAGATGGGAGCCTTTCCATAGAAGAATTGCCTGCAGCAAGCCAGGATCTTGACTACCAAGTGAGAGAAACATCTTTCCTAACCAAGAACCAGGCTACTTTGCTTAGCCTAGGAGGTTACTTACAGGGTCATCAGGCCTACTGTTTTGGCCATTCTGTCACCCATGTTTCCAGAGAAGCTGCAGGGCAAGCCCGAGCAGAGGAAACACTCCTCCCTTTGTGGAGACTTCACTCCCACCAGCCACAGCAGGACCACCACCTCATACCTGCATCCAGGAGCTGCCACTCCTTACACCTCACATGGAGCACCTACCTGCTGTTCCTCTTCCTTCACCTCCAGGGAGGTCTTGGCAGCTCTCTCTTTGTCAGGCATAGCAGAGGCCATTGCAGCTGAAATGCAAGTAGCACCATGGTTTTAGGAAGAGGAAAAGGCAAAGCAGCCAGTGAGCCTGTAGAGGGATTCCCCTTCCCAGGGGACACTTCCCTCCAACCTCATTAAAGGAAGAAGTTTCTTCACTACCCATTAAGGGAAGACCCCCAAAAGGGGCCTCTTCCCATTACAGAATGAAGGGATCTGTACTACTTGCAAAGCTACCTAGTATTTAGGTTTTGCATGGTTTATGCTAATCAGAGGAATGAGGAGAACAAAGTCTTTCCTCACCCAGGAGAGCTTTTGTCAGAGAGATCATAGTGCTTGTTATCAATATACTTAGAAGAGGCACTGGCTTAGAGAGATAGTAACAGCAGAACTGGGAAAAAAGCAGCTCAAGAAGCTGCCCTACTGTTGTTAGCACACTGCAACCAGAACCAGCTTTTCACTCAAAACCAGCACAGGCTGCATCTAACCTTTCAGGCAGGACCACAAGCAACCTTCCATTAACTAAGACTAATCCCATTCCATAATTAAGCCAGGCAAGAAACATCTAAACATGAACCAGGAGTTCATAGAACAATTACAGCCTTAATACCTAAAAATTTCAGAACAGTACCTTTTTGCTCTGTCAGATGCAAGCCAGAGACCAGCAAGGAAGAACCAGACACAACAGCATACTCCATCATCCCCACTGTGCCTTTTTATACTGGCTGGGGAAGTGGGGGTAAGGAGGCACCCTCAGTGACTGACAGCTCTGGGAAGCAGCAGAAAGGAGCAGTCTCTGTCCTGGCCAATTAGAGGTGGAGTGGGGCAAAGATAGGCCCTGCTGTGGCTCGTTAATTACTCTGTAATCAGGCAGGTACACCTTGCCCTGTGTAGAGGAGCTCCCTTTGAAGGCCAGTGCTCCTGCAAAATGAGAGAGGCATTGCTGGCATGGACCATGTCCCCTTTATAACCTTGCCTCAGATCATACACCATCTGGAAATGGCAATTAGTTTTGTTTCTCTTTTTGATGGGAAACAATAACCAGAAAAGAAAAGCAAATAGAGTAAAACAAATCTGGAGAAGGACTTCACACCTAATATGCGATTCCTATTGCTTTTATCTGCTGGTGCTTAATGTTTAATGACAGAAGTACCTGCTCAGCTGCTGCCTACTGTTAAAAGCACTGGAACTCAAGTTTCTCATCTTGAAATCCCCAGAGAGCTTGGACTCTCTACATCTTCTCCAAAGGGCATAAGGGTGAACAGCCCCTGCGTAAGACTGATTAGTAGCCAGGTTAGACCCCTTCTGCTTGGGTTCAGCGTGTACTTTCAGGGGTTTTCTGACTCATGCCATCCCCCTCAGACAATCCACTTTCCTTCAAACACAATTGCACAACAGCCCGCTGATCTTTCCATGCATTTTGGGAATTGCAGCTTCTGTTCATTCCTGTGCTGGGGGTGGAATTTGGACACGCGGCAGCCTGGGGGAGGGCCAGCCATGGTCCTTCCTCCTCAGCAGAGCTTCGCCTCATTGCAGAACGACCGTTTCAATTCACTGGGTCTCAGAATATGCAGGGACCTGCCTCGTGGTGGTGGGCACCATCAGCAGGAAGAGAGAAGCCAGCAGTCTGGATCCCACAAGGACTTTCCCTGTGTGGAATCTGGTGACTTTAAAATACAGAAGTCTTGGAAACGGCTCTTGTTTAATTTACAGAGGAGCAGTTATACTGAACTGTCCTGGTTTTGGCTGGGATAGAGTTAATTTTCTTTCTAGTAGCTGGTTATGTCTTGGATTCAGTATGAGAAGAACATTGATAACACACTGATGTTTTCAGTTGTTGCTAAGCAGTGTTTATACTAAGTCAAGAATTTTTCAGCTTCTCATGCCCCAGCCAGCAAGAAGGCTGGAGGGGCACAAGAAGTTGGGAGGGGACACAGCCACACAGCTGACCCAAAGTGGCCAAAGGGGTATTCCATACCATGTGACGTCATGCCCAGTATATAAACTGGGGGGAGTTGGCCTGGAGGGGGATCACTGCTCGGGAACTAACTGGGCATCGGTCAGTGAGTGGTGATCAATTGCATTGTGCATCACTTGTTTTGTATATTCCAATCTTTTTATTAGTATTATTGTCATTTTATTATTGCCATTTTATTATATCTTTATTATTTCATTATTATTTTCCTCCTTTCTATCCTATTAAACTGTTCTTATCTCAACGCACGAGTTTTACTTTTCTTTTTCCCGATTATCTCCACCATCCCACTGGGTGGGGGGAAGTGAGTGAGCAGCTGCATGGTGCTTAGTTGCTGGCTGGGGTTAAACCACGACATGAACAAGCCATTCCCGGAGCAGGGGGCTTCCCATGGATCTGTGTCTTGGTTCTGCTTTTCTCTGGCGTCTCTGATGATTAATGAAGAGTGAGTCGCACTGTGTGCTTCTCTTCAGAGAGGCATTGCCATGGACCCCCTCTCCTCCTGGGCCACCTCTTTACCTGATTTTATTGGGATCTTGAGGCCCTTGATGTTCTGTTAAACCTGAAATCAACTGAGCAGTTCATACCTTACATGGGGGAAGGGAAAACCAATAGTCACACAAATGCACACAGAACATGGCTCTTTGGCACACTAGGTTAAAGAGAAATAAGGGCACAGTGATGGGGACACAGCGGCTGATCAAGGACAAATCACTGACTTTCATTTGACAGCAGTGGAAAGGACTGTTTCAAAAGAGCAACACTATCTCTCCAAAACACATGGATGAGTTTTCATGTCATCAAGATTTGGTGAGATCTTTCAAAAAGGAAAAAGTGAAACTCACTGTACACTCCCAGGGCAGCCAGCCTGAGAAGACAACACTGTCCATACGGTTGATGATTCAGGCAGTTACATGCAGTCCTGTTGGAAAGCTTCCAGTCGAGTGGGATGTTTCAGGTATCCTCTTAGTACCCTGTTCCCGCTAAGGGTCACTGCTTTACTTCTATGAATGCATTGTCCAACATTTCAGCAAGCCTGTTCTTGTGGGGGAGTTCAATGCTGAAGCTTTGCAGGATAAGTGTTGATGTGATTTCGCTTTGCTTGCAGGAGAACACATAAAGCATTTGTGTTACAGCCTGCATGTGAAGCCCCGGCTCCTTGAATACAGTGTCTGTCATTGCCTTCATTTAAAAAGAAAGTTGGAAGAAAAAAACTATGAGTAAGTGGCACCAGCATAACACCAGCTTGGATCTGCTCTGCTGTTACCTGCCAGAGGAATCTTATCTTAACAGCCAGTTTTCCCATGCAGGAAGCAGCCCTTTCCCTGCTCCGACAGAAGAGCAGACACCCCAAGGCAGCCTGTGTCCCACACCATACCTTGCAACCCCTGACCCTCAAGTGCACAGTGGGGGACAATGTGCAGAGCCCTAGGGAAACCCTCCAGAGGAATGAACCAGCACAACCCTCCAAAACCAAAGTCAGGTATTGTGAAATAGCCACAGAGAATGTGTTAGGTGCCTTCCCTTCATATGCATCTGGCAAGTAAAACAAAGCAAACATGTTAGTCCTGGGCAGCATCCAGAGATAACCTACATACTTCCTCCCCAAACATCCCACATCCCCCAGCCAGACCTCGCAGGTTGGTATGATGGCACCTGGGCTGCAGAGACCTAGAGGCTGCCACTTTGCTGGGCTCATTCCTTGGGCAGAGGGTGCTGAGTTACATGTGCTGCATCCACGCTCCCTGCGAGCACGCCTGGGAGAGAAGAGCCCCAACAACCTGCCCCAGGTGCTGCCCAAGAGGGAATCTGCTGTTTGCTCCGAGGAAGCCCTCACAAGCACTCAGCATCAGTGCTGGGGTCCCAGGAGCAAAACAAGAAGTTTGACAGTGAAGATGCACTTGCTACAAGAGATGGTCCAAAGCTTATGGATGGTTCAGGTAGGAGCAGCTTAAGACAAGACAAGACAATGCTGTCTCTGAGCCATCCTATTCCTCGGAGTGGCCTGCTGAGACCTTTACTTGGTGACGTGAGAAGTCTCATTCCAGCTCATGGGACTCCTCCAGGCTCCCCCAGGACTTCCCTGGGCATGACCACAGGCATTTTTTGGTCCTGCTTAGTTACCTCAAGGCCCACATGCAGACAGAAGTAGCTCTGCACAGCTTACTATGGAAGATGTTGTGGACACACCATGTCACGCTATTTTGGTGATAAGAAGGAGGCTGGTGGCTGTTGGAATAGAGGTGACCAAAGGCAGGATGGTTACACATCTCACCATTTTTGCAAAGCATGAGTGAAAAGTGTCATAAGTAAGGTATCAGGCCCTGGAACAGTGGACAGACAAGTGTCAAACTGCCTTCACCCCCCAGAGCCATATAAAGGTGGTCCACCAGGAGTGAGGCCAGAAATGGTAAATCACAAGAGTCTGGAAGTCCCTTATGACTGTGGTTGGTTTAACTATTTACTAAGCAAGTCCCTCTCTTTTGCTACAGAGCCTGAGAGTCTTTGTACTTACATAAATGCAAATAGACAGGCTAAATTGTTCTTGGCTGTACAACGTCTGACCTCTGGGAAGGCAGCATTTACCAGGCTCTGGACACATCTGCACACCTGAGGGTCCCGTGTGCCCATGGCTCACACCTCATCCCTGCTCTGGGGCAGCTGCAGATTTGGGCTTCTGCTCCCTCATCATGTGTCTAGACGAGGGACCAGCCCAGTTGAAGCCCTGACAGCCCTGAGGAGCACACAACGCCTTCATCTTTGCACCTGACACTACAGGTGGGACTAAGTATGTGACACAGCAGCCTTCAAAGCAAACTGTGCATTTGGGAGTGCCCAAAACTGCCATGTGAGGGAAGGGTTGGTGTCTCCAGCCACGTAAATAGCTGTGCTGGGAGTGCAGCGGGGAGACACGGCAGTGGGCATCAGGGCTGCAGCTCCCCACAGGGAGCATAGCCACCTGCCATGGGTGTCATGGGGGACCCGTGCCGGGCAGCTGTGTGGCACACCAAGAAGAGCCCTCAGATCTCAGCCGGGGCTTCATAGGCTTCAACAAATGTCTATCATTTGCATTCGGTCCCTCCTAGAGCTAGTCCTGGAACTAGGAGCCAACTTCGATGGCCTGACTGCTGTGGGAAAGGTCACAGCAGACGTGTTTGCCCGTGGCAGCAGTTCCTGCCCTTGCTCACCAAGTTGATGGAAACCAGACTAATGTGGTGTGGAGCAACAAGTGTTGCTGGAAATGATGTTTGCACAGCCGGTTACAAAACGCAGTTCCTTCAAGCCCTGTCCTCAGCAGAACGCCAGGCAGGACTCCTGTTGCCAGAGCCAGATGAAGAAGATGGCAGATCTTTACATGGCAGAACAGTGGGGAGCAGGACAAGCTAAACCAGGGAGGAAAACAGACTTCAGCCAGCCCTTTATAAACACAAAACAGCTACCCTGATAAATCCAAACAACTCAAATGTAACAGAGATAAAAGCAAATCCTTCCTAATGAGATGACTGAAAATAAAACTGAAATTTCTATATTCTTTCTCCTTTGGCTCTAAAGCCTGAAAGGGAACCCAGGCAGTTCTTACCTTTTCCTGAGACCACCTGCACTCCTAATGCACAGTGCGGGGTTTTGAGATGAATAAATTTTTGCTGAATATCTGCCAAACAAAACCTTAAAGATACCTAGAAAAAAAATATTTGTCTTGATGATCCCAGACAGACACTCATTTGGTTGCTTCCATTTCATCAGCAATATCTATGGGCATGTGTAAAAGCAGTTTCATGTTCCTAGATAACATTATTGATAAGCAATAAGATTTTGGGTTATTTAAGGGGCACTTCATTTCTAAGTTTGTCTGAGGTGCCACAGTGCTTTGCAGACCAGGTTCTGTGTGTCTCTGTACCGGTTATCTACAGATCTCCTTTTATCCCTGGATTCTGAACATCATAATGTTACTCATAAGTAATTCAGTTGCTCTGATGATGGACACCAAGTACCAAAGATCCTAATTTTTACACTAAATATAAGGCATTAGCTGTAGTTTCTCAGGTGCATTTAATAGTAAACTCAGAAAAAGGAAAAATCCACTTTTGAATGGCCCTGGCTGCACAAAAATCACAGTATCATGCAGTTTTCTGGATGATGATCTTGGATGATTGTGAGGCTGCAAAATAAACCTGTTGTAATGGCCATGAAACTGCTGACAAGCATGATGCTGAAGGCTAATCCAGTAAATCTGGAGGTTCTGACATATCGTCTTTCATCAGAGCTTGCTATCACCATAATAGAGAACATGAGACCAATCAGAGTCTAAATCCCTCTGTATGCTCCCTTATATCTTTTCTGCAAAAGAGGAAAAAAATCCTCCAAGTACGAACTGTCCTCCAGACGAACCCTGAAGCAGTGGTAAATGTCATGTCAGAGGATCCATCGTCCCAGAACGCCTTGAGGAAGGAGCAGTGTTTGTGCCATTTGCCTTGAGGTCTATCTTTCTGGTTTGGACTGTGACAGCAGCATCCCTGAAATATGTCATCCTCCTGCACAAGGAGCCATGCAGTGGCTCGCACCACTCGCCTCTCATTGCTCCTCACACCCTCAGCTATGAATGCCACATGTGCAGCAGAGGCAGTAAGTGTATCAGGGGTGGAGCCCAGGCCAGGTCTTACGGTGTTGAGTAGAGGAGTTAGGGTGAGTAGGTCCTCCTCTTGACAGAGCTCCTGGTCAGGCTTCGAATGATTGGACTCATAATGGTTTGTCGCCTCATACAGGGACAGAAAGGCCCTTGGTGTCTTGAGCTGTTCATGCAGTCTTCTCTGCCTGAAGTGAGTCTCCTGAGGATGGTTACATGAGAAACTGAATTTTGAACCTGTGGAAATGGGAGCTAGCACTACTTCCAACCAAATGCCAGAAGATAAACTTCATCCAGCTCATCAGTACAGCACAAGCCTTCAGAGGACCCCTGAAGACTCTCTCAGGAGAAGGGCTGCTCCTGCTGTCCCACACCCATCAGGTGCACCAAGGCAGGGAAAAATCCTGAACCCTGCAGGTTTCCCAGAAAATAAAGAAACATTAATGTTTCTGTTCCTGTGCTGAGCTTGAGCTGCCATGCAGTAGAAAGTCAAGCAGTTAGATCTCCCTCTTAGCTGCCTTTAGCTGCCATCAGAGGGAAGAAGTACCAGTTACAAAGAGATGGATGCATTGGCCTGACAGCACCTGAACCCCTGCAGAAAACCATTCAAAACCATACTGACTTCCAAGGAACTGCTCCTATCCTCTCTTGCACCCTCTCTTTACCACTTGTTTTTCACAGCTCTTTTTGAAAGCAGAATGTTTTGCTAAGCCCCCTTGGCAGAAAAAAAGCTCTCACAGAGGTAGAAAAGAGTGAGCAATTTCATGTTATGGGTCTGCTGCTGTTAGTCACCAAAAGGCATGTCCTAGTGCTCTGTGTCACAGGGGGAACAGAGGCTCTACCTGGAAATTGCTGTTCAGACCCTTTGTGGTATTGACTGAGCCTTTCTGTCTCAGGAAGATGTAATGAGTGTTATAGCTGTCAGCCTGTTGCGGAGCTTAGCATAATTGCCTTATAGCCAGGTTTCAACAACTGGGTAGTTATGTTGATAACTACCCCCATTGCCTTGGCCGAAGCTGTTTAGCACCCATGTTTGTAAGGAAGATGAAGACAAACAGTCAAAACCAAAGGGAGACACTGGCAAAATCAAAGGGGGACTTTCTGATGCCTGGGATCGCCTCAGCCAAACTTATTGTCATTTAATAGGTAACAGGAAGGGGAAGTAAAGGGGGACGGGAAGAGGTAGCTAGAATGGGGATTGGCTGTACCTTTTTCCCATAGTCTGCCCAATTAACGCAGAGACTAAGAAAGTTGATGGTGGTGAACTGTGTTTTGGGTTTGTGTGGTGGGGTTTTGGAAGCAGAGGAGGGGACTACAGGGGTGGCTCCTGTGAGAAGCTGCTAGAAGCTTCCCCGGCTCCAAGTCAGACCTGCCGCTGGCCCAGGCCAACCCCATCAGTGACAGTAATAGCACCTCTGGGAGAACAGATTTAAGAGGGGGGACTGATAGTGAGTAGCGGGATTGGAATGTGAGAGGAACCCCTGTGCAGATACCGAGGTCAATGACGAAGGAGGGGAGGAGGTGTGCTGAAGGAGGGGATGCCCCTGCAGCCCATGGTGAGACGGCAGGCTGTCGCCCCCCAGCCCATGGAGGTGAGCAGGGGAGCAGATGCCCACCTGCAGCCCGGGGAGGAGCCCACGCCGGAGCAGGGGGATGCCCCCCAAGATGGCCATGACGCCATGGGAAAGCCTGCGCTGGAGCAGTCTGTGACTGAAGGACTGCAGCCCATGGGAAGGACCCACACTGGAGAAGTTCATGGAGAACTGTCTCCTGTGGGAGGGACCCCACAGTGGAGCAGGGGAAGAGTGAGGGGTCCTCCCCCTGAGGAGGAAGGAGCGGCAGAGACAACTTGTGACGAACTGACCCCAACCCCCATTCCCCACCCCCTGCACTACTGAGGAGGAGGAGGGAGACAGAAGTGGGAGTGGAGTTGAGCTGGGAAGGATGGAGGGGTGGGGGGAAGGTGTTCTAAGGTTTGGTTTTACTTCTAAGTATCCTTGTTTTGATTTGATTTGTAGTAAATTAAATTGATTTTGTTTTTTCCCCAAGTTGAGCTTGTCTTTTGCCTGTGACCATAACTGGTGAGTGATCCCTCCCTGTCCTTGTCTCAACCCACAAGCCTGCCTTTATATTTTCTGCTCATGCCACCAGGGCCGGGGGAGAGAAGTGAGCGAGCGGCTTCATGGTGCTTTGTTACCAGCTGGGTTTAAACCTCGACAACTGAAGCGGAGAATCCTTTGCTGCCTGCTCACTGATGATCAATGGGAAAACCTGTGCCAATCCCTTGGGCTGGAGTCAGCGGTACAGAGACTGCATCCAGCTCAGTGGCAGGCTGGTAAAATAGTCAGCACACTTGAGAATGGTTCCCCTGGAGGTAGACTAACTCTGAAGGACTGGCCAACACCAAGCATGCTGCTCTCAGGAAGAGGTTGGCATTTTTTTAATGACAGCATGGGTGGTGTTGGCCAAATGCAGGAATTGGTTGAGCAATATTTGGTCGTCAGAACTGAGCATCATCCATCAATAGGTACTATGAACTGCCCCAATCTGGGCTAGGAGAGGTCAACATGGCAACATTAATAGAGATCCAAAAATAGAGATCTTCTTCCCATCTGCTTTACGTTGGACCTGTTGAGTGTGTTGCAAGTGCTGGTAAATCCCTTTAACTACAACTTCAAAGAGACTAGTAGGAGGACAGAGAGGTGAGCCTTGCTTGGGCAGGCTCCCTGGCCATTTCAACTTTTCCAAGGTATGAAAGATGGTGGGTTTTTTTCTTTTCCTAGTCAAACTCATCTTAACCACACTGGACAAGGAAGAAAAACACACTGTATTACAACAGCTAAGCTAGAAATTAGCATCCTTCTAATGCTGCTGGATCAGCCTGGCCCTATTCTTCACACATGGCCAAACTGCACCAGGTGGGCCTGTTCCTGGTAATAGTTCTGCTCATGGATTAGAGGGCTGAGATGGACCTGAGAGCTGGTCTGAGCTCAGCTGGGAAAGCCAGCACCTCTGAGAAGGAGATGGTGTGGTGCTCCAGTGAGCTGAGCGTCCCTGCACAGGCAGGGATGGCAGGTCAGGTTTGTCTGTGGGTTGGCAGCCAAGCGCTCAGCACTGCAGGTGGGTCCTCATCTGTGCCCCTCTGCAGCTAAAACCTTCTTGAGGTATGCATATGTGTGTGTGTGTATGTGGCTGGGGGGGTGTCTTTCTTCCTATTCACTTCTGAGACCACCTATTATGAAGGAAAGACACTACCCAAGGTGGCGACAGGGAGAATACAGGTGCTGCTGTGCTGTGAAGGGCACAAGTTGAGTGTAAATCCTGTACAGAAGTTATGGGAGGTAACTTGTCCAACAGGTCCTGACAGTCTGCTCTAGTTGGTGCTAGAGAAATCAGTGAATCAACCAGCTCAGTTAATCTAAGAGGGTCACAGCTAACAGTTTATTCTGTCTTTGTATTACATGGCAAGCATTTGCACCGGTTGCAAATGAATCGCTGTTTCTGTGCTCATTATTGCACTGATGTTTGAAGACCACAGAGCTATTGTGGAAGAGCAGGGCTCCAACCAAGGCAGAGGAGAGCCTGCGGGTGCTGTATCCATGACGACAGCTCTTTCCACTTTCAATCATTTGACACCAATTAGAGATAGTCTTCCCAGTGCTAATGATGGGAATAGGGAGGCCGGAGCACTGGGCTGGACTTGGGGACTGTGGGACTCTGTCCTCAGTTCTGCCAGCTGCCTGCGGGGTGACTTTCTCTGAGACTGTTGGGCTCTGTGTCTCAGCTTCTCCATCTTTAAAATGGTGATCATGATTTTGACCTTTTTCCACAACATACTTTGTGATCTGCTGATGAAAAGTGCCAGATGAGAGCTAGGGATTACTGATAATAAACTCCACACTTACCATTAGAAAGGCAGTTCCTGCTCAAGTCAAGCCACAGTCCCCTTAACCAGAGAAACAGACTTTCTCTGTGCAGATCTGGCCAGCACCAGTTTCCAAGTCCTTGGATTTGCTTCCCTCCAGGAGGAGGAGGGTGAGTTCAGTCTCTGATGTGGCAATGCTTATGCAGGAGCTCAACTTGAGCACGTAAGCAGAGCTGTCAGGAGGACAAGCTGGGCTCCGCTGCTCATCAAATCTTGCTCCTCCTCCTGAGACCTGGGCAAACTCCATACAGCAACTGTATGAAATAGGTGCCTGTCCCCTGAGAAGGTGCCACCAGCTGCCTGCCACCAGCATCCCTTTTAGCTGGACCAGGACTTCCAGGCAGGCTGGACCGCTGGGCAGCTCCTAGCTGAAGCAGGCAATAGTGAGTTACCCATAGGAGACCATCCAAACCCCTCCAACAACATCCTTAGCTCAGAGACCTGTGCCTGACTAACTGTGCTCGGTTTCAGTGTGGAAAATGGATCTGGAGGACTTGCATGATGCATGTGCACAGCGGGGGTTATTGCTTTTCAGCAAAGTAAAATAGGAGGTCTGGATGCCCCTCTGCTCTACAGCATACTTGCTTAGAGTGTACTGGCCTCTTTCAATCATCTCTATATCATGCGATCAGCAGGTAACCTAGGCCAAGTATTTGAAGAGGGTGCCCACTAAACTGTCAGAAACACCCCTCAGAAATATCATTTGAAGTCCTTTCCATAAAAAGAATCTGGAGCTTGAAATAAGTGCAGAGCACAGAAAAATAGGCTCTAGCAGCACGTTTTGAAAATCAGTGCTTTAGGCAATCTCCTTAGCAGCTTGTTAGATGTTTTATAAGTGTCCTTCCCAGCTCCAGAAGAAATAATAGTACTAATGATTGTGTCAGATACAAAATAATTTCACAGCCTTTTTTGTCTGCAAGCTTTCCAATTTCAATAAATCATGTGCCCTTCTATGCAGCTGAAGAAATCCAAAACCTGTGGTACAGACAGCTTGGCTGGAAAAAACAAAAACAAAAACAAAAACAAAAAAAACAAGAAAGGACACCAGAGCCATCTTTTTCTGCATTAGTTCCAGCCAATACTTTGTTTGCCTTAGCGAGTCAGGCACTTGCTGATCTGTGATACCTTCTCATTAGCACGGCTGAGCACTCTCTGGGATCCCAGGAGAAGGTGCTAGTATTAAGCATGGAGAAGCATAATAAGGGAATTGGCACACACCTGCATGTTTCACTGGTCTGCAAAGTGGGCTGGTGTCCCCGAGAGAGTTGGTGAACATCCAAGCTCCCTCAAGGCTGGGGTCGTGAGATAGTCACCCTGGCAGTGGAAGCTATGGCACGATAGCTATCCCTTCAAGCAGAGAAACGATTTGCACATCTGATGTATTGGGGGAGTGTTTTAACTAGTGAACTGTGGGAACTAGTAAGCTCCCTGCAAATACTCCTATGCTCAGGACAATTGTCCTTGTGGACATAATCACACCTGAATGAATGCATCAATCCACCAGGAAAAGCTTTTCTGCTAGTGACATCCTTGGGGACAGCAGAGATGAAGCAGGGCAGAAAGGACATAAGTGCCTTTGTGCCTTCTACCCAACAACATACCAGTGAGAGTTTTACTTCTTTGATTTTAAAGATGGAATATCATATAGGGGAAGTAGCAAACTCATTTCACACTTGAAATGGTTGGTTTATTTGTAACAAAATAATTGCAGCCCAGGCTAGAGTTATTTGAAATACCCAGAAACAGCCAGTAAAAATTCACATTTCCACGAGTCTTTTGAAACTCCCTGTTGAACTTTCACTGCAGGTGATGGGGGAAAGGACCCAGAAACAACTGTTTTAAAAAAAAAATAAAAAAATTAAAAAAAGGTGCATTGAAAAGAGCAGAGGATAATGAATCTTCAGTGCTCAGTGCAGTTACAGACCATGAATAAATAACTTGCTAGATCAATCTTCCTATGTTGATTGCATTCATCTACTCTCTTTGTTCTGAATAATAGAAAACATCACTCCAGACTCTTGCAGAAAGTAGGCTAAGGCCAACAGCTCTCCAACATCACAGTTTGGGCCTCCAGCGGTCTGTAGAGCACTTGAGTGGGGTGATAGCCTCCTCTTCTGCTCCTCCTCCCTTGCAGGTGTTCCCTCCTGTTCAGTCCAGCTCCTTGCATATGCTGGTTTAGGCTTGGGTAGAGCTGTTCTGTCTACATTGCTGGATGAGGGAGGACTCACCCAAGCCCGCATAAGGAGAAACACGAGAATGTGTGCCCCTTGACCACATGCAGTCCCCAAACACTGGGGCTGATGAAGCAGGTTTACATCTCATGACTAATTGCAGATCCTGGCTAGGCTTTGTCTGGAATTTGTATGCTCTCCATCCAATTCTCTGGTACCTGCTAGACTCTGAGCTCACACAATGATCTTTCCATTAATTAGGATACTTACACTATCTTTTTTCTTATTCAGTTGCCTATTTTTTCACATTTTGTAAGAATTTAATTACCTTTGAAACCTCTTCCCTGCTCTGTAAGATCTGATTGAAATTTAGCCAATGGATTCAGAAACTACAGTGTAGGGACAATTTAAAGACCCAAAGGAGATAGTTACACAGTAATGTGAAATAATATATAATCCATTTGAGTTTAATTTATCCACAGCAGTTACAATTTTTCCCTATATGTTAACCGATGTAATTTTGAGAAATTTATTCCAATCCTGTATGTCCGCTCTTTTTTCATTGAGCTGCCTGAAATACCTGGCACCACCTGGTAGATGTTTCCCCTCAAGACCTGCCAGGGACCCCACATTGGGCAGCACAGCAGCCTCAGCTCACAATCTTTTCAGTGTGTCTACAGAGTAAAAAAAGCAATTCAAACAAGAAACAAAAGGTCAGAAACCAAAAAGCATGTGATTAAATTTAAATTTTTGTGTTTGGATATTTAATCTCTTAATTGTTAAAGCTGTACCCGAACTCCCGGGCTTTGCCATAGAGGTAAGTGGGAAACTCAAGTGTAATGATCTTCTTTGGGACATCTTCATCTTCCACCCATGTTTTTCCACTGCACTACTCTGTGTCTAAGCTTTGGGTCTTATCTTGCTTTTTGCCCCGGTGCGAGTTGTGATAAACCCCCATAAGGTTCCTGTTCCCTTCACCCATGGCCACTGTCTCAGGGGTTGGTGGGGAGCTGCCTCTCCCTCACATTGATCCATCACAGGCCATGGATAGCGTGAGCTTTTTCTTTCTGGTAGAAAAGGCTCCCAGTAACTGCAGGCTGAGATTGATGAGAATGACTGGTTGGGGCAATTTGGTGTTTTGAATCCTCCCATATATTGTCCTTTTTGGAAAGCACCTGACCTTTAGGGTCCTTCTTCAAATTGTCTTCCTACTGTACCATCGACTAATCCCAAATGGATGTCTTTTTTCCACATAGCATGGCTTGAGGTTTTCATGGGAGAATGATGATGCAAAATACAGTCCTTAAGGTCTGAAAACATCATTTTATAGAGGAGAATCTGTGTCATACTTCTTGGGAGGGAGAGCACAGGGCGAGTATTACTAAGTACGTAGATGGGTCTGAGTGAAGGTTGTCCATGGTCAGTTGAATTCTAGCCACCAAACATAAACACTGGGGCTTTAGACTTCCATAGAGTACTTGCAAAGTGTTGCCACCATTTAAGAGCAGTTGGTAGATTAATTTTACTGTGGTTCAATTTGCAGTTTAATGGCATCAAGGTTAGAATGGATTACAGCCATACATATGGCCTCCAGCTTTAACTATGGCACCGGGTGTTATTCACTGGATTTCACAAACGTTTTAGGAGTATCACTGGTATGCAGACAACATCCTATGGACTGTCCCAATTATTTTGCACTTGAATTTCAGAACTGGTGGCCTGAGGGGCAAAGTAGTTTAAATGCTTAGTTTTGCAAATCAGCATCCAATCTTATGTGGCTACATGATGCCAGGCAATTATAAATGTAGAAATATTACAGGATAAGACTGATGCAATCAAAGGTAACTTGACTGTAACATTCGCATATTGTTTTCCCCTTCTGCCAACAGCTTTTTTATTGCTTTTTTTGTTTGGTTGGTTTTTTGATTGCAGAAGTTAATTTTAAAGATGTTACAGGAGAAACGTATGTGTCTACACTGTGGGGTGACCTACCTTTAAACTGATGCCCTCAGCTATTAACAACAGTACATTTTCCAGCAGCCCCATTTCAGACCCAATGCCCATGCTGCTGTGGCTTCGTGGCCATCCCTGCACCAGCAACCTCGAGGATGTCTGGCTCAGCTCTGCCTCTGGGAGGAGAAGGTACATTTTCCTCCTCCTGCTGTAAATCTCCTTTCTGAGTCATCCATGGAGGCTCATAGCTCCAGTGATGGTCATTGTGAGCCATGGCCAGGAGCTCCTCTCCCTGCTTCCATGGCATTGCTGTTTCCTGTGGCAGACTTTTCTAGAAATCTCTAAATTTCAGGGAGACATGCTGCCGCTCTGTTCATAACTCACGACCTGCTGGTGTTTTATTCAACTGTGTGCTCTCAAGTAGCCTTTGTTTGCATTATTATCTGGAGCAGTGTGATATGACTGTCCTACTTTGCCTCTCGTAAAAATAGCACAGAAATAAGGTTTGATCTCTTTCCAACCACAGAGATAATTGTGAGCTGTTTGCTTCCACGATCTTCCTAGTCAGTTGTTATAGCTATTTTAAAATGATTCTTTCAGAGCTTTTTTTTTTTGATGGGGTCACCAAGATTGGTGGTAAATCTTGATACACCTGTCAAAATACCTTTTTTTCACTGACAGAACGTTTTGTATTAGATGTTGCAGCATTAATGTATTTTAATATGTATCCCTTTCTTTTGCTGTTCTTTAAAGTAGTTTGGAGGATACAATTTTCAAATCTTTTATTGTAAATCTTTTTATAAAAGTGTCTCCATAGCTGCTTCTTTCTTTCTTTTTTTGAAATCAGGTTTCTTTCTGACAGGATCAGATCTGAAATCATTTGTTATTTTCCTTGCATTTTTCATTTCTGAAGTGAGGCATTGCTTTTTACACAGTTTCTGTGGGTTTTTTTGAGGCTTTTGTACTTCTTTTCTCCCCTTTTAATATTGATTCTAATGTTTGTCAGACAATTTTATTTCTGGTGTCTTTGTTCTCCGCTTTGTTTGATCTTTCCTATCGGTGCTTTCCTACAAGTATTCTAACTAAATTTCTTTAATTTCCAAATGATATACTTTCTCTAAGTACTGTTGACATGGAAGAAAAGCAGAAGAAACACTGTAGACTTTATGCTGGTTTGACAGTCTAATAAGAGACACAAACTACACACTGGAAAGGGGAAAGCAGCTCCTTATAAATCTTATAGGTTTCTTGTAATGGAAAGATAACGTACCTGACAAATATGAGTGACTTCCAAAGGAGAACAGCACCAAGCTGTGGATCCAGCCAAGCCAGCGTGGGAACAAAAATTAGTTGCTTTATAAAGTGGATCTACTTTAAGAGAAGAAATGGAGAGACTTCCACCAGATTCTGACTGTCATTGGAAGGTGATATTGGGTGTATTCAGGTCTGGGTAGAGATGGATCTCTTCACTGTATTTCCACAAGAATTCAGAAAGAGGGTCTTGTCAAACACCAGGGTGAAAATCCAAGTACAATAATAGAGTCACTGAACAGTGATGTGAAAATTAACTAGCAGTTAGAAAAACTTATCCAGCTACTGGGGAAGGCTGGAATGAATCGTGCTCAGCTGCTGCTGTTTACATTTCTCATGCTCTGCTAATTTCTTCAGTTTCTTACAACCCTCTTTGTTTTGGCTGTATCTTTTCTTGATGCCACTGCGCAGCCCAGCTGGGTTTCAGCTGTGCTGGGGGTGGAGAGAAGAGCCAAGAATTCATGGAGGGGCTCTCATAAGCCATTTCTGCTATACTATTTAATTCATGAAATCTGTATTTATGGTGTTGAAGTCTAACTGAGAGCTAGGACCGTGGTGTTCTGTGCTCATACGCACAATCCAAAGCAAGAAGTGAGACTGATGCATAAATCTTCCAGCTGGGGCGGGGAGCAGCAAATGGGAGAAATGTCAGAAAACCGTGAGATACTGCTAATAAAACTACTCAGAATTGCTGGCGCATGGCAAGGGGCTTTGCAACATCCCAGCCAAACTGAGGCGTCAAGCTGGGGACACCATCACATCCCATCAGTGAGCTGCACCCCAAGTGCAGAGTGAGCTGACAGTGAAGGTGACAGCCTAGGAAATGCCCTGGAAGGACATGAATTCAGGGTGGTTTGCATATGTTGACTCTAGAGTAGCAAAGCAAAAAAAGCTGCCCTCATTACAGTAATTACAGCCAGGAAAGGCATGCAACCTTTTTCTTTTTTTCCAAAATACTGAACTTTCCTCTGAAGATATTATTAGCAAAGCCATCCCTCGCCACCACCTCTCCAGAGCCCTCCTGGCTGGAGAACTGCTCATTTTAAACAATTCTCACCTCTGTCTGTAGTAAGGGGAAAGTCCCATGGGCCCAAAAGGAAAAACTGTGTAGCAATATAACCTTTTAAAAGGAATATGTTTTCTGTGTAAGAAAACCAAGCTAGCCATGGAGAAATTGTTCCCCAAAGAGCAGGAACACTATGAGTCCTTTTCCTCCAAGAATCACTGTCACAGGTAACGCTTGCTATTGATCAGCCACAGCCTCAATCCCAACCTTTCCCATTTATGAGCATGTTTTAAGAACTTTATAACTCAGCTGTTGGGGACAGAACAAAGGACGGGAATGTGTAACACTTGGGAATTCTGATGAAAGATGCCACTTGCAAATGATCTCTTCTCTCAGACCAGGTACTTTGGCAAGCCTGGCCTGGCTCTCCCTGAGGTCATATCCAAAAGCAAGAATAAATGTTGCACTCAACAAGTCCAAGGGAGTAGAATTTTCCCCCCCTCCTGTGACCTTCCCATTCTCTTTAGATGTGCTGGGGATACAAGGGAGAAGGGTCCATCTGCCTGTATGTGCTGAAACAACTGTTAGAATTGCACAGCTTTTAATACGGGTGAAGCCACACATAATTTATTCTCCCTCTTGTACAGAGCTAAACTAGCATAGGAGTGATTATATTGGCACAGGCATATCCACCAGCATGCTCCCAAGCCTGCTACATTTAAGCTTTAGAATTAGAATCATTAAGTTTAGAAAAGACCTCTAAGACCATCAAGTCCAACCATCGACCCAATACCACCATGCCCACTAAACCATATCCTGAAGTGTCATGTCTACGCGTTGTTTGAACACCTCCAGGGATGGTGTCTCCACCACTTCCCTGGGCAGCCTGTTCCAATGCCTGACAACCCTTTCAGTAAAGAATTTTTTTCTAATATCCAATCTAAACCTCCCCTGGTGCAACTTGAGGCCCTTTCCTCTCATCCTATCATTTGTTACTTGGGAGAAGAGACTGACCCCCACCTCCCTACAACCTCCTTTCAGGTAGTTGTAGAGAGCGATGAGGTCTCCCCTCAGCCTCCTTTTCTCCAGGCTAAACAACCCAGGTTCCCTCACCTGCTCTTCATAAGACTTGCGCTCTAGACCCTTCACCAGCTTCATTGCTCTTCTTTGGACACACTCCAGCACCTCAATGTCTTTCTTGTAGTGAGGGGCCCAAAACTGAACACAGTACTCGAGGTGCGGCCTCACCAGTGCCGAGTACAGGGGAACAGTCACCTCCCTGCTCCTGCTGGCCACACTATTTCTGATACAGGCCAGGATACTATTGGCCTTCTTGGCCACCTGGGCACACTGCTGGCTCATATTCAGCCGGCTGTCAACCAGCACACCCACGTCTTTTTCTGCCGAGCAGCTTTCCAGCCACTCTTCCCCAAGCCCGTAGCGCTGCATGGGGTTGTTGTGACCCAAGTGCAGGACCCGGCACTTGGCCTTGTTGAACGTTATACAATTGGCCTCGGCCTATCGATCTTCAGCCTGTCCAGATCCCTCTGTAGAGCCTTCCTACCCTCAAGCAGATCAACCCTCCCTCCCAACTTGGTGTTGTCTGCAAGCTTCACGTATATCGTTAGGGCTTGCTGGCCCTGTCTGTCCAAACTTGCTGGAAATCAAATTCCTGCTGCCCGCCAGCTCCTGGCTAGTCCCCTGCAGGCATCATCTCCCTGATCCTCCCCAAGGCGCTCATCCCAACCCCGTGCAAACATCTGTCTGCCCTGCCTGATGTCCCCGGTCAGGGCATCCCACTTGGGGGCTGCTCTGTCACATGCAGTTCCTGCTGGCAGTGCTGGGAGCATCTCTCCTCTTCCCAGGCCACCTGTGAGCACCCCAGAGGATGGACGGGCTCCAGCTTTTCTGGGTTAATAGATGGGGAGAAGTGGGGTATCTTCTTCTGCAAAGAAACCCCAATACCTGCACATGAAAGTTACCGGATGTGTAGAAATCCAGCATGCAGCAGCAAGAGTCCTCAGGGGCATGACCTACCAGGAGACCTTTGAAGGCTGCTTAGTTTAGAGAAGAGATCAACAACAGACGTGGCTGCAGCTTTCACACAAGTAACAGATCCCCACGCAAGGGCTAGAGCAAAAACCAATGGGCTTAGCTCAAGGCAAGTGAGGAACAGGGCAGGCAGTAGAAGAAATCACTGACAATGGGAGAGTGAAGCATGGAGGAAGGCATAGTCTCTACCTGTGAGACCCTGAAGCACAAGATAGAAGTTATCTGTTAGATACAACATTGTATAGATGATCATGGCCCAGAGCAGGGAGCTGGACACCTTCTAGCCTCATTCTCAATGGTGCCAGGGTGGGACAGAAAGGGAGGGAGGTAAATAGGCAACTAGCCAGGGTGGAGTCTAGTAAGATTAAAAAAACAAAACAAAAAAAGAATTTTATAAAATCATAAGATGATGTAACTTGTTTTCTTAGGAGAGAATTTTAGATTTGGGTTCTTCTTTTGCACATCTGTTGGCTTCCATTACTTAGAAGTAACAAGATGTGGTTTATTTTATGAAGCCTGGAGGTGTGGTACATGCCCCAGCTGTGCCAAACTTCTATACAATTTATTTTTTACCAGATGTTCCAGTGCCCAAACTAATGGGCAGTGAAACACACCCTAAGTCCTGCTAAGTGCTCACACTCAGGTGAGTCTCTTCATCATCCAGGAGTTCAAGATTTTAGTTGAACTGATTTTAATGGTTTGGGTTCAGCTGAGACGCTTCTGAGATCAACAGCCCAAAGCCAAAATTGTCCATGGTCTTCTTGTCCTAACTCTTTGTTGCATCATGCTCAGAGTAATGATTTACTGAAGCGTGGCTGGCATGAGGCCCCAGCCATGCTCTGAGCATTGGCAGTGCCCAGAAAAGCAAATACTGGCAGAAAATATATTTCTTGGAGGAGAAAGAAGCTGGCCCATAAGTTTCAAAGCAGGAGCTGCTCTGCAAGTCTGGAACCATGGAGATATTTGGGTGGGGGAAAATATTGCAAGAGGGAGTGCAGTTGTTTAGAGGGGTTTTGGGGGTGGGTTTTGTGTTTTTTTTCTACAAAACTTCCAGCACTTGGTACAAAGCCCCTGCACTGGTAGAATGGCTTACAGCACAGTTCAAGTGCTTGTAGCCACCTGCAGAGAGCTGGACAGCTCTGCCCCGTGACCACTGTCCATCTCCCATGAGAGGGAGCATGGGGGAAAGAGGTGTCCGTATGGCAGATCTTGACACTTCCTGCACAGCAATGGATTGCCTAGGCTGTATTATTAAAATAATAATAATAATGCCATGCATTGGCTGTGAGCTGGCACAGCCATTCAGCAAGCCATACATGGATGTGCATCACTTCATTTACAAGAGCGCTCTCCTGGCAAGGAGCAACTTGAAAATGGGGGGAAAACAGTATAAATTTTTACAGAAAACTTCATTAATCTAAAAGCTAACCACTAAAATCTAACCACTTTGCAGGCAGGAAAACAAGTCTATTAACCACAAATCCAACCAAGTGCTGTGGCTGCCCATTACTCCTCTCCCTGCATTTCTGGTGGGACAACATGACCTACCAGCAGCTTGGAGATCTGCTGACAGCCTGTAGGAAACTCTCATCTTCCTGGCATCCCTGTACTTAAACACCTTTGGAGCCCTGTTTATGAATTCCGAGTCCAAGTCCTTGATGTGCAGCTAATCCCGTGGGAATACTCCTACCACCAGCAGCGAGCAAGGACACATCTCCCACCTGTAAAGCTCTCCATGGCTCCCTGTGTATGCAGCTACTGTAGCAACAGCCTCCAGAAATGATGGTGCAATGCAGGAAACCTGAGTTACATTTCAGGCTGCATCTCATTGCAGAGTGGAGAGCACATGCTGGGCTATTGGGACATGCACATTTGCAGTGCCACTCCACCACCACCAAACAGAAGATCACCATGGCCAACGCATATCTTGGCTCCCAGCTACAGGCCGGTCATCACTACCAGGTTCATTAGGTTCTTTGTTCATCAGGCTTTTTGTAAATAGACAGGAAATCCAAAGGTGTGACACTCTACCCTTAGCTCATTGATGCTTATTTGAGAGTGCTGTGCTCTATTGTGAGCTTTGTCTTCATCAGTAAAAGGAACAAAATTACAGGCTGTTTCGGGCAAAGCTATGCAAAGTATCAGTGATGCACAACACACCCTGGGCAGAATGATCTGTGGCTGGTGTAAGTCAGCAGGAAGCAGGCAGAAGGGGATGGTAGAGGAAAGGGTTCCCTGCCTCTGCAGAAATGGGAGCACAGGTCATCAAAACCTGGGTTGCCAGGAGCTTGCCTGAACTTGGAGAACTGGTATGGACTCTGAAAATCATCTCCACCCCAGTGCTCACAGATCCCTATAGACACATACTGTTTTTCGACCCTCAGTGCTGCGGCTCCTTGTGTTTTTCCCTTTGGCTGCAGTAAAAAATTCTATTCAAAATAGTAAAATTTAACAACAACAAGAAAAAATGTACACACCTCTTCCCCAGAAGTGTTCCTAGAAACTCCCTTAGAAAGACAATCAAGACATACACACAGCTGGTCTTTCTTCTCTAGAACTAGGTCTCCAAAGCTCCATCTAAACTAACAACGAAAGCAAAGGAGGAGTAAAGCATCAACGTTCACAAAGGCATCCAGCCCCTGCATACAGATGGACACCCAATAGATTTTACCTTCAGGAAATAAATGGTGTAGATTTTAAGCCACTTACACTTCTGGCCTCTGTACTGACATGTGGCAAGTGGTGAGTGGGTGAAAATTAGCTTTGAAGAGCTGCAAACTTCACAGGGAAGGAGCCCCTGGAAAAGGGGTCCAGCTGGCTATTGAGCAACAGAGTTGCCTGTCATGGCAATACATTGGCTGAAGTTGAGCAGCTACCAAGCCCTTCCTCACCTCCTGCAGCGCAGAGAGACAGGAACACTTCTACCCTTTTCTCCAAGCAAGGACTCCAGCCAGCGCAGACCTGCTCTACTCCTGGTAACTCAAGGACCCTTGGATCTTCAAGGCTGCAGCAATCTCTCTCCTCTCCCCCAGCCTCCTTCCCCAGAGGTTCCTCACTTATTCCTCCCCAAGCCATCTCCTCAAAGCCAAACATCCCCTTAGCTGTTACCAGCATCAAACAGCACACAGCTGCTTGCAGACCCCTGGGACACCATTACACCACATGTGGCTGCGTCCCCCCGTCACAAAACAAGCCAGTTGGCCCCTTTGGGTCTGATGCCCCTCCAACAAGTCCCCAGATTTGGTGAGTTGTTCAGGAGCACCTGTGCTGGGAAAGGCACCGTCGTAACCGGCGTACCAAGAACAGTTAACATCATGCTTGGCTTTTTGTTCAACTCTGACGGGTAAATGAGATGTTTAGTGATTTCTGTATGGTCTGGTTTACAGCTGAGAGAAGTGGCTTTATCTGAGCTGCTCCACTTCACTAGTTATTTAGAGAAGAAGGGAGGGAAAAAAGAAAACTGCCTGGAGGTTGGGAATTAAATGCTTTTTTCTGTCTATTCCCCCTCAAGAAAAAGACCAGCAGCATTTTGGCATTTGGGAGATCCCTCTACCTTACAGTTCAGGGGGAAAGGTGGGATGCTCAGAGCAGGACAGCAGAGGGGCCACCAGAAAACCCTGAACCTCTGGCTAAGGCTGCCAAAGCCCATGTCAAAGCTGTTGAGGGACAGACCCTCTATGCACAGTTGATTTTCTTCTTTCACAGGGAAAGGGAGAGTAAAGAAACCCAGCTGAGCTGCTGCAAATGGGGCTGGATGAACCCCTCAAAGCACACTGGAGCACAAACTTCAGCTTGTCTGTGGTAGCTGGATCTCGCCACAGCATTGTGGCACTTGCTACGTCCCAGCGCCCCTGGAATTTATTAAAAAGAAGTAAATAATTTTTTTTAGTGCTCAGGACTGCAAAAAACATCTCCATTTCAGCTCATTTGGCACTTTAGGTCTCTTTTTAACCCTTTTCCATTTTTAATTTCCCTTTCGCTTTTTTTTTTTTTTTTGGAGTTGGACCCAATTTTAAAACCAAAAATGTCACTCAAATGGAAAAACCCCACTTAAAAATGCTTGAAATATTTTATGGCATTTTTCTTTTAATTCTTTTTTCCTTGTTCAAAACCTATTCACTGAACCTCACCCTGAGTTATTTCTCACCCTCAGAAACATGTTTTTGGGGCAAACACCCTGTTCATGAGAACATTTCACCCAGCTCTCGTTTTATAGTCAACCAAGCATCAGGCTTTGCCGATGCAGGAGCCACAAATGTGCCTTACCCCGGTGCCAGGAGCTTGGAGCAAGAGCCCTGGGCTCTGTGGTCACTGCTGTGAGCACTCCTGCAATTAGTGCAATTAGCCTAGATTTTCAAGAAAAGGTTAGCAGACAACACCCCTACAAACAGGAGTGGGGATGCTCTGCAAATCTGACCCTGGCCATGCACGATGCCGTTTTCTGAAATTCCAACCCTGAAACGCACCACTCCTGGAGGTTTTGTTATCCTCATCTTTGGCTTTTTGAGACTGAAGGTCTCAAGGAGATAAGGCCTCAGATGCTGCTGATATTGGACACCAGCACCATCTGGCCCCTGTCCTTACTCTCTCCGGATTAAAGACTAGAAAGCTTTTATGAAGTCAGAAGAAAGGGGAAAAAAGTGATATGTCATCTGGATTTCCTACTGTTTGCTGGTAATTAAGTTTGTCACAATCTTGACAGAGCTGGGAACAATGAAGGGAATCAGAAAGAAAAGGCAGAGGGAGGGAAAATATAATAAGAGTCTCTCTGGAGCTTTTTCCTTCTGATTCTGTTACCAAAGAAAATGATTAAAAGAAATAATGATATTTCCATGGTGTTTGCTCCCCGGTTCCACTACAGGTATAAATTAAGCCTAACAATTTGTCAAAATTTTTTAAAGCTCAGGTAATGTCATTCCAATATTTACTGGGCTGCATGCCAGTTCCTGGGTTTTATATCAATTCAAATCTAGTCTCTCCCTCTTTGTCACTCCCTCTTTGTTGTTTCGTCTTAGCTTATATCCTTTCTCTTACTTGGAGAGAGAAAATAAAAATCATCCCAGCTCAGCAGCAGTGTCTCAGGTGCCAGGCTGAAGGGCATCTCAAGAGAAGGACCTGCCCATCTGTATCTTTCTGCAGGAAAAAGTGATCATTAGAGTTCATTTTCATCTTTTGGTCTGCTCACTCCAGACCAGGCTGCAGGGTAAAACCAAAACCACTTGGGGCTGATTGCTGCAGCGGGAACTAACCTCCCTGCTTAGCCTCCTGCCAAAAGCTTCAGCACATTGCCAGGGCATTATTTGTGCTTCGCTACTGCCACAAGCCCCTCTGCTGAACATCCCACCTATGCCAAGCTGATGGAGATGAAGTTGTCTGCAGATCGTCCTTGTCAGGAGCAGGGTTTCATGCTCCCCTGGGACCATAGAATCATTTAGGTTGGAAAGGACTCTTAAGATCATCAGATACAGTGTCCAAGGATGCAGGCAGAGCAGGAGGTATTGGCAGAGCTTCTCTTGGATGGTGACCAAGCTGCAGAAACCCAAGCCAAGGGGCCATGGGCTTCACCCATGCAGCATTCATGATGTGCAAGAAGGGCACCACTGATGGCAAAGGAATGGTCTGCATGATGGGACTGTCTTCAGTGGAGAGGCAGTTTCAGGAGTGGAGAGGCACATTTCCAGACAAAAGAACAGTCTTTGCACTGGAAATATTTTTAAAAGGAAAACATGAATGTGGGGAAGTCATTGCAAACAATTGCCACAAGCAGTTCTGGATTTGGACTCATCTCTGCTCTATCAGTGCCCAGCTTTGGAGTTGTTGCTGGCCTCTGCATGTCTACGGAGCCCCTGACATACAGGACTTCTGCCTATTTTCCTTTAGTTTCCTGGGCTGAATGATAATTATTTGCCCCTTAGGGGAAAATACAGTCCCTACTGAAACAACTGCAGCATTAAGGGACACCATGGGACAACTGCTCCGATGTAAATCTTGTGCTTTCCCACCTCTTTCTGAATTGTTCAATCTGCAGAGGGTTCTCAGAGTGGACTTTGCAGAGGGCCGTGAAAATAGATTTATTTTGGAATATTTCCACTTGTCATTACAATTAATCACCAGAACCCAAGGAAAAGGAGCGCAGTTTATGAAAACATCAAGCAGGGAATGTGACTGCAGGAACCTGACAAATGGGACAGCAAGACAGAGAGATGGTTTAGAATAATCCATTTTCATGCCAGCTCCAGTAAAAAGAAAAGAGAAAGACTGAGCAGCATCCTTCCCCATGACAACCTCCAGAGCATAATCGTGGCCCTCATCTGAAACCATGCAGTAGCTCCTCAGAACATTTTCAAAAGACAAGGCACCCTATTTTTCAAACTCTGTCTCAAGCATGATACTCAAGAGAGTCCCTCTGCTGTGAAAAATAAATGCTCCTCTGTAAAAGAACTAAATCCACATTATTAAAAAACAGCCTCAACTCTGGACACGAACTTTGGAATACACAGAATAATGTTGTCTAAAGTTTTGCTCTGAGGACACTGGCAAGACGGGCTCAGTTTCTCCCCCTCTTTCCTTGAGAGTACTTCCACTCCCCTCCACCATCTGCCGTGAAAGCAACAGGCTCCTCTGGGATGCATCTCTCTGCAAGGTTAGCATCATTACTATGTAAGAAAATAGAAGTGGGGAGCGGCCTGTTTTCTAACTCAGTAGTTGAGACATAGACTTCAAAGTGAGACACACTGAGGCCGTAATAGCTGCACCCATGAAGCATTTATAAATGACAGCCTTCCACAGGAGGATAATGCCCAGCCCCAGCATCTGGCTATGAAACCAGGCAGAAGGGAGCCTGGGTTTCTCTCCCCTAATGAAGTGCCCTAATGTCCAAGTTACCTGAGAAGACAATGATGAAGAGGACAAGGAGGAAGAGGAGAGCCCCTTCCTGGCAGCCTTGTGATTCTCACCTTTGGCTCCATTTAGTATCAGACACTTGCAGAAGAACAGATAGTTGAGTCAAATGGGAATTTGTTTCACTGCAGTGAGAAGAAATGTATTTTGTGTTGATCCAAACCAATTTACTTTTTGCATCTTGGCAGCTGAGCTGTAAAGACAAAACAAACAAATTCCCAAACTGCAGCCCTGCCTTGGTCTTTGTTGGGAGATAACCTCCTAAGACCCCTGAATACAGGTGTTTGGGGAAGGCTATAAGGGTTCTGGGTTTTGCCTCCCTGTAGGACAGAGCCATGGAGTTCCCAACCCCAGGCAGTCCAGGGAAGGGTGCCCCAAAGCCCCATGACTCTTGGCCAGCCTCCACGAGATGCAGGAGGAGATCAGGCAGCTTTCCTCTGAAGACCGTCACACTGCAGGCCTTCCAGGAAGCAGATGGTTGATTTCTCCTACTCTGCTTCCCAAAACCTTTGGTCTTCCTTCATGTGCTCCACCCTCTGAGTGCATGCATAGCCAGACCCAAAATGCTTCAAAGTGTTTTGTGGCTGTTAATTCAAGAACTATGAAAGCACACAAGCATATTTTGTGGGGTTGGGTTTGGTTGGAGAGATAGAGCGAGTTTTGGAAGGGTCTTTGTTCTCACAAGCCTCATCTACCTGCTGGTGATCAACCTGGACAAGTCTTCTCCACACAGCACCACCACCATTTCGCATTACAAGTCACAGCCAGCCAGAGCTCCTGCCAGGGGAAGAAGAATCACCACAAGGGTGAAGTGGAGCATTTCTTTAATTCCAGCCCACAACCAGCTACTCATTGACCAGGAACTCCACAGGTTTCTTGACCAGCAGTTAACCATGAGAAAGTTAATAGCCGGCTTTCACCATGAGTTTTGTTAGTAATTTATAACCAGAAAAGCATACAACTGGGATTCCTGAGATGAATTTTGCCTCATGAATAGTTCATTATCTCTATCCAAGACACAGTGCTTTCTGAACATACTCCTAGATGTGGGGGTCCCATGGGACATGCATCTCTATGGCTGTTATTTTAAGTGGACATACCAAAATCCTCTTCAGCATTCCCCAGCAAGGAAGCCCTCAGTTGGAACCTGCAGAGGGAGGGAGCTCTTTGCTCCAGAAGCTGAAAATCAATTTGTGCTTAATAATTAAACCCCCAAATAACAGCTTTCATGTGTGAGCTGAACCATGAAATTACAAAGGTGGATCTAAGCCTTTTTACAGTGGGTGGAGTTTACTCATGTGGAAATTTCCTGGTGCATCCTCCAGTGGACTCATTAATGATGTAAAAAAGGGTGAGCAGGCATCAGTTTTATGGCATTGATTAAAAATGTTTCTCTTCCCTTCCAGACTACAAAAGAATTTGTGGGTTGGTTGTTCACGTTTTTTTAACCCACTTGGCATAAACAAATTCCTCATCGTTTGAGCTGTATATCAGTGCTGATGCACATGACTTTTCAGACACACACTATTGGAACTGGAGTGACTTTACAGCAGCTTCAAGCGAGGTCTGTGGGGCTGGTAAAAGGAGTCAGTGATGCCCCCAGGACCCCTCTGACAGTCTTCTCCAGGGCCTTGTCCTGGGCCTCAGCCACCAGGCATGCATTAGCCAAGCAAATGCAATGGGACCACCATGCCAACTGCACTCCCCTGTAGTCTCCTTAACTACAGGAAAATAAAGTAGAGGGTCTTAAGCATTGGATTTTCTCTTGTTCATTGCTCTAGCTCAAATGTCAGTGATTGTACAATACAGCCAAACACCTGTCTCTTACATTGGCTCAGGAATCTTAGCCAATGTTTTATCTTTTGATAAAACAACTTTGCCACTGCTTGTGCAGGCCAGCAGAAAGGCTTCCCACAAGCAGCTCCTCCTGGAGCCAAATCACAAAGGTCTTTGTTAAATTTAAATAATTTAAAAGACACTAGGAAGACCTTTCTGTCTGTTCACACAGCCAAATCTAAGTATCTTTACTTGTTGAAAAAGTGTAGTAGGACTAATGAAATCATAATGTACATGTTAATTAATGTACATATTTTCTCAGTAAATTTTGCACAGCTATAAATGGTCAAATAAATAATGAATGCCATGGAATAATTTATGTGAACTCTGTTTCTTACTTTACATGTTCTAATTACTGTTATGAACACATCTTAATGAATTATTGAAAGTCACATAATAAATAATATTAAAATTAATTTGTCACCAATAAGTACATGAGAAGCCAAGTTCAAATAGATATTTAATTCTACTAACATGTTGTATTGTAATACTTGCCCAATAATTGGCAGCAGGAGAGGAAACGTTCCTCCTGGCCAGCTTGATTAGGAGCTCCATTTTTTTCTGGGTTTTGTTGGTGGCTTCCAGTGTTGAAATTCAGCAGCTAGAGCTAAGGAGATGCTTTTCATTATTGGACTTTCAGAGGGAACTATGCGAGACCAGACTCCTTTATGAAGCACAGAGTATAAAACCAACACCTGTCTTAAAGCATTATAAGCAGTACTTCACACTCACACAGCACATTGCAGCTGAGAATTTCACAGTCACTTGTAGATTAGTTAAGCTTTACAATTTCCCTGTGGAGCTACATATTATCATCCCACTTTTACACAGTAAATGAAAGGATGGGGATGTTCTGGGCCTCTAAATGCAGTTGTTGCACAATGTGAACTGGTTTTGCAGCTGTGATCAGAGGTTAGAAGCAACTGGAGGAAAATGGCCAGTAATTAATGTTGCTCGTTGTTAGCATGCTTGATTGCTTGTTTCTCATATGCATGCAGAGTAATTGTGTGCATCTTGTTAAAAACTGTGCTCTGCAGGGTGGATTTCTAAAAGGTGCTGCTGTGGTCTTTTGAAAAACTGCCCTGGATGATTTGCCCAGCAAGTTATTGGCAAACAGTTGCAAACATTTAGCAGAACTATGTGCCTAAAGGCCTCCATCATGAGATGCTGAGTGCGTTTTCTGAATGGATGGATGCAGCCACTCCCCTCGTCCCAGCAGGCACACTCCGGCCAAAACTGTGCTACTCACCTATTAGTTATCCACTTACTCAGTGTACCATGACGTGCAACTCATCATTCAAACCTGCTCCCTTTCCCTCTCTCAGCAAACCCATGGTTAACAAGATTGATGAATGCAGTACCCTGAATGCTAGATTAACGAGCAAAAAAATTCATCCTAGGTCGGGACGTTCATGGTGACATTGCCTTCACCACGATTGAGCCAGGAGATGTCCCATCAGACAGAGCAGCCAAGAGTCATTTCACCACGAGGAGCACCAGCGTAACAGCCTGCAACCCTCCCTGCTCCAAGCAGAGCATCCAGGCTGTGCATGGGCTGCTTCCCAGTGGGCACTGGCAAGAGCACAGCTCTCGAGAGCACTGTTTTTCCTGTCAGGGGCTGAATAGTGATTAAATCATTTATTAAATTAATGGCATGTGTGGAAAATGGTTCAGTGGTTCAGACCCTAGGCTTAGAAAACCCTAGTTCAAGTCCTTGCTCTGCACTTGTGTGTGCAACACCATGGGGGTCAGGAACTGCTTGCCCAGAAAGAGACAGAGCATCTAGACCAGCCTCCAATGAGGGGTAGCTAAATTCCTCCTCCTGTCTGTTCACAGAGTGATCCCACCCAGGCACAAGATGGGTAACCCAGAAGGCAAATACCGGGTGGATGAAACAGACTGGAAGTGACATTCTTAAATGATGTCACTTCAAATTAGTCTCTGTGCTTGCAAAATGAGAATAACTATTTTTAAGTTATGTTGGAGATCTCTTTTCAAGTTTTTCCAAGATATATCAAGCATTTTCATTTGAGAGATGTCATAGCTCATGCTCTTGATCCTTTATATTTCTTCTTTTTTTTTTCTTTCTCCTGTCATATCCCAAACATTCATCAATTTTCCCCACAAAGACAGTATCCACTTGTGATTTTTTTAAAAAGTTTTTTCTATGGAAACCCTCAATGAACAATTCTTTGACCAGCTCTACAAATGGAAAATACTAAACACTTGATAGAAAAGTAGCAATAAGTGGACAAATCCAACACAGACACACAAAATATCATCCTTAAGACAGCTTAGCTTGCAAACAAAGCTGCAAAAATAAGTTGCAATTTGCAAATACACTGAAGGTAAAATTCATCCACTACACCACACCTCAAAAAAAAAAAAAAAAAAAAGGGGGACAAATGCAGGAGCAACTACAAGAAAAATCTTTCCTGTACCCAGCCATGCCAAAAAGCAAGTATTAAGCCTGGCTTGTGAGACAGAGGTCAGGTCCCAGGGTAACAACCACCCTCCTCAAGTTATTTGTGGAGTACATATATAGTCAGAGCCTGCGCCAGAGTTGCTCATCCAGAGCACACAGCCAAACACAACATCTCCATCTAGATCCACACAGGGCACAACACATGGAGTTGCTCAGTCTCAGCTCATAGGCAAGATCTCAGCTCAACACCCTCCCAGCAGCCTTGGCCAGAACAACCCCAGATACTGCAATTCAAATACAAAATGCTCAGAATGGCAAGGCTGAGTGTGATCCCTGCAAAGTCCGTGTCTCATAGTCACTAATATTCATCGTTTTATTATGGGACAGGTTCTCCACTGCCGATGTCCCATTTGCCCACATGCAGGGTTGGGTGAAATGCTTCCCTCCTGGCTGCACAATGAGGTTTGCTCTTGCTTCCCCAGGTGTAAGTGAGAGCAGAGGGAAAGAAGGATGAAGATCAAAGCCCTGGAGAAGAGGGAAGTAGGAGATGATCCCCTTTCACCACCTGGAAACAAAACAACATTCTGCTGTTTCCAGCAACATGAAGGGCTATCTCTGCTAACAAGGTGGAGGTGAACTCAGGGAGAGGCACTTCGTTCAGATCCAGACCAAAAATAAAGTCAAACAAGAAAAGGCACCATTCTTGCCAGGCTTTCCTCCTGCACCCTGGCTAGTCAAGTGACTTACTATTCACTGAATATTTAACCAGTGCATCTAATATGAACTTTGCTTTATAAATGATAAATCAAGCAGCTTTTTTTAAAGCTATACCTTATCATAGTCTCTCCTCCAGCACTTTCATGGGCAGGAATAATTATTTAGTGCACACTGCATGTATAATGAATTTTCAGGCATAGCTGTTTGATCTATAGCCCTGGAAATAAAAATCCCATTAGTCTAACAAGCTCACCAATTATTTCCTGAGATCATTGAGCCTATTCCAGTGAAGAAAGTTGCATAAAATTGAGAGTGAATGGAGAACAGTGCAATATGTTGTTTTACAGAGTAAAACATTTTAAAATAGTGTTTCATATCATGTTGTGGGGAGGGGTGGAAAGAGCAGAGAACTTGGGTCTGCTTTAGCTAGGTGGATGTAGCTCACTTACTGCTGGAGGGTGGAAGTTGAGTTAAAATTAGGGAAGAAGTACATTTGTCCAAATTTAGATACTAACCACTGAGATGTCTCTGTCCAAGCTAGTCATTCAAGGTCCTTTTGAAGGCTTCATGTTTAAAATAAAGAGGCTTCTCCAGGACATGTGTTCTCACTCGTTTCAGATATCTAAATCCAGGGAGGTGAATAGCACTCCAGAAAAATTATTTCTCTCCACTCCAAGGGAAGCCTGTATAACTCGTTCAGACACAGCCGTTTGCACTGGAGACATATAAAGTTGGATGATGCAGATCCCCCCTCTGTCTCCAATCTCACCTAGTCACCATGAGCTTCTAGGGGCTGTAGAGACAATGTCCCCCAAGGGCCACCCACCCTAGCTATCTTTAGATACCAACCTCCAATTTAGATCAGCTGCCTTCTAGAGTGACCACATCTCTCTACTGCCTTGTCCAAAACTAAAAAAAAAATAATAAAAAAAAAATTGCTGTAAAGAGATGCCTCAGCTTCAGATGGCTGATAGTGGTGAGCTGAATCCAGCACACATCAGAGGGATTTGTTAGCCGAGGGCAACAAGGGGCCAAGCCCAAGGCAAAGATTCCCAGTTAATTCTGCAGCTTAGAACAAGGTGGTAGTGGGCATGGACAGGATACAACCTCAGTTTGATGGCCTATGTCAAATATGCAGGCAGCAGTAAAACCCTCAACAAGAAGTAATTTACTGTTAGCATTGCTGGGGGTTTAAGTAAGGATTACATCCATATCTTGCTCCTACATACACTTTGTAGCTCATGGATCAATACCTTGAGGAAGGCATTAGAAAAGAGACTCAACACGGTTGCTCTTCTGATGGCAGAGATGGCTCCGGGGCTTTCGTCAGACCTTTCTCTACCACTTATAATGTTTGAAAGGAGGAGGGAGCACCAGACGGTGCCTGCAAATAAGGAAAGTCAAAGCACAACTTAATTCCTGTTTGCTCTTCAAGGCTGTTGGGAGATGCTTTTATGTGATTATAGAGGGGCAGAGGATTCTGCAGCAGCAGCAAGGGAAGGTAGCAATTAGAGAAAATGCCTTAACAAACACATACAACACTGGCAGTTCTGACTTTCAAGCACTCCACTCTACACCCAAAACAAGTGGTCTTTTACTGCTGAAACATCCATGAAAAATACAAATTAAACAGGCCCTGAAAACAGAAATATTTTGTCCTATGGGATGGGGTAGCAGCAAAAGTGGACCTTCATAGACAGAAAGGATGATTGGAATTGATCTAACAGGGTAACTATAGCTCTGATGAGTTATGGCCTTGTGCGTGGAGTGAAGAGATGCATTTTGAGGGTTACTTCCACAGGTCCTTGCTGGCACCACAACAACACTAGCGCTTATGTCCCAGATGCCAGTCCAGCCTTTAGGAGGAGCAGGGCTAGAGGGTGCAGATCCCTGCCCCAGCTCGCCCAGCCTTCTTCCTTCTGCTTTCACCCCAACACATCCCCTTACCCTGTGCTTTGCTTGCCATAGAGTATTCATCCTTGTTCTTGCTTCTTACTCTGTGCCTCTGAGCAGGTCACAGCTGGTTCTCTCTTCTTTGCAGCCTTGCCCTCTTTGAGAGCCTGAGTGAGACCATCTGCCTTCTTGCAGTCCTGATACATGGCAGCAAACACGAGCAGGTGTGATTGAAGGCTCGGTGTCCCCCAAGACCTTAGGTGGAACATGTTGAATCGCTCCAGCTGAACAGAACGCACTCAAGTTCAGGCCGTGCATGGGAAACAGGTGGGTGCAAAGCAACATCAGCACAAATGGGCTCTTTGGAGGCTGATGCCACCCCTGCTCTCATTTTCTGTTAACTGACCCTTCTGTTGGATTGATGTAAATGACCATGGTGCCATGTGCTCAATCAGATAAGGTTATTTCAATCTAAAAAAAAAAAAACAAACAACACACTTCCCCCCCCCCCCCCCCCATCTCTGGAACAAGATCCACAATTGAAAGTAGAACATGGGAGTATTAAAAACAACTTGGAACGATGAGAGAAAGGGCATGAATGGGCTAATTGATCCATGAAAATAGCTTGTCACATTCAGTACTGTCTAGAGGACTCTAGAAATACTTGGCTCACTGAATCCGTTAATATGTAGCTAGCAGTGTCTAAGCTTTAGACAGGGCCATGAGCCGCTTCTGGTTAACTTCTAAGGTTTGTCAAGTACTCATCAGACACACAGCAGGATATTAATTAAGGGTTTGAACAGATGGGCAACTGCAGATCACATCTGATCAGGTTCAGAAATGAGTGCCCCCCACTCTTCCCAAGAGCTGCTAATTACCACCCATCATCAGGAGATCACAGCTCCAATGCTGAAACATGCAGCACAGTGCTGGAAGGCTCCTGGTGCAGTTTAACACAGGTGAGCAGGGTTTGCTGCTCAGCTGGAGCAGGGTTGGAGCCTGGATGCTCACCTGGGGAGGTTCTTGCCAGCTGCAGGCAAGATGTTGCAGCAGGAGACACCAACCTCAGTCTGCCCAAACCCACCTGAGCAGCCTGTCTTTCCCAAGACACACTAGCCACATGTGAAGTGCTTTATCTGGGGGAGCAGTGAAGTTTACTTTTTCTATCCAGACTCCTGGGCTATCCCTTACTGATCCCTTCAGCTGAAGGGGTCTTTCTGGAGTACATCCTGTCCAGCAGCATTATGTCTTCCCACATCGCCTGGCCAACATGGCTTGAAGACTTGCCATCCAACATCTCTCCTGCCCTGCAAGAGACAAGCTGGTAGGAGACTCCTTCCCTGGTGTTGGGGACACTGTCAGGCATGGTGGGCTGCTTTTGGCTGGGGTAGGGTTAATTTTGTTCATGTTAGCTAGTACGGGGCTGTGGTTTGGATTTGTGCTGGAAACAGTGTTGATAACACAGGGATGTTTGGGTTACTGCTGAGCCGTGCTTACACAAGAGTCAAGGACTTTTCTGCCTCTCACCTCACCCCACCAGCGAGGAGACTGGGGGTGCACAAGAAGTTGGGAGGGGACACAGCCGGGACAGCTGACCCCAACTGACCCAAGGGATATTCCAGATGATAGGATGTCATGCTCAGCATATAAAGCTGGGGGAAGAAGAAGGAAGGGGGGGATGTTGGGAGTGATGGTGTTTGTCTTCCCAAGTCACCATTAGGCATGATGGAGCCCTGCTTTCCTGGAGATGGCTGAACACCTGCCTGCCCATGGGAAGAGGTGAACTAATTCTTTGTTTTGCTTTGCTTGCGTGCACGGCTTTCACTTTCCCTATTAAACTGTCTTTACCTCAACCCAGGAGTTTTCTCACTTTTACTCTTCTGATTCTCTCCCCCATCCCACCTGGAGGGGAGTGAGCAAGCAGCTGTGTGGGGCTCAAAGGGTTCGAGATAATGACAGATTTGATTGGAATGTGCTAGAGTGAATTTGTAGCTGTTACTGCTCTTTAGCTGTTAATTGACAGGCTTCTATGCTTGCCATGGGGCTTGCTTGCCTCACTGTATGTTAGCATCTAGTGCTTGTTAACGGCTGCTTTTTGCTTTTGCTGCTTGCTGTACTGCTGTAGTGTTTATCGTCTGACTCTGCTGTGCCTGGGAACATCTTGATAACAGCAATGGAGGTGGGTCTGGCCTGGCAGATGGCCAGGGCATGGCTGCTGTTTCTGTGCTGCTGTACTGGACAGGCTGGAACTCCAGCGTGAACTCGAGTCAAAAGGACTGTGACCTGCAGATGAGTCCATGCAGGAGCAGGACACCCCAAAGTGTCTGTGGCCATGGACAAGCCCACACCAGAGCAGGTACATCTCAAAGCATCTTTGGCCATGCTTACATCTGTGTCACAGCATGTATACCTCTGAAGGGATTGTGGCCCAAGGATAAGTCCAGGCTGGAGAAGGTACACCTTGAAGCAGCTGTGGCTGTGGTTAAGTCAATGCTGCAGCAGGTATAGCCCTGAAGCATCCGTGGCTGTGCACGAGGTCATGCTGGAGCACCTCAAAGCATGTGGCCATGGATAAGCCCACAACAGAGCAGGTACACCCTGGAGGGAATGCAGCTATGGGTAAGGCCACACTGGAGCAGGTATATCTCTGAAGGCATTGGGGCCCATGGATAAGGCCACGCTGGAACAGGTGCACCTGAAAGCAACTGTGGCTGTGGATAAGTCTATGCCACAGCAGGTATAGCCCTGAAGAGACTGTGGTTCATAGATAAGGCTCCACTTGGAGCAGGTACACCCCTAAGGGACTGCAGTCTGTGGATAAGTCCAAGCCAGAGCAGGGGAAAGAGGAGGAGTTCATTGCAATGTTAAACCCTATAACCTGGGCCAAAGGGACCAGGTGTCAAGACTGTAATGGATATACCTTTAAACTGGAAGACCTTCCCTATGGGTATGGAGGCCTCCTACATCCAGGGTCTTGAAATCAAGGCTGACCAGTGTCTGGAAGGTCATGCAAAGACAAAACAATGAACTGGAGGCAGAAGCCCCAAGAAGGATTTCCTGGGCATGTGGAGGTCTGTTCATGTCATTGCAACAGCCCTTCCCAGCCTTGAAATCAAGGTGGTGCTAGCTCAATAAAGCAAAAGGATTTTTGAAAAAGTCTGCCATTGTCCCTGGAGATGGGATGACTGGCAAGGCCAGGAGCAAAGCAGGGTCACCCTAGCAAGGAGTAACTGAATGCACCAAGGCAGGAAACTCAGCAGTGCACAGTGAATCTGGGATGGGGAACTGGGACACAGTCCAGCCCAGCTACACAGCTCCTCTGCTTCTCAACACCAACCGCAGGCTAAAGCAGTGGATTTGGTAATTGCATACTGTGTAATTTGGCTGTGATACTTGCAGGAGACTTAGCTTGGGCTCTTAAGTAAAATTGCCCCATATAGGTAGTTCTTCAGGGATACTCATTGGTGGATGAAGGAGGCTCAGAAAATAGAGAGCAACTGAGAGGCAGGGCCAGGGCTGAGGCTCATCACATGTCCCCAGAGCCAAGGGAGACAGGATCTCCTCTTGGAGCTCAGGGCCAGTGGGAGCCTCCAAGGCATCACTTTTTAGGGACACCATTTCACAGAGAAGAAAAGGAAGAGAGCTCAGGAAATCAGTCCACTTGGACTCCACTTAAAAAGCAATGCTGGCAATAACTGTGGCTGGAGAAGAAAGATTAGCTGCTGGTCCAACCACTTGCCCTGCCCACAGAAACTGCAAGTGTTCCAGCTAGTTTTCCAAGAAATATGGCTTTTCACCTTTCTTTCCCCTTTATAAGACTGCTTATCATCTGGTCTCTTTCAGGCTGTCTTCCATCAACCAACTTTATTTCTACCTGCGAGTAAGGCATCTCCTCATTTACTGTTGCCCACCCAAGATCAGAATTGGCCCCACCAAAAAACAGAGAGCACAGCTCAGGCCCTCTCAGCTCTGCAGCAGGCTTGGCCTAAATGCCGAGGCAAGGCTGCTAAATTCTGCCACTGTTTCAGTTATATTATCACAAACCAAAGGGTTTATTGAATAAAATATGAAAATCCAGAATACCATCTGTGCAGTATCATTAGACAATTTAAGTTGATAATAAATACAATTTATTTTACCCAACTCTTACATTTTTAATTTTAAGTGAGCTACAGAATATTCTGGGTAAAATAAGAGTGTTAGAAAAACTGTTACTGGTAAGCTGGAAGCTCCAGCAGCTGAGCTGGAGACACCTGGGCTGCACGCAAGGTGGGGAGTCTCAGCAGAAGCCTCTTGGAGCTCCTGTTACCAAAAGAAAAATGAAGAGGCACAGCTGGTAAAACTGCCCCTGCTTCCATGGGGGCCCTGTGTGGAAAGGTTTCTCTGTAGCCAAAAGGAAATGATGTTTTTTCATGAGCAGCCCTGGGGTCTGCCTGTGGGAAAGCTGCCGCTCAACATCCCCAAGTGCAATAGCATGTCTAGATTGTGCTACTTGCTTGGAAGCAAAAAAAGAAGTCTAAAAATCTTCTAACCCACTCCAGAGACAGATCAAGCAGCCCTCAAGTTGCATGGGGCAGGTTAGCTCCAGCAGCCCTTCCAGAGAGGCCACTGCCCTGTGCTTTGCAAAGCTTCACAAGAAGCATCTCCATGGGCTGCCCACCCACCACTTGGCTCAACAGCAGAAAAGTGCTCATCCCAACCCCTCATGGCAGTGCTGCCCCAGCCACCCAAAACCATGCTCTCCAGGGGGGGAATTTCCTCCCCAGGAGGGCACCGAGGAATGGGTAGGAGCTGGTGAAATGGAGGGGACAGGACTGATGGAGGAACCTGGTTTTCTAACCTGTTGATTCAAGGACCTCCACATAATACACACACAGAGTCATGCAAAGACAATTCATGAAGCATGACCCAGCAGTTCTAGCTGAGGGTCTGCATGCCCTCCTTCAGCAGTTTTTGAGGTCACCTTTACAATGCCATATAGTCCATCCAGACACCAGTTGCCCTCACAGAATACAGGAATAATCCCCCTTACTCTGACATTGGTGAGGTAACACTTCTACAAAGGACTTGCAGATGAAAGGACTCTGAAAGCAACAAGCATCTACTTCTGGCCACTACTGCTTTTCCATAGACACCACCTTGTTGAACACCAGCCCCAACATGAGTGTGAGTACATCTCTCAGGAGCTATTCTGCACCTCTCATAGCTCTCTGGTAGAGGGAGGTCTGCAAATCTCCATCAGTAGGGTCACAAGCACCAGCTGGCCTACCAGTCTTCATCTTTCAGAGCCACCCACCTCCCAGCCTGCATTTGTGGTACTTATTGCCAACATTTGCAGGAGATACAGCAGCTACTAATAGAGCAGCACAACTGTCTGCTGGTTAATTTGAGGTGATTAACAGGATTTTCATCAAAATATATCCCAGCAAATTCCAGTAATAGACAGAGACTGCAGGGAACCTTGAGCAGGATGAGCAGATGCTGAATTTCCTAGCCCAGAACTTTTCAATATCACCTCTATGTCCCAAGAGGCCAAGTAACCCAATGAACATGCTCAGTGCAGGGAACATCTTGAAGATGCAGTTCCCAATGTTGGCCAGAGACAACCTCATGCTAAAATTCAGGACAGCTCTAAGTCATATTGTACAAGTCAGATGAGTGCTGCCCTCTCCCAACTTCATGGGAGGTTGCAGTTTTCTGTGTTTTCTGACAGACAAACAGCTGTTAGCAAAAAACAGAAGCTCTGAGAACTCAATAAAATAAACAAACAAAAAAAACCCAACCAGCTCTGCAGAACAAGTTTGGTTTGTTACACAGATGGCAGCTATTCACACATGTTCCCATGCGCAGGCAGGTCCAAACCAAATAATAAGCTTATCTGTTGCCGAGATGCTGGTAGCCTGACCTTAAGGAAAAGACTCCTTGCTTACACAGGTCTGGGAGATGTCTCATCATCTTTTCTTTGTTCCATTGATTTAATAGGATTCAGGCTCACAGCCGCCTTTGCAGCTCCTGATCCCATTCCCCCCAGCTAACAGCTACATCTCACAGGAGCCAACCGAGACACGATGAAACCCAGCACTCGGGGAGCGCAAAGCCATGAGGCAGCACCACCCTTGCAGCTCAGCAGATACCAACAGCTCCACTCCCCTGCACGTGTTTGCATCCTCTGCCCGATGCAAGTGCTCAAGGGAGACTAATCAGGGCAGATTAAGCCAACACACACACATGTTTACTTATGTCTGCCTGAGTTTGTCAGGGCAGACTCACCAGTGACAGAGGACAGCAGGAAGGGGTGTACCACAGTCCTGCCCAGCAGCTCCCCTGGCAGAGGTGCTCCCAAGGAGGCTATAGCCCTTTTCTAGACTGCAGTCAGCCTCCTCTTGCACTGAGTACCTCAAACCTGACCCAGCGCTGGTTTCACTGGCTCTCTCCATCCCTCCCAACATATCTCTGCTCTCTGTAGACCACAGGGAAGGTCAGGGATGTGGCTAAACTTCAGCAAATCACAGGTGCTAAAATGATCTTAGGCACCACAGAGGCAGCCTAAACAGGCCCTGAAGTCCAGCCACTTGCACCCAGGTCTGCCTTGGCTCCAGCTGGTGAGATGGTCACTCCTGGACACACACCAGTCTGCCTGATAGCGCTCACCCCCCCAGTCCTATACATAACACCAAGTTCTTGGTGTCAAAGATCTTTCCTTGCCATTGCTGGAGGGAGGAAAAGAAGGGGAAACACCAAAAAAAACCTAAACACGTTTCCCCATCCACATCAGAAAAGCCAACCTGAGGAAGCCCCAGCAAGACGTAAGCTCCCTGGCTGAGGCTCAGGACACCCTTGTCCCCCATGATTGCTCCCAAGACCTGTTGAGCTTTGAAAAAGAGACTGAAATAGGCTTAATTTTGTGCAAAAAGCTCTCAAAGTCTCTACAGCACCAGGTCTTAATGGATCAGTTTGGGGGCTGGGTGAGGGTTCCTGCACACCCAGGAGAGCAGCAAGTACCCTGGGTGCCAAGGCTAAAGGCAAACAGAAAACAAGCAGAAGTTACCTCCCTCCAGCACTACTCTCCAGAAGAAACCCCTGCTCCTTTCCCTTCCTGCACCCACCTATCCCACACAGGTGGGCAAGACAAATGATTCCTGCTGAAATACATTTCTGAGTTTGAAAGGGCTCAAAGATTGATGCGTCCCCTGGATCAGACAGCTTGCAAGAGAGGAAAAAAAATTATTTAAAAAAAAAAAAAAATCAATCACTCCACAAATTATACTCCAATATGTCCTTCAGGCATGAAGGTCCCCTACTTGCTGCCATATTTGCTTTCTTTAGGGTACGCATGGATTACAGCAGCTGAGTGTGCATTTAAGAGGACCCTGCCCGTGACAGCCACAAAGCCCACATAGGGCATCACTGTGGGGTACCCTGGCAGGGACAAGAGCCATGGGCTCATGCACCCAACATCACAGAGCAGGTCTCTGCAGCCCTTCTGACGGGGTCTGGCTGAGCAGCACTGCTTGGGAACAAACCAGCACCAGACCAAGGTGGGCTGGGAAGCGCTAAACAAATCACTGCCCCTGCCACCTGCCTCCCCCCTGCCTGCAGAGGATGCATTTGCCTTCACCCACTCAGTTACTTTTTTTTTTCCTTCAGTTGTCATTCCTTCTCTCCAGCTGAATCTTGATACTTATGTCTGTATTTGGTCACTCAGATGAGTGTGTCATGTTAGGTGCCGTGAATGAAAAATCAAAGCTTTTCTGGTGTTCCAGGTCTGTCTGCAAATACCTCATGTAGATCAGCCTGTTATTACGAGTGGGTGCGTTGCAAAGCACACTCAAGCTAAGGTTACAAAACAAGCTCGGTTATTACCTCAGCTTTTCGCATACAGGTAACTTTCCCAGCTATTCACTATTTAAAGGTGAAACTTTCTATATTTTCTGTCTGCCTGAACTTTTTGAGAGGTAGAAGTGTTTGAAGAACATTTTGTCGTTTTTCTGAGTCATGGGAGAGCAATTGAAAGATGCTTTTCCCAGAGGTTTAAAAAGAAAATAACCATAGACTCACTTTTCAGAACTGGAATAAAGCAAAAAAGCAGTTTGAAACTTGAAACTGGTTCAGTCACCACGTCATGGAACAACATAACACTTGTAAATCATATGAACAAATCAAGTCACTTCTAAGCAGGAGCAGCAGATATCTCCTACTCCTGTCCCTTCAGTCAGCTTCTGTGTGATGGTTTTCTTTGCTCCTTTTTGTAGAGGAGCTAAATGAAGCCCTTACCGCCTCCCTTCCTCTTCTGGCATTGCTGGAAAGTCTTCCCATATCCCTGCTGCTGAAGTGTTTTGAAGAGGAGGCTGGCCAGCCTGCTGGCATGGCTTTGTCAGGGGCAAAAGCAGCCTGAGGAAACTGCAAGGTGGGAGCCTGGGAAAGGAAGGGCTGCAGCCTCAGACACCTATGTTATGTAAAATACTGCAAAAACTGCTATGAAAACTTATAATGCCTCTCCTCTCCACTGTCCCTGGACTCCAATACACCAGATGTCTGGGGAATTGCACCTTCTAAGAGCACACATGTCTATTTGCTGTAGCCATGACCTGGCCAAAGGACACAACTCATCAGCCGCGCAGGGTGGCATCCCTACCTCATGGTTTCCGGCAAGAAGTAGTACAAGGCAGCCCCAACATATCAGAGGACATTAAGAAGTTGGGGACCAGGTATCAGAGCAGGAGAACATGGCTTTGCCCTCAGAACATCACTTGGGGACTTTCGCCAGCTGTGGACCTGCTCTGAGCATCACTGCTCAGAGGGCACTTGAACTACATGGGATGAGATTTGTGTTGGTACAGCTCCCAATTTCAACCAGAACTTAGTTGTTTGTTTCAATAAAGCAGATTTAGCTCTTAACCCATCTCTAATATCTGTTATCTATGTCTGTTTCTCATAGCCAGATGAATAATGAACAAATATAAATCACAAAGAATTTATCTGATGATGGCAAGGAGAGAAAAGGATGAATAATTTATTTGATGGATATTATTCATCCATCCATAGAGCCAGCCAAGTAATGAAAACATTTATTCACAAATCACTCTGTTGACAGTTGAAAACTTTGTGCAATAAGTTATTCATATATATGATTTGACTCCCTAAAAACCCAAAATAGAGCGCTGACCTTGGAGAGGGGGAAGAAGTGTTAGTGCTGCACCTATCTTAGGCCTGCCTTGTGCCTACCACCTCTGCAGTAGCTCTGGACTATGGAAAATGGGACCTTCATTCACAAGACAACCCCAGAACTGGACACTCACATATGCTTGGAGGCCCAGCCTGAGCATGTAGTCTCCAAATATCCTTGCTGAGACCATGCACCAGCCACTTTGTCAGTTGGCAGCACAGCTGAGGTTCTCCAGATCTGCACTCCAGCTTAGAGACCTTCCAAGCACCACAGTTACTCCCTTGTCTGAGGGGACCACTGCTCCCTGATGCTTCCGAGGGGCCTCCATCTCATCCCAGTAAAAATCATTAAAACGTGGCATGCCACTTTCTGATGAAGGAAAAGAGATGCTCTTCCCACCAGCCCTGCTCTGTTCCAGAGTGCAGGAGCATCCACCCCTCCATAAAAAAACCACTAGAAAGGCCTAAAAATAATTTTTTCCCCCCCCATCAGAGGACATTCAGCTGCCTTTCCAAATCTTGTGCAGTTTATTTCATTATCAGAACTACTTCCTCCATCCCATCTTATAACTTTCAGATTGATTAAATAAGCCAAATGGGTCCATATTCCCTCTAAATAATATGAACAATAGTCAAGCAAGGTTATAGCTGCCACAGATGAAAATATGATATTTATGTCCCCCTGAATTCTAGTTACTATTTTATGACCTCAGCTCCTCTAAAGAGGGTCGCAAATCTACATGAAGTCCCCAAGTACAGGGTTGTGCATTTGGAGCCTCCAAGATATTTAAAATTACATGAAGATGGACTGCTCCCTGTTGACCACCCATATACAGAGGCACAGAAACACACGTTATTCCGACATGACTACAGAATAAATTGCCATCTGCTTTTAAGTAGTAGAAGAGGAGGAATTTCTATGGCCAGACCTCTGGAGCTGGTGAACCAGAAAACTTGTCACGGTTCAATTAATCTCACAAAAAAGTATCAAAATCGCAGCTGCTTCTCTGAAATAGATGAAAACTATCCATTCCCCTTTGGTGAATGAAACTGGGCGGGTAATCATGTAAAACCAGGTTGCTTACGAGATTTTAGTGCTTCTGGGAATCTCCAATGGAACAACTCTGGGCATATGGCATTTGCAAGGTACTCTCTCTTCCCAGCTGAGGTCATTATTGCAGAAGACATGGAAATGAGAACTAACATAAAAGTTCATGCAGGCTGAACAGATGTCTGCTGTTTCTTTGCAACAAAGACCCTGAAGTAGACCTATGTTTGTGGGGGAGAAAGGTGGAAGGGAGTAGAGCAACCTGGGTTGACTTAGGACACAGGGCTGGACTTGACCTCACAGACCTTCACATTCACTTCCCTGCTCTATAGTCACTAAAACCAGAAGTGTCCACAGGTGAGAAACTGCTCTTCATACTTATCTCCACCTGCAGCAGGACAGGATCTGAACAGCAGGACCTCAGCCAACCTCCCAACCCTGCCACAGGCAACCAGCTGTTTGCCCAAACTAAAATACCCTGCTGGCTTCTACTTACCAGCACTCAAGAGGACATCACATAGTGGGACCGTCCCCAGCCCTGCTCAGGGGTATGCACCAGATGGTGGTCAGCCTTTACCCTAAGGAGCAGCTCCCTCCTTCCTCATCCTTGGCCAGGGCATGTCCCCCATTAAAGGTTTCACCAGCTGACACATTTCCATGAAAGTTTGCTAATTTTGTGGCCATTGTTGTGGGCCCTTGAAAACGTTCATGCAAAAAAGTAACAAACAGTTGGAAATTTCTGACATTGAGCCTTACCTGGAAGCAGAACCTGGGCTGAGACACAAGCAAAGGCTACATAAGCACAACTGCACAATTAAGCTTAGTGCATCAACACACAGGCTCAGTCACACAAGCACCAAAAGCCAGCCAGAGCCTCACCAGCAGAGTCATTTTACCCATTCAAGAAGCAGCAGTATCTTTTCTGGAGTCTTTCCAGAGGCTCTAGCACCATTTATAAATGGATTTTTTAAGTAAAACCCTTCCTGTGAACATGCCTGCCTGGAAAGCAGGATCTCACTGAGTACCCAAGAACTTCAGAAATGTTTAAAAGCTCCATCATGACCACTCACCTGATGCATTTTTATTCCTTTCCCCTTAATTACCAGGCCCAGTACCTCCTACTAGCTACCACTAAACCTTCACAGGTGTCTACCAAGCCAGACATTTAAGGAGAATTTGAACTACCTGAACCTGCTAGCAAGTTTTATTTAAAGAATCAGTGAAATCTCTACTCTCAAGTAAATTCCTCCAGATTCATTTTTTACTGCTTTTTTCCCCATTACTTCTAGGTATTTCTATATTTTTATATCTGAAGTGAGCTCCCCTTCATTCAATTTTAATCTATGATCTGCAAAACCTCTTCAGCAGCCGTGACTACCCCCATGCCCATTTTGCTTGGACAGACAGACGTCCCCTTTGCAAAGATGCAGATGATGCCAGCAGCAGGTGAGCTGAGGGCAAGATCTACCAGCACTTCACTGTCCCAAGACCAAGGAGGATGGCGTGTTCCTGCCTCTGACATGGGGCTGACCAAAGAGACAGTTGCTGGTGGAAGAGGGATGGAAGAGCTGGTATTTTAGATAGCATTTCTGGTCCAGAAAATGGTCCTTGACTCATCCTCCAATGTTTCACCGAGATGGCGGGATAAGATAAGAGCGGTTAATGGAGCAGGTGGGCAGCAAGTGCTCGTGTGGCAAAGGCACTGGACAGCCTCACCCGCTGCGAGTGCAAAGAGCTAACACTGACTTTGCTGAGTCCCAGCTGGCCCAGTGGGAACCGTCATACTTTCCCAGAAAAGACAGATAAATCCAGATGAGTGAAACGTCTTCACTTCTGTTGTGGTTTAACGCCAGCCAGCAACTAAGCACCACACAGCCACTCGCTCACTCCTCCCCTCTCCCAGTGGGATGGGGAGGAGAATCAAAAAAACCCCTAAAACTCATGGGTTGAGATAAGAACAGTTTAATAATTTAAATAAAATAAAATGTAATAATAATAGGAATAACTGTAATAATTGTAATGAAAAGGAAGATAACAAAAAGAGAGAAATGAAACCCAAGAAAGACAAGTGATGCACAATGCAATTGCTCACCACCTGCTGACCAATGCCCAGCCAGTCCCCGAGCAGCAATCCACCCCTCCCAGCCAACTCCCCCCAGTTTATATACTGAGCATGACATTCTATGGTATGGAATATCCCTTTGGCTAGTTTGGGTCAGCTGCCCTGGCCATGCTCCTTCCCAGCTTCTAGTGTACCTACTTGCTGGCAGAGCATGGGGAACTGAAAAATCCTTAACTTAGAATAAGCACTACTTAGCAACAACTAAAACATCAGTGTTTTATCAACATTATTCTCATACTAAATCCAAAACACAGCACTGTACCAGCTACTAGGAAGAAAATTAACCTTGTCCCAGCTGAAACTAGGACAACATCCACCGCTGATTCTTGCTAAAGTGAAAAAAAAAGGTATTTGCCTTAGGGTATCTGAAAAATTATTTCCACATTTTTGAGATTTTTCTTTACAGGGAGCAAAAACAGTGAGCAGGCATCAAATGAGATTAGCCTAAGGCATGTTGGGGGCTTTGCTGGGGTGGACAGGGTGGCCACCAACATCCCTGGGCAGGTCACCTACTTCAGCTCCCTGTGTCCGGCCACCTACCACTGCTGGGTTGTGAGTGGCCAGGCGGGCAGTGGGCAGCCAGCTATCCTGTAGCTCCATCTAGTGCGCTGCACCCATGGCATGGCCAGCACCCAGGTTTTATTCCTGTCTCTGCATTTTGGGAAGCCCTGGCTCCTGGAGTCCTGGGATTCCCAGAGACTCGTATTTTATGTTTCTCAAAATCAGTACGTTTTTCAGCCATTGCCGCTGCAGACGACACCATAAAACCACAATACAGGTACATTTACAACCAGAGAGAAAGTAAAAGGACAGTGAGCCTCTATTTTTTTTTAATCCTCTCATTGGTTTTTCCACTTGGAAGTACTTGGGGCTGCCCATGCTGGAAAAGCTTCTGTTGCTCACCAGTGCCAAAACCTCCACCTCTCTAAGTGCAGAGCAGGGCAGAACCAGGCATCAGGGCATGGCTGCCTGAAACACAGCTCCAATTTTTCAAAAGGACTCAGATTTTCAAGGTCTCAGCACCTGCCCAATTGTCTTCAAATGTATCCACCATGCCAGAGGTGCTGAGGACTCTAGGGAACGATGGTTTCCCCTTAACCTCCTGCTGTGACTTGTCAGCAAACAGGGAGCCTGCACCATGAGCACAACAGAGCTGTGAGCTCCTGGTTTTGCTTTAACGATCAGTATCAAAAGGGTAAAAAAAAAAAAAAAAGAAAAAAAGAAACCTTTCTGAAAAAAAAAGCGGCATTAATTTCCTAAGGAATGAAGGAAAAAGCGGGATGAGATCCTTCTCACTGCTTTTTCCCAAAATGCACTCCACTTGGCATAAAGACCCAGTATCTTTCCCCCCCAGTACTCCATGCAAACCCATTTTCAAAAGACCCTCTGCTGTCCATGTTCACCACACCAGCCATGGACCCCAGCGTCTCCCCCTCCTGCACAGCTGCTCCTCAGGGAAGCTAAGTAAGACTTTGGTCATGGTATTACACTTTTAACCACACCCAATATTCAAGGAGTTTCAACAGCAAATACGTCTTTGTCTGTTCAGCTATTTCCCCCAGTCACAGAAGTGAGAATTTAATTGCCTCGCTGGGCTGATGAACAACTTGTTTATTTGTCACCTGCTTTAGTGACGGTTCACAGCCCAGCTGCAGCGCTCCGCAGTTCAGTGGCACGGGTGGGCTCGGGCTCTCCCCTGTGCTGACAGGGAGGGGAACTCTAAATGAAGGAAGATGTATAAATACTTAAATAAAGACATGAATGATTAACAGAAATAATTGTTTTTATTTTTTCCATGACAATTGCTGAAATGCATTATAGAAGGCTACAAATGATTTCCAGCTATTAACAGATGAGGCGTCGGCATTAAATGAAGGTCACAGAGTGATTTATACAACATGCTACAACACAGTCAATCAATCTTTTATTAAATATCTCTGCAGTACTTTTGACTGCTAACTCCTCATCAAACACATGCTTCATGCAGCTTACAACTGCTTGGCTTTTCCAAACTTTCTGCTTTGGTCTCTCAGCCCGAACCGCAGTGTGGAGAAAGGGAAATAGCTGTAAAGAAATAGGTTACAAACTCCCAAGGCTAGTGCTTCAGAGCATTAGAGCAGCCCCAAGGCTGCTCTACACTCCCCAGCTGGATGCAGCGCAGTGGCTCCTCGATGCTGCTGCATCCTAGCGGTCAGCTTCTCCCACCTCACAGGAGCCTGCTCTGCTGCCTGCCTGCTCTCCTGCCACACCAGGACCGTGCACCAGAGATGCAGGCAAACAGCATGGTTTAACTAATGAGACAAAACCTGTGGCCAAAATGTGATTTTTTTGCTGTGGCTTACGGCAAGCAGTAGGACCTCCCACAATGTACAACTCCTGCGGGAGAAATACCAGGGAAAGTCCACGCTGCCAGGCTTGAGAGTTTGAAAACTCCCCAAAAGAAATCAAAGAGCAAATGTGCTTCTTTCTTGGAAAAAAACAATTGTGATTTTCTATGCTGGCTCCAGGGCCAGATGCTGCCCCACGGAGATGTGCTTCAGCCAGCCACAGCCCTGCCGTCCCAGTGGCAAAGGATGAGTGCACCTTTGTGTGGGCCCATGAGTGGCTGTTTTAATTTGGCCTTGAGTCCCATATGTCTTACAAAAACCTCTTAAAACAACTTCCATAAATGCTTTTATTCCGAGGATGTTCTGGCTTGAATGCATCTGATTCATCTCCCTGCTATAAATGACCCTTTTACAACACTGACTGAGCAGTCGAAGGAAAGCAGGGCTGTTTTCTCCCTGCTATCACAATCAAGTTGTTTGGTATAAAATGTGGCTTGAAAGTGAATCCATAATGTTCCTGGCAATACAAGGAAACTGCTATTACCAGGAGTAAAATGTAGGTAGTAACTCTGTGGGTTTTTCTCCACTGAAACTGTAATTAAAGTGGATCCTGTGTACTAAGTGCAGGGAGAAATACAGTCTTCACAGCAGTTAAAATGCATCTCATTAGCACTGAAACTACTGTATCGTCAAAATGCATTATGTTCAGCGAGGAAAAATTGTGTAATTGAATTCCCACCAAAGCACAGTTCATCTGCATCAAATGGCATTGTGCTCATCCTGGAGCTCATTTTGGCTGCTGCTAGAAATGAGGATTAATTAGGATACCTGCTCGTTATTTGAGGGAGTGCATAGACGCACTGTGGTCAGGCCAGGGGCTGCAGTGAGAGGCTGCATGCCCAAACCTCGGCCATACAGACCGGGGCTGCAAAGGTCTGGCCACTCCTGCAGTCAGCTCGTCCTGTTAGCAGGATGCATTAGACACTCAAAAATTTTTTGTCAATGCAGCAAATGCTGGTAAAAAAAGGTCAACGATTCAAATGAAGGCATCCGTTTGCTGCATAAATACTTCAGTAATAATTAATAAATGATTTATGCAATTGCTTTTGAATTATTCTAGGCTGGATTGGTACAAGTGGCAGTGATCTGTATAAATCATTTCATGTACAACATCTAACAAGCATGCTGCAAGAGGTGCAAATACATGAGCTAATAAATTCTCCAAAGCAGTACATGCAGGGCTCTTCACCTTGTTCAAGAATAACTCACTGATCTGCAGTATTTTAATGGGTAAATTATTATTAATTTAAATAAATACATTAAGAGCTTCCAAAGACAGTACAATGCCAGGGAGACACTAGGAGCAGACAGGAGACACACAGACAGAGCAGCAGGGAAGTTTCAGAGTCCAAACGTCTATGTTTTCATTCAACAGTTTTTTGGTCAGATCAAATGAGATCAGAGCAGATCTAATCTGTCTCTTTACTCCAGCACCTCCTATCCACGAGACCAGACACTGGGGTGTGTATGGACAGCAAGAGCTGATTAAATGCATTTTATATCATCATATATTTTTCCTTTTTTTTCACAGTCACGTGTACACCAGAGTCCCAATACACGGGTCTGCTGCATCTCACCAGCACAACAGCCAAGCTGAGAAAACCAGCCAGCAAACCAGAAAACCAGAGTTATTTTGGGGCAGAGGCATTTCGGGACAGAGCGGCACCCAGAGAGGGAGCTCTGCTGCCGCTCACTCCGTCCGCTGTTGGGCTGCACTGGTTCAGGGATGCTCTTGTTCCACGTCCGCCCCCGGCTCAGCACCCCAGGCCCTGGGTCCCGCGGTCCCCTACAGTGCAAGTGAGAGTGGATCGGCCCCCTTAGCATCTCCCACCCCCCAGCAGCCCATGTGGACCTTGCTTTGGGCTGTAGGGGAGGCTGTGGGAGCAATCCATCATCTTCAAACTCTGCAAAACCAAGGGCTGCTGTGATATCATTTTAAGCTGCCACTTGTGTGAATTTTACTTACTGGACTTGTGAGGGATGCTGAGCTCCGGCTCCCCAAACACGTGGGTCACAGTCCCACTGCTCCCGGACCCTCGCTCTGCTCGCCTGTGCCTCCGTCCCCTCCAATGTGGCCAGGCACGTCCCGTTACTTCTATTCTTCAAATCCCATTATTCAGATCTAACAAGGAAATAATTTTAATTAAGGAAATTAAAAATTTATTTGCATTTGAATTTTAAGTAGGTGTTAATTTGAAGGCACTGAAAGGAGCCCTCCGGCAGCGTCAGGATCCATTCATGTCAGGAGGAGAAGGGGATGGGGATGGAGGAGGGGAGGAGCCCCACTCCATCACTTGGGGACAGCAATGCTTGTGCAGAGGAGGGTCCCTGTCCCCAGTGAGCAGGGGCAGTGCTGGCAGAGGGGGTACAGTGCCAGGCCAGCTCCAGACCCTCAGCAATTGCTCCTCCTCGGTGGGAGCAATCCTCTACAACCTAAATGCAGCCCCTGAGCCATCTGTCCGACCTCCCTGCATAGCATTACAGGGCTTATTTGCCTTTTAGCCCCCAGCAGACCTCTGTCAGACAAACTACCATAATGCAGCAATTGCCAAGAAGTTGCCCAATGGTGCTGACCAGGACGCAACCGCTGATGTGACAGTGGCTTGGACTGGGTGAGACCCTTCCTGCTACAGCAGGTGGCTGCCTTACCCCCTGCCTGGTCTTTGCTCCAATATGAAATGGGATACCCTGAATAACTATTAAGGCTGCCCACAGCTCCCAGGTCTACCTGACAACAGGAGATGGCTTTCCCAAGGCAAGAAAAGGGTCCCCAAGGTCCTGGTGACCAGCACAGCATCAATGTGTCAGGCACTTTCATCCCATCTGTCTCCCTTCAGCTCCTGTTCAAACCCAGTTTGTCCACTAAGCTGGTACCATGCTCTTGGTGAAGCCCAATATGCAGCCAGCTATCAGGATTTCCCAATATGGAGATGCCAACCAGCAAAGGGTAAAGCAAACCCCTGGCTAAGGAAGTCTTCTGCTAATTGCATTTCTGCAGTAGGTGGGAAAAGCAGAAAAGAAAAAAAAAAGTTGTCGGAAAATCCTTCAGAGAAGCCCAGAAGCCGTGAGGCTGCAAGGAGGGATGGGCACGTTCCAAAGCTGGCCCAGGTCCCTGTGAGCTGCGGGGGCTTCTTGTCCCCCGCATGGACAGTCCTGGAGGGTTGAGGACCACCTGGAGATGCCAGGTCCTGGTTCGAGTCCCTTCCTCCGTTGCTGGTGGTCTCCAACACAAGATGCTCCACCACCAGCTTCCCAGGGCTTCCAGAGGTGCCACCAACCAGTGGGCAGCTCAGCTGAATGGTGGTGCCATGAGGAGATTGCTTTTGGCCAAAAAGAAGGAGATGCGTCTCATTTCATCTCTGGGCAAAGACACCCCAGAGGACAATGCAATTTAAGCTTCAGTTTAACACATCTGGATAATGGTCCTATTGAAAACAGCAGCTAATTAGTTAAGTAATACCTAGTGTTATTAATTCTGCAGCTCTGCCATCATCAATGTATTTGTAATAATAGTGTTTCCTCTGTAACAGCATTAATCATAATGGATTTAGTAAGAAATTAAGGGGGAAGATATTATCTCCCTCGGGAACACCATTTGACAGCAGCTCTACTTACTGTGCAGATTTTTATTGGTTTAATGCTTAATGTCTTGCTCATTAATCTGCTTTCTAGCATCCCCTCACAAACAACCCTCTGTGAGTGGAAACCACAAGACAGTGAATGCAGCCCCCCCTCCCACCAAGTGCAGCCGGGCGAGGGGGGCTCCAAGCAGAGCATCCCCAGAGAACCCGTTGAGCCTTTACGGAGGGTCAGCCCAGCCACCGGCATTTTCTCCCAGCATGCGAGGGTGGGATTGCACGGTCCTGCCTGGCCTCAACGGGCAATGTCCACTTCTGGGCAACATCTACTTCTCCAGCGAGTTTGCTTATTCTCAGCTCCATCCTCCAAAGCCTCTTTTGGCATTTCCAGGGGAGCATGAAATAGTCAGCATCTCTTCCCAACGTTTATACCAAGCATGGGAAGGTTTCATTGACACTTATTTTCCCAAAAACCCTTCTCCTGGCAGCAGGCTTCTGTTGAGGACACTTGCACCAGACCAGCCCGTACACCGACAGCAGCTTGTCCAAGCCAGGGAATCAAGCGAGATGCCCAGCAGAGACCCGCGCTCAGCTCGCAGATGCCCAGGCAGGGCAGCGAGCTCGGCTGGGCTGGTGCAGGAGCACCCACGCATCCCCATGCAGCACCTCGGCCACGGCAACATCGCTGCAGGAAACCTCAGTCTCGCCATCCTCACTAGCATCCACCTGTGATCATTGCATTAAGCTTTCACCAGCAGCTCCTTTCTGAGAAAAATTAAAGCCTGATTTATCTGCTACAAATCAGATGATCTGATAAAAATTAAAGCCCGAAGTCTAAAGCAATCCAGCTCAGGATTTTTACCAAGAGCTCAGCTTTCCTTGGTTAGTTTATGGCTGTGCATAAAGACAATGAGGATTTTTAGTGCAGCCTGCATTAAACTCCTTCAATGACTTGCCCAGAAGTTCAGCGATGCCATGGAGGCCGTCCACCCACCAGCAAGAAAACAAGCAGGAGGCAAGAAAATGAGCAGGAGGCAAGAAGTGCAGGACGTAACAGAAAGCCCCGGGTGCTGCAGCAGCTCTGGCAGCATTCCCCCAAATTCTGACCTTCCAAACCAGCACTGCCACCTACGGGACTGCTCGGTGCTGGTGTCCCCAGCTCGGGCAGCTGGCTGTCCCCAGCAGTGGCCTCTGAGGAAACACAGGGGTTTCACAGCTAATAAGAACGTGGATTTTTTGTCCCTGTGCTTGCTTCTTCCAAAGGACCTGGGGACACCTGGTTCATTTTTTCACCCCAATTTCTTGATACACAAACACACACATTTTTTTTCTTTTTCTTTGCCCCTTTAAATTTTTTTTTTTTTTTTTCAATTTTTGCCCCTTTAACTTGCAGCAGTGACTTTCTGACAGTGGAGGAAGCTGAAAAGTCATCCCCTGTGCCCTGGATGAACTCTAGGAGAGTCGCTAACTTGAGATGATGCCCAAGCTCCTACCTGGGCTCTGTGCTTTTCAAAGCTGTGAGCCTGTTTTTCCTCTCTTCATGTTTGCCATGTTTTGGTTCTAATTTGTTAAGCATGAGTTGCAGCCTGGGTAATTACATTTGTCTTAATTAGTATGTATTACCACACACTGCCGCGCTGAAAAGACTTTTCTTCTGCGGCCAGCTCCTCGCCACGGCTGTAACCCCACATTTCCATAACCATGAGCCCAAGCTGCTGAAATAACGCAGCCCATTGCCGTCGGGCTGCTGGCAGCAAGTTGATTAAATGCAGAAATGCTTTTTGCACATGTGCCCATAAGTAAGTTATAAAGTTAGTGCAAAGCAGGATGCCCTTACTACTGTTTTATCCTGGTTTTTTGGACCTCACCAGGAGTGAGCCTCACCTGTGGGAGAAGCTGTGATGCTCTGTGGGGTGTGGGAGCAGGGGGAGTGTCACAGGGAGGGAGACCTGGAAAGGTGGGGAGCAGGTCATGGGCAGGTTGAAGGGAGCCTTTAAAGGTATTTAAGGTGAAGATTTCAAATGACACCTTAAAGTCAGAGTGTACAGCTGGAGATGAAGCCCCAGCTGCAGGGTCAGCTTTTCTGTCCATGCTGAGAAGCCACCACAGATCATGGATCGGGCACTGGAGAGCCAGGGGTGGGAGAGGGTGGGGGTGAAGTGTAGAGTAAGATAATTAAATGAGCAGAGATCAGGAAGATTAGTGGTAATACCCAGCATTTTGCCAAGCAACGCTGTGGGACTTGAAAAAGATTATATTATATTACGAGTTTTTCAAGACACATACAGTAGATAAGCAATGAGATAAATGATCTATCTTAATCGGGGGGACAGAACGCAACGTTGGGGAGGGAATAACCAAGGGTGAGATGGCACCGGCCGCTGCCTCCCACCTAGGGGCCTGATCCGCCCCAGGGTGTAAAAGCACACAAATCCAGAAAGAAACTGAATGCCATGTCCAGGTCAAACCACAGATGTCATTTGCCCCCATCTCTTTCAGATGTTGAACAGGTTAATCCAGGTCCTGGGTTATGATTAATACCATGTGGAAGAACATGATTTCTCCATCAGGACTGGGGGATGGCAAGGATGCAGCAGGCAGAGTGTGGATGGGGTGCAGGGAAGAGCACAATTTGATTCAAACAACTTATTTTCAGCCCCAGAGCTGCTTATTGAGTTTTGAATTTCCAAGGCAGCTGGCTTTGGGGCTGAGCACTGGAGTTCTGCTGTTAAAAATGAGCTGCCAGGCGCTGCCAACAAGTCACTGACTTTATGAAGTCATTAACCAGTCGATTGAAATCAGCTTTCTCTTCCACTGCCATCCTCCTGCCAGGCGCCCATCCATCCATCACTCCCGGCTCTGCACATCCATCTCGGTGCCCCAGCGCCAATCCCTTGGGTCTGCGCTGCAGCAGGATTTGGGTAGGGTGAAGATGCTGCAGATGATGTAGGTAGGAAATTCAGTTGCCTGGCTGCATAAACAGCACATTTTTTGATGGAGATGGGCTCTTCCTGCAATAGGCTCATCCTGCTGCAATAGGCTCATCCTGCTGCAACGGGTTCATCCTGCCCTGACTCTGCTTCACTTCTGCGATGGTGCCAGCAGCACTCCCCCTCCATCTGCTAGCCCAGCACCAGCCACAAAGCCCAGTCCCATCCAGCCCAGGGACAGAATTGTTCCTGTGCTGGGCAGGCTATGATGAGCTGATCAGAGAATTAACAGCCCAGGCGACAAAAACACAGCCAAAGTCCCAAAGCAGGGACACAGACATTTGGGTGCACACCCTGCCCCACTGCAGCCCCCGCAGAGCCATGCAGCTGTGAAGGTCGCCTTTGGCTGTGGTGAGACATGCTGACCCAGAGCGACAGCTGCATGGGTTGGGAGATTGCACCCAGAATAGGGGGGTTGCAAATACCTGCACCGGGCAGCAAGTGACACCACAGCAGCCACCTTAGGAAAGAAGGTCCCTTTTCTTGCAGCTTTGCTGTGGCACCCTGGGGACCACCTTTGCCATGGGATCCAGGGGACCCCAGCTTTGCCGCAACACCCCAGGGACCCCAGCTTCGCCACGGCACCCAACAGACTCCAGGTTTCCTACAAGCAGAGCTGGGGCAGGTCTTTCCCATTCAAGTGCTGGGATTTTACCTCCAAGATTCAAGCGCTGGCCCAGCTCTGCCCATCAGGTGCAGCCTGTTGGGGTGCAGAGCAATCCCCAAAAAGGACTCAGCATTTCATGGCACCCCCGTGCCCCAGGGACAAGCAGCACAGTCTGAACGCTCTTTTGCTATGAGCTTTGCTGAACCAGACATCAGCTTAGCATGAATACTGAGCACCCATTGCCACCTCCATGGGGATAAGCAGAAGAAAGAGAAGACCTTCCCCTTGCCTCAGCCAAAACCTCTGGCTCAAGTTCAAGGCAACAGCTTTGAGCCAGTTCACACCCACAACATGACTCTGCTCACCAACCCCCAGAGCTGCAGCAAGGACCATCCCCAGCTCCTCGCCGACCACTGCAGGAGTGATGGGCACCCAGGCAGCACATGTCCAGGAGAAACTGCAGAGCTTCCTGGGTCTTTATCCCAATGCACCCATCAGTCTCCCTGACCCGGAATTGGTTTTTGATGGATTGGTAAAACAAAAGCGCCCCAAACCTTCCAAGCAATAACATGAGTCGTGGCACTGAGAAGGAGCTGATTTAGCACCTCCCAGCCTCTCTGAGAGACGGTTTGGTAGGGGACAATAAACCACAGGCAAGTGATGAAAGCTGTGGGTGTGGGAAGATTTGTCATGTTCTCCAATAGTGAACAGTAGAAACTGTCCCAGCAGGAATATCAAAGCAAAACTCTCCCTGCTTGCTCACCTGAGCGATCCTTCCTCCCATCGTGCTTCGCTACAGCAGCGCTCAGCCCCAGACAGGCTCCAGCAGTGGGACGTGGCACAGAGCCCAGGTGTCCCTTCTGGCCTGGGGTCTGAGAGCTGCAGGTCGTCCCCATGTACCGGGTTCTCCACCTGGTCCCCTGCAGACAGCACCATACCTGTGTCCCTGGGAAATGTTACAGAGAGGTTTTCCTCTTGGACATGCCATGGAGAATTTTGCAGCAGGACCAGGGAACCAGAGCCCCTGGGCACAGGGGGATGCCCACGAGGAGATGTGCCCGCAGCCACCCAGACCCGACAGGCTGGGGCTGGGCAGACACATGGGAAGCAGCAGCCCCGGTCCCCAAAAAACACTCCCAGCAAACTGCATACCCACACAGCCTCTTTGCTCTCCCATCCTTTTGCTCTTTCAATTTAACTTTGTGCCTGTGTCCCTTGGCTCCTGTCCAGGGGATATAGATGGTACCAAGCACGCTGCAAACAGAATAAAGTTCTCCAGTACTGTACTGGCAGGATTATATGAGATTTGTCAATATTTGCTCAGGACTGAGGTGAAACTGAACTGAGTGAGGCTAAGAAATAATGTCAGATATTGGATTGTGAAGTGCCGTTGGTAGCCCACGGTGGCAGCTATTGAGGCATCGCCAGCTGTTAAACTGAAAAGGCTTTTCTTCTTCTTTTTCTCCCCCTCCTTTGTATTTTAACTTCAGGTAAATTGATTGTGAATTACACATTGTACAGCCACAGAGCCGACCGGTGCAGAAAACCAGCAACCTATAATAAGCTCAGCAGGGTGAGCTAATCCGCACGCGTGCTTCATACTAACGAAGGGAAAAGCAAGAACCAGAGGGTGGTTCTTCTGCCAGAGGAGGAGGAACCGCCAGAACTGAGGGTGCCACAGCCTGCAGCTCATGCACCCTGTCCTGCACCCCAACAGCTGGGTACGGGGCCCCACTGACCCCCAGGCAGCTCCCTGCTACCCCCTGCCTGCCCCCCAGCACCGGCCTCTGCAGCTCAGTCCCACCCAGCTCCATAATCTGCCTCTCAAGCAGCATGGAAAGAGTCAGAAGAGCCACGAAAGCAGCAAGTGAGAACCACAGATTTAAAACTTAACATTTCTTACCCAGATTTGCCCTGAGTGGAGGACAACTTAGTTGAAACATCTGCCACAGCTGCTCCACACAGCTTTTAACTGCTGGCTTTGAGATGCTCCTGCTCCCCTCGTGCAAGGGATGAGGCTCACCGAGGCACTGGCAGCGTGGCTGGCCCTGTGTGGATCCAGCACAGCCACCACCCCTCACTCACCAAAGCCTTTCCAGGGAGAGCAAAGTCAGACCCTTCAAACCACGCAAGGGCCGGTGGAGCTGGTGAAATGCATGAGGACAGGAGGCGTGGGGATGGCACCAATGCTTTGGGAGGGCCAGGAGACCATGGTGCCCACCCCAGCCTTACATGCAACACAGAGCTACTCCCTGTTGAGGCCATCTGACAGATTTCAATGCAGATGCTTGTAAAAATAAAATAAGTGGTGGCACGTCCTTCCACGGAGCTGCAGGGCTGCCAGCAGCCTCCTGCAGTGCTGCCCTCCACAGTGGGAAGAGGTTGAAGCAGTTCAGGTCCTTCCTGGGAAAGGACATCCCCCACACACTGCTCTCAGGCTGACATGGTGGCACTGGCTTTGCTGACATTGTCCCCTGCAGTGCCAGCACCCAAGAGGACAGGGTTTGGGGACCCAGAGAGCAGGAGTGGCAGAGCAGGGCAAGAGAGGTCCCACAAAAAAACAGTTTCCATGATAAAGGGGGAAAATGGAGCCTCTGCATAGAGGCTGGCTGGCATTTACAGCCCCCAGAGACACAGCCTCCTCGGCTGCTCACAATGGACGAAGAGGGAATCCCAAGGTTGAACCTGCGCGGAGCAGCTTGGGTATAATGCCAAGAAGGTTGCAGAGACCCCAACCATGCTGTCACAGTCACTGATGGTCCCTCTCTGCTCCACAGGAGTGCTGGAGCAGCCATCCACATCCCTCGGCCACCGCCTCGGTCGTGCTGGCTCCCCAGTCCCCCCACGGCTCCCCTACTGACACTGGCTCTCGTTCTCGCAGCTCGTTCAAACTCAACCAGTGCTTTGAAATGCCAGGAAGCTCCTTTGCAGCTGACATTTTGGCAGCACCTGGCAGAGCTGCTCCAGGGTGCCCTGAGAATGAGGCAAATGCTGCCTCACCTTGAGGTGAAGGAGAGCTCCGAAGGCGGGGGTGCTCAGAGCACAGCTCCTCCGGGGCAGCTTGCATTGCACAAAACCCCTGATTTCCAGCACTGTTCTCCTCCTGACTCGCAAGGCTGCTGCCCCAGGGTTGCTTTTCCCTCTGGGTCCGGGACTCGCTATGGGCAGAGCATCCCTGAGCAGCTTCTCCCAAGCGTGGATGCCTGTGTGGCCATCGGAGCCACGTGTGTGAGCGATCTGGCCGCAGCACCCAGTGGCAACACTGAACACGGTCACAGGTTCGACTTTGCAAGGGGGTGAGTCTCCAGAGCTCCTACTGATGCAGTCGGAGCTGTAAAATTTCGGTGGGAGCAGCCCCTTGTGTTCGTCAATGGATGCTCAAAATTGGGTCATTCATTAGACCCCAGCAGAGCGACAGCCATGCTGCTGCCCCCCACCTTGCCTCCAGCCCCTGCACTGCCTGAGGCAGCCCCAGGATGCAACCCTGGGCCCCTCCTGCACCCTCATCAGAGGGTTGGATGCCCCATGGGGGGCACCCATGTGTCCTCATTCCTCCAGCCCTGCACATGCCAGCACATGCCACCAGGACATCTGGGGTGAAGGAGAGCAGCTGCCAACCCCCAGAGCCAGCCCCAACCCCCATGCCAGCACTGCGGGATGTGGAGCTTCCCAAAAAGCCCCCGCTGATGTGGTGGCCTTGGGGACCTGGGGCCGCCTGCTCACCAGCAGCTTTGGCCCCACAGCCAAGTGTGCTGATGAGCCCATCATCACGCTCAGACTCACTGCCCACCAGCTGGCCGCTGGATATCACTTTTGCACAACATGACGACAGCTATCCAAAACATTTCTGTAAATAATTAGCAAAAAATTAATGCAAAAGTCAGATTTAATTATCATATCAAACCCAGTGTTAATTAGAAAGCAGTGACAGATGGCTCTGCCCCCATCTCCCCGTGCCACACATCCTCTCACAAGCACCTCCTTGGTCTGCGGAACACGTGTCAGCATTTTCTGCTGGGAACATGTGTCCCATTGCAGAGCTTTAGCACTTGCTCCCCGGCTCATATCTGCGGGCAGCAGACTGTTAATGCAGAAGCTGAAAAAACAAGGATGTTTTTTGTTTTGTTTTGTTTTTTCGTTTGCTCTCCTTGCACACAGGGTTATGGGCATGAAACCCTGGCTCCATGCACATCTGACCTGGGGCTGGGAAGTTTCTGCTTCCTCCCCGTGCCCCAAAATGCCAGCAGGTCCCTGTGAAAGTCATTACAAGTGCTTTTGTTCTGCACCTCTGCAGTCAGCGAGGAGCAGACTTAGGCAAGGACAAGGATGGACATGTGCTTTTGCCACTCATGGGACTCACAGACCTGGCAGAAGAGCTGTTTGGGACAACAGACAGAAAAAGTGATTACGTGTCTCACAAGGCTGCAGAAAGCCCCAGCCCAGCCACAACCACCAGCCCAGCAATCCCTTCTTCTCCCCTGTTGCACACAAGAGCCCCAGAACTGGGACACCTTGAAGATGCCCAGAAGGAACGGCTCCATCGCTGCAACAGATCCTCAGGGACAGGCAGCAGAGCTGCTCCCCTCCCAGGAGCTGCGCTCCCATTTTTGGGGAAGCTCAGCACAGCATTTACTGCCTCCAATGCTCCACCCGAGCCAGCACAAGGTGATTTATCCCTCCCCAGGCAAAGCAAAGTCTTCCTGTTCCAGTGATGCCGAAGTAAAAGTGTCACAGAGGTAAAAAGCATCCTGTTGCCATTGGGTTTCACATTCACTGCTTAAAATTGTTCATTTGCATCTGTAATAGCTCCACTTACAGCAACATTGCTATCAAGAAACCATATGGCAAATTTCCACTTTCTCATCTTCCAGCAGAGGTGAAGGAGAGAAAGTTCTGAGAGTGTTAATTGAGTAACAGCAATGCCACGGAGACAAGAGGGACGCGCTGCCGGTCAGGATGCCAACACAGCACAAGATGGCCCTGTCTGAAGATGGTGGCCGTGCTTCCAGAGACCCTGTCCCACAGGGCAGTGCTGCCACTCTGCGCCTCAGTTGCCCCACCTATAAACCAGTTTAACCACTTGTGCCGACAAGCCCGATCCCCCCCTGTGCCATCAGACATCAGCTGATGGTTTTCTTACTAGAAGTGTGAAAGCCACAACCCAGCCCCAAGCCCATCGAGGTGAAAGCCGGGCAGATACATAAGGCATGCTGGGGCAGAGCACAGCCCAGCTTGGTGAAGCCTCCAACTCACAAGGGCAAGGAAGGACAGGAGAGGCTCCCTGCATCCCCAAATCACAGTTGGATCCACCCAGCTTGTAATGAACCTGCCCAGGATTTATTCCACGGACCAGAGTTTGCACCATGGGACTGCTTGCACCACAGCCTCTTTATAGCCCTCCTACCTTCAAGGAGTCATAAATTGTACCGTCATTGCCAGCGTGGGAGAGAAAGGCCTTGGACAGTGTCTTCCCTGCAATAAATAAGCACATTTTACATTTTATCTCCATGTCATTGCTGGTCAGGTAGAGCTAAGTCCCGACCCTCCCTGGCATGGGTGAGCACAAGAGCTGTGAGAGGCTGTGCCAAACCCCAGAGACCCCAGCATCGTCCCGCGGCAGTACCCCACGGGCTGGGGAGGGAAAGAAGAGCTGCTCAGACTGGGGTTCAGATACAGCAGCCCAAGGATGGCTCTGCAAAGGAGGGATTGCATTGCTCAGAGCTTCAAAAATGGCTCTGGCACCTTGGAGGTGACAAAGCCAACAGGGGAAGGACAGGAGGATGAACATGGACACCAAAAGCTGCCGGCCCTGGCCAGGAGAAGTCCCAGACAAGACCACAGAGACATTGCACCCAGACAAGACACTGCAGAGCAGTGGCCATCAGCCAAGTTCATTCCAACACTCCCATTCAAAACAGGGGTCATTAATAAGTGGTGACATCTCCCACCTACAGCTGATCTCACTTGTCCATTCAGCATCACAGGGGCTGAGCACGGCAGTGGGGACCTGCCCAGGGCTTTGCTCCCAAACTGCCAAGGAAGAGCCGAGGACGGTTTACCCCAGGTATTTTCTTACCAGCGAGCAGTCTTCTGACTCCAGCCCTGAACGTCAGGGCCAGTAACATTCTTTCTCCATAATTGATGCTGGAGCAGGTGTACACTTAATAATGAAGATGGGATATATTTTATTTACGATGAGACTGGTCTCCTTGTTCTGACCTGTTTTGGAAGAACGAGGCACACTTCTTCCCTGGAAGCCAAACAAGTGCGATCTTGGAAAATGCAGAGCGGGAACCTGGCCAGGGTCTCCTGGGTGTGGGGACAGGGCTGTGCTTATGGCAGCCTTAGGAGCAGCAGCTTTCCTGGGGGTGAAATAAAAGATGTAAATGTAGAGAGCTGATCCGCTGAGCTGATCTGTGTTTCTGCGGGGAATGGCCGCAGGATGATGAGTGCCTCTGTGGTGTCCGGAGCAGCATCGCTCTCTAGCTGCAGGAGCGGATCACCTCCTCCTCTGCTCAGCATTTCAGCTGGCTACAAATTTTTCCTGGCTCTTGTCCTGTTAATAGAGACTAAAAAGACCATTGTGTGCTGCTGCTTGATGAAACAACAGAACAAGGCAAAGCAAGGATGCCGAAGCATCAGCAGCCCCTGGGAAGGTGCTGCTCCTCTGGCTGGGTGCCCATGTGCTGTAGGGCAGGAGAACAGAGCCCAGCACCCAGGAGCTGCACCCAGCCCCACACAGGGATGCGGGCGGTTGCGCTGCCAAAAAGTTACCGGTCCAGTAGAAAAAGGCATTTGTGCTCCCCAACTGGATGTGACCTCTGTCACCTCCAGAGGTGGCCAGAGTGAGAAAAAGCAAGTTGCTTTTCCAGCACACCTCGGTAGGAGAGACGGGGATCACTGGGGCTGCAGAGGACACTGTGATCCAGGCAGAACAAGGGACAGTCAGCAAGCTGTGGGTGCAGAGTTACTTGAAAAAGAGCATCTAACTTTTTTTTCAGGATCCAATGCATCCCTGTGTGGCCAAGCTGTCATGTTACTGCCTGTCAGCTGAGCCACGAGAACGCACCACACAACCATCCCGGCACCCTGGTATTTCTCTGGTTATTGTAATGGTTTTCTAGTCTCCAAGTCCCTACTTTCAGCCTATTACATGCAGCTGCAGCTTTTTAGGGTCTTTTGTGCAAAAGCACCTGCTTTTCTGTGCTCCACACCACACATATTTGGTGTAATCCCACTGCATTTTGCCACTTGTAACCAGATTTTCCCCTTCCCTTACCACATTCACAAGAGACCAAGCTCCCACCAACCCCACGTGCATCCCACCTGTGTGAGCATGAGCACTCCTTTCCTCCCCGGATGGCATCGACATGCCGAGGAGAGCGGCAGCATTTGTCACTGCCTGCTGGAAGGATGCTCTTGTCTCTACTGATAATACAGGTACACAACCCCAGTTAGGATGCTTGCAGCCTCGCAAAGCCAAAGTCAACATTCCTCCCTGTCCTGCTGCAGGTTCGAAGAGTGGTGTGAGTGCTGCTCCTCTTGCCTCCCGAATGTTCTGCCTTGCCCTCAGGGGAACGGGCCAGCAGCAAAGCCCAAGCCTTGATCTTTGAGAGCAATCAAAATGCTCAGCAAAATCCAAAATCCAAAACCAGGATTTGGCCCACCCTGATTTGGGATACCCTGATCCCACGGCTGCTTCCCCAGAGCTGCCCACAATGGCACCACGCAGGCAGGGAGGCAGCTCCAGCCATCACCTCCACCCCTCACTGGTGGGACAGGGAGGTACTGGGCAGTTGTGAACCACCTGCCCCGGCAAGAAGGTGCCCTCCTGCCTGCTCCTGCCTGCACCGGGAAACGTTGCCAGGGCTGAGGCAGTTTGAAAGGGCCCAGGGGACTGCGGTCCCAGCATCTGCCACGCTGGACCAGCTCTGGTTTAACACCTCCTGAACTGCACAGAGATGGAAATCCATCACGGCATTGCCCTCTGCTGGTAATCCCTCCCGGATAGGCCTTTCCCCAGCCCCGTCTCCCCAAAATACTCCGGGGAGCAACTCCACTGCCTCTGGCTGCTCATCTGGGCACCCACAGCATCCCCAGGGCCAAATCCCAGTGGCACCACTGGCCTCAGCTGGAGGGACTGGGTGAGGAAGACCTTCTTCTGAGGCTTGGCTGCAGGCTTCAGCAGGCTGCTGTGTGCCCAGGAAAGCAGCCGAGCTACTGGAAAAGGGGACTGGAGCCTTTCAGTGGCCAGGCTTCACCCTTGGGGAAACAGGGAGCTGAAGATTAAAGTAGGGAAAAAATGGTTTTCATTAACAGTTGGCAGCCAGTGACCCTGTGGCAGCACTAAAATATTAGTTCCTAATTTACAGAAGTTTAACGCAGTTCAGGAGAGAGACACAGAAGTTATTTTATGGTTGCAAACCTCATTGGGAGATGCTTTCCAGAGCAGGGGGATGCCTGGCTGACAGGCCACCGCTGCTTTTGGGCCCGGGGTGACCCTGGCAGGGTGCCCTCAGCAGCATCACCACCAGCACCTCATCACCTCCCACCCCCCAGGCAGCCAGGAGAAGGTTGGCAGCTGGCAGAGCACCACACAGCCAGACCCCGCTGCTCAGGGCAAAGCGGCTTTGTGGCCATACCTCAACCCATCACAGGGGGACAGAGCCCGCGGGCAGCACCCTGCTCCCAGGCAGCATCCAGCAACTGGGGTTAGTGCCTCCCTAGAATCTCAAGGGAAGAGCCAGGAAGGGTCAGCAGGAGCCCTGGCCTTGAGCAGGGAGGCAAGAGGCAGCGGCCGCACAGGGCATCACACTGTCAGCACGTCTGTCCAGAAATACAGTTTTGCCTCCAAGCGTTCAAGCAGGATATTGCACAGATGGCATTAGCTGGTCTCATCCTTCTGCACACCACAGTACAGATTGCAAATTGTGTTTGCGTGGTCTCTGTAGCAGGCTGAATGGACACGGAGAAGGGGGATGTGTGTGCACACATGTGCAAGCAGAGCAGAGAGGATGGGACAATCCAGGGCAGCAGGAAAAGCTTTTTGGTTGTGTCTCTGTGCTTGATAGCCCAGTCTAAACTGCATTGGTGCCTAGGACCTTAGGGATCCTCAAGCCAGGTGCTGCCTACCCGGGACCCCAAAAAGCCCTAGAAGTCTCAGTTCCACCTAACCCCAAAGCCATCTTCTCCCTCATACCCATAAGTGAGTCCCTGGGATCAGCTGCCCCCGGCCAGGGACAGGAGCTGCAAAGGCAGCTGATTTTAGAGAACTCACCATGGACGGGGAAGATCTGTCTGAGCCATTTGGCTCTGCATGTCTGTGTCCCTTCTCCCTGCTGACCACTCTCCGGATGCCTCTGCAAAACCTCCTCACATCACATGCATGTTGCCGGTCATAGAGAAGGATGGGGAAATTCCCCCCTTAGCACAGCACCTAACAAGAACAGGAGCACGAGTGCAGGCTAATAGCTAAGCAAATAGCAAAGGGCAGGAGAAACGCAAGAACAGCAGAAGGGTGACATGAGCTGGCCAGAAGGGTAGCATGAGCTAGCCCCAGACCCAGCTGGATCCAGCCAACCATCCCTCCTTTGCACCCAGGGGACAGCCAACAAGGGATGCTCTCAGCCACAGCTCTGAGATGACATGTAGGAGGACATCACCAGGTTCCCATAGCGCAGGCAAGACAAGGCAAAAGCTCCAATAATGCCCTAAAAACATGGCCTCAAAGTCCTGCCAGCTGACCAGCTCGGGAGACATCCAGCAGAGCTGAAATGCCTGGAGCCAGGGGAGGGAGGAATGGGGATGGGCTGCTGAGAGCCACAAGACCTGGAAAGCATCACTACAATTCAATGGACCTTGATGTTTGAAAATTAAGTCAAGAGAGCTCTTTTATTGGCCACAGGGCTGAGCATAAGCCAAATGCGAGCAGGATTTAGAGGGGGAAGAGCTTTCCAGATGAGCAGAGTGCAATTTTGTCATAAGAACCAAAATAATGATAAAAATAACTAGCAGAGGAGAAAGGGAGCGTTGAGCACAGCATACAAATGTCAAACTCCAGATCCTCTCAGCAGAGCCATAATAAAAGGGTTTAACCTATTGTATTGATCAGCAGTATTACACCTCTTGAGTGAGAAGAAACTCATTCTCACAGGCAGGCTAATTTCATAAATACGCTGCATTCAGAGGCTTCAATAAGCTGATCGGTTTTAATGAAAGGGTTGAGATTTAAATACACGTCTGCGAAGGGATTAGAGTTGCAACTGGTGATGGCATCTCTGGGGATGAAGCCACATCGCCATAGTAACCCAACAAGCCGTCACACGCTGGTGGTACCCGCGGGGGTGTGGAGAAGCCCACTGTGATCCCTGGGGCGCCAGCATCCCAGGGGTGCCGTGGAGGGACAGGCTACCTGGGGAGAGACCCTGTGGCCAGGCAGTGCTGCAGCCTTGGTGTGGCTGAGGGGCTCTCCAGCCCCCTCTGCTTTTTGGATGCCCATGCTGTTAAACACTCACCTGGCACCAGCAACGTGCAGGCTGACAGAGGTGGCCTCGGGACCCCAGGAGGTGATGTGCCACAGGGGTTGTGCCTACGAATGGAGGAGCTGTAGCATCACGGGAGCATCCGATGGGTTTCCATGGTGGGGTTTAACAGAGAATGCAGGCAGGGTAGGTCCAAAGTAGAGAAGAGGAGGAAGAAAGAAGCACAAGCAGCTTAGCCCAGACTGTGAACCCCAGGGCCAGGCTGGCCAGAGGACAGTGGTTCTTCAGTACCAAAACACACGGTCGCAGCCCCAACCTCCCTCCAGAGCAAGGGAGGCAGGGGCTCCCAGCTCTAGCAGAGGCACAGCCCAGCGCACGCCCCGTAGCACCCGCATCGGCTGCTCCCGAGGGGCCCAGCCTGGTGGCACCCATCCATCCCAGAAGAAAGCCCAGCAGCGAGACCCAAGCAGGAGTCCAGAGCTTGAGGGTCAGTTTAGGGTTGGGAAAGTCAGGGACAATAACTCACATCAGACAACATGGGGGCAAAGATAGAGCCAGGGAGCTGTAACGTGTTGCTGTGAGAGCTGGGAGCAGCGTTTATTTGGCAGTGAAATGATGTCAACTGTCCCCCAGATCAGGGGAGGGACAGCTGTACAGGCATAGGGAAGATGCCAGGGGAAGAGAGAGTGTGACAGAGGCGGGGTGGCAGCCAGCACTTCAGACAGGGAAAAGGAAATCCCCAGGGCAAGTGTGGCAGCTGATTTATGCCACTAAGTGACAGCCATAAGCTCTCACTCTTAAATTAAATGTCATGCCCTGTGCATCTGCAGGGTGCAGCAGCTCCTGAAGAGCTGGGGAAGCGTTCCTGCTCCCTCTCATCACAGCGCCAACAAACACGGCTGAGACAGCACTTTGGCCCCCTTGAAAAAGGTCTCCTGCCTCCCACCACTTCCATATTCACCTTCCTGAACTGAGGACACAGGTTCTCCATGCCTGTAGAGAGCAGTCACATCTCCATCCATCCATCCCTGAAGCAACCAATGCTAATGAACTGCCACCCCATGAGCACTCAGAGCAGGTTCAGCCTTGCCCACGCTGTGAAAGTCAGCTACAGCCATGTGCAGGCACTTGAATGCTGACCTCCACTTGCTGCTGAGCATGGGCAGAGCCAGGCTCCGGCACAACTGCAGGAACCAGCTCCCAAACTTTCTCTCCCCAGAGCCGTAAGCTCCTTTTCTGCCACCGTGGCTGGCATCAAAGCTGTGTCTGATCCCACTGGCATGGACAGTAGCTGTGCACAGCAGGGGACTTACCCAGACACAGCCTTGCCAGTTGATGCATGGTGCTTCACGCATGCTGGATGCGAAACGCTCAAACTGAAGCAGGTGGAGAAGACAAATAGCTCTTCCTTCTCTCAGCACTGGAGCTATTCTCCTCACTGACACAAAGTAGGCCATCTAGCCATGACCAATAAGAGCAGACCTATGAACACAAGAACAGTTGTGGCACATCCAGCAGCAAAGCCTTTGGCCCACAGTGGGTCTGTTAGGGACAGGCAGCTGGGGTACGGCACTCATTCCTGGACAGCACTTCCCTGCAGACAAAGCAAAGACAAGACTTCCTGGAGAAGTCACACTTTCCCTCAAATGCTTCAAGTACCAAAAAACAGATTATATATTTTAGTGAGCACATTGTCCCCCGCAGCAACCCAAGATGGTTCCTGATATGCTACATACCTAACTGCCCCCACATGACACACTGCTTTGCTCCTATGGCACCTGGACCCATGTGCGAGGCCAACTGCTCTCCAGCGAGCTCTTCTCGCTCGCGCCTGGGAAGTCCCACGAAGCACCTCCCGAGAGCCCATTACTAACATGCATTAACTAACAAGCTAATTTGCTTACAGCTCATCAGTTAAGCAACTGGAGAGTGATTTGCCACACCAGTGGCTAATGGAGCCCCTCTTATTTCCTGCCTATTTAACATTACACTGAAGGTTCTTGCAGTTAAATGTCTTATCTTAAAACAGTCCCAGAAAGAGCATCTGTTGGAGAGAAGACCAGGAAAGGCACACTGAAAAGCCATTTACACATCTGGAAAGGTAAAGATACAACAACACTGAAGATCTATTTCATAGAAAGCAGTAGTGGGCAGAGCTATGGATTTCTGTTATTCCTGGGAGGGAACAGCCACCTTGCCTGCTGTACAACAGAAGTGCTCTCCAGCCCCGGGGGGAGGAGTTCTGCTCAGGTTTATAATCAGCAGCACTGAAAGCAAAGCCACCTCAGCCACTTTCTGGCCCAGCTTTTGCAAGTGCTTTTTGCACATTTGCCCTGTTCTATAGGTACAAAAGCAGATACTTGGTGTGAGTGAAATCCTGAGCCTTTGAGCAGCCACCATGCAGCGATCTCTTTCCTGACTTCCCCAACCCAAACACGCAGCATAAACACAAAACACATCCCTGCCACTCCTGGCAAAAGTGTTGTGCTCCCCTAGGGTCGAAGTACAAATGCAATGTCCTGGTTTCTCCCTCTGCATAGCAGAGATAACAGCCATCCCCTCTGTAAAAGGTTGAAAGTGTTCTAAGGGAAAAGCAGTAATGAGGTCCATCAGCCCAGACTGTATTTTTGCCCTTCTTTAAATGTGCCAGTCTCATACACGCATGCCACATCAACAATGCTTTGCACCCTCCCTACAGGCAAAAACAAGGATTAACCACAAACTGAAAATACCTGGATCCCAGTTTTCTGCTTGCCTCCTTTAACATCTAACAGCAGCTCTACAAGAAAACACTGATGCAGCTGCAAATTAAGTTGCCCAATGAGGGCAAGTTAATTGAGAATAGTTTCCTAACAGGAACCAGACCGCCTTTCCTAGGAAGGGGAAACCCTGGGCATTGAGTGCAGAGCTACAGAAAGCCTGCCAGCAGCTGGTAGCTCCTTCCTTTTACATTGCATCTTGGTGCTCTTTACAGGTAAGTTCTGCCCACAGAATGAGTCTGAGCAAGGCAGAAAAATGTTTTACTCTAAGCATTGTAGCTATTCACTGATATGCAATACATGAAGGAATTCAGTGATATTCAAAGCAGAAAGGTGATTGGTCCTCAGACTTACTAATAAATTGTAGGATTAAGAAACCACCCCATCATTTATTAAAATAATCAAGAAAAAATAGGTTGTAAGAAATAAGGTTGTTCTGGCTGTCTGGCTAAAAGTAAACAGGAATCACAACACATGCTCATTATTGCATTTTCTTGCTGTGCAGACTAGGTTCTTCCTTTAGTTAAAGCAATTGGCTAAATGAACAGGAAAGAAAACATAACCCAGGAAACAGCTGGGTTGCCAGGTGGTGCCCCTGTCACTTACAGTTTCTGAGCTTCTACATCAGTAACCTTAAAAGCATTAACAGTGCTTATGGGATTTCTGTTTCCTCTCCCAGCTACACCTGAACACTTCTATTAAGACACTTCAATGCACTTGAGATGTTCACCCATAACTCCTACAATACTACTGCTTTAAAATACAACATTTTTTAGCACAGTGCACAACAGGTATCATTTCTGTGACAAAAAATACAAAGCCAAGGCTCCCAGCTCTGTCCCTAAACCTGTTGCTTCTACTTTTAATTCAGCTTTGATTTTTCCTTAGTGTGGGGATTTTGAAATGGTGGACCAGAATATTATTACAATAAGAAAACAGCTACAGCAGCCCTCTGGCAATTTTGCTCAGCTAAGACTGTAGTTTTATACAACTAAGCTACAGTCATACAACCAAAGTTCAGCTAGCTTTGAAGGGTGTATGGCACTCACATAGAAATAGGCCAAACTCCACCTAAGTTATAGCCAGATCACTAAAACATCACAAAGAATTGACAACAGTAGCCACAGATGAAAATTAATCAAGATATTTAATACAGTGCAATCCATAGTAGTTTCTTAATTAAAATAATTGTGTGCATGTATCTGAATGGGTTATCAATTATCACAAAAAAGCAATAAACATTGTAATGCTAGGTAGAAAAATGTACAACTGAAATTTAAATCTTCCCTACTTCCAAGATAGCATTTGTCAATTGCAAATCATTATCACCAATTAAAATGGGAATAGTGACTACGTTGTTGCGGTGACAAACACAAGGCTGGCCACACATCAGTCAAGGGATATAAATATAACTTGCAAAGAACTAAAAACCTAAAGCATTCTTGCACCTAAACACAATAAGAAGCCGATGATGGCTTACGACTTTTCCTGTTTTTTAAATGCTTTACAAGACTTCTAGACACACTTAAACTGACTTAAAATTACAGAGTGTTTTTCAGCTTATTTCAATTCAATATGGCCCAAACTTTGAAGATGAAGATCCAGCAGTGGCAGTAGCACAGTCCATAAGCTGAATGTGTGATTTTGCAAATAGCTTTTTACACAAATTCAACCGTATAAACTGCAGGCAATTCCCCCTGCTCCCCTTTCTTTCCTTTGTGCAGACCATGCTATGCAGAAAACAGCAATGCAGTTCTCACTGCTTTGGGTTAAAATTAAAGATAGAGACATTTTGCTTATGCTTTCTCCTCAACACAACACATTTGCACCCAGAATAGGTAATCAAAGTCTTTTTACAGCCAGTTACTGCTGTGGTTACATGGTTCCTGCCCAAGCTTCCAGCTCTTTCATGTCATCATCCTCTTCTTCCTCTTTCTTCTTGGCTGCAAAATATCAAAAGAAAACAAATGAGTGGGAATCTTGACAGAAGCCTGTCTCGATTCTTTGGAGGAGAGAAGCCTCTGTGCCACTGACCTGACCAATAAATGAAGCACCAAATGACAGTAGAGGAAAAAATACACAAGACCTTTTTGAATTGAAGTAAAAGGTGCCTTCTGAAAAAGCCAGCATGGGCTAAACTTTCTGATATTACCACTTCAAGTGGAAAGAGACAATAGTTCACATGGGAAGAATGCAAATGTGCATGAAGGTTAAGATGCATGCACCAGCAGTGTCTGTTTTCCATAATCACCAAGCCTCCAAGGAGAAGAACCTGAGCCTTCAGCTTCTGAGCCCCTCTCAGAGGGATATAGTTTCTTACAGAAATTCATCTGACATCTCCAGTATTACAGTCTCTCCCCCATAAAAAATAAATTCCTTATTCCATCATTAAGTCCTCAAAGTGCAACAAATGAGGCTACTGTGTTTTGGTCTAGCCAAGTACAGAATTTGGAGACCTCCAACTCTTGTGTCAGTTCAAGCTCTTCAAGGGGCTGAAGAGCTAACGAGCACTGGGTGTGTGCTACTTGCCCTCTTGCCATGCTCACTAGTAGCTGGTTGGATGTGGATGTTAAGCAGCACGCTATGCGCTGCCTTGTTATCATTTTTGGTCCTTCCAGGGAAGCAAATGCTACTATTTGTCATAATGTGACAAGTCCAGTTTCTGGAGATGAAAACCATTAACTCAGCAAAAATGTCTTAACAAAGAAATAGCTGCAATAATTTTGAAAAATACCAAAAAAAGATGTCATTTCCTCAGACAGTGTTTTTGGTTGAAAGGGGGGAAACCAAACCAAAAAAAGAGTCAAATAGTTCATACTCAAAATGGTTTGTGTCATTCCAAATGAAACATGTACATAAGAGAGAACTGAGTCAGCTTTAAGTCAAACTCAAGACCTATCATTTGTACAAGTTTGGAATTTGGTTTTCTATCTTAAGTTCTTCCAGTCTCTGTTAAACAAAAACAGCTTTTGCCTGAATTTCTTCTGACATCAATTTAGCTGACAGGCAACAGCAAAAAATTTCTCATTCAGACCGATTAAGTCAAAATCCAGACAGCTCCTGAGAACCGGAAAAGCAGGAAAGCTCACAATCATTTTCTATTCAATGAATATAAAGGAGGTAATAGAGTCAGCTCTACTGCAGAAGACACATTACTTATTTCCAAAAGACACATTAAGCATGTACCTGCATTGTGAGGTAAAGTAGTCCCTTTGAAAGTCCGACCCATGATGACCAGAAGTAAACTTTTAATCCCAGTGTATATTAAGTCAATTTTAAGAGAAAAACAATTTAGGTTAAAACCCCCACCACCACACAAAATCCCCACCCACTACCACCCCAGAATCCCAAGGTTTCCCAAATGCTGGTCTTGGAGAGAGTTTTATTTAAGTAAAAAGTAGCATGTCATTTAAATACATTAATGGCATTCTAATTTCCATCCAAAAGCAGCTTAACATAAATCCTATAAAACACTGAGTTTTATTCTCATAGTTTTTACTACAAAAACATTCAGAATTTTTATTATTTTTATTATTTTAGGAAGTGCTATGTCTACATAAGTCTTATGCTGTATAGTTACTTAAATAGGTGCACAGTTACAATGTCTCTTACTAGTGCGCAGTCACTACTACCTAATATAATTCAAAAAGTATATTTGGGTTCAAGTCAGTATGTTTTAATTTCCATACCCAAAGAATATTTAGAGCACAAACTTCATTAAACCAGCTAGGAAATAAAAAGGTTACACACACGTTCATTTAATCTGTTTCTCCTGCTGTTGGATCTGAATCTAGATAAAGTCTCAGATTTAAGATACTTTGATATAACTCACTCCCCTCTCATCAACACTTGTCAGCAATTCTGCCTAGCAAAACAGAACTAGAAAAAAACAAAATCAATTATGTCAAAATAAAAGAACTATAATGCACAAGCAGCAGACTTCATACCATGTCACCTAAAGCAGAACCTTGTTTGGCAGTGTCTGCTGCTTCCCAGGTCCTTTTAAGCCTGGAAAGGCAGCAAGATAATTATAGATACACTGACCAACTGGGACTCTTTTCATCCACTAGTTTTCTGGACCTTTTTTCCCTAAGCAAGCACATGAAATAGAGCTGCAAAGTCTACAACTTATTCATAATAAATTAAGGCAGATTCAGCAAAATAGGCTAGTAAAGCTTCATATCCCATTAATGCATGCCAGAGGTATTCCAACTACACTATATTTCATGAGGTATCACTTCTAGTTCATAGAAGAGTGATTAGTTCAGATTTAAGAGCAGCTTTGAACTGTCTGTGTAAATACGAACATTTCTTGCCCGTTCTCCACGTAAAATCATCACACTAACTAAAATTTCCTAGATATATGCGCTCTAAGACTGGGATGACCCTAAGTTTGATACTGTCTGGCTCAAGTACATGCAAACCTCAGAGAGGCAACAGCTGTCCCCAAAGAGGGGACTCTCAGGTTAGTTCCTCCCAAAAGCCAGAAAAACAGGAATCAAATTAAAAAACCAAAGCAGCAGCAGCAAGGAAGCACAGTTCAGTGTGGGAATCTGAACTAGCCTGGGACTAATTCCGAGAGCTAATTTCCTCTCCGCTTCCTTTTATAGCCTTGGTAGGTTTGTCAAGACTACTTCCCTGTTGGGCCAGCAGCAACTGGTAGAAGGCTTCCTTTCTCCACATCTCCACTCTACCCTGAGTGTCATCAACGCTGTAGATAAACTGGTAGCGCTAGAATAGATAATAATCGTTCCTGTGATAGCTATTAATTTTCGTGGTTCTTATGAAAGGGAGGTTACCCCCATGGAGAAACAGCACTAGATGTAATTTGTGATTCACAAAGCAATTTCAAGCAAAACGTCTGCGTTGCCTGCAGCTAGATCTCTCAAATCTGAGGATCTGGCAGTTAAATAAGCATACTTTTTAACAATCCAAGGTGTTTCTGGTAAAGCTCCATACATACCTGGCTTTGATGGTATTGATATTGAGGGCACATTTGGTAGTGGTACTGTCTCGGGACCACTTATTTCCAGCAAGTTTTTGTCTAGTTCTTCTTGTTCTAGTTCCTCTAGTTCTGCCATGAGTTCATCCTAGGTTTTTAAAGGAAGAAAAAGAAAAAAAAGGAAGAAACTTTAAGTCATATTTATTTGCAAGTAGATTTAGCTGGTCATATTATTAAAGAAAACAGCTTAAATGCACAGGATCAGAGCAAACCGAGGAGATGAGGAGTCTGATTCTTCTTCTGAATTCCTGTACATGATCTTTTGGAGGGTGAGGAGGGTGGGGAAAGCAGTAAAGAGAAGAAATCTAAGTCCAAACATTCTCAGATCAGGCCATTCAGACCATTCTCAGCATAAAGTCAGAGTCACAGCTGCTGTATGCACTAGTAGGAACAGCTTGTAACAAGTTCTAGAAGAGATTTTATATCCTAGTACTACACCTAGACACATGCAATTTGCAGATCTTAAAAGAAAGATCGCATATGAGTCAGCATCCCTAGAGGTATTTAAAAGACATGTAGATGTGGTGTTTAGGGACATGGTTTAGTTGTGGACTTGGTCGTGTTAGGTTAACAATTGGACTCAAGGATCTTAAGGGTCTTTTCCAACCTAAATGATTCTATGATAAAAACAGAGGCAAATTTAAAGCATACCTCATCAAATTCTTCTCCGAATCCTACTGGCTTTGAGATGGCTGTTGAAATCTCATCTGCCAGCTCTTGCTGTTCTGCAATGTCCTGCATTAATTCATCTACTTTATCAATATCCCTGTAAAAGAAAGTAAAGAGTTCAATATAATCAGCCAGTTTCCCAATCAACACTTAAGACTGTATTTCTTGTTTTTTGTAGAAATGCCACACCATGGTGACATTTACAAGGTCCTTTCCCAAAATATACTTCACATGCAAGTCTGAATTTTATCCCCCTGGTCTCAACAAAATTATGCATGTACTTTTTACTTTTCCCTAAAAGCTTAGCTCATAGCAGTTACATACAGAGACTTCATATGAAGAGGTTTTGTTCTGCATTACTGGTATTAATAATAATTTGCTGTTCCCTGATCCAGCATTATTACATTACGTCTACAATATTTGCTTTTGGAGCAAGTACAACATTCCCATAATGCAGTTTACCTTTAATTATTGCTACATACACAAACTCCACTGCACAGAAAGAAGTTTAAGTCTCCCCTTGAGGCTTAAAATTCTTGCTGCTACTAGGTGGATCTGTAACTGGTGCACCCTCCCATTTGCTTTAGACTACACTGGTGCTAGCTGCCTTTTGGACGAAGGCAGCGGCTTTGTGCTGTATAAAATGGTGGCAAACTGAGAAAGCATCAATACTTGCGTATTTTGTTCAATATGAAAGTGTATCTAGTATTTCAGTTTAAGTTAGAGCCTTTTAGAAGAAGGTTTTGCTACTCTAGCTCTACCTTTGGTTATGAAACACCTGGCATTTAGCAGATCAAACAAATGACAAACTAAAGGTCCTACAGAAAGATGCAGAAGGGAATAACTTACATGTTGTCATGAGCAGCTTTCATAGCTTTAGCAGCAAAACCCATATTCTTAAGCACTTCAGTGTTAGTGTTGGCATTCTCAAGGGCTTCCCTCTGAAATTCAATTGTTGATAATGTGCCATCTATCTGTGCAAGCTGCTTCTCGTACCTCTTCTTACGCTTTAGGGCCTGAAGAGCAGCTGAACAACAAAGAAAAAGGTAGGATTTGTGAGATTTATGCCCAAAACAGCCATTCACATTTTGCAGCAAATGCCACTCAGTACAGAGAAATATTTTGCACGTTCTATTGTTTGTTGTCCAGTTTTCTTCCTAGATAAACTAAGTTGCCTAACCCTTGTGTTTGCCTCTTTCAACAAAATTGTTTAAAGGTGGCCAGATGCCTACTGCCCATTGCCTTTCACATGAAGGTTGCAAGCCAAGAAGCAACTCAAGGATTGGTAGTCCAGTCACTTGTAACACACTGTAGACCAGAGACTATGCTACAAATAACAGCAGGCTTCAATGTGCAAGCTGATCCACTTAAATATATCTTTGTTCACCATCACTCCCAATATATCAAGGTACAGTTGCTGGTGTAGCTCCTGTCAGATGAGGTTGTGATGCTGCTGCAGGTCCCTACCAGCCAGCTGAACTCCTGTGCAGCTCCTGAGAGAAGCAGCTCATTCAAATACAAAGCAAGATAAATGTTTCTTCAGTTTTGCTACTTAATGCTGTGAAATACACGTATTTGTAGATATATTTATATATAAACAAACTTTGTGCATGTTTCATATTAGTCCTACTACAAGGTACTGTCCACACAACAGTCTCTACTGATAGACATGAGAAGAGAGATGCCACCACTTAAATTGGTTTGAGCAATTTGCTGCTCGTAAGCACTTGTACAATGTCTGCTCTTCCAAGAGGAGCCCACCCATGACAGCACCAACACAGAGCTCCACACCCACGGGGATCAGCTGGTGTGGGAGGACTGGTCCAACTCGCTGGACAGCTAGGCTTCTCCAGCTCCTTCTGCAATGCTTCGCTCCACCCCACCCAGACAGGTATGCATCCAACGGGTGACAACAGTCAACAGCTAGCTCTTCCTGAGACCCAGACAGACAACAGACCAGTGCACATTCATTTCTGAAACACTGACAGTGAACACAAACTAGATTTACATACAGTCTTGCCTGTATGCAGCTAAAAGTTTTGGTAAGAGCTGCAGTGCGGGCAAGATCTGCCAAGCACTGAGCACTGCTGACTGACGAACCAAGTATCACACGGAGTGAGACATGAGTACAGCTTCCCTTCATGGCATTTCTGCCTCCCCTCCCGATACGAACAGACCTGTCCGCTGCATGACAGTCTTGGTCATATAATACACCCGGGTACTTTAAAAACTCAGCTTGGACACAAACTGCTCTCCTAACAGCCTTACTCTCAGTTTCTGAACTCAGCCACATGCACACTTCATTTCTTCAGTGCTCTAATCTCTGAGGGACTTATAGCAGAAAACATGATACAGGATCAGCTCTGCTAAAAATCAACGTTCTAGACCTCCCAACAGCTCAGTTACCTGCACCAGGAATGGTGGCAAATAAAGGCTTTAAATCTTTAAATCTCTAAAAGACATTATTTCAAACCTTTGCATATTTTTTGGAGGGAGTCAAAAACAAGGAGTAGGAAATCCCGACAGCAGACAGCTTCCGTTATCTACCCTACTAGAGGGATGATAACTTTGCGACACGAGGAGTGTGCTCCTGAAACACACGCAAAGTAGCTCCTCTCCTATAAGCAGATTAAGTCTGCAGGCACCCTGCGTATTTTGTCAGATGTCATCTTGAGAAGATTGACAGTCCTTCAAGATAACGTTCTTGTATCCAGAAGTCCCACATATACCTTCAGTTCTACAATTGGTTATGAATATGCTGTATTTGATTGCTTTCAAATTACACTAATGTATTACAGAATAAAAAAGTATTTTGTGAAGGTACAGCTAAGGTTGCCAAGCACACAAAGTAGCACAGGTTGATTTAGTAAAAGTATTCAAAAATGCAAAAGCACAGATCACAGAAGCCAAAGCACAGAAGCCAAAGACCCAAACCAAACCCCTTCACTGACTTGCACTCCAACAACCAGTAAATCCCACATTTTGGGGCCAGTCCAACATCCATTCTCATTTGACAGGAGTGGGAACAGGACTGGGTTTTCGTGTAACACAAAGGACAATGTTTGCTCTGCAGAATCGAGCACAACACAAATATCATCTGAAACATTCCAGCTTTATGCCAGATCATAAAGTGATGAGCAACACATTACTGGTATATTTAGTCTGGTTAGTTTTGTGCTAATGGTTTAATTAAGGATATATAAAGTTTTCTTACTCAGAAAGATAAAACTGTTAATAGGCTGTGTTTATATAGCAACAGATGCTGGGGAAGTGTCAGACAGTGATAGGACATTCTTTATTGAGGATTTTGTGCATCATGGAGAATTACTGGCAAAACCAGAGATTTTATAACCATTATACAAATCCAAGTAAAGTACTACAATTTACGTACAGTTCCCCACGATAGTTTTCTCTGAGAATAGCAACAGTTTATGTACATTTCATGATTATGTACTTTTACAACAAGCTGTTCAGACACCAAACATTGCAAGCATCATTGTAAAAGAGCTTGTGATCAGGAGTTTTTATCAGGACTGTTGGGTAACCCTATCCCTCCCATTCCCACACACACCAGTTCAGTGTACCAGAACTGAACTCCCCAGCCTTCACTCTGTTTTATAAAGCCTTGCCTTGACTAATTTCTCACTTGTACATACAGATCAAGGCTCCTGCTTTTACAAAAGCATGGCATGTAATCTTCTAGCTTGCAGAACTGAGCAGGGATGGCCCCAGAAGACCTGGAAGATGACACATATCTCCCACCTGGGTGCAGGCTGCAGCACTGCTACCTGCTGAGCTCCTGCTGAACTGCCTCGAGTTCCTGCTGGTCTCAGCCAAGAACCAACCATGCTCAGATCCGCTACAGCCAAGAGCCTGACATGCAGACCCCTGCCAAGGAACAGGAATATCAAAATGCTTGTTTTAAAACTTGCCTTGTTTCAAGTGAAAACTTAAAATGGATTTGTGGTCTTTTCTAGAAATGTTTCCAACTCCTTCAGACCAAAAGTGGCCAAGGAAGATATTTATATTTTCCCTTCTCCTCTGTGCAGCCAATGCAAGGACAAAGCTTCCCATGGCCACAGTGCCCACCTGTACCTACTTGAAGACATTGAAACTAGGCCTGTTTCAGTAGCCTAAAAGGAATAAGGACTGATACACAGCCCTGGCAATAAACACAGGGTCATACATAAAGCTTCTGTGTCTGGACAGTTCAGCATAAATATTTAGCATAGGTCAATTAACATCAAAGTGATAGATCAGTTTCTGCAATGAAGAAAATCTTACACAAGAGATTGCAATTTTTTGCAGCTAGAAGCACTAAGGAATGTACAACAAGGTATTCAGTGCCTCAGATTAGATGATCACAACTTCCTGCAATTTATTTTCATCTGTGTTTCCTTGCTTAACTATCTTTTAACGTAAAGTCCTTGTTTATAACTAGAAGATTTTATTAAGCTGAGAAGTTAAAAAAATAGCAAGTTAATTTAGGTCACTCGCATTCATTTCATCCTGCAAATTTTGGCAATTCTTTTCCCATACTCCTCCCCCCACAGAAGAGGATTTGCACTTTACATTCAGGATTCTCCTTGTTGCAATTAGCAGCGCAGTCCTTTCACGGTGCCCCTTTCACAGATGCTCCCAGGCATCTTCATGTGGATGCAAACGCAACTCAGAGAATGATGCTCTGCCCTACGCTCCCCCCTGCCTGCCCTCTACACAGGGTGGTGGAGACTGCTAGGATCTCGTGCAGACCTTTCTAATCGGTATTTGTCTCAGCTAGAGAACAGATCACTAAATGATCATTTCTCTGCATCTAATTTTTTATAAAAGTTAATAAAAATGCATTTTCTTTCAGAGAAATACTTAAAATCTTGTTTGTGTGTTTAGGATCATTACAGTTAAGTCGGTTTTCCATCTCTCGGGACTGATTTCCCCATTGTCAGATATTTCTGGATGAGCACACCACAATACCCACAGCTCTGAGCTCACAAGGAATTTCTAGAGTAAGGGTCCATCTGGAGGCAAAAATAGGAGCCATGCCAACCTCTGCACAGGGGCCAAGGGGCTCACCCAACCAGGCACAGGCCACAAACTCCTGCTTGAAATGCAGGACCAGCAACAGTCTTTGGTAGCACAAATAATAGGGCTGCAAATTTTCCATATGCTGCTATCACACTTTACAGAGTGGTGGTACCTGACAGAGGTATAGATCCAAAGAGGTGATTCTGTTCTAACTACAGCTACTTTATCTCTACTCTATTTAAGTGTTGATTTCTGAAAACTGATTAGCAGTTGTGCCGCTTTATTCCTGCAAAAGAGTCTTTACCATCTGCATAAATACCTCCTGAAATCTTATGTACCGCCAGAGTAATACATTTTTATTAAGTTTCACTGAAGTCAAAGCTACAAACACTTAATCTGAAGGGAATGACATTGGCTCTTTTTCTCAAAAAAAAAAAAAAAAACAAAACAAACAAACAAAAAAAAAAAAACCAAAAAAAAAAAAAAAACACCCACCCAACAGTTCCCAGAATTTGAAATAAATATGACACAGAGACAGTAGGCTAGAAATATGTCCTCTAGGATTATACACATGCAAGAAACAGATTTGTGTTTGAAGTCAAAGTGTAACACAGCCCAGCTTTGCTCTTCATGAAGACTGCTATCACATTAGGCAGCTGCGGAAGAGACGGTCCTCAGGACCCACACCCCTAATTACACCTTTACTGCTTTGAAGATAGCAATTACATAGGCAGGCAACATAATTTAATACCCAGCTTTAATTGCTGTGGAACTGCTTCAGCAGGACCTGTAACCATATATTAAGTTTAAAGCATTTATTCTCTAGCCTAGCTAGACAGAGTTCGCTCATGACCCAGAACCTGTTGCTGGACAGATCACCAGCACGTTTTTCTAGAAATGGCTGACTTCAGTTTTACAACAGTGCGATAATTTCCTTATCTTAGAGTAAAAAGCTACACAAGATTACAAGATTGCTGGACCAGACTCTCACAGTAGCTTCTGCAAAGTGCCTGATATTCAGAGGCTTGAACCAACTAAGGACTGATGCTTGCTCTCACCATGGCTGGGTATTTCTTACGGATCTCTCTGCCTTTATACAGAATAAAGCACAGAAAGACCCTGACTATGATCTCCATGTGGTACTAATGGCTTAATCGCAGCAGGTAAGCCTGGTGTGTTGCAGGTGGTGACTACAGGGCAAGGCACAGCTCTCACAGGATCACTCAGTGGGGCACTATTCTTGCACAGAGCTGAAGGAAACCGCTCTGTATAAAAACCTCCCCAGCTCCTACGCACGGGACTTGCAACAAAGGATGCCAGAAACAGGTAGAGAAAAACAACAGGCAGTGTCCCTGATCGGCACTCACTGTCCCAGCAAAGCCTTCCTTCGGTGAGAAGTGACACTCCAGTGAAGTTGCTCAATAACATCTCAAGTTTCTCCTCCAAGAGCATCCTGCCTTTGGGTGGGGGTTAACTTACTCTTGAAATATCCCTATTACATATAAAAACAGTTTAGGAGGGGATTTTTTTCTTGCCCTCCCCCCCCCCCCCTTTTTTTAAGCTCAAATCTCCCACAGGTTGTACAGGAGGAAAAGACAGTAGTTGCTGAACCATTTTACAACAACAAACTGACACATTACCCTCCCAACCTGTTATAGCTATGGATTAGACAAATGATGCGAGAAAAGAAAACTGTTGGTAGACTTAGAATTTACTATTAAAAAAAAAGTTTAACATATAAGATAACCTTCACTTAATGAATCAATGCAGACCCAATGACAGCAAAAAATATTTGATCATTACATGGGAAGTTAGTTTTCACAAGATGACAGCAAGAACCTGCCAATAAAACACTCAGTATTTTAGACAGCCTTTACAACCTGTACCTTATCCTTCAAAGGCACAGTGTGTGTTTTAGTTTGTAAGTCCAATGTGCATTATGAATTGCATGCACTTAAGATGTCCTCTAAAAAAAAAGAGCAGATAACAAAACTTAGTTGTACTTTATTTGAATTTTAGTAAAGTTTTCAGCAGAATACATAAAGAAGCATGCACTGGGGAAAAAGCAGGGGTTTTTATATATATATATATATTATTGCAATTAAATTAAAGGTAATACATTTATACAGAACTGGGTGACTCCTGCCATCCATTAGGAGACAGTGAGCAGGCTCCAAATTATCTTCTCTGTATGACATTTTGATATATTCATTGTCTTTATCATCAACTACGACCAGGACGTTGGAGCCAGTTTTTATTCATAAAGATTTCACCACAGAGCTCTGACCAGTTAAAAGTGATATAAATAGTTTATGACCTCTTTTCCATTGGCAAACTAATATAAAATGTCTCAGTGTTAATGAGCATGAACCTCTAATCTCTGCAGTTCCTTTTTACACAGAAATTCTCACAAACATCAGCTTCCTGAGAGGAGGGCAAGTCCAGTAAAACAGCAGCTGAGTCAAAAGCAGTTAAATGTGGACTGTTTCAATTACTTGAACATAAAAACATGTATAAAAGTACATTTGAAGAACATTTTACAGCCTTTTTAAGAGCTCAAACTTTTTAATACATAAAAAGCTATTCCTTCCACTGTTGGGTTTTTGAGCGTGGGTTGGGGGGGAGGGGGCTTGTTTGTTGTTGTTGGGTTTTTTATTTATTTACGGTCTTCAACTGATGAACTACAAAATACTATTTTTAATCCCCTACTTCTTTGAATTTCTGTGATAGTCCCCCCTAGAAAAAACAGCAGAAGTTTTATACTTACCGTTCAACCACGGTGAATAACAAGAAGCCAAGGGTTTCATTATTATGCCTACCACGGCAACACCCAGCGCTCCAACACAACTGATAAGCAGGAACTCGTGTTACGGTTTTCAGTCACTACTCCTTCTGACTAATGAACACGCAGAAGTAAAGAGCACAGAGTCATTTAGCCAGACTATCCTCCCCTGTCAGCACTCACAGGCTGAAAAGCATGACTGCTCACCCAAATAATTTCACTTTGCTCTCAAAAAATGCTATCTGTAAAAATTTAATTTCATGTATTTTTAAAGTATTTCAACCTGTATATAAGCAAATTACTATTATTAATACTATTATTAAGAGAGCTGTTGAAAGTCTTAAGATTTCCCTTGCAATATTTACAGCAGTTTGCTAGAGAAATAAGAAAAATGTTCACTGTGATAAGAAGTTAGCAGGATAACAAAAATAAAATTTTACTACATAGTACCGCATTCAGAGAAGAAAAATTGAGTATGAATGGGTCAGTGATTTTGTTAAAAATCAACAACCCTCCTGCAAATAAGTACTGCTTATACATTTGTAGGACAAATAGTGTTAATGAGATATTTATGCATACAGCAAGTCTATTGAATAAATGCTTTTAAATATCATTATTAGAAAAGTATAGATTAGTAGATAAAAAACAAGGAAGAACTCAAAGACTTCTTTTTCTACATACTTGCAACTCCAAATTTTGCTAGCAAAAACATGTCTCAACTTGAGTGGAGCAGGACAACCAGTTACTTCAAAGAGCACTGGGAACAACTGGGAGTATAATTCAAGAGTTTCACTGAATTAAAAAACATACTTGTACCAAGGTCCACACGTTTGTGAACCCAGAGAATTTGAGCCAACTAATGGCTCATAATAGGCATGTTTCCTGCCTATCCAACTCCTGCCTCGGCAAAAATCTGCTAAAAAATCACACTGATACCTAAAACAGAAAGGCTTCTCATACAGAGGAAGACACATGGGTTAATAGCTCTGATTACTCCAGCTGAGGGGAAAAAAATAACTTACTCTCACATCTAATTCTTACATTCTCTCTGGCAAACGAGAAAAGAAATGGCAGCAGCAGAGATACCACTGCGAAAGGATACCAGTTGTATTAATATGGGATGAAGAAGTTCCACAGCAGCCTCAAAACTAACGTACATCAAATGTCAGCCATGCCAAAATAAATAGTGCAAGACAGCTGCAGAGGAGCTTCCCAAATGGGGGTCTGTTGGCCCCTCTGGCAGAAAGCCCAGGCACTAGAGATGATTGAGATAATCAACTTAATACTGTGTGACTGTCTCGCACGTTATATTGTGTATCCATCTATAACTTGCTCAACAGAAAGAAGTGTCATTATTTTTGCTGCTTCTGAAAATACCGTTCCATCTTCCTGGCACTTGCCTCGGCGGCAAATGTAATCAGGAACAACATCCTCGCCATCCTTGAAATGGGATAGACAAGAGGCACCAGTAGGTGTAAGAAGTAATTGGCTGCCTTGCCTGCCGTGGAGTCTGCAGTAGAGCAGCTTAATCTCAGGCAACAACTGCTCATCTCTCATTCTATTTAGAATTAGCAAACTGCCTACAATATCTCAAAAAAATTCCTAAGAAGCAAAAGGTAATGTAAAGCAATGCACAGAGTATCCTCCAATGCTACAAGCAGATAAAAAGGTAGATATAAATCCCACTACGGTCTTACCAAACTTCTTTCACACCACTGAGTTCAGCCTTGAATAAATATCTTTCTGCAGGGATTTGCTAGCTCAGGAAGCTGTTAACCAGCTGACGAATGCTTGTGTTGGTTCAAACCAAACCAAGTATAAAAGCATCCAAGCGGTATCTTGCCACAGCAGATCTGCAGCACATACCAACGAATGCTCATCCCAGACCAGGCAAGTCTTACAAAATGCAGAAGCTGGTGACTCTTGATTCTCTACGCAGGGTCCCAGAGGTCAGATCTTTTCAGGGTGTTTCCAAAACCTTTCAGGGTATTTCCAAAACCATGTAACTACTCTAGATATAACAGCTAGAGAGCACCCTTGTCCTGCAAGCTTCTGCCTGAGCATTTTTGTTTTGGTGCTGTTTCCCGGTCTGCAAATACTTCCTACCCCTCCCGTGCTCCAGCAGAGCCTTGCCCACACCCTGCACGTTAGTGAGATTCCTACCCCTGAAAAGAAACACAAAGCCTTTCAGAGACATTTACATGCTGACCTCGTACAAAGGACTGAAGAGGAAGAAAGCAAGCATGGCCACTAAGCTGATACATAAGCATATTCCTAACTGGTTTTCCATTAAATACCCAGCTACACTGAGCCAAGTTGATGGCACAGCACAAAATGTCAGAGGTCCAAGAAGTCAGGTTTGATTTTAAACGTCACGGTGTGAAAGTGGTTGGGAGACTGAGGTACCAAAGCATAGTTAAAAATAAAGTCACATCAACTCCAAGGCTAATACAGTGCAAAGCAGCATGATTTCCTTTCCCGTGAGGATCACCTACTGAGATCTATGATGTCTAGAGGACATACACAAGTCTAAAAGTCACTTTATCGTGAATGTCTGAAGTCATTATCACACATTTCCCCCAGATGCCAGGGCCTAATGTCTCCAGCGTAGCTCCCAGTGCTCGCGGCAGCTTCCTGTGCCTTTGCCTTTCTTTTGGGAGATGCTATGCTTTTAGTGGGGAATCGTGAGCAGAGTTCAGTCTTGGTCCTCCACTTATCTTTGTCTACTAAACATCTAATAAAGTTCCCAAACCCTATCCTCAAAGGAAAGCAACTATTCCCAGCTCAGAGATGAACTGACTGATTAAAACTACTTCATTAAAGCATCCAAACCCAGGCAGAGAATACAAGAAGGTTTCTGTACTATCTGTATTTAAAACACAAGATTACAACTTCCTCTTGAGCAAAGCAGTGCCAGAACATTTAGTCTATTGTGCAAGAGATTAAATTAAACAATAAGCACTCCTGGTCTAAAAATCTATAAATACACAAAGGTGAAAAAAAAAAGATAAAGAAAAAACCATCCCATACAACAGCAATCAGAGGTTTGATACATGCAATACCCAAACAGAACAGTAACCACTACCTTCACACCATCACTGACTGTGGCACTGCTCAGTGCTCTGGTCAGCGTCGACTCGACCTTTGCACCAGCAATTATTGACGTTGTTCCACATCCCACAGCCCAGACGTAAGGCAGCTATACTTGAAGCGTAATGCACTTCCTTGTCACGCTCCTTATTACAAATTAGTCACAAGCAGTCATTTTCATAAGGAGTGCAGAAAGCGTGTTTCCGAAGGTCAGAATCCATGATTACAGTGCTATTTATTCCTGAAACAGTGAGTAATTCACTCAGGCTGAAAGTTCCAGACGGAAACATATTGCACTTGTGGATGCAGAACCAGCAAGCTGAGTAACCTCCTCCTGGCCTGGCCTTCTTCAGGGAACACAGGTGGCTAGTCCAGAAAGCAACCAAGCCTTCAGCCTTGGAAGTTGATACCTATGCCCCTTAAACATCAAGGCAACGATCCTCTGGTCAATAATGCTCTGTAAAATAATCTCTAGGTGAGTCTGGGACAGCTTTGTCCAAGAAAAAAGGAAAAAAATGTCAACTACAGCGAGATTTGAAGCCCAAATGAGAAAACCAGGGAAGAGAGATCCCAATTACAGAGAAGGAGCCAACGGGTTTGTTCCACCCAGTTGGAATGAGCCTAAGAAACGCCAGACCAGCCAAGATCATCTAGGCCTAATGCTTGAAACCATCACACTAAATCTGATCCACCCTCTGAAAGCAAAGCATATACCTTATTTCCCAATCTTCAGTGTTTCACTTCTTGCGGTCCCGCATGTCATTGGATGACGGCAGGGGATTGCAAGTCATCTCCAAAACTGATTTACCCAAAACACATTTCTTCTTTCCAAATACAACTAGATATTTTCTAAGGCTGCTGGAATAAGTTATCCTCCCTTACCCTTTTATACTGCCCAATAATTCTTCTGTTAAAAACCTGCAGCTTATTTCACATTAGAATTTTATATGTGTATAAAAGAAGATAATTGTTCAGAATTCACCAAAAGTTTAAACTTTTAGCATGAGAAAAATATGTTTCTTAAGCACAACTTGGGATTCTCACAGCCTGCAAATACTCTTTATGGGTTTTCTTCTTTATTTTGTGATTGCTGAAGATACCTTGTTAAAGAGAATTCCAGTGAAAAACTATAATCTTCTTCTGTATCCCTGCCAGAAATGCATCAGGTAGAGGGTTCAGCTTTACAAGAACAGAAGTAGCTCTTCTTAAGTATCTCAAAATGTTCTTTTCTCACAGGGAAAAAAACACCCACCCAACCAAATTCCCTATGCTTAACCAGATTTTTGTGATTAAGTCACAAAACTCGGAAGATCCTACCTTTAAGTGGCCCATTTCAAGACTTCTCTTCCTGGGGAATTAAAACAAGTGTCTGCCTGGGTAATCTATCATGCATTTTCCAGCTTTGGGCAATTATTATTAGAGTGTTGCCAAGTCTAAGAATTTCACTGAGGCTGTCATAACATTTAGCATTTCTCTTAACATCTCGTTTGGTGAACTTATGCTATTTTGAGATGTGAAAAATTACTTTTTTCATGAATGCTCAGATTCCAACACTAACAACTAAGGGGGAAAAGTGGAAAACACACTCAAAAGTTATAAAGCAAATAAGATGAACCACATTTATTAAAAAAAAAAAATTAAATAAAAAAAAATCTGTACTTCTTGAATCAACCTCCAAACACTTAATTGGCAACACTGCAGTACATCGCTCGAGCCAGAACTGAATTGCATTTTTTTAATGGCAATCCCATACTCCGAGCCAGTGATCAGCTCCAGAAGCCAGGTTTAGCAATAAACATTGTTACTGTAGTCCTCCCATCACAAGTTGATGGTGCTGCCAGGGAAGCACTTATCAGAAGAGGCTTTCTACCACTCAGTTTCCTCCCAGGACATTGCACATGCTGAGCCCACCATAGGGATTCTGTCAGGACATTTTATTAAGGTACCACCTCCAAGGGAGATGTAAAGACTGTGCACAGTTCCTAGTTAGCCCAATATGAAGTTTGCTTTGTATCAAGCTGTTTTATTTCATAACTAACAAAAATCACCTGCATATTTCTGAATATCATTGGTTGATGTTCCTGTCACCCTGACATTTATGTTTCTCTTCGGTTCCACTACATCCAAGCAATGTCTGTGCAGTCAACGTGGAAGTAAACATGACTTCCTTAAACCTGAGTAAGTTCCTGCCAAGCCATGAAGAGCACATACAGTATGGATGCTTGGTAACACTTAACACACCACCACATTAGTGAGACAGTCAGCATGGCTGATGACAGCTTTATCAGAAAGGGGGACTCCAAAAAGACAGGTTTTACAGTGAAAGACGTTGCAAGTCTTTCCATGTGTGGAGTAACGTGGCATTAGGTATCCAAACAAGCTCATGATGCAGCTACATGGCCAAATTCACAAACGGTCACTATCAGGTTAACCTCAAGGGATATGCACCAGCAGGATAGTGACTATGTTACCAAGTCTCTTGGTTTACCTTGTGCCTAAATCAACCCTTGACTTCAACACGTCAGACCTACTGGATGAGGGACTGGGGGACAAAGACCTGTTAATCTTGTATTCTGTTCTGAAGCAATTGCTGTCTGGAAAGCGGTATGATCTGGTTATTGCTCCAGATATGATCCTGAAAGTGGGAATAGCACGGTCCAAGATGGACTATCAGTTGTACCAGTACACTTGCTGACTTGGCTTCCCTTATCTGGGGGAGGGTAAGGAGCTGGGGAAACAGCTGACTGCAGGAGCATAGGCTGGTGCAGAAGCTCAGAAATGGGAAGGGAGCAGTCATGAAAGTCTGTACTGAGATCAGCCCTTGCTTGCTACGCACAAGGATCAACATGCATATCCCAGTGTGTGCAAGAGAGATGGCTATCCTGGTTATTTGGACAACCCCAAACTTCCATCATTCGCTGCCAATCACTTGAGAGTTACAAGACAACAGCTGTCTGTATAATTACCCTATGCTTGTATTAGCCCTACAAAAATGGTTATTTAAACAATGAACCCAGAGGAAGCCATAGCAGACCTTTTCCAGCTAGGCTTCCAGCTACAAGGACATCACAGGCAGAACTATTATTCCTTTGCCCCAGTCAGGCACTGAGCTCCACCAAGGGGAAATTTCTGCTCTCCCATGTTCCCACCAGTGCAAGGCCACTGTGGCCATTTCACTGCCCTCAGTACTGGCCCCAGGAAGGTCCACAGTGCCCACAGGTTCCTCACCTGCAACCTGGCCACATCCTTGCGAGCAGACCTGCATGCATCTGCCAACATCTTCAGCAACTGTAACACAACTTCTGCTCAAAGACTCAACCAGGATGATTACGTGCAGAACTAACCTCCTTATCATCAGCTATGTGCTGCGGCCTTGGGTTGTCTGAGGGAAAGCCAATGGTCTATCAACATCTGATGTGTGGCCTGTTTAGGATTCTCCAACTGCAACCTTTTTGTTTCAAGCACTTTGTGCCAGGAGTTCCAGTTTGCTAGATGCCTGGCTGAAAACTTCATGGAAAGCATGTTAAAGCACGCAAGCTGCTCCAACTTTTAGTTTTGCAAAATCATCCATTTTTAAGTGGCGTGAGTAAACAGCAAGATTTTACTTTACACCCCACACCACACCTTTTTCAGAGCCTTGCTGGCTGCAGAAGGTCAGGCCACATCCTCCCCACTCACATCACATCCCATACAAAGTCTCTGGAACAAGCAGCACATACTACTCCAAAAAAAAAGAAAGGGCAATATTAAAAACTTTTTTTCCAAAACAGATGGGGATTTCACACGGGAGAGCAAAAAGCTGCCAAAATCATCACAGTGGTCTTTTCCCAGCTAGACTCAGAAAGTGCCAGCAGTACATCCCCCAGCCTGCTGCTGCCTCCAGCAAGTACAAGCGCCCAGGAGCAATGCAAAGCACCGTGTGCAGGCAAGAGAGGCTGGGCTGCCAGGAGGGAGACACAGAGGCACATGGACATGCACAGCTGCAGCACACCTCTAGCAAGGGCGTCCACTCAATCCAGTAGTACAGGCAACACAGTCTGCACAAGCCCTACAAGAGCTTAGAGGTGGTGGTACCCTCCTAATGTAGGTCATTCCTGAACGCCAAAGAGCAACTGCAAAACAGTTTGGGAAAGGAAAAGAAAAAATCTTTTTCCTGGACAGCACTGGCTGCAGACTCCTCTTGCTGTGACACCGTCCCTCCCTTCTCCATGTTAAATTAATCCCCTGCTCAGCAATGAAGCATAGTGACCTGTTTTCAGCTGGGATAGAGTTAATTTTCTTTCTAGTAGGTGAGATAGTGTTATGTCTTGGATTTAGTACAATAATGATGTTGATAACACACTGATGTTTTCAGTTTTTGCTACGCAGTGTTTATACTAAGTCAAGGATTTTTCAGCTTCTCACCCCCAGCCAGCAAGAAGGCTGGAGGGACACAACAAGTTGGGAGGGGACACAGCCAGGACAGCTGACCCAAACTGGCCAAAGGGGTATTCCATACCATGTGACATCATGCCCAGTATATAAAGTGGGGGGAGTTGGCCTGGGGGGGCGAATCACTGTTCAGGAACTAACTGGGCATCAGTCAGCAAGTGGTGAGCAGTTGCATTGTGCATCACTTGTTTTGTATATTCCAATTCTTTTATTATTATTATTATTATCATTTTATTATTATTATCATTATTATTATTTTCTTCCTTTTGGTCCCATTAAACTGTCTTTATCTCCACCCACAAGTTTTACTTATTCCCCGATTCCCTTCCCCATCCCACTAGGTGGGGGGAAGCAAATGAGTGGCTGCGTGGTGCTTAGCTGCTGGCTCGGGTTAAACCACAACACTTGGCCATGTCCTTCACCATCACTTCAGGCCCGGAAGCACTAAGATTCGCCAGGTAAGGAGCACTGACTGCTTTTAATTCCAAGCCCCAATACAGCACCTTTTCTACGCTGACCCGCCTGCCAAGCAGCATTGTAGACTGCACCACGGAGCGTACCTGAGTGCACAGCGCCTGGCCATCCCCAGCATCCCAGGAATCCAACTGGGATCCTGCTGCATGCCCCAGGTGACGTTCAAGTACGAGCACATGGTTCTTACCAGAACCCAGTCAGAATGAGCAAGAAGGGATTGACAGAGAGGCCTGAGTGATACAAGTGCAAAGCCTAACAACATCCCAGCCCAGATAAACATTGCACAACTCAGCACAAATTCTGCCAGAGAGAAACAACCTGGCAGTTTTCTGCACAAGTCTGAGTAAGTAAAAGGGAGTTAACCCAAATTAACAATTTGCATCACCTGCAAATTACAGTTTTTGAACTAGCACTAGGAGCCCTTAAGCAGGATTCAGTAACTAGGCCTGGAGCTTAATGAGATACTAGAATCCAACATCTAATACATTTGGAGAGAAAAAGTAATAAAAACAAAGTCAGTAGCTGCAAACACACCAAGTTTCCCTTCTGAAAGGGCTTGATAGAGAACAGGAACAGGAAAGGATGTATTGCATCAAATACAGTTATCAAAACACATCTGACAGGACCAGAGGGGTTTTGGTTTTATTTATGCCACTTTTTAAAGCTGTTTTAAAAAGTGTCTGTGAATCCCCCCATTCCTCCCAAACTGTTCTATAGCACAGCAATCTGTCTCCAAAAGTCTCTGTTAAACACAGGTAGGGTAGAATTACAAACTAGAAGTTTCCTCTTGCTTTTAAACACCTATTTAAAAAGGGTAATTGTCACACTTTTCCCAAGCCAGGTGGTTAATGCTCAACTCATTAATCTCAGGGGAGATGAAGGACTCAGGCCAGCACTGCTATCAGTACTCTTGCACTGAAGCTGTGGTTTACAGTTAAGCACCTGGAACTCAGAGATGCATTTTACATTAGACTATGACTTGAAACACAGAAAAGGCAGACTGAAGTACAGCAAGAAGGGCTGGATAGTGTTTGCTGTAGGACTCCTGCTTCCGCTACATCAGCATCTTATGATTCATGGAAACAAAACCAGGTTCATGTTATTTGATTCTAGGAGCAGAGATCACTTCTCTTGCCAGATGCCAAGCAGTGCCTTAAAAACACGTTCGCAAGCAATGCATTGATGTCTAAGACCTTACATACATGGTCGCAGGCCATTTGAGCCTTTGCCTGTACCCAGGCCTGAGGTTGCAGCTTTCTCCTCTCCTTGAATTCCAGATTGTTGCAACATTCTGAACCACTCAAACTTCTAAACAAAAATGTCCACGCCATCATGCAGGCATGCTTCCATTTTTTAATTAATGATCAGCTGGCCCTCTTGCTGAGAGATTGCACATCACCCTCAGATTTTATCACAGTTAGTACCTCTAAGCTGACCAAGCAGGGGACTGTTGCCAGGAGAGGCAGAACTGCCCTCCTCCTTCAGTCACATTCCTGACCTCCTGTCCTGCCTGCCAGCTCTAGCATTTGTGTGGTTAAGTGCAGAAAACTCCTTTTTTTTTTTTTTTTTTTTTTTTAAAGACTTAGGTTTTGGCTGGATCAGCAAACCAATCCAACTCAAGCACTGCCCACACAAATGCTAACTCCAGCAGAAGAGAAACAGGCAGGACAAGGCACTACCGCTTCTGGCAGCCACATCACTCGAGATCAGCCAGTGCCAGTTCCACAGCCACACCACAATGCACCAGTTGTATGTTTCAGCCAGGTTAACTAAGCTGCTACGGAAAGGGGCAGTTCTGTCTCCTCTCCGGTGCCACAGTAACCCTCCAACAACAGGCAAATCAGATCAGCAGACTGATGTGACAGGTTAAAAAAAAGGTAGGGGGATGGTAAACAGTTCATTTTCCATCAGATCAGCCAGCTGAACTGACTTACCTGTGGCAGCACTGTGATCTATTGCAAGCTGGAGATGGGCATAAAATCATGACTTTTGGCTTCAGCCTACACCCAACTTCCCTATTTGTTTTTGGTGCCGGGTGGAGGAGTGTTCTCTTTCCAGGAAAAGCCTGAATTATACAGCAGGAATCTAGCAGTGGTTTTGCATTCATTTGTGTACTCAGTCACCAGTGCTGAAAAAAATAGCGTTATATTTTTTTACAGTGAAAGAGAAACTTTGACTCAGAGAAGAAAAAACACTAGCTAACAGAAATCAGAGTTGACAGAAAATCCATGAAATGTCTGTCTCCTGCTAAAGCCTGAATATATTTACTGCATATTGGCACGATATTAGGTTTTCACTCATTCCAGTATTTGTGGACCTAGTGTTCATTAACAAAAAGGTAAAATCTAGTGGCAGGCAGGAACATAACTGCATTGATTCACACTGGATCTAAACTCTAGAATGGACTACTTATAAAAATGGCACCCTAGGACAGTGTCTGGTTCCTCTCCCTACTGTAATATTGAGAAATAACTTGAGCTTTGGGTTTTCATGAGAAACAGATTCTGGAATCATTACACCCAAAGTAGTCAGAGATCAAGGAATTAACGCGTTGCTTCTTTGTGTGCACGTGCTATTTCTCTGGCAGCTTGGCTTTGTGCAACCAGGCAAGAGCCACAAGGAAAGGAGAAAAACTGGAGCAGCAGTGATTAAGATCAGGTTGAGCTATCCTGAAACTGAATACTGAGCCCCAGAACTTCATTACCCTTGGCAAGATCTAGCAGTTTCGTTAGTTTCATGAAGTTTGAGTGCCTGATAAAATATACCAGATTTGATGAAACAATGCCATATTGACAAACTGGAGCGGAATAAAAGGATGCAGCAGCAGCACAGTACTTCCAAACCGTCAAGCTCACAGCTGTGCACTTCTTTTGTTAAAACAAAATTTATTTTCAGGACAGATTTAAAATCCAGTAAGATACTGCGCTGACTGGTGTTCAAACTACACTGTACTACTGCCACTTCCATTAACTTCACTGAGAGGAGTAAGTCCACTACTCATGGGCTAGAGTAAAAGTGTTGAGAAGCCTCAGGGAGGGGCAGGGGGGGGAGCGGAGATAAACACCAGAACCCACACTGTTTTCAAAGGAATAGGCTGAACATTTCCATGAGAACACATAAAAAAACAAGCATAACCCAAGTTCTTCCCAGAAGAGGGAATATTAACTTGCATCTTTTCAAGAAACCTTTCTAAAGATGAGCAGTCTTCTCCTCGGCAGTTTTTCATCCCACGGACAAAAAATGACATGCGCATTAAAGCCATAACTGCTGGTCTAACACTCTCTAGAAGCAGCATAGCTGCCTTCGCACCAACCTAACACTTGGAGACTGTTGCCCTCTCCCTCCCCCAGGAGCTATTTTGATATTGTGGACTAATGAGAAGGAATTGGTAGAGTGAAAGAAAAAAAATAAAAAATTATTACTTATTAAAATGACTTGAGTTCCTTCAGAATGCATGGTGATCATAAAATTGCCACATCTGTGCAGCCAGAAAAGAACAGAAAGACCCTGAAAAAAAGGAACTTTTTACTAAAATTTGAAAGCCTCCCATGCCAAGAAACAACACAGACTAAGGAAATTTATTCCAGGTAGTTACTCATTATAACTTCAGAATTTCATGAGGAGTTGTCTGGTTATACAGCCTGGATATCCTAAATCCAGATTATGAAAAATATACATGTATAAGCTCATAAATTAATAAAAACCTGCATGTGCTTGGGGCAGGCAGAGGAACAAGAAGGCCTATAAGCTTCTGTGCTTTCGTTAGACTCCAGAAGTGCTGTAGGAATTAGTCAATGAGCCTTTAGAAACCCCGCTCACTTGGCACCCGAACAATCGCACAGTGTGCTGGAGAGCAGAAAACGTTTCCTTTTGTTACCCCCAGTGTGTCAGATGTCCATCTTTCCTCTGAGAAAACAAAAATATCTTTCCAAGGTGGCTTTAAGCTTTCAGGTAAGCTCCCTGCCCCACTGCTGCAGACACGTATATTCTTCTGCCGGCTTTACCACAGCAGCTTCCACTAATGTCGGCACGACTGTCCAGCTGTGCATTACCCATATGCACCATCCACAGTACGCTTCTCTATAAACAGCAGGGATATACAGAAATCTCCAGAATAAAATGCTTAAGTCTTGGAGAACTAAGAAAGCTTAAGGATTCTTCAAGCTGTGTTTTTTAGAAGTTGATTCAACACAACAAAAAAAAAGTCTACTTAATTCACTTTTGTTTGCTTTTACTTAAAACATTTTAATGGAAAAACTTTGACATAGTTGAAAAGACACTTTCACATATAAAACCAACACCTTTTTATTTTCACTTAAATTATGGATTTAAGAGATTTTTGCATCAAAATTACATAATTTCTAGATTATAAAACAGCCTGAAGTCCGAGAGGAAAAAATCCAAACAACTCCATATAAAAAAAATGCAATTTGTTACAGCTCAACTGATGACTGACATCTTGAACCCAGAATAAACGAGCAGGCCCTTAGTCTGTCCTGACAGGAACTTGCTTCCCTCGCAGATAACCAGCTGTCTTTCCTAGCAGCCCAATAATAAAAGTTGGCCTCTTAGTTTCATAAGTCCTCTGGAAAAAAGAGGGTCTGTTTTCCACCAGAAAACCATCCCTAGCCCTTCTCCTTTTCACAGCTCCTTAATTACTCATCAGGATCCTGTCCTTCTGTGAGACCTTAGTCTGACCCAGAATGCTGCTAGTGAATGGGCAGGTTTTTCTCCTTCCTCCACCTCTAAAGAAATTTAATCCCTCCACTACCCAAAGTGCTCCAGAGCACACTGACAGGCAGCATGTACAGAAAGGCATGGAGAGAGATGACATTACAGCAGAGCAAGATAAAGACCTGACCAACCAGCAGCAGAAAGAGTTTAGTAGAAGTTAAACAGGACCAGTGTAAGACAGAGGATGCAGAAACTGCAGAAGAAGAGGAAGGCTAGAAAGTCATGTATTTTAGTTCTCCTTTTAAGCTCATTACCAAGCTAGGCAAAAAACTGCACAAGAAACTCAGACTTACTAAAACTGTTGCAATAAATTTGCTTTAGAAATTAACTCAGTTAAGCCTGAAGCCAGGCTCTGTTGAGGTCCTTCAGAAGACACTTGGGGCAGCAAGTCAGGCCTGTGCCACGCTGCTGCTTGCCTACAAACCCAGCAAGCACTCCTGAGCTTGCTCCATTTGCACTATCGCTCAAATACAGGGCAAGTGAGAAGCCCTGATGCAGCACACTGTTCTGAAGTTTGAAAGGAGGCTTGAAATGCTGACTAAAGTAGTGGAATGAAGCAGAAACTGTTATAGGTAATTACTGTAAATTAACCCTTGCTACTTGGCCAACAGTTGTGCATTAGCAACTCTCCATGCCACAGACAGAGCCGCACCACCCGCTTCAAGCCCTGCGGTTCTGCTGTGTCCCAGCACAAAAAGGGCATCGTCGACACAAAAATCTAAATATGCTTTCCTGAAAATGCCGCTTTTAATGACCATTGTAAAACAAGCAAAAAGCTCATCAGAGCACCAAAATACATAGCTGACAACCTGCTGCTTATCTTCAGGCTGACAGACCATTAATGCGTATCAAGCACTGCTTACAAATACATAGCTAGACCTCCTCCGGCGAGCCGAGTTCTACCTGGTGATCACCAATTTCTAATATCCATTTATAAGCCACTTACAGCTTTAGGATACGCTGACAACAATAAAAATATATTTAGCCATAATCCTCAATTTGAGCAGCGGTTTGGGTAAAGAGCTTTGTTTGTCAGAAGAAAAAACAACAACATAGTAAAGCAAGGCCTTATTCCATATTGATGCGCTGCTTTTCCAGCTACTCCTGCACGCAACCAGAAAAACCCCGGCTCCTGCTTTGCAATATTTTCCTGGCCTCTCCCTGAAGCGACGCGCACACGGAACAGAAAGCGAACCTCGCACAGAAGAGCCAAGCAACACCGTGACATCGTTATCACGCGGGAGTGATGCGGCACCCACGTTAGACATAAAGGCTGCCCTTTCCGAGGCGGGGAAAGCCTGCTCCGGTATAAACCTTGCTAGGGAAGGGCAGCAGGCCCTGGAGAGCAGGCTGCCGCAGCTCCCAGGCAGCGCGCTATAAAATAAAGGCAACAAGCTATAAAATACAGGTACACGCGTACGCCTGTGCTATACGCAGAGCGCAGCCACCAACCCAACGGGCCGCCCCGGCCCTCCCCACCCCGGGCAGCCGGGCCCGGCCGACCTGTTGCCAGGGGAAGGGGCGGCCCGGCCCGGCCTCCCCCGGCCCGGCCTCTCACCGCGCTTGTTCTTGGTGCCGTGCTTGCGGGCGGCCGCCAGCTCCTGCTCGATCTTCTTCTCCAGGAACTCCTGCTTCTTGCTGAGCATCTCCTCCGTGTCGCGGAGCCGCTGGATCGCCTCCTGCGGGGACGGGCCCTTCCCGGCGCCCTTCCCGCCGGCGCCCGTCCCGAACAGCTTCCCCAGGAGCCCCGACATGGCTGCGCCGGGCCGGGCCGGGCCGCCGAGGCCGCGGTGTGTGGCGGGGGCGGCGAGGACGGCCGTGGAGCACCAGTACCCGCTCCCCTCACTCCGTGCCCCCTCCTCACAGACCGGCCGGCCGACCGACCGTCAGTCCACCGGCCCAGGCCGCCGCTCGCTCGCCGGACTCGCCGCACCCCGCCGCCCCGCCTCAGCCCGCCCCGCCCCGCCGCCGCCGCCGCCGCCGCCACCGCTGCCACCGCTCCCCGCCCCCGCGCCGCATACGACTCCCGGCGTGCCCCGCGGCGCCGCGCCGCGCCAGCAGGCGGTAACCGCTCAAGGGGGCTGCTGGGAGATGTAGTCGCGGCCGGCGCGGGGCACGGCGGGAAGGGCGGGACGAGGCTGTCTCCCCAGCAGAACCTGGAAGTGGCGTCACGGGCCGCGCTGACGCCACCGGACGGGGGCGGGGTGGGGTGCCGGCGCCATGGTGGGCCTGGCCCGGACCGGCCCTCGGCCGGGCTCCCTCCGGCCCCAGCGGTGCGCGGGCGGGGGCCGGGCAGGGCAGCAGCCCCGGCGGAGGGCCGCCCCCCGCCGCGCCTCAGCGGCCTCCTCGGGGCGGGGGAAGCTGCCGCCCTGGGACCGCGGCCCGCCGGGTCCGGGGAAGGGCCGGGGCGAGGCCGCCTCTGCCTGCCCCACGGGCCTTGCCGGGGCGGGGTCCCGGCCCACGGGGCCTTCGGGCCGCGTGTGCCGCGTCTGGCGGGGAAACGCGGAAGGAGCGTGAGTCGGTGAGGAAGGCGGAGCTGAAACCGCCGCCGAGGGCCGGACAGGGCTGGGGCAGGTGCTTTGGGAAACCGGGCACACGGGGCCACGGTTGAAGAAGTTAACGTGGGAGCCTGCCCTCGGCGGCCATCGCGCCGGCAGAGCCGGGGCTGGAGCCTCCTGCCCCCGCCGTGAGCGGGCCCGGGTGCGAATCCTTCTCTAGCGCTAGTCCGCGCAGCAAGTGACGGCAGAGCGCTGTCGCCTACCGGCCTTCACGTACCGCTCAAACTCCACCACTTGCGCACAGCCTGCTAAGGTGTCAAGGCAACACCTGCTGAAATCTCTTTTTTTAACTTCCCTTTCTCAGCTTGCCAACTTTACAAAATCGAGTATTACAGTCCAGAGTCGGAGTTGCTTAATTGGTGGTGACTAATTGTGAACTCATTTCCTGGACACTTCAGTTGCGCATTCTGATTTGTGGAGGCAGTATGGACATAATTCCATGCTATATGACCACAGAGTCCAAAGTCCAACGAGGAAATCAAGTTTTAAGTGCCTCAGCCTGGTACCAACCTTTACTGGATACTTTTGACTTGCGTTTGTTTGTGCCTTGGCCTCTATGATCTGTAAAAGTAATAAACACCCCCCTTTCCAGTCACAGTAGTGGTATGAAAACAAGTTAATTAATAACAGACAATAGTAGTGTTTACCACTGGAAATCACCCCAAAAAATTAATCATTGCTTTTGAGCAGGGTTGGACTATTTTGTGCTCTGTAAAACAGGCCAGCATATACACACCAAATGGCAGAGAGGAAAAATGAACCAAACAACAGCTTATTGGGCAAGAGATCCTTTTTGTTCCCTCAGCAAGCAGGAAAAAGCACTGCACGGGTAACAGAAAGACAGCCTCCTTATGTACAAAGTGAGAGTTCAGCAACAAAGCTGTGTAACGGATCCTGCCTCATTCTACCTTGCTAACGTTGTAATGGCAGATACGTAAGAAAGAAAAAAAAATACATGAGAAAAATCCACTGAGGTTTATAGAAACCTCCCCCAGGGCAGGAGACCCCCCCTCCCTACCCCTCCAACTGACAACATTGGAGGCTGAAGAGTACAAGGGGAGGTAGAGCTTTTACCTGCCCTTTTCTTACTCTCACACAAGCATCTGCTGTCAAAAGCGGAGGCTGAGTACCATAGACCTTCGTTCTGATCCAGTATCAGCTCCAGTTCTCCCAGAGGATGGCCCTGGCCCTGGGGTGCTCCAGGACCTTCCAGAAAATGCCAAGTTGCTTCTGATGGTGGGTTTGTAAAGAAAACGATTGTGCCCAGGACACAGGATGGAACCAGTCCTGTGGAAAGATGCTGGGAGAAAATCAGTGCCCTGAGCAGCTTAGATCCGCCTCAGCCCATGCCGCAGCTGAGCAGTGGGCAGGCCCCTGCTAGAGAAACAGAAATGGAGTAAAATTCTGGGTAGAATTCTTCCCTTTTGGCTAGCAGGCAATAGAAGGGCTTTTAGACATCTTAACTGACTCCAGGTTTGCAGAGGAGTTTAGGCAGCTGGACAAGACTAGGACAGGGAGGAAGAAAGAGGGTTTCTGAAGCTCGTGGCCTGCTGTGATGAGGCTCCTTCCCGGCACAACCAGTCCCGGCATACAGAATAGCACTGAGGTCTGCGTGTAACTCATGATGTCTCAATGATAGCTTTCTAATTAAATTCTCTTTCCCACAACATCTCTCTCCATGTCAAAATTTAATCTGCAGGCAGTATGGCTACAGAGGAGGGGGGGGGTTCTTGGTGTTTTAAATAACTGCATTTATTTTTCCTTTCCACAGAAAGGGCAGTGAGGCTCCAGGAGCACCTACCCAGCTCTGCAGGGGCTGCCAGGACCTGCTGTTGCTCCTGTGCCGCCAGTCCAGCTGGGAAGCAGGGGACAGCAGCCACCACAATTGCAGGCGGTCACACATCCTTTCCTCTGCCAGTCCCCCTGGCACTGCAGCATCTGTCAGACACGCATAGGACTCGGATCCACAGAGCTTCCAAAGGCCAGAGCCGCACAACCAGCCAGCCCAGCTTCTCTTCTGATCAGGGCCCTCTGTTATGTTATCTTACACATAATCACGCTGAGGTTTACTCTAAGAGGTCAATCGTTATGCTCAAGATAAAACTTGGTAACACTTGTTTCCGTTCAACACTACCACACATGCAAACGCCTATCAAGCAAACAGGGTGGCATCTTTCAGCCCCAATGTCCCACAGTCATGTATGAGGCTGTTTTGTGGCTTTGCTTCCACTCCATGAATTACACTCAGCGTAGCCAGTGGAAACCAGCTTCCAGCATCTCATTTAGACTGGCTGACCTGTGCGCAGGGCTGGTGGAAAGCTGGGGCCAGGAAGGAAAGGCCAGGCCTCCAGACAGTGCCTCCGAGCTGAAGGAGTGCTGCACGCAGACATCATCGTCTCAAAATAGACCCGCTGCAACGCTGCAGCAAGCGCCAGAGACCACATAATGACACCATACAGTGCGGGTGCAGAGGGGAGGAAAAGTATATTTAGCAAACTATTTCCTGATACTGTTCCCTTCCTGTGAGAACTAAGTATTTAAAACAAACGTTGTGGGCAAATAAACTCTGCCCTTCAAAGCAGACAAGACATTTCACAGAAGCACGGGAACACGTAAGCAGGAAGGGCCATCAGGAGGTCTCCAGTCCAGCCACCTCCTCCCCAGCACGGCCACTCAGAGCAGGATGCTCTGTTGAATTTTGTACCAAGATCTTCCCTTGACCACCCTCTTGGTAGAAACTTCTTTTCTTTATATCGAGTCAGAAGTTGCCATGTTCCAACATGTCCCTGTTGCCTCTTGTCCCATCCCTGTGCGCCTCTCAGAGTCTGGTTCCACCTTCTCCACCCCCGCCTGTTAGGCAGCTGTAGGCAGCAGCAAGACCTCTCCTTAACATCTTCTAAAGCCCGAACAACCCCCCTTCTCCCAGCCTCCTCTTGTAAGCCCTGTGCTCCATTTCCTAACACCTGCCAACAGCAAGAGGTACAGAACCATCACAAAAAAAAGTGAAATGGGCAAAAAGTGAGTTAGGAAAGTGAGTGAGCAAAGTGAACTGGTGGCAGGACCCATCCTGACAAGAACCGTGTGACAGTCTTCCAGGGGTGACAGCATAACCCGTCATTAGATTGGGTGCAGTCAGCGAGCACATGCCTCCAGGAGGAGATAGGACGATGGGCACAGCACCAGCACACTGTCCCTGCAAGCTGCTCTTTTTAAGATTTTAAGATTTGAGCAAGGAGGCAGGAAGAGCACCTTGAGGTCAAGCAATGGGCTGGAGCTCAGGCAGGTTGCAGGCAGGCATCAGGGTCAGGCCAGTCAGACCAGTAACACTGGGCTGACTGCTCCAGCAGCCAGAAACACCCACCATTTCCCAGACAGCAAGGGCAGGGGACTCTGCAGCCAGAATTTCGGTATCCAGGACTGACTGGGCCCACGCTCTGCTGTGTACCACCTCCAGAGAATCAGGCTGGAAATACAGCATTTTGCATCTACAATTTAGCAACTCATCACACAAATTTACCAGAGAAAGTTCAGCTCAGCTCGGCTCGCCTACATATGGAGCAGGAAGAAAGCATGGGAGAGCAGAGCGTGGGGACAGCACATCCCAGGAGGACCTGGAGGTGGCAGTGATGTTGTGCAGGTCTGGGTCAAGTTCCCTTCCACAACAGTCAGGGCGTCCTGTGGCAGCACAAAACCGCAGGCTGAGCGCGGTACAGGAAGGAAGAGCGAGCCTGGCAGGACAGTAGGGAAGGCAGCAGCACACTTGCCTGCTCTCCTACCTACTCTGGGCTCCAGATGTGACCGTGCAGCTCCTTTACCAACATCACACAATGGTAATTTTCAGTTCCTGGGTTTTGTACTCCCGTGCTGGCTTTGGGACTCAGGAAATCAGAGAGGAGAAGCCAAGTGGACAACAGAAATTGTTCCAGTCACACCAGACTTCTTGCTACCTAACCGCATCAACTCCCCACCTGCCAGTGACCCACTGAAACTGCTAACAACTGGCCCATAGAACTGAGCTAAGGGAATGCGCAGGCTGGGAAGCAGCTGACAGAGAAGTGCACAGAAGTACCCTGCAGCACCTAGTCCAGAGCCGATGCTAGAAAACTGGCTTGTGGATATATCACAGGTTTCCTGTGTGACCCTGGACAGGTCACTTCACCCAGGCCTTAGTCTCCGCCGCTGTACACAGAACATGTCACGTTTAGCTGTCACAAGGATTGACTCATTGATGTCTAAGGCACTCGGAGATCCTTGGATATGGAGAAAAACCATGAAAAGAACAAACACCATGGAGAGAATACCAACCAGAGAGAAGAGCAAACACACGCACATGCTCCCACCCACCAACTCCACACGGCACATGAGGTCCACGGTGTTTATAACACATGTAGTACAGACAAGGTTATCTTTCTACTGATAGAGACAGAGAGGAGAAAGATACCAGAGATAAGTCTATCAGGGTATTTCTGAACAGTGTTCCCAAAGGATCTCAGGATGAACTTGCTTCCACTAGGAAGGATCAATTGTTTGCTCTCGGAAAGGCCACCCAAATACTGGGCAATACAGCTTTTAGGCCAGAAAAACCACAGATGGGACAGGTTGTGATTTGCAAAGCCACCTGATTGCAGCAGCTCTGTTTGTTGCAACTTTGCATGCTCCTTCTTCTTACCCTGATTCAGGGATCTTAGTCCTTCTTGCCCTAGGCTTACCAGTGATGCAGAGGGACAAGAAATAATGGAGCCAGTCTCTTCAGTGCCTTGTAGCCATCGGTGGCTTCCAAGCAGTCCTTTGCCCAAGGATGGGAAGAACAAGTGGAGATGAAAGCCATTCTCTCCCATATCCATCTACCTCCCCACAAGAGCTTTGGTCTTTTTAACTGGGATAAATTTCAGCACCAAGTCTGACAGGCCCAGCAGCAGCCCTCAGCCACACAGTGGCTGTACACATTATCACTCTGTCGTTTGGATGTAAACAGGGACAGCCAGCATGGTGCAGGGGCCATCCGAGGCAGTCTGCAGTTCTGCTAGGGCCAAATTGGATGCAATGCTGTTGGGCTGCCCAGGAACGACAAGGTCCGAGTCAGCAGCTCCCGCCCCACCAACCACGATGGACAGGACTGCGTCTGACTCCTGGAACGGTTCTTTGTTAGGGCCACCTTCGGGCAGGCTTTCCCCAGTGGCACTGTCCTTCAGCTCTGCCAGACCCAGCTGGTTGGGGAGGGAAAGGCCTGCCTTGCGCCCCCGCACCACCCGCTTCTTCTGGGGCTTCCTGAGCTGCAGGTCTTTGTCCTTGGGTGAGCCCAGCCGGCACTTGTGGTCCTTCATGTACTTGTGGCGCGTGAAGCCTTTGCTGCAGGTGGGGCAGCGGTATTTGTAGTTGCCGGTGTGCGAGCGCTGATGCTCTATCATGTGGGCTCGTCGGCTGAAGGACTTGTTACAGTACTGGCACTTGTGGATCTTCATCCCTGCACAGAGCATCGGAGGAGAGAGAGCTCAGTTAGAGACCCTGCATCTCAATGCAGATCTTCAGGAAAATCTGCACCGCACCGAGGGAGTGCATGACAGCTTCATCTCCTCTTCCAAGGAGATGGTTCCCCAATAAAAGCATGAAACAGCCACCTCCTCACCCAAGAAGCCCCATTCTTTTACAGCTTGCTAATTAAAACAAACCAAAAACCCCATGGTCTAAAGAGACATCGTGCCAGGCAAATTTGCAAGAAAAGGGTGAGCAGCTACACCTTGAATGTCTGTTTAGGACGGGCTAAAACAATAGTTCTTGCCTCAAATAAGAGGATTAAAATATCACCAGAAAAAAATGTCAGGTAGTTGTGATGAAAATGCAAAAGTGTTAAACTCTGGTATTTTTCAAGTGTATTTGGTAAGTAAAAAAAGTTTCACTTCTTTTTTTTTTCTCCCAAGTACGGGGATGTACAGTCTGAAACAAACCATCCATTGCACTGTCAGCACAGTCCCATCTGATGGCACTCTGCAGGGCTTTGGACATGACAGGCACGAGAAAAGACTTTCAGTTTTACCCCGAGAGAAAAGTCAGAACGTTCCCTAGGGCATGGGAATAAATTATTTGCCTTTATTAGGAGTGGTAGCATTGGTTTTGGAACACAGAGAGAATGGAATCAAATCCCAAAAGATCTCATTTTGGGAAGGAGTGGTCAGAGCACTCTGGATATTCATTTGATAGCAAACACACTAAGTAATCCAGCTCTGCTTCTGCATCTTGCCAGCAGGCCCTGCCTACAGATTTATATTGCCTTAGAAAACAGCCCAAAGCTTAGACACAGCTGTAAATGCAAGCTCACTTACCAGGCTTGCATCAACAGAGATAAAAAAATCTAAAGCTAATAAATGATATTAAGAATTTAGGTCTGTATCTGGGAAACACTGTATCACACTCGCTACAAAATTCTCCCACAGAAAACTACACAGTAGCTGTGTTAGCTGAGCAGTGGGTGGAGGGACACCACAGGGAAAGGACCTGTAGGGAACATCCTGCGCTTCTGGGGATATAAAGCAGAAGCACTTTCACAGTTTGCTATCTCCAGTTTCTCAGGCTTACTGCTTCTGTGACATGCTTCTGCAGCACCACAGCAAATCCCAGCCACTTCATTCCCAACCACTGGCAGTATGGGCAGAGCTGCACTTACCCGAATGGGACAGTATGTGAGCCTTCAGCTTGTCAGGCCTGTTGAACTCTTTATTGCAGCCTGTGTGGCTTCTGTAAGAACAACAAATGCTGGTGAGCAGCATGAATCAGCTGAGGATTGATGTATAAACGGATCCTGGACCATAGAGATTCACAACTCAGGTCCCTGGGTGCAGTCACAGTAGGAGCTCCACTATTTCAGCCCTTCTGGAGAGGGGCAAGAAATAAACAGGCTGCTACAGGGACACGTGGCTTCTGCTAGATTACACATGGCCTGTGTCTCACTATGAATGCTCCTAAAAGCAGCAGGTTCAAGATCCCGGCTGGAGACAAATACTTTGTAAGGAGCTACAAGGTGGTTGGAGCAGGGAGAAACCAGTCAGTCTTGGCTATCTCAGAAGGCCCATGGCTGTGCCATGGATTTAGGAATGTACCTTATAAACCTGGGTTTCCCTGGCTCATACATTAGCTCCTATGTTGCCAAGTGCTTTTCAAGACATGGCAATCTGGGAGAGCCCATCGTTCAGGCGCCTTGTGCTTTGTGGTCAAATAATACTCCTTCTCTTCCCCAGTGCTCCCCAGGTGCACCCCCGCCAAGCCTCCCATGTAGGCAGGCATTATTTTACAGGGCTTGATGAACTGAGATGAAATGATGTGGCCCCACAGGAAGACAATGACAAAGAACTGGGACTTCTAGGTTCCCAGGTCAACAGCATGCAGCATTCCTACCTCCCCAAGCAGCAGTGGACTGGCACCCTAGGGTACCTGCAAGAGACATTTGTTCCATCCCAAACCCCATCCCAACCCCATTAAGACATGCTGCCACGCTGGAGACACACTACGTACGAGAAGGGACATTTATATTTCTTAAAAGGCTCATGGATCAGCATATGTCGCTTGAGTTTGTCTTTCCGATTGAAAGCTGCATCACACACTGAGCACTTAAAGGGCTTTTCACCTGGATAAAAAAAGAGACCAAGAGTCAGGGAGAGTCCAGTCACACAGAATTCACTATGGCAGCTGTGCCACTCTGCTTCTCTACAAACTTCCCCAAGCTTCCCTACCCTCCCTGATGGGCAAATGGATGACTACAATCCACACTGTGCGCTGCTCCTGCTCTCCAGGGCCAGCTTCCTTAGCTTCTGCAACTGCAGGCAGTGGTGAAGCCACCTCTGTGTCCCACTTCTAATTGGTGCAGTACTGGGCATGAGGCTGAACCAAAACCATACATCTCCTGAACCCATGTTACTACAAATGACTCGTACACTCAACTCTGTTACTCTGGTTATCAGGAAAACAGCCAGGGCATTACAGCATGCAGCAAGGACTGTGATACAGAGATAACAAGCACTGCGGTACCAGGGGAGCCCATACCCGAGTGGATGTGGGCGTGCAGCTTGAGGTAGTGCTCCCGGCGAAAGAACTTCTTGCAGATCTGGCACTTGAACTTGCTGCCCCCACCATGCGTAGGGATGTGGCGGCGCAGGTACCTCTCGCAGGGGAACACCTGTTAATGCACAAAACCAAGGCTAAGAGCCAGCAGCACACAAGGGACATCACTGAGCCTGCACGGGCATGGGAGGCTGTATAGAAAGCAGAAGCAGCTCATGGTGACTGCTTTCTCAGAAAGGACGCACTGAGAAAACCTACAGTTTTGTACAAGGAAAATACAGATAGAGCTTTAAAAAACAAAACACAACAAAATAAAAAACAAAAAAAACCCAAACAAAACCCAAAACCTTCTTATCCTTAAGAAAAACATAAGCTGAAACCTTGCTGCTAAATTTTGTAACACCATACTGCTGAGGACCAGCACCCCAGATGGATGCCCAGACTCCCACCAAAGTCAGCGGTAGGACAGGCTGGCAAGGACCCCCAGTAGTTACTACCTTCCCACAGTGTTAACTTCAGATTGTGTTTCCCAATAATCTGTTACCAAAGGCTCCCATTCATGGTCTTTATAAAGCCAGTATGAATGGTTCCTTTTGCTAATGGGGATACTGGAAATATCAAAGTTAAGTGAATTCCTAACGAGCATGCTTCAAGCACAAATCTGAGGGGAGGACAGGAGAGCCAGTTCTGTACCCAGGACTGTGCTCTCGCATCTCCAGAAAACAGCAATATTAGTAAGAATACAAAGAGAAGTAAAAAATACGGTTGCAGATAATGGACTTTCAAACCCCTATGCTGCATGCTGAAAGTCCCACCCAGGCTCAGAAGGGCATCTGTCACCTGGTGGGGGAAGTGGAGAGAAGACAGGTAAAGAAAGATGGGTTACTAACCATGGCAGGAGTGCGTTTCCCCTTCCTGAGCTACCTCAGTACAGAGTGGTCACTCCTTTGAGATTGTCCCTGCCCCCACTGCAGGATTTTCATTTCCTTTGCTACAAACAGAGGAGCAAGGGTCCAAATTTTAGTCTGGATTTCAAAAAATAATTTATTAGAATTCAAACCCCACAAAATTCTGCCCCTCAAACCCCTTCAGGGGCTGTGCTGAAGACAGTATTTCCAGCCAAAACCTACTTGGGCATCATTCCAGTCCCAGTCACATCACTCAAACAGGTTTCTCTTTACCAAGGACACAGAGCACTCATCCAAAAGAGAGGAATGAGGGGGAACCCAGAGACATTGTTGCAACAGGAGATGAGGACAGCAATGGGGTGTACAAGCTCCCACAGGACCCAGGGCTTTCCATGCCCAACCCTTCCAGCCATAGCTAGCCAGGCATGGTGGGTCAAAGGCACTGCTGCCACTTTTTGGATTTCCCAAAACCAGCCTCACTCCTCCTGGTATGCTTGCTTTTAAGAAATAAGGACAGCAGCCCGGTATACAGTCCTGTGCTGTCGTGGGAATAAGGGAGCTCCCCTGACAAATTCTGTTCAGCAAATGGGACCCAGGAGAAAAGCCAGCACTTGCGGGGAGGAACGTACTCTGCTTGGAGAGGCCAGAGAGCTGGAGGCCAGGAGTGCAATCACCTCTGTCTCTCCAAAAAGCACCTCGCGAGCCTGCCAGTCCGTACTGAGGTAGGAAGGGAGAGGAAAGGGAGCCAAGGGTTCCCATCCCCCTGAGCCCTAGCTACATGTCCAGGACCAGCTCAGGCAGCAGTCACCCACCCACCTTCTGGCAGTGAGGGCAAGGAAAGTTGTGCGTTGCTGTCTGCAGATGGTGCTCCAGGGCTTCCGGGGTGGAGTACTTATTTACACACTTCACACATCTGAATGCAGAGAGAAAGGACAGAGCCTGTGAACAAGGCTACCGCCAGCAAACCCCACACCGCAGGCAGACCCCAGGCAGGACTGCCCAGCCCATTCACCAGCCACCTTCCCAGTTGATTTTTGGTAGGGTCAGTTTGGTACAGACACTAACACCACCACCCAGGTGCTCTGAAACCTCAGCAACCCACATAGCCAGATCACACTCACACTTAGCATCCTTCAGGAGGGGGAGATGCTGGAAAACTGGGTGGAGAAGCCTTTAAATTGCTAGTGCTCTTCCACACAGACTCCCACAGGAGTCTGAGCACATATTCCACATTCCTTCCTCATGGAGACAAGCCCTAAGTAAGGACTTCACCTTACTTAAAACACCTCCTTCCATCTTCATTGCACAAAGACAGCAGCTCCCAGTGAAAGAGCTGAGACTGGGGTCACAGCATAACAGCAGTGTTACCCATGGCTGGGGCAGCCACAAGGCAACACGCTTCCATGTGCGGTCTCCTGCGTCTTACAAAGCTTTGGCTTACACCGCCACCTCTCTGAAACCACCTAGGCCCTCTCCACGTAACTCACCTGTTCTCACATATCCTGGCAGTATTTCTGCCAGAGACCTCTGCCAAAGCTGACTGATAATGGGCAATGGGGACATGCACCATTAACAGTGAATACAGAGGCACTCACACCATGTAATCTGCTGTGAAACCCTTTTTCCTTAGATCAGACTAAAACCTCCTCAGACACAAGCAGAGCTCTGATCTCAAAGATCCCCACTAGCAAGCTGTAGCATGAAGCTCCGCAGTGCAAGGATAACTAGAAATCATGGTCTATATGCAAGAAGTAGCAGATATTTATTCCATGAAGCTCCTAGGTGACTTCAGTATCTTCTGGGCTTCCTACTCTTCCTGTATGTCCCTACAGGTATTTCAAAAGCTCCAGAGAGCTCTTCGTGGAACTCCTCACCCTTTCCCTCTACACTAGTAGAAAGGCTTTCCCAGGTAATAGATCCTTTCGCAGCAAAGGGATAGGAGAATTCTTCTGGGAACAGCTTCTACAACCCACACTCCCTTTGCTGCAGGTGTTTAAGAATTGCAGAAAACAGGCTGGGAAGGGGCTTCCTTGGGTCTCTGACCCAGCCCAGCACAGGTTCAGCTGTGCCCATCTCACTCTTGACTGGTGATAAGAGGACTTGCAGTAATGGGATCTTCCCACATAACTGATCCCAGCCTTTCACTGTTTTTCCAAAAGGTTCCTTGCATTCAAAGTGCTTGGCCTTAGCACCCTGGTGGAGGGGCCCCCCATTTGCGACCTGGGTGCCCAAAAGAATCGCGGCCGCTGAACACACGGCCCCCTCTTCCCTCTAATGTCCCCACCACTCTCAGCCAAACACACTCTGCACCCACTCACTCCTACAAGCCTTGTGAGCACCGATTGCTACTGTACTTGTACACGGCCACGTCCTTCTTGGGGCTGTGCTGGGGCAGCAGGCTGTGGGAGTACTGGTGAACGCCCAGCTCGTACAGGGAGGGGAAGTCCTTGCTGCAGAGGTGGCAGCGATAACTCAGCTCCTCCTGGTGGCTCTTGATGTGCTCGAGGAAGGACTCCAGCTTCTGGAAGGTCTGAGCACAGGTCTTCACCACACATTTGTACACCTGGGAGAAGAAGGGAGAGCAACTTCAGGGGCATACCATGGAAACAAACAGGGAAAATCCTCTGCCAACAGACAGAGTGGCCTCCCTTTTTTGAAATCGTTGCCATTGGGTAATTTACAGAAAGGGACCACTGCCCCTTGACCCACTGTGCTGGAGAACAGCTGAGCTGATGTTATGAACAAAGCAGCACTGTGGTTCCCAGAGCATCCCACCATGCCCACAGCCACATCAGCGCTCAGCCAGGGCACAGCAGTGAAACCCTGCCCTGCAGCAGGACACAATGTGGTGGTAAAACATCCCCTTCCTCTGCTGCCTTCCTCAGAGGAAGGGTCTTTAAAGAACAGTGCAGAGCAGCTCAGCATCAATATGTGGCCAGCAGCTCCGGGTGAAGACAACGGCAGAACCTGCTGGGAGTCGAATGTTCTGCAAACATGGATTGTCAGGGCACTCCCCTAAGAAAGAAGGGGGGAGGAAGGGGTGTTGGTGTAAGCACCTGAAACCACTTGAGTGGGTGAGACCACAACACCCCAGCGGTGACTGTTCCATGACCTGAGAGCTGCCACCTACACTGAAAATTTTGGACTTTGCTTCTTTGCTTCTTCTCTAGCCACCCAAATCTGCTCAGCTGACTTCTCACTCAGCAGGGTGGAGGCAGCAGAGCTTTTCAAAGCCACCCAGACCACACAGCTGCAACCCAGACATGCAGAGAGCCGAGCTGCATAGGAAGCACTGGCAGCTTTACAAAGCAAGAGACTCAGGACAGACCCAGAGAGCTGGTGCACTATATGAAGCCCATCCCAATCTCACCACCAACACAGGGCACCCTCTGTCCCTACCTGCTCATTCTTGTGCTGTGTCATGTGCGATTTGAGCTGGAAATAGGTGTTGAATTTGCTGGGGCAGAACTGGCACTGGTAAGAGCTATCGATCAAGACAACCTGCTTGGCTTCCAGTTTGCCTGCCTCGCTCTCATCCAAGGGGCTCATGTCTTGGGGCGGTGGTGCAGGGTTCCTTGAGGGCTGAGTCAAACCTGAAGAAAGGGAGAGAGAAAGTCACAGCCTACCATGAGACAGCTCTGAAAGCTGCTCTGCAAGCACCATGCTGCCAAGAGACACCAGGCCTGGCTCTGGGTCCAGGCTCTTCCTTCCTTTCAAAGACAGATTCTTTATCAGATGAATCTTACTCTCCAACAGGGTAGTTTTAAATTTGTCTACAGATTATTAAGGGTTCTGACTACTCCATCTTCCTCTCCTTAACCCATCCTCTTTTTCCAGGGACATAATAGTGCTCTGTGGAGCAGTCAGCAGAGCAGGCCTCTGCCAGCGAACTGGAGCCAGATTTACTCCCACCTCTGGCAAGAGACGGGAGGTAAGATCCAGCCAGTAGCTCACAGTCCACGCTATCTGCAAAGAGCAGCTCCAGTGGGGCCTTGTCCTAGACATGACATTGTCACTGCGTTTCCTCCCCTCCTACCAGGACTGAGGCCACCAGCAGAAAAAGTATCCAGACACCGTCTGCCAGCAAGGAGCTCTTCTCTGCCTCAAGTATTTTCAGTTGGCTGCTGAGGCCAGACCCAGCCCAGGCATGACTTGCACATTGTGAACAAGCCAGAGCACTGGGCTATGCTAAACCACTTGTCTGGCCACTAGACCAGAGCTGTCAAGTGTGGCTCATGCACTGCCAAAGCTGCATCTGCCAGGGAGTGAGAAGGGGGAAGACACCTCACCCTGCCCACATGCACATACTGGCACAGTTTGGAGCCACTATCTCCACCAGCACCTGAATCCACTGCGTCTGGGGGTACGAAAGGATGCACCTGCCAGCTGGAGTCGAGCAAATGCAACTCGCCTCTCTAGTGTGTGCTGCTAAACCCCACAGGAGGAATGCAAACAGCATACACAGCTCCTGTCTCCCCTCCCTCCCTGTGTGGAGGTGCAGGAACGTGCAGACTCCTCACATCACTGCTCTGCCCCATGCACATGCCATCCCCAGGCAGCAAACCTGTGTTCTCCTCGTCCTCTGGCTGGTTGGGATTCAAGGCCATGACCTGCACTGTGATGGAGTTGCGGGAGATAGTGCACCCCAGCCCTGGAGGCCACACTTTATGGGTTTGCATGTGCTTCTTCACATTGGACTTCTGGGCAAAGGCTCGGCCACATACAATGCACTGGAAGGGCTTCTCGCCTGTGTGACTGAAGGCAGAAGGCACCATATCAGCAGCCGGCAGAGAGAGAAGGCAGCCCTCAGGCATGGACCATCATGGGGTGGCTGCTGCAGGACTGCACTAGGCACTCTGCTTGGCAGATCAGCACCTGGGCCAGCCAAACAAGGGCTTTGAGACCTGATTAACCAGAGTAAGTGGATTGTGAGAGGCCTGGGGAAACAAGCCTGGTGCACAGAAAAAAACACTCGCAACAAGGGATCAAAGGATCAAAGGAGAAGTGGGAGAGGGAAACAGCTCTGCAGCAACATCAGGGCATTCACTGTTGGGGTCTCTGCACGGACCTTGGGGACCCCATCATGTTCTCAGGGGTACAACCCTTTTCTTCCCTGTCACCCCTCCCTCCCCTACACACACATCTCTTCTAGCTTGCAGTCCCCTCATCTCCCTGAATGAGCTCTCCCCTGTCCACAGCAGAAAGGCCTTTCTACTCTGCCCTTCTGCTTCCGGAGAAAGACTGGACTCTAACACATGGAGTATGTAATGTGAAGAGTCCAGGCCAGGAAGGGGAGCAAAACCACCACTTGTTCCTTCTCATCTGTCCTGAGTCCAGCAGACTCTGCTGTGGAAAACTCTGAAGATTTCAGCTGCCTCCTGCCAAAGAAAAGCTCTCTTGTAACAGCTTCCTATGTAGGCACTGAGCTTGGCTTATGCTTTGCTAACACTAGCAAACATGAAGGCTGCAGCTTGCTAGGGAGAGTAGAGGAAAAGGCAGAGGCAAGCAGTGGAGATGCTGCTGCTCCAGTGATCAGGTGACAACAGGTTTGGCTTTCAAAGTCTCATCAGCGAGGAAAACAAGTCTCCAGTCCCAGCCCATAATCAGCAAAAAGATTACATCCATAATGCAGCTTTCACCCCAGCCACTGGGGAGAAAGTGTCCTGGAGTGAGGGGGGATGAAGGACCACCTCCCAGCGCAGCACAGATTCTGGGACATGACAAACGCAAGGTCTACTGGACTGTGCAGACTCCCTCAGTAGAGCTGTGCCCACCTCCACCCTAGCCACTCTGCGGTGTCTGGGTTAGCACCACCGTTACCTTCTGATGTGCTGCTGCAGGTCGAAGTTCTTGGTAAAGGCCTTGTCACAGTAAGTGCATTTCAGCTTGGGGGACTTGGGTTTGCCTGAAAGAGCAAGAGCACACACAGGAATGAGATCATGTGGCACAGCCCTATCCCCCCTGCGCCACAGGGCCCTCAACCTAAGACATGTCTATTCAGGACCAAGAATAAAGGGCTTATGGAAGAATAAGATCTGCCTGGCCAGTCTGGGGAGAGGTTATGGGCACAAACATATATTTAACGTAGCCTGAGCTAACTCTAGAAGTACTGAGGAGAGTAGTAGTGGAGGGGACAGGGCACCCCCTTCAGGCATTTAACCACTCCAGGGACCCTTCCAGCTGTGCTACAAAGCACCTATTTTAAAGGCATGCTGCGCATTGGGAGAAGACACAGGATTAGTGAGAAGGGCCCCAGTTCTGTCTCTCTCCTATGCACTCACCAAGGTCAGCCATCAGCCAGAGCACATGCATATTTCTCCCATCCAGAAGTTCAGTCAGTCACATCTTCTATCTACTATGATGGGTATAAACCAATGGAAAACAGCAGAACTGTGGGCTGCTCTAGGAAATTCTGGACTAAGAGCTGCAGCCTGCATGATCAGTCACACTTCTGCAAGTAACCTCAAACCCCAGCATCTGTATGGTTGTAACTCCAGAGGCCCAACCTTCCTGGGGAGGAAGGCCATGTGGCTTTCCGCCACCTCACGCCTGGGACCTCCCTTGTCACTCAGCTAGGTGTGCTTGCATCACACCAGCAATGGGCAGGCTCAGCCAGCAGAGGATCTGACACTCCTCCATCCTGTAATGGGGCATGCCCCTGTCCTGCCTCACCTGGGGACAGGCGTGTTTTCTTTACAGGCATTGAAACACATGGCAGGGACCAGTCAGCTGGGGCCTTGAGAAGAGAGTCTTCAAGGCCAGACCACATCTAGCCCACTGGCCTTGCAGCTGGGCAGTCTTCCTTGGGTTAGAACGGACCAAGCTCTAACACCTTACTTTGCAGGATATCCCCATTTCAGGTGTGATCCAATAAGCATGTAGCTGCAGAAATTTAGCACAAGCTCGCCCATGCAGTAGCACAGTGACAGTCCTTTCACATGCACTCAGAGGTGACAGACAAGAAGCACATCCACGCTTTCATCTGCTCTTGATAGCTTTGTGCAGGCCATCATGTTCCTCCTCTGGAGCTGCATGCACAGTCAGTGCCACTCCACAGAGCCTGGAGAGCCCATGGCTCAACAGTCCACTACAGGATAAGCACGGTGGCCTACAGGTTAGTGCAGGACAAATGCTATAAGGACACTTACCTTCCTGCAGCCCGCTCTCACTTTTGCAGCGCCGACTTTTGGCAGCAGAGGTGGAATCAAAACCAACCACACTGCCTCCTCCTGCACTGGTCAAAGGTGTGGGAGTGCTGGTGCTCTTGGGCTTGAACCCCTGCTTCCCAGGGCTGTACACAGGAGGAGAAGGGTACACAGGACTTTCCACACACTGGCTCGGTACCTGCAACAGTGCAATATATCAATGGAAACAGGTTTGCTACACAGAGTTATACTGTGCCCTAACCTCCACCTCCAGCAACACTTCCCACACCAGGCTATTGCCTGGCTGAGTTTTCTGCCTCCTGCCAAACTGGATCAAATTTCTGGTTCACCAGTCCAACGTCTCTCTAACTAAAACTAACACCCTGCACAGTGTGAAACTCTCCCGCTGAACATCACAAAGTATCCAGCAGTTATTACAGCAGGAACAGGACAGCAAAGAAACACTCTGAAGGGGCCGTCTAGTCCCTCATTTATTGTCTTATGCCTAGAAGAGTTTCTTATCCCTCCAGAGCAGGTTGCCAGAACAATCACCACTGACCCTGTGGGTTCACACCAACCCTGAAGGCTGGGATCTCCAGGCACTGCTGCCTGCCCTGGCAGGACTGCAGAAGGGAAGGAAAGCACAAGAAAACTCCAGGTGGCAAAGCACAGCTGTTTACGTCAGCACCAATATTAGAAAAGGATGCTTAGAGAAAAAGACAGAGGCATCAGTCTGGGGTGATATGGTTTCAGGGCATTTCTGTTGCCCACTCTGATAAATTAGCACAGAGCGCTAAGTATCCAACATCCCTGTCTGTTTCTGACCACTGGCACTTCCAGATCAGATGCTAGCTACAAAGATAAGGCCAACAAATCTATCACACCCAGTAGTTTCTGTTGTGACTGGCAATGCTAACGTGGAGGCTGCAAACAGCTGACCCACCCAGAAATCCACCCCTGCCTGTGCCTCCCTTTAGAAAAAGCTGCCTTGTCAAGCTCATTGATATTTAGACTGAGTTCTTCTCTCCACTTAAACCTGCAGTGTGCAGCACAGTGCTCTGTACCTCTCTGGGAGGTGAGCCCCTCACTTCAGTTCCCTTTCACTCCCAACTCCTGCAGGTATCCCTCAACCACAGCAGACATTCAGGTCTCCTAAGCCTGTGCCAGCCAAGTCCTCCTGTCCCTCTTAACTGTTTCTCTTGCTCTCAGAATCCTCATCTTCTTGCTGATATTCTTCTGTTCAGCACCTTCTCCCAGAGGAAACAATCATTGTCAAATAACCTAACATATCTTCCCGGACTCTAATTCTGCATTTCTAGTCCAGGTGACTCCCGAGCAGTCTTGCTTGTTAGAAGAGGCCCAGGAGGACAGAGCCCCTGCAGTCAGCCCCTGGCCTTACCTCCATGGGCGGATAGGGCTGCATCCCCAGCGTCTGGATCTCCACCGTGCTGTTTGCTGCCATAGGAGCAGGTGTGCTGTACACTTCGACCACTCCGCTGCTGCCAGCACTGGGCTGCCCCGGAGCCCCCATGCTCGGCGGGGGAGGTGGTGGAGGCTGAGGAGGTGGTGGCGGCGGGGGAGGCGGAGGTGGGGGGGGCTGGGAGAGGTAGCCAGCCCCAGCGTGCATACTCAAGCTGCTCTAAAACCAGAACAGGGAGAGACAGAGAAGATGTTGAAAATGCAGCAGTGATGAGTTGCCAATCCCAATTCAAAATGGCACCTGCAGGAACAGCAATGATGTCTTGACAGAATGCAGCACTGTCCAACTGCCAGGTTGGACCAGACTGTGCTGGCTTGAAGAGGCTTGGCATGACCTGCCAGTAGACATTGTCTCCTCCAAAACCCAAGTGCTCGAGCCCCACTGCTTTTCTTGCTTTGTTTTTAAAGCTTTTAATCCTTCTGGTTACAAAGAACATTTTCAGAGTATGGGGAGTATACAGAGTCTGGCCAGCCCTGGGGAGAGCCCAAAACAACCATTCCAGGAGGAGAGGGATCCATGGAGCAAACTGACAAGGGCTCTGGAAGCCAACCATTATACATGGGCTCAACAAAAAGCTGGAGAGACCACATTACAAAGATTTGAGCATCCAGCACCAAGGACACCAGGAGAGAGCAGGCCCTGGAGTTATTCTGTCATTTATCCTTCGCCCCTTCCCAAGCATGGCTGTCACATTGGGATGGTGCCCAGGATTCAGCCTCGAAGCAGATCTCTAGAGTCTGATTGACCAACAGGACTCTCCTGCTGTGCAAGCACGGCCCCATGCAGCAGGACTCCCCTGGCCCAAATGTGCCCCTTACCTGTGCCGGGGGCTGCACCGTTGGCATGGGCTGGTCCAAGGATGTAAAAGCAGACATGGCTGACATCAGTACCTCATCGCTGACTAAGATGTTCCCCTGCACCAGGGTCTGAATCAAAGGTGATGGGGGAACAGTGATGTACGTAGAAATTTGCTGAAAGGAAAAAGGATGCATTGTGGACCACCAACAGGACAAAACAATAAACAAAAAACAATGACACTGCTTTTTACTGAACCTCAGAGTCTTTGCTTTCACAGCCTCTGGTCAGCAGATGAGCCACAGTAATTATCTACTCTCAGCTTCCTGCTGAGTCCATGGTAGTTTCTGCCATAACAATAAGGCAGCTCCAGAAAAGTTCTTCAGAAAAGGAGGTAAAAAATATCACAGTGACTCGGAGAAAGTGGCCGCTGGCTACAATTCAAATCAAGGTTTATTAAACAAGATCTGCAGGACAAACTGGTTACAGACAAGTTCAGGCCTTTCCTGGGTGCTTTCCCCAGCTAGGGAAGGTGGAGAACTGAGGGAGGCTGCTCTGGCTGCCAACGGTGAACGTCAGGCTCATCTCTTCAGACTGGAGTCGGATTATAGGAGGGGAGGGAGGCTGTCCCATTTTCTGGGTGGAAACAACCCATGTTTGCAGCCCTGGGCAGCACCATCCACTGACACTACGTTAACTTGAAAAAAACAGTTGGTTTGAAAGCACTTCAGAAACCATCACAATTGCAGGCACAGTACACGTCATGTACAAGGGACTCACTCCCGAGTCTGTCGGGAAGGAGAGTTACTCCAGAGAGGATATTCCCTTAATGCTCATCACACCACATTATATGGGCTTGTTTGCAGAAAACTGAGAGGAGGGACGCAGGAATGAAGCTGCCAGACATTGCCCTCCTCTTCTGCCCAAGAGCCAGACCACGGCCCAGAGGACAGCAAGAGCCATTTCACCCTGAGCACTGTGCAGCATGCACCCAGGCACGTGGCCAGCCTTCCAGCCTGTGACAGTGGGGCTCTTCAGTAGAACCAAAGTCTGGCTGTAGCACAGACAATATGAAACCCCTCCTGTCCTGAAAAAAGGGCTATCAGACACTCGTGCTGGAGGACACCTCACTGCAGAGGACCAGGCAGCTTTATCCATGAGGTCAAAAGCCAACAGGACCAGAACTGAGCCTCCTAGCAAAGAGGTCAGTCATGAGGCACCACTGGATCTAAAAGCATCACCCAGAGGTCCCCCCCACTCCCAAAACCATGGCGGCAGAGCAGTAGAGCCTCTGCCTGCAGCACGGTACCTGCCGGCTGGCGCTTGGAGCCTGCTGCACCGATGTGATGGAGGGGGTGTACACACTGTTGGTGGCCAGTGAGACCGTGGAAAGAGAAGGGGCATTTCCCTGGCACTGCTCTCTCTTGTGGGTCATGAAGGCAGGCAGTGAGTTGAACTGCTTCTTACACTTCCCACAGAGGAACACATCTTCATCATCTGCAATTAAGAGGACCAGATCACTGCTCCAGGCTTTCTTCTGCATTCCCCAGTGCTACACCTAACAACCACAGCCACAGGAAAACAGATGCCTTCTGGATCTTAGCACCTCAAGGACATCATCATCACGAGAGATCAGCTGCAAGGGCCAAACTGTCCCTCCCCACCAATCCCAAGCTATCCCTAAAGCCAACTGATGTGATTGAGCCCATCTCAGCCCTGCTCCCATATACGAAACCTGCCGTCTTCCTGTCATAACCTGAATCCTGTTGTCTGTCTTCTCATCCCAAAAGCGTGAAGAACCAACCCAGCCTTGCTCTTGTAGCACCCTCTGCTTTTAGTCAAAACAGCTTCTGCCAAAGCACCTGTGTTATGCTGGCTGAGGCAGATTTTATTACTCAGGTTGCACAAAGGAAGGGAAGTAACTTGGATCAGAGCACAGAGTCAATGGCAGCTTGTGTCCGAAAGCCACCCGCCCCACAAGACTGCTGGTCTTTGGTGCCTCTGCTTGATGTTAGAAGCAGAAAGAAGACAACCCAGTTACCATGTCCTAGATGAAATTTGCAGTGTTAGCAAACAACACAAGCACACGCCATTTTGCACCTGATCCAGTTGGACTCACAAGGCTGTACCTCTTGTCTGATTCACAGCCTGAAGCAGAACATTTCTGGGGACACAGAGTATAAGTCCTCCAGGGGATAACTCGGTATCCACCCAGTGAGTCCTAGTCAAGCACTATGAGTGTTCATGTGCACATAAATGACTGGTTCCCATATTCATTCACACAGATGAGATACTCAATGACTGGAGTAGTTGTACATCCCCAGAGGATAAGGAATGGCTCATTAAATAAAAAATGTGAACAGTAACAAGCACTAGTGGCAGGGACAGCAGCTGCTCCTTCCCTTCATGCCTTTATTGGAAACGCATGGTCAAGTCTATTGTCACGACCATCTCCAAAACCACCTCTGCTCACTTGGGCATTTGCCCCCTTCCTCCTGCTCTGCCTAGTCCTGCTGAGGGCTCACAACATTCACAGCAGCACCCTACACGTACAGCTGTTGTCCCAGCTGTTCCAATAATCATGAGTACATGCTGTAGGAAGAGACGTGCAGCCCTCCTGTCCCCCTTCTCTCTCTCCCAGTCCTACCAGGACTCACCCATCGACTGGATGGCGGTGGAGGAGTTGACATTTTGAGCAGATGGATCCGTCACACCTCCTTGACCATCTAGTAAGGACTGCACAGCCAGCACCGTCTGATTATCCATTCCTGAAAGGAGACACAAGCATGGATGGTAAATTGAGCACAGCCCAAACATGGAGCGCTGGGAGCTCGCCCATGAGTCGTGGAGGGAAGCCGCTCGCTGGCTGCTGCTGTCTTCTCCCACACAGCCACTCTCACCTTCTCATCCTCCTCTACTCCATAGCATTAACTGTCATACTAAAGCAACACTCCCACCTGTCTCCATACACTCCTTTGATACAAGAAGAAAAGGGAAGAAGGGCAAGGAAAGCCAAGAAGGCTTGGTTTCAGGCATTTGCTGCAGAGAGGAAGGATGCTTACAAACAGTGGGTATGAAAAGAGCTAAGAAGTAGATATTTGGGATGTCACGGGCCAGACAGGGTAACAGCCTGGGTGGAACTGCCTGGGACACAGCGTGACACAGCAGAGACAAGCACTGAGCTCAGTGAAGACAAAATCCTTGGTGTGCAGCAACTCTGTCTCAGCAGCACTGTTAGAAATGCCTCCCTGTTTTCAAGACAAGCATTCCCAGATCTGATCAGACACAGGTCTATGAACTACAGGAGGATTTAGCTATAGCTTTAAGAAGGAAATATTAAGCGTGGTTTCCTGGGAGAGATGCTGGGGGGGGGTCCACTCAGCCACCAGCTGCCACCCAGGTTCTGGGACATGTGGGAGAGCAGGACCGTGGCTCCCCCAACTCCCAGGACTGTGGTCCTCCACAGGCTCCTCTCAAGCAAAAGCTGCCAGTTGGTCTCTTTTATTTCCATTTCCCTCCGGACTCCATAAGAGCACACACACCCAGCCAGATTTGTTGTCAGAATCATCTCACTTGCTTTGGCACAAATATTTTTTGCGACAGCTAAAATGTTCTAAAATATTCCAGATAAATACAGGAGATGGGGACTGCCCATCGAGGGAGACAACCTAGCCAGCAGCATGCAACTGGTGGATTAAGCCCAACACACTCTTTCTTTTTATAAATCAGATGTAAAGACACATAGAACAATCTGGCTATGGAAAAAAAATAGGAAAAAGGGGTGATTTTTATGCACTCCTCCCTACCGCTCCTTTATGACAAGGAACCCACGAATAAAACTAATGGCATGCCAGGGTTGTATGTTATACCTTGTGGATTAAGGGAGAAAAGAAAGGTGGGGGGTTCTTAGGTTGCTTTTCACTTTTCTTCAAGATCTTTGCAAAACAAAACTGTAAAGCTCTGAACTCAGAATTATGTGCCACAGTAAAAAGAAAATCTTTCAGTCTGACCATTTCCAAGTAGTGAGGTAAGGATAGTTCCCGACGAGAGGTCGCTCAGCAAACAGCACCAGGAAGGACAGTGAAACACAGTAACAGTTCACAGCATAAAGGAACAGTGCAGCAGAAGCAACCAGCATTGCAAGTTCCTTTTGTAATTTTAAAATTTCTCCTGGACAACCGGGATGTTACTGTCCTGATGGGGAGTACCCATATAATCCATGGCATTTTAAAGATATCCTAAATACTCATTTCTCCTGCATCTCCAGTGTGAAACAAGTAACATTAAGACTGTGAACACCTTTTTCATCATTTCACCAAGAAGAGGTTGCAAACACTGCACATGCCCCTGGGAGAGAGGAGAGCACTGTTCTTCAGCTGCTGGGGAGCATAGAGCACAAGCAGCTACTGGAAACCAGCAGATCACACTACTTCACACACTACCATAAAATTACCACCATGCCTATGGGAACCCTTTCACATAAATCACATGAGGCACAGCAAAGCTGCAGGTCCAGTTCTGCAAGCATTCCCTCGCACAGAGAGCTGCAACCAGCCCTGCAGGACAGCCCCACTGGCAGAACACTGCTGGAGCACTCCTGGGTGGATCTTCTCACACCGACCAAAGCCCTGCTTTAAAATATACCTCCTCTTGTACAAATAACCTCCTGGTCAACTGCAAAGGCAGCGCTGCAGGCTTTTGTAGGCACATCCAAACCAAAGAGTGAAATGGAGCAGCCCTTCTTCAGCAGAAGTAAGCTAGCAGGATATAAAAGAAAAAGGGGGATCAAAAATTCAGGTTAAGTACATTATGGGGAGAATTAAGAACCGTTTGCATCAAGAATGCCACTCTTACTCTTGATGTGCCCAGCACTGGACAACTGGGTTTCCTTCTGACACGTAGCCAGATCTTCCAAGTAAAAAAGCCAGATGATTGCCTGGATCCCTCTAGCAGGGAGAAGCTTGAGGAGAGGCCAAGACCTGAAGACAGGTGACAACGATGCAGCAACATTGTCGGTGTTGCATTCAGCCTTCTGCCAGAGAAACGCGGCCCAGGACAACAGAAATAGTTTGCTCTTCATTCATTTGGCAATTTGTGCAAATGCCCACAGGCTCCCTGCAGTTTCACAGGGTAAATGCACACCACCGCACTTAACACAGAGGGAAATCACCAAGTTCAAGGTTTAGTAACCCATGAAAACAAGCAGGCAGAGTTACTTGGTTACACGGATGCCATTCCCGGCGATCCACAGACTCCAGGAGAAAGCTTTGGATCGATCCTGCACTGATTACAGCTGGCACCAGTCTGCAGGACGTTCTTCACAGTCATGAAACCTAAGAAAAAAGCCATCCCTTCTCTCTTGATGGCAGCAGGCCTTCCCCAGAGCCTGACAAAAACAAGGTGATTTGGGGAAGCCAGGATAAAACTACAAGACTACTGATTTGTACTTTTTTTTTCCCCCTTTCAAATCTCTCTCAGTTAGAGATGAAATAAGACCGTCCATTTCACCCAGGTGCTACTTTTCCCTCATGCCCTGAATTTCATGCATTGAGTTTTTTCTGCTGAGACAAGCACCAGGTGCTTTAGTGACAGGCGAAAATGCACCTCTGCCCCACAGCACCCGCTGAGAACACAGCTGCTCTCAGCACCGCACACGAATGCCAAGTCACCATCGACTTGTAATCGAATCAACAAGACAAAACAAACAAGCTCAGCTACTAAAAGCTGCCAATTGTTGTGGGCCTGAAAAAAAAAACCCACGCTTTTTTCTTAATTTGCTAAAATGTTTTGCTCTCCTGAATTCTGCGAGGAAACCCACACAATGAGGAGCTGACACAAAGAGCAAATAGGGAACCTGATTATACACTGAGTGCTGTCAAATGCACCAAGTAACCTGACAAAATAGAGAGAAATATTTCTTCTTTGCTCCTCTTTCTGCTGCTGTGATCGCAGGTGCTGATTGCAAAGTATAGGGTGACGATCCCGATGCAAGGCCTTCCAGTCAGTGGCATCCCCCCACGTAAAGGAAAATACACGTGTGAGCCAATTTAGGAAATAAATGCCTTGTGAAGTAGTTTTCCTCCAAACGGGCTGACCCTGAGCTCCGTGTCAGCCTGCCACAGCTTAGCACATCCAAGAGTGCCCCTCGGATGGCACCTGCCTGTAACACACCACGTCCCAGTGCTAAACTGAGATGAATGCGAGTGCGACCCGTTCGCCGGTACGGCGGACAGGGGCCGGGCGATGCCCTGGCTGTAAGCACGGACCCCCCACGCTAACACACACAGGCAGGGGCCAGCACCCACCCGGGGACCACCCCCAGGGCAGGCGGGGAGCAGGGCACATCGGTGGGGCCGGCAGCGTGAGCGCCGGTGTGTGGGGAGGACGGGGGAACCCCCGCATGCAGGACACGAGGGCGCCCACCTGCACGGCGGTGTCCCAGCGTGCTGGGCACAGGGACGGGGAGCGACGGGAGGGCGAGGGGCACACGAGCGACGGGGCTGCCCTGGGTACTGGTGATCCCCTTTGCCGGACACGGAGGCGGGGGCGATGGGAGTGCCCCAACGTGCAGGGCACAGGGGCAGGGGGGCGACGGGGTGGCCCGGGGGGCCCAGCACAGGGGCAGGGGGGGGCGACGGGGCGCCCCGGGGCACGGGGGCTGCCCGGTGCACAGGGCACCGGGATGGGCGGTGCGGGGATGCCCCGACGCACAGGGAGGGGGTGGCACAGGGCCCGGGGGGGGGGGACGGGACGGGAGGCGACAGGGGTGCCGCCGGGAACGGCGAGGCGAGCCCCGGGCTGCCGGCGGGGGATGCCCGCTGCGGTCCCGCCCCGCCCCCGCCGCCGCGCGGGGCCGCTCGCGCCGCCCGCCTGCCCCGGGGCCGCGCCGGTGCGCGCCGCCCGCCGGGAGAGGGGCGGGGGGGGGGGAGGGGGGGGAGCGGGGCAGGGCCCCGCGCTGCCGGCAGCCCCCCGCTGCCCGCCGGGCCAGGCCTCGCGGGGCGGCCCCGCCGCGGCCCCTCGTCCCACGCGGCGGCGGGGGCAGCGGCGCTGGGCGGGGGGGGCGGGGGGAGCGAGGAGAGGCGCATCCCCGCTGTCGGCCCGGCGCGGCCCGGCTGGGCCCGGCGCGGCGGCCCCGTTACCTTCCAGCGCCTCGAAGATCGCCTGCGCCATCTTGGAGCCGGGGCGGCCGCGACCCGCCAGCCGGAGCGGGCACCGGGAGCGGCGCCGCCGCCCGCCGCCAGGGGGCGCCCTCCGCCCGCGCCGGGGCGCGGGCGGGGGGAGGGCGGGGGGGGAGGTGGGGGGCGGCCCGGGGGCCGGCCCGCTGCTCTGGGCGGTGACACCCCGGCGCCGGCGGCCGGGCCCGGCGGGGGTCTGGAGTTTAACTCGGGCCGCGGCGGAGCGGCGCCTCTAGCAGAGCCCCGCGGGTCCGCGGAGGCCGGGCCCCGCCGAGAGGGGCGGGAGCGGCCCGGCGGCCGCACTTGTCCCGGTCGGGCTCCCGGCGCGGCGCCTGCGAGGGCCCGCGCAGCCCCCGGCCCGCGCCTCTGCTGCGGGAGGGCCGCGCCCCCCGGCCCCATGACCCGCGCCGGGCCGGGCCGGGCCGCCCCGCGGGGCCGACAGCGGCGAGCGGGGCCCCGCCGGCGCCCTCAGCGGGAGGGGATGGGCGGGACGCTCCAGGCGCCCCCCATTGGCTGCAAGGCAGACGCTCTCCACCCATGAGCTGTTAAGGTGGCGCCGCCTGTTGGCCAAGAGCGCCGATGGACGGCAGGGTGAGCCTATGCGTGCGGCGGGCGGGGTCCCGCCCCCGGAAGTGTGCGCGCTGTCGGCGGCGCAGGCCGGTCCCGGCGGGAGGTCCGCCATGGCCGGCGGCGGGGACGCGCTCCGCGCCCTGCTCCGCGCCGCTAACACCCTCCTGCAGCAGCACCGCTACCGCGCCGCGCTCGCCGTCCTCAAGGGCTTCCGCAACGGGGCCGTGTAAGTGCGACGGGTCGGCTGAGGGGAGGGAGGGGGCGCCGGGCCCGGGGGGAGGGGGGGTGGGTGCTGTCTCGGTTCCCTCGGGGCCTAGTCGCCCCGAGAGCCGCGGGAAGGCCGCCGTGTGTCCTCCTTGCCTGTAAGGAGGCCGGGGCTGTTGTGGTGGAGGTTCGGGAGAGGCGTTTCCCTCCCCCTCACCCGTAGGTGGGGTTTTAACTGGTTTTGGGGTCCCCTTTGGGCCTGGCTTATTGGGGGTGCATGTTCCCGTAAGCCTGTGGCCTGGGCTCCTTCTGGTTTGGTGTGGTGCTGCTACTGGGCTGACTTACAAGTAAGACATAGTTGCTTAAGTAGCATCCTTTGGTTGTCAGTAGAATAGAAATACGATCATTTCATATTATAATACAAAAACTCTGCAATATCTATTCACTTTTGCAGTTATGGAGCAAAAATTCGTGCCCCGCATGCCGTGGTGATGACTTTCCTATTCAAGAGCGGAAGGTATGAACCCTAGTTCTGTATTTCTGCATTACTGCTTAGAACGCTTTCATTCAAGCATTCAATTTTTCGTGTTACCAGAGGGCTTAAAGAGCAGAAGGATATGTGAGCCATGTTCATAGCCTGTTGTTCTGAGAGCTAAGCAGGACAACTCATATGCACAGACAAATATACATAGTCATGGGGGTCAACCACTCATAGAACGGCTGATAAGAACCAGTGGGCAGAGGAGAAGTTACCAGATGCAAACAGCAGCACTCTGCTTTCCGCTCAAATGACGGAAGCCAAACTATAGCAGTGCGCGTTGTGGCTTTCCCTGCTTATGCCAGAGGCTTGCACTTAGGCAAAAAATAAAAAAAAAAGGCTGCTTGACTAGTCATAGAATTAGACAGAAGCACAGTCTGCAGCCTAAGTAGAGCTGTATTCTCATGAGTGAGCCAGAGGTGAAGGGATTTCTCTTCCCTCACAAGATGTCCTGTGGGGTGCCCTAGCTATCCGTCTAGATGGGCAGGCCAGAGGGGCATAGCATCCAGGCTGAGTGACTGCAGTGGTCCTGCCTTTTTGATCTGCTAATTGTCTGTTTCTTTTCTTCAGTTTAAGAGAGAAATTGAAATCGATTGCTCAGGCTACGTACACTCATTCCCGGAACTTGGCGTATTTTGTGTCCACCTACAAGGGGCTGATGGCGTTGCAGTCCCGACTACAGGGGAAAAAAATTCCATTTCATTCTTTCTTTGCAGCCTGCATTGGGGGTTGGCTAGTGTTTGGTGAGAACAATCCCATCAACAGCCAGGTAAATGCGTTCTTTAAAAGTTTTCTTGACAAAAAAAGCCCAACAGTTGGATGATCATGTGCTAGGAAGTGGTTGGTATAGCCTGGCATGTTTCTGGTGGTTCTTACTGTGTAGCATTACTCTTTTACCATATTCTTCTTTGCACAAGTTCTTGTTTTGGCTGCTCTGCACTCAAATTCTAGAGGTGGTTGTGTGCCTTCGTGAACGGTGTGTGCAGTTTGAGTGCTAAAAGCCCAGGTTTACCTCCAGAGCTGCACTCGTATACCTAGGAAGGCAGGCAGGCAGTCACGCAATCCAAAGCCATTTGGTTACCCCACCTGTCGTCTGAGCTGTGGTAACTGACTGTGCGCTCCTATTCTGCCTACTCGCAAGGTTAAACCCTTTAGCTTGAATGTTGTGAGTGTAGAGCACAATCGGTTACTGAGCTATACTTAACTGGTTAACCTGACAAAAGCTGCTCAGGGGATGTTTGATTTAAAGCTGGTTGTTAACATGGTCACAGATTAATCAGTCAGTAAAACACACAGATGCAGATTAATCAAAAGTGGTGTTGTGCAATGCCCTGCAAGAACATACCTTCAGTCTGGTTTTAGGATGTGTCCGGACTACCGAGTTTGTATCTGGTTGGCACGTTAGCAGGGCTGCTCTGTGACTAGCATTAACTGAGCAAAGACAAAAGTTGTGCAACTGCAAAGATATGTTGCATGAAGTGTAACTTGTCCTAAATCAGAGCACCAGCAGAGAAGTAGGAGTTTGAGGATGTAGGGAAGACACAAACATCTCCATTTATAAAGAATGCTTGATATGTGAACCTACAACCTGTTTGCTTTTCAGTTGGGTAAATTGTTTCTGCCCCTCTTGCCTGGCTTATCATTTCTCAATCACTTAACCTGGCTAGTATTCTAGTCAGGTTATTGACATAATGTTCTTTGGGTTTTCTCTTCATGCAGATCATTATGTACCTGCTTTCTCGTATCCTGTTCGGCTTGTCTCGGCTGGCAGTGGAAAAGGGCTATGTCCCACAGCCAAAGCAGGATCCCTTTCCACTTGTTGCTGGTCTGATATGGGGGACAGTTCTGTGGCTCTTTGAATACCACCGGCAAACTCTGCAGCCTTCTCTGCAGTCCTCCATGACCTACCTATATGATGATAGTAATGTATGGCATGACATTTCTGACTTTCTCATTTATAACAAAAGAACAGACAGCAAGTAGGTGGTTCATTGTAAAACACCTTTGAATGGGATGGTACCTTCCAGCAGCTAAGAGAAAAGGTTATTCTATTGCTCTTGACTGGTGATTTTGTTAAATTAACATCTGTCAAGCGGAGTTGTCTTGTGTCCTGGCCAAAATGTTCTAATTAGTCTTCTCTTGGCTCTGTTTAGAGCAAGTAAATACTCCACGGAAACTTGTTGCAGTCTTTTTAAAAAAAGAGGCCTTATTTTCCCTGCAAGTATGGCTTTTAGGGTTTTTTGTGTTTAAAGACAGTAAATGTACTTACAAAATGACAGCCTGATGGTAAGTGGAGAGTATGTCTAATGATGAAAAATGTTCTAGGGATCGTCTGCATGCTCGCAAGAGAGAAGCATTTTTCTGTGCTGCTGTGCTCGCTGTGGTGTGATGGGAGTGGGGGACCTGCTCAGATCTGAAAGCGGGGACATAATTTCTTGATTTCTGTAGCTGACTGGAAATCTTGTTTAAACTATTACAAGGACAGTTGTGTGCTGCTTAAGAGAGTTTCTCTGCAGTTTTCCCTCGGAGAGACAATAAGATGTTTGAGAATAAAACTGTTAAGATTGTCTGGTATGAGCCTGGTAAGTCAGGTGTGGAAGGACTATTTTTGCTCAGTTTCTTTCATGCACTTGGGCTGAATCTGTCCCTCTGCAGAGTGCACTAATTAATACCCTGGAATTATTTTACACTTATTTGTAAAGTTTTTAAAAGCTGCTTGAACTAAATACCAAAAACAGTTATGCAACTTAGACTCCTTTGAAAACAGGCTGAGGCACATTGCACGCCCTCAGATATCACACTGGGTACTTTATATGTAGAAGCGAGCAATGCTTTAACAAGCACTTTTATTTTGGTGGAAGATAAGCACATGGGTTTCTCTTGGGTCCAGAATCTACCCTCCACAGCAGTGGCATTTGTTAGCTGTATTCAAACTTGAATGTACCTGTAGTTTGTGCGGGCTTGTTGCTGAGCCAGGTTGAGACCGCAGATGAATATATGAGCAAATCTTCCTCTTAAAAATACACTGCTGAGCCCCAGATACAGTGCGGCACACACTGGGCTTTAACAGAAGATCGACTAGATAGCTGAGAACAAAAAGTGGTTTAAAATTAATAAATTCAAACTGTTAACAGTGCGAAGCACTTACACTGCCTTATAACACTATACCATTCACTGAATGATGTACATTAAAATAATTCCTGACATACTGGTTTTATGTGGTGATATTTGCAAGAGAGTCGTTAAGTTCCCTGTGCTAACCATTCCCTTTTGGGTCAGTCAGGACTGTTTTGTTCGCTCTTCCTGTACCCATCTGCTTTTCCATCCTGACCTGACCATGTAATTTCATAATCCTGCTGATGCTGTTCTTCATTGTCTTTTGCAGTCTCTTTACACTCCAGGCTCTAGCAATTTGTCATATTCAATGGTATGACTGAAACAGTACATTTAAGTTCAGGTAGCTTCTGAGCAGAAAAAAATTCTCAATTTCTTAAGTAATTTTTCCTTGTCCTCCTAAGCTCTTTTACTACTATTACACATATTCTGAGTGCTGCTTTGCTCTTTATTTCTCCACTGTCTGGCAGCAAGAGGGAGAGTGAAATGTTCCCCTCCCCATAGTATGTCTGGTGCTGGAATGTTTGGGATTGAATTGCATCCTGAGTGGCTCAGGTGGAGTAGGAGTAAAGTCTTCTGGCTCTCGAACTGAATCTAAGGGCGAGTCCAACTACAGTCACTGTGAGATCTTACAGTATAAAGACAGAAGCTTCGTTGCACTCATGCCATGCAAATCCATGACTTACTCATGTTTGGTGCCCAAAAACCAAGATACTGCTTTGCCATAATAACTATCTGTGGTACCTTTAACATTTAACTTCACCTGCTATTACAGTCTGTATTTAACACTTGAATTTGAACACTGATCAGTATTTAATCAGATAGACCCCAGGAAAGCTATAGAAGTTAGGAATTAGGTTTGTTTCTTTGTGGTTAAATATTTTGCTTGGTGGAGATAAGCTTAAAGATTCAAGTGCAGAAAAAATACTGAAGCTACAGGTGAGGTCTGATTGCTTTATAAACATCATATCATTATTTGAACCACTGCTGGATATCTGAAGCAGTATGAGTGCAGCACTCTATTTTTATGTCTGAAGCCTCAATATTGTTCCAAGTAAGAATGTTAGTATTCTGCTAATTTTGCTGAATTCCTGCAAGCTTTAATGGGATTTCAGGAAACCCTTCCACAATCTGACAGCTATGGCTTGAGAATTTCTCCCTAAAACTATTAGACTCACAAATCCTTGACCGTGTATAATTATTGTAGCAAAAGATGGTGCAGGCTGGTTATGTGAGCTGTGTGTCTGTAAGAAGTTTTTAACCTTTTTAATTTATAGCTGGCATTCTTTGAGAAAGGCTTGTGATTCCCTTAGAGGCAAAATTACTTTCTTCTGCTAGTAGTTCTACCACTGCAACCATGTGGCTGCTTGTGCAGCGCTTCTCTGGCCACGTGAAGGACAAGTGACCTGTCCTGTCCTTTTTACACTACCGTAGTATCTCTGTCCTCTCTAGATAGCAAAAACAAGCCAATAGCAAGTTTCTAGTATCAACCTGGCAGCAGCGGCCATCAGTCATACTTGGTTCAGAATGCCCTTTTTCTCTTGGGAATCTATCACCAACTTCACTTTCAAAGCAAATTGTGCCCGAGCCTCCAACCATCTGTACTGCTGATCCAGGACCCAGCTGCTGTCCCTGGAAGACAAACTGCAGCTCATCCCAGGAGCAGGTCCCCTATAGCAGCAGCCATTAGCCGGGTGTTTGCGGACGGTTGGTTTTCCTGCTGCGTTGGGGCAGGATGTTAAGCTGCAAGTCACTTCTTTCCCTGGGGAAGTAATTGGAACAGTTCTTTAATGGCATTAGTCTGCATTGCTGTTTCTGTGACCAGATAGCTGGGGATGAACCCCTTATGCTACCAAGGTGTTGGAACAATGCAGGCGTGTAGTAAGGAAGTGAACTAGAAGTAATTTGTCTGAGTCAGACTTTTCGGATACATAAGTTACACTCCCTGCCCTCCCCCATTGCATTGTGTGGGGAATTGTGTCCCCTGTTTGTGTTCCTTTTTTATTAGCATTAAAACCAGAAGAAATAGAGGCAGTTGGGAAGCCACCTGCGAATCGGCCAAATGCTTAAGAATCACAAAGAAGTGCCCCCAGCCCTGATCGGTTTTGAATTTTAAGATGAACGTGGGTTGGTTTGTCTACATCGACTTATTTTCCCTTGTTATTTCTTCCTCGACACCTGGCTGTGAGGTGCTGAGTGCCTCTAAAAAGGAGCAGAGCGTCTCGATGCTTAGCTCACTTTGTCAAAAATTAGGATTACTGGATGAAATTGAAGTGTTCATTTTAAAATTACACTTCTCCTTCGGTTTTTAAGCCTCTTTTAGAGGCAGTTTTAAAGGTTAACAAATCAAACTGATCAAAAGTTTTCAGCAAGCCTTGAACAGTAGACTGGCTGTAGTGAGCTATTAATCATTTATTTTATGAAGGAACAAAGCAAGTTCAGGGTTATTTACTGCCGCTGCATGCTGCCCTAGCATACCCACTGTGCTTCACTTCTCTTTGGAGGCCAGCTTGTATGCTAGCGCTGCCCATCAGGATTGCTGAAGAACCATTTCCGGGACAATTACATTATTTAACAAAGGTGAAAATTAAATGGGTGCATGACATTTGGTTTAGCTAAAGTTTTCTGTACTGTGTTTGATCCTTCCAGTTAAGGGGAGGATATTTCTGAAAGAAAAACCTGTGCTTGTCCAATTAGTGCCACAGAGAAGTGCTTATGGAGGTTGCTGCTGCTGTAAGACGTGAACCTGTGTTCGCAGCGTGATGGTGTGCTTTGTCCTGGTCACCACCCATGTGTCTGGGCAATAGCCATCCCTGCTCTGGACCGCTGGGCCAGGAGGGACAGGCTGCAAAAGAGCTTTGATATTGGTGCTGCGAGACTTTCTTGCCCTGGTAGCATACGTAGTTCAAGCTCTGCTTTAAACCGAGCTGGGTGGGGAGTAGAAGTGCAGGGATGATCTCTGACTGCTGAAGTAGACCAAAACCGGTGTCCGTGCAGACCCCCTGTGACTGCAAAGGGTCCCCTGTGCATGCCAAGCTCTGCAGCCAGCTGAGAGCTGTCATGGATGGCTGGTGGTAGTGGAGTAACCAGAACCCCATGCAGATACCCGTACACAGGAGAAACTGCTGTGACTCAAATTCCTTTTCAGTCTGTCAGCACAAATATGACCTTCAGATAGTACCCCAAGCCACGTGCTGTTTCCTATTTCTCAGGTTGTGTTTGTCTTCCTGGATTATGCCAACCTGAGCAGAACGTGTTTGGTTTTCTGAGGCTGATTTTGAAATCCAGCAGATAAGGGAGGAGAGAAAATAAGGCATAATGCTATCCAGCTTAATGTCTGTCTGCCACTGTTAATATTTTAGGGGTGCTAATCTTCAATTCTCAACCTGTGTGTTCATACCAGCTTGTTGGAGGAGGTAACTTTTTTTCTTCACTTAGAGGAATTTTCATCTGTCTCATTTCCTTATGAGACTGGTAGTGAGGAGGGGGAAAAACAAAATTAAATGGTCTATAATACAATCTTATTACCTCTGGTTTTGGTATATATTTTCTGTTCATAATTGCTGTGTAATCCAGGCCCTGGTTTTCTGACAGCATAGAATAAAGTTAAGAACATAAACTCAGGTAACTTGTAATTACGCTGATCAGAATGCTTGTAGGAATGTCTCAGGTTTTGATTTTTAAAATGTGTGAAAAGGGGGGCAGTGGTGACTCCTTGTGCAGTCATTGTAGTACATGAATCCAAGACTTTCTGCTAAACTCATTTGCAGATTATTTCTGTATAATCACTCTTTGAATATTCTAATACTGTGCTTTCTATAATAATAATAAAAACCTAATTTTTTGTCTTTTTCTACTGTCATCATTATTAAGCTAAAATATATGAAGTAATGCTTAATTACTGCACGTTACTAGCCCTATATGTAGAGAAGTCATGCACAGAGTGCATTGTTGGTGTTGGTTGTGCCCTCCTGTTACCAGCTTGGAGGCAATAGCCAGTGCTGCCTTGACCACACCATCAGATTTAAGCACTGCAACACTGGCCTGCTCAGGTAAGGATCCTAGCTGCAAAGGCAAATTGGGGTGGCTGTTATCTTTTTTTTTCTTTTTTCTTTTTTCTTTTTTCTTTTTTTCTTTTTTCTTTTCTTTTTTCTTTTTTTCTTTTTTTCTTTTTTTCTTTTTTTCTTTTTTCTTTTTTCTTTTTTTCTTTTTTTTCTTTTTTTCTTTTTTTCTTTTTTTCTTTTTTTTCTTTTTTTCTTTTTTTCTTTTTTTAAGCATGAACTTTTCCTATGCCATAGCTGTTTGGATCGCTTGGCGTGCTGTGTCTTCAGACCAAGTGACTCAAATTGGGGCTACGCTGGGAGGTTCGTAGCACGTACAAACTGGAGACACTCAAATGCAGTGTAAATGGGATGGAGTGTGACCAGCTCTTGCATTGCAGCTAGCAAAGAGTCCATCTGTCCCCCTGGGTATTCCTGGGGTGACATGGTTACAGGGCAGACTGCTCCTTGGTGCCTTGCAGTCTGCCAGGAACGTGTGCGAGTGGTTGCAGAGAGCATGCAAGTGTTCAAAGAGAAGTCAGCTGGAGGAAGCTCTGTTGGTGACTGCCCCACTCACATGTGGAGTCCTAGCTTCAGCCTGTGTACCTGGTCCTTGCCAAAATACTCCTGTTTAGGGCAGACAGCTTGCGGCAGGACCATCTGCCAGAGCAGGGCGTAGGTACGCGGCACTGGACACAAGTCCGAACCTGCTTCGCCAGTTAGCTGGACAAAATAAGGACATACACAAATAGTTAAGACAAAATAAGGATGTATATAGATGATTTTGCTGTCTTTTCCAAGCTCAGAGCTACAGAGAATATGCTATAGAGGTAACAGCTGTGGTAGTAGAGATAAAGCAGTCCCTGTGTGAAGAGCTCCCTACAGCACAGGCAGGTAAGGGAGGTCCTGATCCCAAGCAGAAGAAGGTCCCTCTGCGAGGGGAGTGCTGAGTATTTGTAAGACAAAACCTCCTGCCTTGTAGCTGCTGTAATACTGGAGTGTCCATCCCAGGCCCATGAGAAGCCAAATTAACACCTCCAAACTGATGTCAGTCCTATCTTAAAGTGTTTTTTTTCCCCCTCTCAAAACATCGTACTGTACCTGAGCCCTTCTTCCATTCTAAGTGAAGCTCTGAGCGAGCTACAGGTTTTGCTCTGACACTTCACATGCCTTTTGGGTTCACAGTGCCAATGACCATGCTCTGAACCTGCTGGGAAGTGAACTTGGACTAGCTAGTTACTAAGTCTACCTAAAGGCTAAAGCACAGAAGGCAACATCAAGGGGCTTATTCCCAAATGTACTGCTTGATGACTCCGAGGCTATTTGCACAACATGCCACTGTGCAAGGAGAGAAACACTTGAGCCTCTCCATTCCTCTGCAGGCCTTGAGTGAAGGAGGTCGAAGAGCCTTGTCGAACAGAGTGGCTTTTAGCAACTGGCAGGGGGAAGCAGGCGTTTGTACTGCTCTGTCTTACGGAGGCTGGAACAAGATTGCCCTGTTTGGCTGTGAAGAGCAGAGCAGGCGGTGAGTGGGTTCCATGCCCCTGTTGCTTCTGCTTTGTGAGCTCTAATAACAAATGCCATCATACGAGAGAACGAAATAACACTGCTGAATCTGTTGTGCCCAGCATCCAAGAAAGTAGCTGACCTGATTGATGTCTTGGGAGAAGAGCTGCTGGAGTAGTCTTCTGTAACAAGATGCAAGGGAACAGGCAGTTCCTAGTTTTTGGGACCGGGATCTGAGAGAAGACACCCAAACCAGTGACAGTCTCCCTTGTGCCGCAAGCAAGCTTTAGTTATTTTATTTGTGCTATCAGAAAATCACTTCGGTTCCCGTAGAAAGAAGGCAATGGTTAAGGTGACAGGTGGAGGGCAGTAAGGTCAGGATTGCAGGACTGTGGGGGCTCTGGGCTTTCCCCAGTTGCATGTCCCCTCCGCAGGTCCTCTTGCAGCAAGAGTGTGCCATACTGTCGGCTCGCCGTCATCTGAACCAAAGCGCTGGGGGCAGGAGCATTGGCAGGAGGCCCTGGGGGAAGTCGCGCTTCCCTGCACGCAACGCAGTCATTCCAGTCCGACAGCTCAGCGCAGTCCGTATGGGAACTGCTGAAAGTAGGAACTCACTACAGATGACAAGGACACTAAACGTGCTTCTGGGACACCTGCGTGCTAAGGTTAACTAAGCACAGGGATGCAGGTTTGCATCCTGCCAGCTCTCCTCCTGTCTGCTCCCACTGCCAGGAGATGATTTTGCAGTGTAGATACCAGCTCCGGCTCCATCTCCAGCCCTGGTCTGTGCTTTTCCTTCAGCACAGGGACCAGCAGACACCCCTTGGCCTGAGCCTGTCCCGATGGGCAAGGCAGCCAAGACCCACCTGAACTCGGTGACTGCTGCGGGATGAATCCAGCTGGGGTACAAAGTGTATGAATAGCCTTCCCGATCCTCTCGTGACCAAGTGCGGCCATGGAGACAGGACTTTATCTTTGTGCAGCACCCGCCAGACAGCTAATCTTGGGAGTACGTCTCCACTCCTTAGCAGGGCTGGTGAGACTGGGAGGAGGCTGCAGCTGTGCAGGAGATGGGGTTCATCTGCTTTCCCTCATATGCATGCAAGAAAAGCCCCTGCCCTTCCTTCTCCCACCAACATTTGCCTTTCATTTGTCTTTGCAACTGCCCTTTTTCAGCGCTGCCAGCACTAAAAGCCTTGGAGAAGTTGCAGTGCAGCCAGGCAGCGTGGCACCTCAGGGGAAAGGGGGGCAGAGCACAGCCTGCTCCCCCCGACTAAGCTCTGGCATGAATTGGGGAGGGGGGTGGGGGGTGGAAACCAGCCTTTGTGAGCAGAGCGAGAGCAGCTGGTGCAGCAGCTGTGTCCCAAACCCTGCGTCACCCCAGGAAGTGCCTGGCCGAGGCTCCCCAGGGATGGGGAGAGCACTGCCAGCCGTTTGCTCCCACCCGGCTGTTGGGGTTGCCTTTTTCTCCCCTCCCCAGATGGAAGAAACATTAACTGTGTGCAAACATCTGGTCTAACTGTTGCTTATGCTTCACAGTAATGATGATATTGCAGTGCAAGGGCTCCGGAGAGCAGGCCCTTGAATATTAGAAAGGCTAAGCGTTAATTAACTGTATTAATTTCCCTTAAGCAAGGCAGCATTTCTATTTGCTCTTTGCTGATGAAGAAATGAGGCACGGAGAGGTGGTATGATCAGTCACGGACATGCAGTATGTTACTGGCATATTTAAGGATGTAGGAATCCAGGGAAATCATGGCACTGCTCCCTGCTGGCTGTCCTGCAGGGGAATTGCAGCCACTGCCAAAGTATCCAGCATAAAATCCTTTAAAGCCTGGAACCTGTTAGGCCAGTGCAGGGGCACTGCGTGTCAGGATCTGCTGCGCAGCAAAGGATTTAACTCATCGCTGCGAATGCCTCCCGCATCCCACGCACTGGTGGAAAAAACACCCTGTCTGCTGCGTCCCAGGCAGGTTGGGGTTGGCAGCGGCACCAGGCCAGGAGCCAGTGCTGGCCCACAGCCCTGCCCAGCGGCAGCAAGGGGCTACAGGCCACCGTGCTCGACCATGAGGTCCCCCGGGGATGCATGGGGCAGATCGTGGGGGGCACAGAGGGGTTAAACCCTAGGATAGGCTCAGAGGGGTTTTGGGTGCCTGGTGGAGACTCACGCTCCACGCTTTGCCCATGAGCTTCAACATCTCTGGGCCCTGGGAAAGGCCTAGTCTTTAAATGTTGGGGGGGGGGGGGGGGGGGTATTGGAAGGATTTTTATTTTTTTTTCCTTTTTAATTATGCTTTCTCATGCAGCGGGAAGGTTATCAGCGTCCTGCACGTGGGAGATGCTGATGGTGGGAGCCACCTGTGCTGTGTCTCGTGAGTGCACTATCATCTCTCTTGGTGTGGCAGGACCACTCCCAGCTCCGGCTGCCGTCCCCTCTGCCCCTGCCTCCCCCCGGCTGCACAGTCCTGCTGCCGGCACGGTCAAGTGTGGATTTTGCTTCCAGCAGAGCTTTTTCTCTGTGCTGCCCTGCAAGGCGTTATCAACTAGTGAAGAAGCTGCTGAGATCCACAGCTGTTTGGTGTTTGTAAACACAAAATGCCGTGAATCATCCAGCAAACAGACAAAGCGGATTGCAGCATCCCAGTCTTTCCATGTGAGCTGGACCCCTCGAGCAGTATCAGAGCCCAAAGCCTCACGACTTGCCCGATGGCCTCATCCACAGTCTCGGGGCAGCTTTGCAACGAGGGAGATGGCACAATCCTGAACTCATGCCTTCTTCCCTCCACGAGTGTTACAAACACGGTACAAGAGTCCTAACATCCCCCCGAGAACGTTGCCCCCACAGTACAGCAGATGAAGGCTGCACCCCGGCAAGGCTGAGCACCCCGTGATGCCCACCAGCTCCTTGACAAGCATTGCTGCGGGGCTGCCCCTGCGGCGAGGGGATGCTACCAGCCCGGGCAAGGCTGGAGTTACCGTCACCCCCCCGGGGAAGGGGGACGTCGGGGGGCAGCCTGGGACACCCCCAAGAGCCCCAAATCCCCCGCCTTTTCTCCACCGGTGTCTCATCCGGGCCCCAGGGGTGGGCAGACTCCGCGGGGGAGGGCGATGTGAACTTTGCTCGTGGGTGTGGGTGCCAGTACCCTCCCCCGCCATCCGCAGAACAGCTGCACCCGTAGCCGGAAACCCGTCACCTCGACGGGGTAAGAACCGGAGCCCGGGCCCGGGACACACGAGACTCCTCCGTGCACGTCGCTGGGGATGATTCAGAAGGGGGATCCCGGGGGCGCGGGGTGGCGGGGGGGGGGGGACGGCGGCCGTCGCCGCCGTCCCCGCCCCCCCCCCCCTCCGCCGCCGTCCCCCGCACCCACGCGGCGCGTCCCCGAGCCGCCCCCCGATTGGCCCCTGCCTCGGCGCGGAACCACCGATTGGCCGCCTGTCAGCGGGTCCGGCGCCGCCGTCCGCCACCAATAAGCGAGCGGCACCGCCCGTCGCCTCGGCCGCGGTGACCAATAGGACGGCGTCCCCGCTTCCCCCCCCCTTACCCGCCGCGACGCCCGGCGGCGGGCGCAGCCAATGGGCGGGCGGCGGGGAGGCTCGCGCCGCTTTCGCGGCAAAAAGGATTTGGCGCGCAAAGGCGCGCGGGGCCGGCGCGCCGAACAATACGGCGGCGGGCGCGGAGCCGAACCGAGCGGAGCGGCCCCGCGCCCGGCATGGGCCGCGCCCCTGCCCGCGCCCTGCCCGCCCGCGCCGCCCGCCGCCCCGGCGGCCATGTGAGCCATGGCGGCGGCGGCGGGCGGCGCGGCGGGGCTGGCGGCGCTGCTGGGCAGCGCCTCCCCGCACCTCCTCATCGTCTCCGCCGCCGAAGAACCCGCGGGCAGCGGCCACCCCGACGCCGACCTCCTGCTCTTCGCCACGCCGCAGCCCGCCCGCCCCGGCGCGGCGCCGAGACGGCCAGCGCTGGGCCGCCCGCCGGTAACCCCCGGGGGCCGGGACGGGGAGGGGGCGGCGCGGGGGCGGGGGCGGCGGCGGCGGAGCCCAGGACCCTGCGGGCTCCGGCGGGGCCGTGATGTATACCGGGCCGCGCTATGTGTCGAGCCGTGCAATACTGGGCCTCCTCGGGCCGGGCTATATACCGGGCCGGGCGGGGCTGTGCCACGCCATGCCCTGTTATACGCTGCTACCCTGTGCCATGCCGTGCTCTATATCGCGCCATGCTCTGTGCCCAGCTGTACCATGCCATACCAGCCGTGCCGCGCCATACCGTGCCACGCAGCACACCTGCCGAGCACGGCCCTTCCCCAGCTGCTGCTCCAGAAACCACATGCCCGGGAGTTGGGCCGTGCTTTGCCTTCCACTCCTGAGGCCCACGCCTGCTTTGGGGTGGTCCCTGCAGCGTGGTGGGGCCCCCCGCGGCTGGGCCAGCCCCCCATTCCCGCTGGCATGCGTGGCAGTCGGGGTGCTGCTCCCGTCAACCCGTTCCTGTCAGGAGCAGGAGCTTCCATACCCCGTAGTGCTATGCCCCTGGCAGAGGGGGGAATCCCTTGGGGGTCTATCACGGCTGCACTCTTGTCATGAGCACTGTGGGGGGCTGTGGCGGTGGCCATCCCTCTGATGAGCCCCATCCCTTGCAGGTGAAGAGGAAGCTGAACTTGGAGACGGATCACCAGTACATAGCGGAGAGCCTGCCGGTGGGCCGGGGCAAGGCCAGAAACCCCGCTAAAGGTACTGGCTCTGCTCCCCCAACCCCCCACCCCAAGCCAGCCCAGCCCAGAGCAGGGTGTCCGGGAACCCCACTCTGCTGCCCACAGGCTGGGCTGCAACTGTGGGCTTGTCCCTGGCAGCTTCTCCCCGTCCCTTCGTGTCAGTTTGGAGAGGCTGTTCCTGGGGCCAGGCTGGTTTTGGCCGCTCTTTCCAGCCTGTGTTGCTGTCCCCCTGGGCTGGTGGCATGGTTGTCCTGCCTGTCTGTTGGGCACCACACTGGCTCCATCCCTCCCTGTGGGATGGAGCTGTAGCCACTGGCATGGTGTCAGTGCAGGCCCAGGTGGACCCTCCATCATCTCCCCCCCTGACCCTTGCCTGGCATCTTGGTGTCACAACTGAGCTTGCGGTCACGGCTGAGCACAGGTGTCAAGAGCCCGTGCCAGGTCCTGCAGCATCCTTCCCATGGAGGATGTGAAGAGCTCACCCCATTGCCCTGAGAAACGAGATGGGTTTCAGGGTGCTGGTCTTGGTCCACGAGCCATCTGTGAGCGTGGGGGGATGTTTTGGGACTTCTCAGCTCCAGCACTGGGTTTCTCTTGTGGCTAAATCACACTTGTCCTCGGTGGCTGGCAGGGGCAAAGTCTCCTGGGGAGAAGTCCCGCTATGAAACCTCGCTGAACCTCACCACCAAGCGCTTCCTGGAGCTGCTGAGCCAGTCGCCTGATGGCGTGGTGGACCTCAACTGGGCAGCCGAGGTCCTGAAGGTGCAGAAGAGGCGCATCTATGACATCACCAACGTCCTGGAGGGCATCCAGCTCATCACCAAGAAGTCCAAGAACAACATCCAGTGGCTGTACGTCCCTGGGCTGGGCTTGTGGGGCTGTGCCTGGCTGTCTGCTGGGATGGGGAAGCTGCCTGGGCCAGGCTTGGAGTGGAGCAGGGTCTTGCTGGGATGGAGAAGCGCAGAGTGGTGTCACTGGAGCATCTGCTCTGGGTTCGAGTGGGGTCCACTTTCACATGGTCCACAGCCCTGGGCAAAGGCTATGCTCAATTGCAGGTGCCTCCCAAGCAGCATTGGTATTCCTGTGTTGTCTGTGAGTTTCCCTCAGGCTCACTGGGCTGATTCCCTGGGTATGGGGTGGGATTTAGCCTGGCCCAGGTGGGGATAGTCACGGTGTGGGGCAGAGGGAGCTGTGGGGTTAGGCTTCTGATGGCCGTGGTGCTCCTCAGGGGCAACCAGGCCACTGTGGGGGCCCCTGGCCGGCACCGGCTGCTGGAGAAGGAGCTGCGGGAGCTGCAGGCGGCCGAGCGGCAGCTGGACGACCTCATCCAGACGTGCACGGTGCAGCTGCGCCTGCTCACTGAGGACCCTGCCAACCAGCAATATCCTTTGGTGCAGGGCCGGGATGGGGCCGGCTGAGGGGGGGGGAGCAGTTGAGCCCTGAGGTGCGCCCAGCAGCATTGCAAGTCAGGGCGTTTTGCTGCCTGCCCCGCTGCTGCGTGCAAGCATCCCTGTGTCTGCTCCTTGACCCACCACACCGCAGCCTACGTGACCTGCCAGGATCTCCGCAGCATTGTGGACCCCTCAGAGCAAATGGTGATGGTTATCAAAGCCCCCCCGGAGACCCAGTTGCAGGTCTCAGACCCAGCGGAGGTAAGCTGGGGCCGCCCTCTGCTCCTCATGTCTGCACAGCCCTCAGCAAAGCCCAGCCCAGGCTCCCCGGGCATCCTTGTGCCTCCTTATCTCACTCCTCTCCCCTTATCCCAGGCTTTCCAAGTCTCCGTGCGAAGCACTCAGGGCCCCATTGACGTCTTCCTCTGCCCCGAGGACAGCTCGGGGGTCTGTAGCCCCGTCAAGAGCCCCTTCAAAGCCCCCGCAGAGGAGTCATCTCCCAGCCATTCGCAGCCCAGAGCTTCCCCGCTCCTGCATCCTGCCCAGGATGTGAACATGCCACTGCTGCCCGGAGAGCAAGGTGGGCGGCTGGGGCTGGGGACAGGGGTGCTGGCGTGATGGCAGGGTGGCTCTGGCGGGGGGTTCTTGCTGTGTTTGCAGCTGTGAGCCCCTCTGCTGTCAGCACAAGCAAGGAGCTGGGGTGATGCTTGGGCACCTCAGCAAGGCAGGAAGGCAGGTTCTCCTGCATAGCCAAAACCTGCTTTTTTGGGCTTTTTTTGGCAAGTATTGTGGGATTTACAGCTGCTTCCCATCCTCACAGAAACACTGCTGCCAGGGACGAGCGCACTGCCCAGCAAGTGCCCGGTAGAGGAGGTGAGCCTGTCGCCACTGGCCTCCATGGACGCCCTCCTGGAGCAGAGCAGGGAGGACTTTTCGGGTTTCTTGGCGGACGAGTTCATCAACCTGTCGCCGCCGCAGGCGCAGGACTACCACTTTGGCCTGGAGGAGGGTGAGGGCATCAGCGAACTCTTCGACTGCGACTTTGGGGACTTCACACCCTTGGACTTCTGAGGCTCTGCCCGGGTGTTAGCAGGGGAGTTGCCAGGTGGGGGAGGCACCCCCAGGCTCCTGCCCTCACAGGCAGGGCAGGCAGCCCCTCCAGCTGCAGCACTTGCAGCTCCTCTCCCTGTCCCTTTTTGCAATATTTTCTTCTTGCCCCTCCAGCCCCACCAAGACCGGCAGGGGCCGGTGGCGTCCCCAGCTCCAGCCCTGCAAGGGGGATGCCCGGGTGGGGGTCCCATCTTGGGGGACTCCCCACAGGGCCCTGATCACGGGGGGGCTGCCCAGGGCAGAGCCGCTGCCCCCCTCCCCCGGCTGCCCGTTACAGAGCTTTAAGCAGTCCTGTGTATAGATTTGATTAATTTATTATTGTCCCCTGGGGACAGCGTTTAATTTCCCAAGGGGGTTGGGGGGGGCGGGCCATGCAGCAGAGTGGGGGTGCCGAGAGGTTTTGTTGTGCTGGGAAGGGGGTGGTGGAGATGCGGGGGGCGCTGGGTTGGAGCTGTCCCTCCCTGCATGGGGGGCTGCCCACAGCCTGGCTGAGCGTGGGGTATTTATTTATTATTTATGGCGTGTAGGAGCTCTCCTGGGACATGGGGGGCGGGAGGGAGCAGGGGGACGGTGCTGGTGGGGGGGGGGGACATAGAGGGCCCCACTGGGGGCTCACTGGCACATCCCAGCTTTGCTCGCGGCCAAAACAGGGCTGCTGGCAAGGCCACCGTGGTGGCAGGTGGCTGCGGGAGGGGGGCTGGGGCTGGCAGCCCTGGGACCATGTGCGTGTCCCTTTGGGGGGACAAAGGGGTGTCCTGGGGGGGTGTGCATCTCTGCAGGCGAGGACCCAATGCTGTCTCCAGGCTTTTCTCCCCCTCTCCATGCAGCCATTCAGTCTTTTGGCTCTGTCTTCCCCTCTCTGGCCCACTGGGGCTGGGAGAGACAGAGGGGAAGAGAGGGGGGTCCCAGGGCCCCCTGGGGCCAGGCTGGAGACGCACTTTCACTTTTACTGCCTTTTAACAAGCTTGTGTTTCTCTGGGCTTCGTGTTTAATAAAGGTTTCTACTGACTGGCCTTTGGTGCAGGGCTGTGCTCAGGTGGCTGGGGGCATGAGGGGTGGTGGGGACCCCAACCTGAGAGACCAAGGGGTTTTGGGTTATTCTGGGGTGGGGGTGTTCCATGTTCCATTTTGAACTTGAAATGCACAAGCATTTGTCACTGCCTGGGGTTGCAGGACGTGCTTTGGGCCTTGGAGGGGTTGGGTTTTTTTTCGTTCTGCAACTCCACGCGCTCCCATGTGAGATGGGAGCTGGGGCTGATCCTGCCACCCTCTGCTCCTCCAAAGAGGCTGTGCCCCAGGGGGGCTGGGGCGATGGGTCTGGATGGGATCGCTTCTCCTTTCAGCATCCCCTGTCCCCACTCAGCTCCTCTCCTGCCTGGCCCCCTCCCCTGCCTTCCCCCTGGTTTTGGGGCAGCGTTTACATGGGGGGTGCCTGCGGTTGCAGCTCCTGTGTGAGGAGGAGGAAGGCAGTGTGGGGCCAATGTGAGACCAGTCCATGCATCCACCACACCAGCAGGCTCCCAGTGACTTCCCAGCTCCCCTGTTCACCCCAGCACCTCTTGGTCCTGCCTGAACGCAGCTGCTGGCACCAGTTTGTGGCCCTGTGTCCCTGCTCAGTGGGGAAGAGCCGGTTGCAAGCTGCAGCCCTGACCCCGAGTGCCCCAACCCCCTCTGCGGCACAAGGTCCCCTTCCTGGGGAGCAAGGGACATCGAGGACTCCCCGGAGAGGGATGCTTGGAGACTCCAGGGACCCCCCTGGCAGCCTGGAGAGGGCCCGGGGGGGGGGGGGGGGCCATGGCTCCCGCCCTAGCGGCAGGCAGGGACGTGTCACTTCCTTCCCATGTTTGTGTGCTCGCTCCCCTCCTCCTCCCAGCCGGCCTCCTGCCTGTTTCTCCATTAAACAGCCTGATAAATATTTCACCCTGGACCATGTTGCATAAGCTGAGCCTGCTCCTGTGCCAGCCTTTGCAGGGAATGGGAGCCCAGGTTCTGACCGGGCTGCTGGTGGGTGCTGGGGTGGCACGGTGAGCCCATCACCGCTGCTTAGCATCCCACCTCTGTCCTCATGCCTCCATCCCTGCACCCGAGCGCAGTCCCCAGCTCGTTGTGCTGCCACAGGATTGTTCTTACCGCAGGACACACATGGATAGCAGTGTGCCGGTGGAGGGTGGCAAACTCCACAGCTCAGCCCCGTCCATGATGCCAGCTCCCTGCACGGTCTCTGCTTCCAGCCCTCCTCCCTGCAGCCCCCTGGGACTGGCCAGGGCTCAGGACGGGGGCTGGCGAGGACCCTGATGAGGAGGGGTGTATGCCATGCTGTCCGAAAACCCAGCGGCCAGGAGGGTGATGGCACACAGCCTGTCTGTCCTCTGTGCTTGAGTGGGATGAGCCAGTGGCTTGCTGTCACGCTGTTGCCCCATCAAATGGGGCTTTTTCAGGCAATTAAACTGAAAGAGCTCTTTTGCTGCTCCCGTCCATGAGGATCCTGCCCCATAGAGCCGGTGGCAGGAGGTCGGGGAGTCCAGGGTGGGTGGGCATGTGCCCTGGTCCCATGCCTGCTGCATTGTTCTTTACAAGGTCAACATTTGTCACCTGAGGTGACAGAGGTGCTGAAGCTTTTATGATTTACTGCAGGGTGCCCAGCCCAGCCATATGTCAATGCATCCTCATCCCTGTGCTTAGCAAGATCCAGCCCTTCTCTCCCCGTTTTAGTTTTGTTTTTGTGGAGGGTGACGGTGGTCTACAGTGCTGCCTAAAGGGGTGAGAGCCTGGCAAAGGGAAAGTGGCCATTGGCTTTCACGGGAGCCAGCGGGCACAGGGAGAGGGGAGAGGACTCAACGCCAACGTCCTGAGCAACGCTGGGGTATTTCCACGAGCAAGGTAACCCCCGGTAGCAGCACAGCTTTTCCCTTTTCCCCCGAGCAAAGGCAATCTTCTCTGATGGCATTCACCATCACATTCCCCTAATAGGGAACCTCATGGGATGATGAGCCCTTGGGAGTCCCAGTCCCCATGAAGCAGGCCCCCCAGCAGGGACAGGACCGTGCACCCCACTGTGGCAGTGTAGCCCATCTCAGGGGGCGATGCGTTGGCGGCTCCACGTGAGCCAGAGCACTGTAAAAATAACCACTCTGCCTCCCAGGGATGATTCATGATGCAGCTGAAGGGCTTCCCTGCTGCTATTTCGAATCACTGGGGAAAGAGCTGATGATAGCTCACGTAAGGTCTCTCATTTCTGAAGAGCACATGGCGGCTTTGGGAAGCGGCCCTGGGTGCTGCCTGGTTTTATGAGCTATCGGCACCATGGATGCTCTTCTTTGTCAGGCAAAGCAGACATGGTGTGGGAGATGGGCACCCTGCACGCCCCATGGGTCCTCAGCTCCTGTTCACTTCCATCTCCCATTCCCTGGGAGTGCCCCTGCAGGGACCATGCCCTTCCAGCTCTGGGGGTGCCTGGTGCCGTTGGGCTGCAGTGGCGGCTCCATTGGCACCTGCAAACGCTGCAGCAGGCAGGCGGGCATCCACAGGCTGAGCTGTGCCAAATGCAGAGGGTGCTGAGCTCAGGCAGTCCTGTGGTCTCCTGTCCCCATGCTGCGAGGTTTGGACTCGGAGGAGTCAGGAGAGCCCAACAGTGGGACGAGCTCTGGGACAGGCTGGCAGTGGCTGGGGGCAGCATTAGATGCTGACAGAGCATAAAGTTTGCCAGAATTTATACCTTTAATCTAATCGCCCTTGGAGGGTCTGGGCAGGTTTTGGGGTCTCTATAGGCCCCTGTTGTACTTCTGGCCTGGGGTGCCATGTCCCTGCCAGCCTGCTTCTGCCCCATGCTTCAATATTTCCACTTCCAAAAGTGACTTGCATTTCTTCCGCAAGGAAGTAGCTCAGGGAGGTGAAGTGTAGCATCATTTATTCACAAGACGCTGGTAAGTGGGTGGTTCATTTCATTCCTGCACAGTTGTGGCCCTGTGCCCCCCCAACCTGGGGAGCAGAGCCCTGGCATCCCCACCACAGCTGGGGCCGAGGCCATATCCCCCTTCCCTGCTGGTGGCTTTCGGGGTGCGCTTTGGAAGCACCTGTGGAAGGAGCTGGGGGCACCCACTGCCTCCTGCCACTGGCAGTTTTGCCCTTGACTTTGCCGTCACTTTCCAGCTGCTCCTTCCCACGCTGAAACTCATGCTGACCCCAGGGCATCCCAATAGGGACCGAGAACAGGTTTTAGCAACACAGGAGTGCAAAATGGCTCCCCAGGGCTTTGCTTTGATACATGGCAGAGCTCCGCCGTGGCCCAAGCCCCTTCTCACGCTCCCTGGCAAGGTGATCCTCTGTTTCTGCTGCCGTAGGCCTCCCCTGCCTGTTTCTCTAGTACCCGCCTCCATTTTAGTTTGATTGATGATGGCCATGCTCGACAACTCAAGCTCTTGGACCTCTTTCTGCCTTCCCGGGGGCAGGGGACAGCCCTGTGCAATGTGTGGTCTGGGTGCACATGCTCCCTGGAGCCCTTGGATACCCCTGCCAGGTCCCAGGTGCACTTTTTCTGCCTCTTTTCCCTTGCACATACCCGCAGCAGCCAGGAGATGGTAAAAATAACTGTGATGCATCCTTGCAACTGCTCCAGGCTCAGCTTGCAGCCGGTTGTCCCTGGGGGATGAGGAGAGCAAGCGAACTACACGTGCCGTGGCTCGGTCATGTTGGGCTAGGTAAGCGGCTTGGTTTTGAGACCTGGGTGAAGAGAAACTGAGCTCAGCAAAACGGGTTGGCCTCGAGAGGTCCATGTGAAGGGAGAGGTGCTGCAGATGGAGGCAAGCCTGGCTGGGATTTTGCATCCAAGCGAAACTGGTGCATGTCCCTTTCTGTAAATAAAATCCTGGGATACCCCGAGAAGGACGGGAAGCAGCCCACCACCCCAAGAAGTCACCGCACCGCGTGTAACCTGGGAGCAGTGTGAAGCTCTGCCCAGGCACGGCTTTATCTAGTTTATTTACCTAATTATCTGTTTCTTGTTTGTGAAAACCTTTGAGGACGGACATGGGTGTTCATCCTATTCCTCTCCACACGCACAGGCCTCTGGGTGCCTGTGCTGGGCAGGGATGGAGGCAGCTCCTGCCTCCTCCTCCTCCCCAGCCAGCCTGTCCCCCACTCCTGCAGCCCCCGACGGGGGGGGAAGGGGGTTTTACATCTGCTTGAGGTACTGGGGACCCAGCGCCATCGGTATGACTCCCTCATGCCCGGCACGCTGCACCGCAGGGAAGCAGCAGCGAGCACAGGCTGCCCAGCACTGTGGGCACGGAGGAGCTGGGACCACCAGACAGTCATTTGAAACCACTCTGGGTGGCTGGGGGACCACCCCAGGGCCAGCCACAACCACAGGGGGACCACCTAAGGCCAAACTAGGGCCACCCCAGGGCCAACTGGGGCAACCAGGGCTACTCTGGAGCCAACAGGGACCACACTGGGACCACCCATGGCGAAACTGGGGCCAACTGGGGCAACCAGGGTTACTGTGGGGCCAGCAGTCACCACACTGGGACCACCCATGGCCAAAATGGGACCAGCTGGGGCAACCAGGGCTACCCTGGGGCCAACAGCATCCACACCGGAACCACCAATGGCCAAACTGGCACCAGCTGGGACAACCAGGGAGGGTCACACCACAGTGTGACGACCCAGGGCCGCACCGGGACCACCGTGGGCAGCATTGGAGCCAAGTGGGAGCACAGTGGGGTGCACCGGATCCAACTGGGACCAGCCCGGGGCAACCTCACGGCCGACCGGGCCCCAGGCACAAGCGGCACCCGGGAAACGGCGGCCTGCGCCCACGCCCCCGCGTCCCTCACAGCGCCGCCCCGCCCCTCGGCCCTCCGCCAACGACAGGCACGGCCCTGAGGTGCCAATCACCGGCCGCGGCCAACCGGATCGCCGCCGGGGCGGGCCCTCAGCGGAGGCAAAGTTGCCTTGGCGGCTGCGGAGCGGTACGGGCGAGTCCAGCTCCGCGCCGCGTTCCCTACGGCAGCGTACTGCGGGGCACCGCACGCTACGGCACCGTACTGCACCCTACGGCACCGCACCCTACGGCACCGCAGCGCCCGCGCCCGGCGGGGCCATGATGGCGTGCGCCGAGCTGCTGGCCGTGTGCCTGCTGTCAGCCGACCGCGGCCCCGCGGCCCGCCACCAGCCGCTCCCCATCTTCCACGACGTGAGTACCGCGGGGCGGGCCCCCAGCGAGCCCCTGTCCCAGCCCCGGGGCTAGCACGGGCCAGGCGGGCCGCGGTGCCTCCTCAGAGGGAGCCATGGCGGGGCAGCACATGTAGGTGTCAGGGTGAGGCCCTTTCCCGCCTGCCCCAGCTGCGGAACCAAACCCAAGGGACAAGTGATTGGGCCCTGCTGCTGCTCTAAGCCTGCAGCTGTGACTCGAGGCGTGGGTCGTGATGTCTTAAATAATACTTGGTGTTGTGTCCTTTTTCTGAATTATGGGCCTTTGAGTGGCTAGAAATAGCCCGCTCCTTATCAAGAGCTGGCTGTCGTGACTCCTGGAGCGGGAGCTGTGTGTGTCTGGCAGGAAAGCTGCAGAAGGTACTGTGTAGCTGTTAAAAGCCGTGGGATCCCACAGGCAGAGCGTGTCCGGTGCCCGCTGCAGCCCCCATCCCTGCCCGCTTCTAACGCGCCAGGAGTTGTGGAGGAAGATGCTCTTTGTGCAGGTTGGAGGTCGGCCAGGCATCCTGGCGGCTGTAGGTGGCTTGGGCGAGTCAAAGATGCGGATAGTGGTCGTTTTCATTTTCACAAGACAGGTGCTGGTACAGTGCCTCCCATCACACCATGTCCCCTCAAGCCCCATGGCGAGGGTGCTCCTGTCAAGAGGCGGCTGTGCATGCCGGGGCTCTGGGGGAGGCATTGCCTCTTCCCCTGTGGCACCTGGCAGGGCAGGCAGGTGGCTGCATGACTGGCCAACTCCCAGGGCAAGTGGCACAGCCTGGGTCAAAGCCCACCTCCACTGTTGGAGCACATCAGAGGTGCTCAACCGTCCTGCTCCTTGCTATCTTTAGTGAGCTGTAGAGTGCCTGGGTCAGGTGGGCAGCGCCCAAAACTCCCTGGTGGGCCACCAGCCCTTGCATTCCCCTGTGTCTGGCACCACTGGGGTTTAAGTCACCCTGTGGAGCCAAGGGGACACGTGAGTGGAGGTGCTGCCCCTGCCCTGCTGCAGGGACTGGGGAGGATAAAGCAAGTGAGGGTTAAGGGCGAGGGCTGGTGTGGTGCTCCAGCACCTGGACAGCCCAGGACAGAGCCAGCTGTCATCTCAGTCCCATCATGGTCTGGGTGGTGCCACCCTCTGAGTCCTAGTTCATCCTGGAGGAGGGGAGCAGGAGATCTCAGGCAGCACTTTGGGAAGGTGAATGCAATCCCTAGTCCGGTCCTCTGTCTGGGAGACCTCCTGGCATCACCAGGGAGCAGCTGGGAAGCGCAGCTCCCTCAGCAGTGGTGGTGCTCGCAGCTTCCAGCTGGGGGTCAGGGTCTCCCTCCTCCCGTGGGGGGATTTCAGACTGCAGGGCTCTCCAGCCAGCATCATTAACCGCACTAATTACTTGGCTGATGGAAGATGGGCTGGAGGGGGGTTGGTGACAGCTGTGTTCCAGCTCAGCTCCTCCGGGCACTCAAGAGTCCCACATCTATCCCTCAGGGCGTCATTAAGGCAATTAAAATGGGAAGTGTTAACAGTGCTAGCGGCTGCTTTCTGGGTTCTGGCGGCTTCCCTTCCTCTTCCCTGTGGCTCCCTTTGCTCCCGCCTCAGCTCCGGAGCTTGACAGGGTAAGTTTAATATCTCTGCTTTTGGGTCTGGGCAGTCGGCTGGTCTCCAGCTGCCCCCCCCAGGCTTGTCAGGACAAGCTGCCCCCCTGCTGCAGCAGGGCAGGATCCCAGCCTGCCCCTTGGGCAGTGGGAAGGCAGGGCTGCCCAGGACAGATCCCAGGTGGCAGCTGGTGCTTCCCCTGGGACCGGAGCCACTGTCTCCCTGCCCGCAGATAGCCTGCCTTCAGGAGAGGTGAGGAGGAGGAGGGCTTTGCCTGAGAGGCTTTGCTGCAGGCGCTGTACAAACTGCAGTGCTGCCATCGCAGTTGTTTCTCTGCGCAGACATCTCAAGCCTTTGGGAGATTTGTCCCCCAGGGTGGTGCTCGGGGCTTGCTTATTCCCCTCTCAGTGTACGAGAGGTTCAGAAAACCCACTTGGACAGCCTGCCATTTATCGTCAGCACTTGGCCACAGCCCACATTAACCTGCAGTGAGTCAATGAGCATGGTGTCCCCAGGGTGACTGTCCCCTCCCCAACAGCTGGTGTGTCCCTGGCTGTGTGTCCAGCAGCTGCGGTTGCTTCCAGCCCTGCAGGCAGGGAGAAATGCTATAATGTCCCTCCTTCCTGGGGTGTGGGGGGTTCATCCCCAAATAAATGCTGGTTCAGTGCTTCTTCCATTGGTCCCAGTTGTGTCTGCTGCTGCAGGCACCAAGCAGGCCTGCAGATGCTTGGACCCGAGCCCAGGAGCTGAGGGCTAAGGGAAATGTCTCGGGCTTGAGCCAGTGTCCCTGTGTTTCTGAGAGTGCCAGCCCCCCAGAGCACGAGTGAGGGATTGCCTGTAGGGCCTCTCCAGCAGCCGACACAGACCTGATCCCTTTCCCAGCCTGGCTTTGTATCACTTTTCCCGGGTTTTGTCCCAGGGCTGCTCTCTGCATTGGGCTCTTGCACTGGGAGCAGCACTTACGTGCCACTGCCGTGCACATTGCTACACCCCAGGGGGGCCGGGGGTCGCCCTGTGGAGCTTGGAAGCAGCTATGCACTATTTTTGCTTGGCTGGAGTTGGATCCTGCCTCACGCACAGGAGCCATCAGTGTTTTCTGGTGCGTGCAGCACTCACCAAGGCACCCCTCTGCAGCTGGGGTTGGCCGAGGACGGGCTCGCTGGGGGTGGCAAGGAGCCCCGCCATCCCTGGGGGACATGGAGTAGATGTGGCCTCACCTCACAGGGCTCTCGCAGCTCTGCTGCTTGCGCCACGTTTGTTTGTTTTGAGTTTCAGGCAGCTGTTGTGTGTGCACTGGCAGTGCTTTTCTACACACTGCTGGAGCAGAGGATCCCGTGCAGGAGGGAGAAATGTTAGCTCTGTTTGCTGAAGTTCATGTTGAACCCAGGATGGACTCACCCCCAATTAGAGACCTTCTCAGCCCCATGGGATCCCCCCCAAAATTGTGCTCTCCCTCTTAGCCCACAGACAGAGCTTGCTGACCAAGGTCAGCCTGTGAGTGGGAAATGTTTGGCCTTACTTGAATCTGCATTTAAGTGACACTTGACTGTCTTTGGGATGAGCTAGCTGGCCTCAGTGACATTTGGAGTCATAGAGTTGTCATTGCACGAGCCATGTGTCTCTCCAATGACAGAGAGCTCTGCGGGATTAAGCATTTGCCATGACAGAAAGTGGCGTGCCCAAGGCAGGGAGGTGGCAGGGTGGCACAGGCATGTGGGACCTGCTGGTGCTGCCCCTGCCTGCAGGCAGAGCTGCCTCTGCGCCTGGGGAGCCTTGGCATGTGTAACCCTGCAGCCATGAGACCCCTGATGCACCAGCAAACTCTTTAGCCTGGAGAAAGCTGTGCTTTAAAACACAGAGAAATCCCCAGTGTGTGGGAGCTGCAGGTCCCTGTCTTGGCTGGTAGTGGTAAAGCTCCAAAGTGCATCCAGTGAGTCCTACGGGGCGTTTAGAGAGTGCCTGCCCTGCTTTCCTGCAAGGGAAGCAGTCTGGCTGGCTGGAAGCCAGTGTCCTGGAGGGACAGTTACCTAATGCTGGTCAGCTCAGGGCAGCCTTCGTTCCCTGCAGCAGCTTGGGTCGGGAGGAGCTTGCCTTGCTCAAAAGAGCATCCTCCGAGGAGGTGTCCCTGCTCCTGGTTTGGGTCGCAGGGAAGGACCAGGGAGCTCCCCACTGGGACCAGCATCAGAAAAGCCTCTGCCCAGTTGCCAGCCAGCGGCTTCCTCAGGAGTGAGCAGCGGAGGTTTCTCTGGGCAGCTGTTTCTTTACCTCAGAGTGATTTTTCAGGGATGTTTCAGTGGCTAGATGTGGGCAGAAGGCAGCTGGGGGCGGAAGGTGCAGCTGGCAGCGATGTGTTTCCTGTGGCAGGGAGAAGAGCTAGTCTGGGGACGGTTTTATCAGCGGTCTCCGCTTTGCAGGTGCGTGGAAAAGAATATAATTAAGTCTGCTTTCCCTTTTTACTGCCCTTTTTCATTCCTGATCTTTCTTCAGACGGTCAGTTTTCTTCATGAACCAGGATGATTAAAAAGGAGAAAGTTTCCACACACGCAAGTTTCTGTCATTGGCTCCATTAGGATGTGCTGGCCAAAACCTCATACTGTTCAGCCTGCAAGATGTTCCCAGGCTTTGGAAATTATATTGTTCCTCACCAGAGTCAGCCCCAGACCTTCAGATAATTATTGGTGAAAGAGGAGCCAGGCAGGGCTAAGAAGCCCCAGCTTTCTTCTGGGCCGTGGGCAGAAGCCTTGTGGTTGGGAACCTGGCTTGACACCCTGAACTGGAGCAGCTCTCCAACTGTGCTCTGTGGCAGAATTAGTTACAGATTAATTAGTTCATTAATTTTTAATTACAGTGTGTGTGCATGTCGAGGTGTTGCAGGAAGGATTGTTGTGAAGGGTGATTACAAAGTGCAGGACAAAGAGCTGCTCCTTGGTGCAGATGGTCGAAGTGTCAGTGGTGATGCACAAAGTGCTCCCATTATGGATTGGTTTTATGCTTAATGTTCTTTCATTTAAAGGATCTGAAAAATTAAACACTTTCCATCACAAGGGTGTAGCGAAACCCTTTCTACTTCATCTCCCTCTGTGTTCTCTAAAAGATGCTCGGTGTGAGTGCTGGGCTCACTTGGGCAGCGGTGGCTGTGCTGAGAGCTTTGCGTATTGGAGGCAAGAAATGGTATTAATTGTTTGCAAAGGGGAATTTCTGTGGAGTAACCTGTGCGGCACTGGCCTGCACAGCCCTGGCAGCAGGGGCTTCTGCATGGCTCTCCCAGGCTCAAGGAGGTGGTTTTCCCATGATGGCAGTGCTGGGTGCCACCTGGCTCACTCTTCAGCACTGCTGCTCTCCCTGCTGCCTCACTAAACCCTGTCGTATTTTTTCTTGCAGATTTTCCGGCGAGCTGACAAGAACGGTGAGTGCTTTGTTCCTACTGCTGCCTCCCCCTCCCTGCTGGGGTCTGGGGGAAGCAGCGCAGCCCGTCTCTGCTGGGAGGTTTGGCTGAAAGAGTGAAGGAGGATAAGGGCAAGCAGCTCTCTGGCTGCAAGAAAAGTGCTTTTCTGCTTCACCTGGAGGAAAAGGCACTGGAGCAAAGGGCCTGGCTAGGGGCTGGAGAAGTGGGCTGCCCCACTTCACCATCCATGTGCCGTGCAGGACAGAGCCCCTTCCAAGCCATTCTCCTGCCTGCACGCACACGATTTCTCCTGTGCACTGCTAGCAGTGAGAAGGGAAGGCAAAGCAAGCTGTGCAGCAAGCAGCCCAGGGGCTGTCAGGCTTCTGCTCTGTCCCTTGCAGGATTGATTCAGTCTCTGTGCTCAGTCTAGTGTTTTACAGGTGCCCCCATTTGGGTGGCCCTGTTCCTGGATGCCCACTGGAGTCCCTGACATTTGAGAGTTAGGCTCTGCTACTTGGGTTTTAAACTGGCACCCATAAACCAAGTCCAAAATCACAAGTCGTTTCTCTGAGCCTTCCCACCCCCTCTTGGACTCTTCTCTTTCACAGTAGCTTGCAGGTTTCGGGAGCCGCTTTTGTTGCAGATCAAAATGCAGCCCAGGAGCTGAAGTCCTCCGCAGGACGGAAGGAAAAAGCTCTTGAGTCAATGGAGAGATTTTCTTTCCATAAAAACCTGGTGTTGTCCTCACTGTGCTGTTTGTAATGGACTCTGTACTTGGACAGTCAGCTTGGACAGTCATCTAAGTACAGAGTGCCTGCATGCATTTCTGAAAAGAATGCAGTGGGGTCTTTTGGAAGGGGCTGAAGTTTCCACCTGAAATTCCAGTGGCAGTGACCCTGCTGGCCAGCGCTCCTGGGTTTTTGATGGGGACTGGTGGGACATGCTTTCAATGAGTTATCTGCTCTAATTATTATGCACAACACGCCCAACCGTCCCACGCTCCCGGTAGAGAGGCTGCTGGGAGGATCGCTGGGGCCTGTTTGCTTCTTTCTGCAGATATATAATTATTCTTCCCTTTTATTTAAATGCAGATGATGGGAAGCTGTCATTTGAGGAGTTCAAGAACTATTTTGCTGATGGGATCCTGAGCTCGGAGGAGCTGTGGGAGTTGTTCAGTGGCATTGACAGGCGTCATTCAGAGTAAGTACCGTGGTGGCACAGAGGAGAGGAGACGAAGGAGAATATAAACTGCTTGACTGTAGATAGAGGACATTTGGAGGCGGGTGCAATAAATAGTCAGGGTGAGATAAACCTACCTCTTGTAACACGCAGATGTTAAAACCCATTGAACACCAGCTACGAGCATTGGTGATGAGAGAAGCCAGACATTTTGAGAACAGTCGTTATCAGATTTACTGTAGTTCCTTAGAAGCAAGCATCCATTTAAAATTACGTTAGTTTGAAAAATGTATTCCAGAAATATACAGCTCTATAGAGCAGGTTGTGTGTCTGCAGGAGGAGCATGTGGTGGTGTGAGGACGATGCACAGACTGTGCAAAGTTGGAGACTTAGCCACTGCTGACACAGGGAACCGCTTTTCACTTATGTAAGAGCTGCTTTCCACCAGAAGTGGGCCTTATGAGTGTAACTGTGAATTTAGGCCAGCTACTTTTAAAAAAAGAAACCCCCAAAGAACAGGAGAAGTAATTGCACTTAGCTCTGGTCTCCTCTTGACTGGTGCTATCTAGAGGAGTCTGTTGGGCTCAGCTAGGTTTCTCATCCCAGTCTTGTGGATATCAGTGTGGCTTTGCTGGGGTCCCTCTGCCCTGCCGGCTGCTGTGAGAGAGCATGTTTTGGCACTGGGAGAAACTGGCTGTTGATAAATTGCATGTCTGGGGGCTACCTGTTCAAACGGAGAGGTGCTGCTGGGGCAGAAGATGGCTGCAGCTTCCTCCCGGTCTTGGGTGGCAGGCTTGGCTCTGGCTCATGCCACTTCCCTGGCACCCCAGGAAGCATCTCCTGCACCTCTGATGCCCTCAGCCAGGGCAGTGTCTGAGCAGGTCCCTTCCAGGGAGAGGTAACTCAGAGCAGCCTTAGCTGCACATGCTGGCCCCAGGGCTTTTCAGGGAGCCAGGACAGCAGGGGAGCCAGGACAGCAGCACGGAGGGCCTGGGCCACGCTGAGATGCCAACAGTCACTGAATGCCACCGAGCCACTGACAGCGGATACCCAGTGGTCCCTGGCTGCAAGTCCCCACATCATCCACCCAGGACTGGGGGAGTGGGGATGACTGACTCCTGCCAAGTGTCGGGGTGGTGCGTTTAACTGATGCTCCCACTTCCGTGATGGGGCAGAGAAGTGGGCTGGTATGTGCAGCCCATGGTGCTGCTTTCTTTTAAGCCTGGCTGCCCATTGCTGCCTGTCCTGCCAGTTGGGCTTGTTGGATGTGGGCAGCAGGAGGTGTCTCCTGAAAATACCTGTCTCTCTGAGCTGTGATCCCAAGGGATTTAGCAGTGAGCCATTTCCTTTCCTCTGCAAGTGCTCCTTTCACTCCATTTCGGGGTGACCTTGGAGTCACCCCTCATACAATACCGCTGGAAAACATGGGTTGCAGCAAAGCAGAGAGTTTTAACGGTGCCCTTAACTGAATGGTGAAGATCTGGTTTACCATTGCTTTCAGGTCAGGCTTCTTCGTCTGTCTAGAGCAGATAAACAGGGCTGAGCAAAGGGCCCGGTGTGAGCGGGCTGTCTCTGAGAGCTGTGCATGGTCCTGGCTGCAGCAGTGCTCTCTATAACTCATTACCCATAATGACGGTGCGGTAGCTATGACAACGTGGCAGTTGCAGCTTGAGCTGGTGACATCTATTAGCAGGGCATGACCATTGGGTCTTTGATCTCTTTCTGCCGTGAATAGCAGAAGGGACCCTGCGGACAAAGCTGGTCTCCAAATTCCTATGTTCAGTGACTTCAAGCAAATGTAGGAGATGCCGTCCCTCCAGTGCTGCAAGGATGCCCTCATTTCTGCAAGAGCAGAAGGGAAAGTCCAGCCCTGAGGCCATTGCAGGTGTAGTTCTTATTTCTGTCTCTGGCTGGGACATGGTCCACATGCACGTGCGCAGGGTCAGTACATGGGACAGCTTCAGTGTGAGCAGGTGGGAGCGGGATGGGATGTGGGAGGTGGCAGCAGGGAACTGTACATGATTTCTTCAGCTTCATCCCCAGCTTGTGGAGGAGGAGGAGGTGGGACCTCCCAGAGAGGGAGCCTGGTGCTCAGTTTATTGCCTGGTAAGAGGCATCCTGCCCCCTGCAAACAATGTGGGGCAGCACTGCATCTGCCAGAGCGCTCTGGTTCTGACCTAGAGCTGCCTGTCTGCTGGGACGAGGGATTTGGAGAGACAGGCCTGTCTTCAGGGAGGCATGGCCCCATCTGTTCCCAGGTAATGGAAATCAAGCTGTGTTCAGCGTGCTGGGCCTCGTAGTCGTAGAGGTCTCTGTGGCTCTGTGTCTAGAGCTGGACTTTCTGGCATTTGTTTTTGGGGTGTGTAGTGGGCTCCTTTGTACAGTGCTGGTGCCCTGCTGTTCTGATGGGGGGGGGCTGAGCAGCCCCTCTGCTCTGGCCTGCCTGCTTGCCTTGCATTTGCAGGAACTTAGTATTTTTGAGAGCTGACTGAAATTTGCTGCCAGATTCAAGAGTTATTAGCCAAGGTAATACTCAAAGTATCACAAAGCTGGAAAGCAACTACAAGCTCTACAAACATACCTGGCGTGCTGAATGAAACATATGGGCGTTTCATGTCCCATAGCTTTTTTTGGTGATAGAAAAGTCTCACCCTTAATCCCTTGGCCACAAGGGTGCTGTGTTCATCAGTTCTGGGCTGAAACTTGCATTTCTTTGTCAGTGCCAGCCTGACTCAAGGAGAGACAGTAACAGAGACCTTTATACACAGGCAGTCTCTGTGTCTGGGTAATGGAGCGCTGCCCAGACATATCTGGACCCTCATCCATCACTGTGAACCTGTAGCTGCTCCCCTGGATCCCAAAGCTGACATCTCAGAAGATGAGTATTTCAGAGGTCTCGTACATTACTTGTTCTCCTTCCAGAGAGCCCACGGCACCACACTCTGCTTTTCTCCCTGTCCTTCCCATCTGATCTTCACTCCACTTCCCATCTACTCGGCGCTCAGGTGGGATGCTGTGGCCTGTGCGTCAGGCATCTCTGTTGGGTCCGGTTCAGGTTTTATGTTTCCTCATGAGACTTTTTTTGTTCTGCATTTCTGAAAATTGTTCCATTTTGGCTTTAAAATATCTCCTTGCTCTAATTCTTTGACATTTAAAAAATTATGTTGAAACCAAATTCAACTCCTTATTGCAATTTGGTACAACAGCTAGGTCCACTGTTTCGTTTGACTTGTCAGAAAGCTCTGGCACTGGTGCAGAACAGAAAGATTCATCTTTCTGGAAAAGTGCACTTTTCATCCACTGAAACATCTGGGTGAGAAGAGACAAATGTTTTTGAAGGGTTGAAAAGCTCCATTGCTGCAGATGTGTCTTTGAAGATGCACAGTGTGGTTTGCTCTCTGAGCAGCCATGTGTCTGTTTGCAGTCCAGCCAAGCAGGATGGCAGCAGGTCCCAGGGTCTCATGGGAACAACTTAATGGAGAGTTGCTTACCAAGGGCTTTGGACTGAATGCTGTAGTGTTGCATAGGTTGCATGCCTACTGCTCTTTGCAGGGGACTATGAAACCTGCCTAGGGAGGGGTCATGTGGACCTCGTGTGTCTTTGTGTCCTGCATTTGTCAGGAAAATTTAGAAAAATAAGGTCTAGCAAATCCTCCTTTGCATGAGAGCAGTCAGTTGGCAGTGGCAGGAATTGGGTACAGACTGCCCAGAGCATGTGTCTCTGACCTTGAACCACAAGTGAGAGAGGTGGGAGTGCTGACCTGGTGGTTTTTAAAAACTCTCAGTAGAAATAACCTGAAGCCTCTGGTTCTGTGGAAGAAGGGACTTGTGTGAACTTTCCTCCCCTCTCTTTAGTCAGAGACTCAGAGCCGCAGCGTCTGTCAGTCTCTGAATGATGGAGAGTGACTGAAACACTCTGGGTCACACTGGAAAGGTTTGGAAATGAGATCTGTGATGACAGCAGAGGTTCCCAACATGATAAATGATAAAAATAAAAAAATTCCCATCTGCTTTGCTGAAGTTGATTGCTGTTTTCTTGCATAAATTCCAGGCACATTCTGACAAAATCCCAACAGCATAATGATGACAAGATCCTTCATCATCAGTTCAAGCTTAATTACAGTTAATCAGTGGTTTGAGCACAGTCAAAATACAGCTATGTGGAAATGTGGAGAGTCTCAGGATGAGTGCTTTGGAGACAGAGGATGGCTCTTCTCTTGGAGTGGGAGAGAGGATGGCAGAGAGGAGTGGAGCAAAGCCTGCTGCCCCCTTGCAGCCCTGCAGAGTGGGTCAGGATTTGACATGCAGGTTCTTTACATGAGCTCCTCCTGGTTTCTGGTATGAAGTAGCTTCTGGTAGCATGAAAATGGCACCATTGGTCCTGTGATTTGCTTGCTATGCTCTGTCCTGCCCCTAACTGTATGTGCCCTGGGGGCTGCCGCAGGATGTGGAATGTGGGAAGAGGTTGCTGACAGAGCAGACTGTGTTGGGAAGGGAGCAGATCTTCCACTGAACAACTGCCAGAGGGCTGATTTTTGCCACAAGATCTTGGTGATTGGTTCAATGTTTAACTGTTCGGTGTTTTAGTGATTGATTAATTAACGTTTGTTTTTAAGCAGCAAACAGACAAGATAGAGTTATTAATAATCTCTGGCCTCTCCTTAGAAGCCATAGGGTTGGTGTTGATTGTAGCTCTTTGTCACATGGATGTCTGCTCTCTAGAGGCAAGGTGGGGAACTGGGCAGTGTGTTGAGCTGGTGGCCCCTTCTTCCTGGTGAAACCAGTCCCAGCCCCAGGTTCTCATTGGGGACAGATGCAAATGCCTGGGTAAGGTATGCATTAGGTGTTACATTGTGTATTTTGTCATGTCCATATCCCCTCTTTTATGATTTTTACCCATCTCTTGGATGGGAACCAGTGGCCGCAGTTATTACTCTGGGGCATGGGTCTAACAAGCAGTGCTGTGGATGCTGCGGTGCCAAGTCTCTTGTGGCAGTGCAGCAGCAGTGGCTCTGCAGGCTCCAGGCAGCTTTCAGAAATAAGTGGAAAAATTAAGAAGGAGCAAGACATTTTTCCAATTTAAATTTGTGCTTCAAATCCCAGCCACTCTATCTAGCAGAGCTGTGGTCAGATTCATGGAGCTGCTCAGAGATGGGATCAGCAAAGTTTGATGGAGTGGAGTCAGCAGAAGAAGGGGCTGTGGTTTTGCTGATTATCTATATCGCGTCTCAAGGGAAACACTATTTTTTAATCAACTTTAAAAACTGTCTGCAGTGCCAGGACAGTGTGCCAGAGCCCTGTCTTAATCAGCTCCTGCGGTAGGTGTTTAAAAAAGATGAGCCAAATCGCAGCCTAAAACTGCCCATCTCCATTGCCTAAGAAGGTGACTGATGCAATTAGCTAAACAGAAGGGTCTGCAGTCCCACTGCCGTGGGTCTGTGATGATGTCTCACACCAAAATATTTCCGTGATTTGAAGCACTGCCTGTTATTAAAGTAGACTAAGTGAAGCCCAGCAGAGAGACATAGAAACCCGCCTTTGGTGTTTGGGGGAAAAGCTGTAGGAAGATTTTGCTTAAATTATTATATCTGTTCCTGGCATGGCATTTTGGACACTTCACACACTCTCCTCTAATTTTACCTTGGGATGTTTTTGCCCCTTCGACCTATGAGCCGTGTCAGAGTGGGGACAGGGCGATGCGGCCGTGGTTTGACTTCTCCTTGGCAGTGGCACTGCATCTGTCCTCATGCTTGGAGCCCAGCAAACTCCAGGTATCACCAGTTCCTCCATGTGTGACAGCACTTAAACACTTAAAAAACTGTTTTGTGCTCTCTTCCACTCTACCAATCAGGATTAAAAATGGTTATAATCATTTAGGGGATTTGGAGACAGCAAAATTTCTTGAGCAGAGGCTGATTTGAATAAATGCTATCCTGGGGCATTTCCCTGCAGGCTCTGCAGGTGATGCCAAGCATTGCAAGTGTTGTGGTTTAACCCCAGTCAGCAACTAAGCACCATGCAGCCACTCACTCACTTCCCCCCCACCCAGTGGGATGGGGGAGAAAATCGGGAAAAGAAGTAAAACTCGTGGGTCGAGGTAAGAACAGTTTAATAGAACAGAAGAGAGGAAACTAATAATGATAATGATAACACTAATAAAATGACAATAGTAATAATAAAAGGATTAGAATATACAAGTGATGCGCAGTGCAATTGCTCACCACCTGCTGATCGATGCCCTGTTAGTCCCTGAGTGGCAATTCCCCGCCCCCGCTTCCCAGTTCCTATACTAGATGGGACGTCACATTGTATGGAATACCCTGTTGGCCACTTTGGGTCAGCTGCCCTGGCTGTGTCCTGTGCCAACTTCTTGTGCCCCTCCAGCTTTCTCGCTGGCTGGGCATGAGAAGCTGAAAAATCCTTGACTTTAGACTAAACGTTACTTAGCAACAACTGAAAACATCAGTGTTATCAACATTCTTCTCATACTGAACTCAAAACATAGCACTGTACCAGCTACTAGGAAGACAATTAACTCTGTCCCATCTGAAACCAGGACAGCAAGCAGCTCTGCCTCCATGGCTTTGGCCAACTGAGCGGATCTGACAGCTTCATGTGAACCCACTGTTCTGCTTGCCATCCCGTCCCGAAAACGTGGCCATTTCTGGATGTTTCCTCCTCCGTCTCCACCCCAGCAGCACCTTTATTAGCAACAGGAGGGACCTGTCCAAGCCCTGCAGGGATGCCAGCATTAATTTTCCAGTGAAGTGCTCTCTGTTACCAAAAAGGGGTGGGGGGCTGGCCCTGTTTTTGGACCCAGCTCCCTGCTTTAATGGCCTTCATGGCAGGAACAACCCGTCTCGTGGGCCATGAAAGCATCCAGTCCCCTGCCCTGGGAGCCTGAAGGCAGCCCCACATCACCCGGGCTCTGAAGGAAGGAAAGAGGAGAAGCAGCTGGGGCAATCCATGAGCAGATGGGAGAGGAGGTGGCCTGGTGCCATGGGGCAGCCACGAGGGAGGACCTGGGCTGAGATCAAGGGAGACATGAGGAGGGAGCCCTGGATGAATGCTTTGTACCTTTGGGGGAAGAGGTTGGGTTGAAGCAGCAGCTTCTGGGGCTTGTCAGCTCCAGGGCTCAGAAATGGGGCTGCCAACCCAGCTGGCTAGCCCAGAGGCATAGGGCACTGCCTGCCTCCCCTGACCTCCCTCCTGGCCCCATCCTGCTTTCACAGACACGCCAGCTCCAGGACATGTTGGTGGAGCAGCTCTGCTTGCTCCATCAGTCCCCAAAGCAGAGGTTATGCTCTGTAGCCCTGCCTGGGTGCTACAGGTGCTGGGCATGGCGCCTGAGCTGCTGGCTCTAAATGTGTTCAGCTTTTTATTTTTCTAATACAGCTTTTGAAAATATGTGGGAGGAGCAGTAAATGCACTGGGGATTCAAGACAAGCCCTCAAGACCGTGCTCACCACAACTGTTTCTCCCGAACCAGCCCCACTATCTAACAAGAGCTTGTTTTTCTGTTCCTTGCAGTAACGTGGACACAGAGAAATTGTGCGGTAAGTAGGGTGATATTCCTGTCTCGGAGGGCTTCCTCTCTTGATGGTCTGTAGTGGGACTTTGTGCACATCTGATCTGGGCAGGACCAGGCAGTCAAGTGACGTTGACAGTCTCTGTGCCTGAATCCTAGCACAGAGGGCATTTGTGCTTTTCCCAAGGGGTTGGGATATTTTGTCCCTGGGGATAGGAAAGGACTCTTCATTTCAGTCCAAGTGGGAGCGTGACTCTGGAGAGGGATGCAAATGACCCCCTGGAGTGCTGGGCTGTGTGTGGGAAACAGCAGATGCAGGGCAGGCAGAGATGGAGGTGCTCGGGAAGCTCACCATGGTCTTCTCTCCTGTTTCAGATTATTTCTCGGCATATCTTGGAGAATACAGGAATGTGCTTTCTGCCCTGGAAGCCCTCAACACTGCGGTCCTGGCAGCCATGGACAAAACCAAGCTGGTAAGGATGGGACTGTGGGAGGGCATCAAGGCAGGCGGGTGCTTAACAGAAGCCGTGGTGATCTTAGCTGCTTGCTTAGTGTTAGAAGCAGCAAATGTGATACCTTCCAGATCAATGGGGTTGCCTGTGTGTGCTTTGGTTGTGTGTATGTGCAGTGAGTGCTGCAGCAGCACAGCCGGCAGTATGCCTGGAGGAGGGGGAGCCATGCTGAAGGAGGAGAAGGGTAGAGCTAGTGCTTTTGTGCTCTGGAGACTTCTTCCTCGTAGGGCTCTGGCAGCAGTTGTTTCAACAGTTCCTTGCAGACCACTTGGAGGGTCCTGCCTGGGCACAGGTTTTGGGAGCATCGCTGATAATCTGTGTGTTGCATCTCTGAGCCAAAGCAAGGTCTTTTCCACAAAGTAGTATGGCGCAAAATGGGGACTCCAGGGTTGAGCCTGCTCTGGACTGACCCCAGCAGCTTCTGCTTAGCACAGCCTGTGCTCAGAGCAATAAAAACTGGCTGTTGGAGAGGGGGCAGGACCACTGTGGCAGGAGGGCTGCTTTGGGAAACAGCAAGGCACTTGGGAGAAGGTAGGAAATGGTGAAATTCATTGACTCCCAGCCTTGTGCCGAGTTCATTCCTGCAGTGAATGCTCTCCCTCTCCCTGCAGCTTGTACTGGTGGGAGTCACATTGGAGGCTGCTAATTAGGGCAAGCAGCCTCCTGCTTTGTGAGTCCCCCCTGCCTCTGCGTCGGAGAGCAGAGGTCTGCAGTGCACAGTGTCATAGGCTAAATATAGCCACAAAAAGCAGTGGCCAATACTGGAAGGGACCCTCCTTGAGGATCAGCAGCCCCCTTTGCATTTGAAATGTATTAAATGGTTTAGCCATGTGCTTGGGGCTGATGGTCATTTACAGCTATGGGAAGGTTCGGCCCTTTCTTTCTCTTCAATGTGGTAGTTTGATGCTTGGTAGGAAGCAGATGAAGGGCATCATCCATGTGCACACTGTCCACTGACCTACTGATTGGACAGAGAAGCGAAAGGGGACCAGTCCTGCTGTCAGCTCTGCAGAGTCATCGAAGTGGTGTTTGTGCCTCTGTAGTGTCAGTCATGATCTTGCTCTCTCTTTGAGTTTTCCTCTGGCCAAACCCAGCCTCAGCAGCGTCTCTCTGTACGTTGGGAAATTTCATGCCAGGAGAGGGAATCACTTGAAAATATATTTTCTCTTTGGTTCAGCTGCCTGGCCCCCTTCACAGTTATTAAATGCCAATGCTGAATCCTCTTCAGAGCACTATGCTTTATTTCAGTTCTTTTCTGTTTTGGTTTTTTTTTTTGGTAATGAATTTGTATATTCATGTATTTCTCCAAAAGACAGTGCAATTACTGACTGCTTCACAGTATTGGCATGAAGCATTCATTCACTTCATAGTTTCCAGTGCCACAGGTGTTCCCTGGAAAAGAGAAGCAGGTTTTCCCTGTTGAAACAGATTTTTCTGCACTCGCTTTTTTTCTACCCCTGTTTGGATCCACCTGGAGCCAGGGGGCCAGGGCAGCCCGATGTTCACAGCTCTGCTTTTACCTGGGTGAGGTGTGTGCTGATCGGGTGCCCTGATGCAGACACTGACCCTCCTGGGAAGCATCTCCCTGTGCTTTCCTGGTCCACTGGGCTCTGAGCTGGGGAGAAGGCAGGAGGGGGCAATGCTCCAACCCTGTGGTCAGGGCTCTTACAGAGCTGTGGGAAATCTGCCACTGCCAGAGGCTGGCAGAGATGATAAATGCTGCATTCTTACCTGCTGCGACCTTGAATCTATTCCCACACTTGTGTTTCCAGAATGAGACTCAATCTTGGGTTATTACAGGATTAGTGGGTTTATTAGGTTGGATTTCAGCCAAAACTCACACCTTTGAGGCAGAGGAGGGGGCAGAGAACAGAGGTTTCCCATATTACACATCTGTCCCTCATTTTGTTGGTTCAAACACCTCTAATGCCACCATGGCTGAGGACTGAGAGCCACAGTTTGGCAGAGACCACCACCCTGCTGGAAGAGCCGAATGAAACTTCATTCTGGCGAGCTGCTTTTGCTGGAGATGCAGCTGTGCTGTGTTCTGAGCAAACTGGAAGAGACCTGCCTGCTCCAACAGCCCTTACCATAAAGCTCTGCTTCCAAAGCAGGGCTGCGGAGTCAACAGATGTTGAAGGATCTGCAGTCCTTACCTGTTTTTCCCACGCTGTATTTAAGAGACCTTCATGTAACTCCTGAGGAGGAGGTGGTACCTGGGCTAGCTAGAAGGAGAAGGTGATCTCTGACTTGAGCTGGGTCCCACCAGTTGAAGCACAGCATCTCTTGGTTAAGGCATGGTCCATCTCCAGTAGTTCCTTACTTCTTCTGCCACAGCATCGCTCACCCCTGCATCCTCCAGGTACTTACTGACAGCTGTAAATAGGCTCATGTAAATACAAGCCCTCTTCACAAGCAGGAAAACAGAGAGCATGGGCTGCTTTGTTAGCACAACAAAAGGAGAGCCTGGGAGGTTTGCCTGCTCGAGTTCCTCAGACTATGCAAGGGTGATGAGCTACAGGGAGGAGAGAGAGGGAAATAAGGAAACCAAAGCTCGCAGGCAGTATGCCACAGCTCTGTGTTTGGGAGTTGTGGTTTGAAGCAGTGCCGCCGAAAACCTATTTGGTATCAAGGATTCCCACCTCTGCACGTGCCATCACGGTCACTACGGGCCAGGGTACCTGGCATGGATCAATGGTGTGTCTCAGCAGCTGTCTCCTCACTGGCAGGCTTCTTGATCTGCTGCCTGCCGTGCACGTTGTTGACTGCAGAATAAACACTGTGATAAAGCATGGGAAATGCAAGCCAGGTTCATCCTTCTCGCTGTGTAAGTGACTGCAATTACTGTAGGAAATAGTGTATGTGTGGGCAGCAAACCTGCCCGGGGTGTTTGTCATGGATCCACAGGTTGGCAGGAGGAAACCAAATCATTAGGGGTTCCTATGCTCCCATCCTTCCTCACTGGGTTGGTAGAAACATGGTAAGGAAAAGATGCCTTTTCAAGAAAGGAGAGTTTTTCTCCAAATTCTGTCATTCTCACATTTGTAAAATATAACTTGATAGCTATGCTGCAGTATACTGATTAAAGCTTATCTTGTGGCTAAACTTTGCGTTTGCAATATAATAGCATCAGAGTAAGAAGTGAACTGTGGAAATACCTTGGGAAACGGTCTGATATTTCTTACAGGGGACCTGTATGCTAAAATCTTTCCATTCTCCAGTTTGCAGACACTGCAAACTAGCCCATAAATACCTCTCCAAGTCAGGTGCTCTTATTTCTCCTTTGGCAGGAATTATGCAATCACCTATTCCATTCTGAGCTTAACTATCATCATAAGAAACTAATAAAACCTCTCAAAAGCAGAATTATAGCAGCTCTTGGCAACTTTGGGATTTTCATCTGGGTCAATGGAGCTGAAATACCAGTCCACCACCAAAGAGCCTTGTCTTGTGCTTGCTGAGTTACTTCCTCTGTGACTCCTTTCCATGAGTCTTTGCTATGAGCAGAAAATGCTGTGCTCAGTGAGACAGAGCACATTTTTATTGAGCCTCTATTTACAGAGGGGTTTGAACTGTGTGGTGCAACACCTGACAAGAGGGTTTTGCTTGTTTGCTTGTGAGGAGTGCGAAGGGGGCCAGGCAGCTGAGCTGAAGGGAAGGTGCATTTTTCAATTGATTTCCTTTCCCTGGCATGAAATTTTCGAAGCTGATACAGAAGGGTGAAACAGCATTTGGGGCTCTCTTGAGAGATGGTTATTTCCATCCTTCGGTGCATTCCCCTGGGCGTGCTGTGTTTGACGAGGCGAGAGACGGGAGGCAGCTGGCTCGTCATGTGCAATGCTTGCCCGAAATACTGACATGTCCACATGGGATCCTGCATTGCCCTTGCAAGGTGGGCTGGGGTGTGCTGCAACCAGGAGGATGGGGAGCCCTCTGCATGGCGAGCTTCAGAGCAGCATCCCCTCTGAGCACGGCGTGCCCTGGGCTGGTAGTTGGGTTTTGGGGGGTGGTACCCTAGGCTGGTGCCTGCACCTGCATGTTTAAAGTGTAAGGACTGTGCTGGGGCGAGCTACAGGGCTCAGGGCTGGCTGAATGTGCCTCCCGTAGCCATGACATGACGTCGGTGGGAGCGGCTGCCTGCTCCTGCGATAAAACTCCATCCACCGACATCATCCACAGAGGACATCAGGATTAGGCCATCCTCAGGATGAAAGTCGAGAGGACGGGGAGTGCCGAGAGGCTGGCTTGACGCCGGGGCTTCTCCCAGCACCTGGCCCTTTGAAGGGGCACGACGCGGCTGGGGAGAAGCATCCGGCCCCCATGCAAGGGGAAGCATCCATATGCCAAGGCTGTGGGGCCACAGCCAGTGCCGGCGGGGGGCTGGGGAAGATGCATTGGAGATGGGACTGCACCTCATTAAGTGGGTCCACACAGCTGTGGAGACTGCTTGCTGTGGGAAGTGCCCTCTGTGCAGAAAGAGGGGTGATAGTGTTGGGATTTGGACCAACTCCTGAAATGAAATGGACTGTGCCCGGCCATGTGGTGGATGAATAATATATCCTTTCTGCTGTGCCCCAGTGGGGACTCAGTCAATTAGTATTCCTCACCTTTCTTTCTCAGGCTTGTCCTTTGAGTGTCAGTTGTTCCCCTGTAAGCAGGGGATGCATGTCTGGGCTGGCAGGAGCTGAGCAAGCACAGAGGAGCAGCGCTGGCAGGGATTTCGGTGCCTGCACCCCTTGGGAGTGAGGAGAAGGAGTGTGCAGGGGGAGCAGCAGGGTCCCTGCCTGGGGTCCGCGGCCCTGTGCTCTCCATCTTCTGAGGCTGTGGAGAAGGAAGGCTTGTGGGAGCAGGTGGGATGCTTGGCTGGGGAAAGCCCAGAGATGCAGAGCTGGACCTCAGCTTCCCATGGCTGCATCGGATTGGCTTCACTGCCATCCTCTTCTTCTGGCAGAAAAATGAGATTCATTTTCAAGCATGGATGAAAACCCACTGGCAGCATGGCCTCTGGGCAGAGGGCTCTGCTCGCCCAGGTGGTGGGGGGGGGTGTGGGGAGTGGCTGTGGCCGTCCTTTGCCCACTCCAGCATGAGCCCAGGGCAGTGCTTGGTAGATGAGCATCCTCTCCACTTACCTTCCCCTCCTGTCCAGCTGCAGCTGTGCTAGCAGCCCCAGGCAGAGACAGCTCTGGGACTGGGCTGGTGGCTTGGCTGTGGCACAGAGGAACCAGAAAACCATGTGGGGCTCAAGACCCTCCGTGCTGTAAACCCTCGCCAACAGATTTTTGACACCAGCATTGGAAGGGTTACGTGCTTTTGTGCAGAGCTTCTGGAATTCAAGATCCTCAGTTCTCCCGTGTGTTGGAGAGAAACGCGGTAGGAATTGGAAATATTTGACCTGAGTGATGTGGTAGCATTGCTGGACTCCATTTTGGACATGGAAGAGGGAGTTCTTGGTGCTCAGGGCAGGGGATGAAGGCAGCCTGACTCCTGGACTGCGCTGCAGCCTTGGGGGCACACAAGGACACCACGGGGAAGGCAGAGGTGACTCTGGTCCAGTCTGTCTCCTTGTCTTGTCAAGGAAAGGGGTTGACCTCTCCTGGTGGATGCTCCTGTGGAGCAACCAGCCCTCCTGCATCATGTGGAAACTCCTTCCTTGACCTCCCACTGCCAGTTCTGTCTCTCTTAATGCTCACAGTGATATCCCATGGTTTCTGTGTCCCGTGAGGAGCTGGGCACAGGGGCTGGCCATGGGGAAAGGATTCTGCTATGACAGCTGGGCAGTGCTTCCTCCATGCAACCTCTGATCCTTTTCTGGTCATCTGCTGAATCAGTTCACTAAAGCAGCAGCAAAGCCAGGTGAGTGCTTTTCTGCCTGTTCAGTGAGCTGAATCGGCTCCCTGAAGCACCAGATGACCTTTATACCAAAATTGCAAAGAGCGAATTCAGTTCCCCGGTTTTCACCAGCTCATCCTCTGTACCCAGTCCTGAGCTGCTTCAGTGCCAAGATCAGAAATCACCTCCCACAGTAAAGTTGCTGCAGTGCAGGTGCCGTGTGAACGTTCTCCTCCTCAGCTCGTTCCTCCCACCCCTGTGGCTCCCCATGGACCTCAGGGGTCCTGCTCCACTGACTGCTGGAAGGAGCTTCCCTGCCTGCTGGAGCAGCCCCCTTCCCTGTGCCAGCAGCTGCAGGCAGTGCATTCAAAAAAGACAGTTTTGCTGCAGTGCTGTAGATGTGCACAGTCTCCAGCCTGCAGCATTGGGGCTCGGCTGTCGACCAGCTGTACCCAGACAGTCGGCGTGGCCTGAATTCACAGCACGAGCTGTGGTTGTGTTGCCAGCCTGATCGGACACATGTTTAATAGAGTGATGGTGAACAGGTACAGAAATAACCTGGGGTGTAAATGAAAAGCAGTTTATTTCTTTTGGAGCATTTGAATTGACTTCACACCCCTGCAGCAGCGCAGGAGCTGGCCCTCAGTCACCACCGCTGCCGTGGTTCTGCCCAGGGGAAGGCAGTGTTTTGGAGACCTTCCTCCTGCAGCAGGAGTTATGCCCCCTTGGTGAGATGCTTTGAATGCATGGTCGTCATCTGCCTACTGGAACATCTTGTGCACGTACTCAGCACCATGCTCCTGGTACTCGCCCTTTGCCATCCACGCATGCTGGAAGGACGTGAGCGACGCTGCCATCGAGCCCCCTGCCCAGGCTGCTATGCCCCTCTCTGGGCTTGCCAGGACCTGAATCTGGCAGCCTGTGCCGTGGAACAGGGCATTCAACTCTAAGCACATCCTCTCGGGAAAACCAGGAAACATTGAGGAGCCCCCTGACAACACGATGTTACCCACCGTGTCCCTCCTGGCATGGTCGGGTACCTTCTGGAGGCTCTGCAAGGCCAAGTGATGGAGCCCTGGGGAGCTTTGGTGGACTAGCTTCGGTTGGAAGAGCGGCTCCGGGCAGCAGAACCGTTCCTTGTCCAGGGTTATCCACTGGCCATCAGGGACCTGAAATCTGGCTGGATGATGGAAACCTCGGTCGTAGAGGTCTCCTTCATAGTCCATGGAGACATAGCAGCATTGCTTTTTCAGCTGGATCACTGTCTTCTTCTTCAAGGCCTTCAGCACTGAGGGGTTGTTGGGGCTCTCCATCAGCAGGCTGTGCAGGTAGTTGGAGAGGAAGCCACCAGCCACCCCAAGGCAGTAGGTAGCCTCTCTCCAGGTCTGGCCCAGGCAGATGGAGGTGGCATGGGACACTCCTGCCCCAGCCTCCACGGCCAGACCGGTGACTCTGCCATAGGCGCAGAGGGAGAGGAACCCAGTGTTAGCCATGTGCAGGGCTGGCACCCCGAAGCTCTCGAAAAGCACCTCTGCCACCTTTTCCCTGTTGGTGGAGGGGCAAGATGGGGAGTCAGCCATGAGGACTGGCTGTTCCTCTGGGAGAGCTTTCAGGCCACAGAAGAAGAGGTGGTTCCACAGGTTTTCCATGCTGTCCCAGTCCTCAATGATGCCGTGCTTGAGTGGGTAAGTCCTGGGTGCTACGGTGAAGGCTGTTGTGCTTTCAGCGGTAGTGGGATGCCGCTGGGTCTCCCACATTGTGCCCGCACTGCACGGAGGCAGCAACATGGTCCTTAGCACAAACTTGGGCTTCTTCTGGCCTGCAAAGCCTGCCCGGGTGAAGCTGCTGCCGTTGTCTATGATGACTGCAGGCTTTGGCATGACTGGTACTACTGAGGGATGCCGGGAAGGGAGGAAGAGCCTCACCCTGCAGTGGAACAAGAGGAATCTCACAGGGGCAAACCAGGCACAGGTACCTGCTCTGCAAGGGATACTCTGGCTCAGACCCAGTGGAGGACAACTGTGCCTGCTCTAGAAGTGTCTGTCTCTGGGTATGTGCCTCAGCCTTTCCTCCTGTCTCCTTGCTGTCTGCCTTGCTGAGCATCCCTCCTTCAGTACCTTGTCTCCATCCCTGGGGACCTGGAGATTTTTCCCCAGGCCCTCAGGATGTCTAACAGTGCAAGGACAAAACTCCAGGTGGTTTCAAGGAAGCAGGTGAAAACTGGACCTGAAAAGCAGGTGAAAGCAGGAAAGTAGAGTGGTTGGAATCATGCTGCCAGCAGAACGCAGAGCATGTGGAAAGGAGCCATGCTCCAGGCTGTGGCTGTTCATTGCACCCAGATTTTTGCCCAAGAGGATCTGTGGTCACAGCTGGCAAAGGAAGGAGTTTGGGGTGCCTCTGTGTGTGTCCAGGCACTTCCCCAGCTCTTTGTGCTTCTCGGACATGCTCCTGGGGCATGACGTGCATCCTGACCCACTGTTTGGGTGCCCTCTGGGCCAGTTTGCCTTCTTGCCAGGATGCACAGTGACCCCTTCATTCTCCCCAGTGCTTCTTGCGTGCCCCCCTGGACCTGCCTTTACATGCCCCCAAGCACTAATGCCTGTCGTGTGCACATTGCATGTCAGACCGGGGAGAAGGGTGGTGAGAAAAGGGCACACAGCCCCACGTTCCTGCCAGATGCCCCTGCAGCGCTGTAGGGCAGATGGGCTAGGGCTCACAGGGGCTGTCACTCATGCTTAGCAGGTGACATGGGGACGGGCTGTGGGGTGGCCCCGAGCACAAGCATGTTACAAATTCTGCAGGGATCTCTTTCCATTGGAGCAGAGAGGCTTGGCGCTGTCTTCCTGGGGAGAGAGAGCATGAAACCAGCCTGCCACCCTGTCCTGCAAGTGGTGGGTTGCTCCCTGGAAGGGGCTGCCTGTGCCCGGGGGGTTGCTGCAGTCTCTCAGCCCTGCCAGCCTTGTCCCAAGATCCCCAATGCAAGCAGAGCAGTCTGTGAACCATTGGGTGCACTAAGGGATGCTCTGCCTGCCCAGGAGCCCTCCCTGGAGCTGGGGGCTATTTCTGCAAGCTGCCTTTACCTTGCAGCTTGGGAGTGTCCATCTGCAGTCCTCCACAGCTCCTGGGGGCTGTGGGTGCTGGGGTCGGGATGGAGGGTTTACACTGTGCATTCCCTGTTGTGACCTCACAGGCATGCACCCAGAGGATGCTTTTGTCCTACAGTGTCAACATTTCCTACAATAACTAAAAATTTGATTGGAATCCACCCTGTTGGGTGTATTTAAGTGCCAGCCCCTTCCAGATGCGGCTCTGCTTCCCCTGCGCAAAGCTGGAGGCATCTGACAGATCCTCTTCTCTTATCCGCAGAGGTACGAGACCTCCTCGAAGTTGGAGCAGTTCCTGACCCGTTTCCTGCTGCGGGAAACCATGCACCAGCTGCAGTCCCTGCAGGCCTCGCTTGAGTGTGCTGTGGACACCGTGGAGGAGCAGGCGGGCCGGGAGAGGTAATGGGGTGGGACATGCTCATCCTCCCCCTCTCCCCACCCCTGCTCATGGGGACTGCAGCATGGAGCAGGACTCAGGGGTCCCCCTGGGAGGGACATCTGGGAGCAGGATCTGCCCTTTGCAAGCCTGCTGTGAAGCTGACCCATATAGTGAATGACTTCAACCCCTCCTTTTACGTTTTATTCTTTCAGAAAGGACATAAAGAAATCTGAGACCTTGGTTGGCCTGAGGTCAGGGAGACGATGTGGGCGCAGAGGACAGAAGAATGTCTGTCTGTCTCCGACGGACCCCTATTCTGGGATGCTAACGACAGGTATTTGCAGCCTAGCCATCCCTTGGGTTGGTGTCTCTGACCCACTGGAGCCTGCAGTGGGTGTGGGAGCAGCAGCATGAGACAGCGGGGGCTGGTCCAGGACAGAGCCTGGACCATTGCACCCAGATGCCAGCTGGAGCTTCTGTGGGATGTTGTATCGAGCAGTGGGAAAAGTTTCAGAAGAAAAACAAATCAGTTTTTTGGTTTAAATCAGGGGTTTAGAAGCTTTTGCAGTTTTCTGGGTCTTGAGCAAGCTTTTGCAATGACAAAAGCAAGCTTTTTTGGTGACACCTCTCTGGCGTTCCTCGTGCAGGCGTTTGTGTCGAAGACAACAGCCAGTGGATGGCACAGATCAATAGGCTCCAGCAGCTCATCGAGAAACTAGAGTGCAAGGTGCGTGGCAGAGGGGAGGTGGGCTGGGGACTGCCCTGCACCTCCACACTGGCCAGGTTGGTGCTGGGACCTCTCCCCGTGCTAACGGCCCTGGTATTCAGTCTTGGCATCGTTACAGAGCTGCACCCATTCACCAGACCTGGGCTCGCAAAGCTGCTCATCCCTTGCTGTCTCCAAAGCCCCTCTTCTGCCCTCAGCTCTGCTGACCCTTCCCTGGCTTCTCCATGGTCCATGCTGATCTGACAAGTCAGCCTGGACCCACCAAGCCCCATAGACGTGCAGGTCACATCCCTATTCTCCCCCAGGTACCCAAAGGAACGTCCCCAGAGCGGTACCTGTCTGTCATGCTGAGCTGGGCTGGGCTGTGGGTTACTGCTATGTTTTACCTTGTTGCAAAGGTCTCCCAGTAACGATGATTTTTCCTGTGGTGTTAAATGCAGAGCCCACGCCTGGAGCCACTGAAGGAGGAAGCAGTGTGCAAAGGAAGGGATGCAGTAAGTCCCTGTCCTGCTGCTTGTTGTTTGCAGGTAACCCTGTAGTGTGCACAGATCCCCTCTCTCACACACACATGTGTGGTCGTGCAGCCCCTGTGCCCTGAGACTGGAGTCACCTGGGTGAGCTGCTGGCTTTGGTCTGGTGGGGTGTCTGCTGCCCAGCGATGTAGCAAGATGGAAGTCAGAGATGTGAGCTGGGTGGACCATCCACAGGACAAATGCAGCTCCGTCAGGTCCATGAAAGCCCCAGGCAGTGCCCACAGCCAGCCCAGAGGAAGGCAACGCTCTGCTTGTGAGTGCCCAAATCCCTCAGGTTTGCTCCAAGCGCCCACAGACCATGCAAAGCCCCAGTGGAGGGGTCCCAAGGCCCCTTTCTGCTGGAGGAAGGACACAGGGAACTGCAGCAACCCCAAAGCAGGACCCCGCCACTGGGGGATGGAGCATCTCCTGTTGGTGCGGTCCTCGTTGTAAAGGCAACCTGCCCAGCTAGGAAGAAGCCACTTTATGTTGGTGTTGGCCCCAGCATTGTGGTGCCAGCGCCTTCTTGCGGCTTCCCCTGCGGTGCTGAGCTTACTCAGCACTGCCTTGTCCTGCAGCAGGGTGGGAGCAGGGCGGGCAGGAGGGGACAGATTAGTTGCTGATGCTGCTTGTCTGCTGTCCCTTTGTAGCACATCCTGGTGGCGAAGAGGCAGATCTCGGTGGCGATGAGCAGCATTGAGGAGTTTCGCCAGGCGTTCAGGTCCTACACGGAGGTCACCGCTGGGCAGAGCAGCTGCCTGCAGTAAGTGTGGCAGGCGGCGGGGTTGCTTGTGGTGTGGGCTTGCCCAGAAATAGGGGCTTTTGACATGGCACCCTTGGGGGACAAAAGGGTTTTTTGTGAAGTATTTTGTGTGCTGGTCAGTGCAAGGGTGGGCTTGGCACACGGAGGTTTGACCTTGCAGAGAGGATGAGACAGTGTCACAGCTGCAGCAGTGTCTCTGCCTGCAGTCCTGTCCCATCTCCTGCTGCAGATACTCCCAGCAAGAGCCACTTGTCAGCGTCTGGCAAGGAAGGGGGTGGTTTTTATGCCAGCAGGAATGGCTGCGGCATGCGCATGTAAGTGAATGCATGCATTCCTCCAGCACTGAAGGACTCAAAAGTAATGGGGGAAAAGTCAAGGGGAGAGCTCATGTCAGAGCATTGCATTATATAAAGTGTGTATAGTGCTAGCGGGAAGCAGCCGTGAACACCTGTAGCTAACCCCCGTGTGAGACCAAGGCTCTGCCCCCCAGCACCACTCCAGAGCTCCAAATAGAGCTGAGGATGGAGCCCAGGTCTGACTTCAGTGACACGCCACTGCTAGCGTGTCCCTGGAGATTGCACAGCTGCTCTCTGAGAGGCGCTTTCCTTCTCCCATGGGAGATTCAAGCCGCTTTCAGTGGGAAATGTTCATGCTGTTCCCATTTAAAGTGTCATTTTTCAGCTCTTCAGTTCCAACAGCACAAAATTGCGTTTTCAGTCCGAACAAAAGGAAGATACTTGTTTTGACACATGTGGCAGAGAGAATGGTATTTTTTTTCTTTGGAATTGATGGGCTTTTCTGTCATGAGAACTGTTAGTGTAGACAACTGGGTAAAGTTGCATGGGCAGGCTCTCCATGTGGGTGGAAAGCTGGAGCGAAGCCGGGGAGACTCCGCTGTCCTGGTTCACGCCAGGGAATTGCAAAGCGCGTTGCGGCCCCCGCGCAGGGGGACACGGCCTCCAGCTGCTGGGTGACTTGCTTTGCTCTCCCCTCCAGGGCTTGGTCCCTTCCTGCAGCCCGTAGCAGCAGCTGGAGGAAACATTCATCCTCAACTGGAATTAATGATGCTGCAGTCAAGTGCAGATGGTTCCCCAGGCCCTGCACCCTCAGCCTTGCTCTCATCTCCCGGCTGCTTCCCCCTCCATCATCTTCCAATGGACTGGAGAAAGCTCCAGCCTGTTCCTCCAGCAGGAGGGAGCGTGGGAAGCATTGCCTGATGAAATAGCATCACTTCGGGGGGCAGCGAGCTGTGGTTTTATGCTGTGATCTCAGCTCCTTGCCCTCATGCCTCAGTTTCTCTCTATGAAGGGCGAGGGATGACACACACCTACTCCAAAGGAAGGGCTGGAAGGATGAGTTCCTTCGTCAGGCTGTGTGCTGCAGCGGTAGGGATGCGCTAAGAAATACTTGATAGAACACTTAACATGGTGGTTTTTGAGCAGCAGCTACGACCAGTTTAATAGCTGTAAAGCTCCTCTGCTGCCTGGCTGCAGGAACTGTGAAGCATGAAGGATTTGGGTTGGTGATCGCCTGGAGCCGTGTGTCGGCCCTGGCAGCCACAAATTGTGGATGCATCCAAACTGCTCTTTGAAAGCCTCACGGTGAGGCTCATGTGCAGACCTGTGCCCCTCGCCCCTGGGCCCGGCGGGACCAATGTGGCCACACCGTGCCAGCTTGCTAGGCCCCATCTCAGGGTCGCTCCTGTCCCCGCAGCGTGTCTGCCTGCAAGCTGACAGACGAGGCCTGCTTCATCCTTTATGAGTTCTGGCAGGACGTGACTTCGTGGAGAAGGTTGGAGGCTTTCCTTGTGCGGGGCTGGGTCTGCATGCTCTGGCGGGGGGGCTGGAAGGGGTTTCTTCTCAGGGCTCCACCAGGACCCCCATGGCTCCCCCTCCTTTCACAGCTTGTCCTGCTGCTGACTGCTCAGCCCAGTGTGCCCCTGGGGCCCTTTGCAGCAGGAGGGGGTGGACACCCTGATAAAGGATTTGGGGAGCAGGGCAGGAGTGGATGTCCTTCTCTGGGTGGTGCAAAAGCAGCCCTGTCTCCCGTGCGTGGGCAGGGATCCTGGCGCACAGCTGCTCTCCTACAACTGTGAGGCACGCACAAGCCCTGCACCCTCCTGTACCTGCACACTGTTTTACAGCCATTTGCAGTCCAGCTGCAGCAGGACTTTCCAGCGGTCCATCATCAGCTTGCTGGAGTCCCCGGAGCTGCTGACCACCATGCTCTTCCCAGGTGAGGGGGGCCGTGGGGCTGGCTTGGGGGGCTGCGGGACCCCCACAGTCCCACGCTGCTGCTCCGGGGGTGTTCTGCAGAGGGCAGGAGCAGTGCGGGGAACAGGCATCTTGGCTCCCTCCAGAGCAGAAGATTGACTTGGGGGTGACCTAAACAGTGTTCTTCAAACCAGGGTGAGACCCGTTTCCCCTGGCAGGTTTGGTTGTGTGTGCTGGCAGCCCTGCGGGGCCTCTTCCCTGCCTGGGGGATGCTTTCCAGCCAGGACAGCCGAGCAGCTGGGGGCACTTGTGGGTAGCAGATAAGCTGAGCCCTGTCTTGAATACACCTGATGCATCATTTGTTTGTTTTTTTCACCTGATCCCTGAACCTGCTTTGCAAAGCACAGGCCCTCCTGTGTCAGTCCCAGTGGCTCTGTCCAGTTTTACAGCTCAGTGGTGCTGAAGCAGGGGAGAGATCAGCTTGGGAAAAATGCACGTTCCCTGTGGTGCCAATAGAAATCTGACCAAGACGTGAGGTCTGGTGACAGACAAGACCAAATTAAGCCCCAGTTTGTTACCACTTTCGGGTCTTGTGTAAAATAACATGAAACACGGATTAATTTGGACTGAATCCCCCACTGGCAGTGCTCCCCCTGACCTGCCAGTCCCACTGACCATATTCCCAGTGCCCCCCTGCAGAAGCCACCGCAGCTCAAGTGGATCACCCATCTCCAGGCCATCTGCGCTCCCCACCCCGGGGCGGTGGCTGCCTTACAGCCAGGTGCCAGGGACCTGCAGAAAAGCCTCAGCTGCCCCCGAGCAGGGCCAGATCCCCCATCTCTGCCACCCCTAACCTCTCTCCCCTGTTTAACACTGACTGCACAGCCCTGACCCCTTCCCCTCTCTCTCCCCAGCCTCCTGGTGGATCATGAACAACAACTGACCTGGGCAGCCGCTTCCAGGATGCTGTCAGCATGCAAAAGGATGCAGAGCCCTCGTCACAGCTGTTGCCTTCCCCTTGCATTTGTCACCTCCCTATCCCTCGTCCCCTCCTGCGAGCTGGTGGGGGCTGTCTGCCCATCGTCCCTGGCAGTGTTTTACCCTTTTGCTCTTTTCATGTTAATTTATTTATTCCCCCCACCAGTCTCTGTGCTACCCGGGGGGAGTGGGGCACTCGCAGCAGCGCTCAAGGGAGCTGTGTTTGGGGGTGGCAGCCTAGCCCTTGGGGGAGCACTGGTCTGGTCGCTGTGTCCCAGCAGCCCTCAGCCCCTCTCGCACCTCGGCTCCTCTTCCTCCCCATGCTCCTCTTCCTCCTTGCTCTGAGGACAGGCCAAGGCTCCACAGGGTCCTGGGACACATGGCTCTGGCCAGCTGTGGCATCCCTCTGCCCGGCCTGCCAGAGCCACCCTGGGCCAGCAGTGGCTCTGCCCATGGGAGCTGGGCTGCCTCGTATGGATTGTGAATAGTGTTTTATAGAAAAAAAAAAGAATTAAGTATTACTGGCAAGGTGTGCCATTGCAATGGCTTTGAGACTGGACTCGTGCTCCCCCAGCTGTGCACATCCCCCCAATAAACCACTGCACACCTCCTGGGGAAGGCGAGCATGGCTAATAGCTCTGTTGCTTCATCCTGCAGCTCAATTAACGTAAACCAGAGTCAGCACCAGTTTCAGTGCTGCCAGAAAGAGGTTGTAGCTGAATTAATGGTGACGAGGGTCAGTGGTGGGGGGCACAAGATGAGCAGGGAAGCCCCTGTGGCTGTAGCAGAGCAAAGCTCACCTGGCCCATGGGTTGCACACTTGGGGTTTCTTTGTTGGTGTTGCAGAAGCAGATCCTCCGCTGAGCTGGTGTAAAATGCGCTGTTGTGAACAGCATGGAGCAAGTGCTGCCAAGGGCAAGCAGGGCTGGGCATGGCGGGCAGGGACCAGGTGGGCAGCGGATGCCCGCAGGTGAATGCCTCCTGGTATGGAAAATAGCACTGTCCTTGCACCTCTGCCTGTCCCCAACGCCTGGCTCACCATGTGTGCCCACACCCCAACTCTCGCTCACCTGGATACCTGCCCCCCCCCCAACCTCTTTTCCCACCCCCCATGGATGCTGCTCCCCAACAGCACGCCCAGAAACATTAATTTGACTGTTTGTTCCCCAGTCCCTGGGTACAGTAATTAAAATGCAGTTAATCTGTGGCTGAAGGGGCAGTGGGTACAGCTCCATCCCGGGACACTGCATACAAGCTGTGCTAGGCACGTCCGGCACGGTGTCACCCTCCACCCCAGTACTGTAGGGCCACAACTTGGGCGGGGGAGGGACTGGGTTTAGGGTGCTTGCTTTGTCCCAGCAGGAGCTTCCCAGGGGCTCCCTGGGTTTGGGGTGCAGGGAGGGTGAGCTGCAGAGATGGGATCAGGAACACACCTCGTTAGAGGAGGGAGAATAGCAGCCACTGCTGCCAGGTCAGGCAGGTACCATCAAACCCCATCCCATGGCAGGTGCAGGCGACCAAACAGGAAATGCCCCCTGCCAGGGACGAGGTGAGCACAGAAACTGGGTCAGGCTATATGTGGGACCCATCCTCCCAGTGCCCAATTATTTACCTAATTATTGGTAACTGCCAATTTCCCTGGCCAAAGCCACAATTTGCTGTAATCACAGGGCAGCAGAGGCAGCTCCAGCCCACTGCTCCGGCTGCATTCCTCCCCACCGTGGGGGCCACGCACGAGGGGACGGGGGAAGTGCCGGGGCCAGACTTGTGCCATGGACCATCGGTAAGGGTCAAGCTGTAACGGGGCACAGCCGGGGTGGGTGAGAGATGGGCACCCACGCATGGCAGAGCTGCAGCAGGCACCAGCTTTGGGGTTCCCCAGCTGCTGGCTCGGCTCGCTGCAGAGGACACCAGCAGCCTCCGCAAACTAGTGTGGGGTTTGGCCCCCAGTTTTGGATTTCTTAACCACTGGATTAGTGTTTGCAGCAGCCTTCAGCTTGAAATCCTCAGATTAGGCAAAGGTGTGCCCACTGGGCATCCTCAGGTGGCTGGGGGTGACACACAGCTGGTGGCACTGCAAGCCAGCTGTGACAGCACCTTGCAGGCTGGTCTGTGCTCAAATTTAAAAAAAAAAAAAAAAAAGCCCAGAAAAGAACATATTTAAACATGAAGCCAAAATTACTGAGTATGGGGGTGAATGCCAGCTCTGCCTGCACTTGCTCCTGGGCTTTGCTGGGGGCTCCCCCCCCAGGACCTGCCACCGCAGGGGAGGCAGTTTTCGTACCCTGCAGCTCCCCTGGCCAAGGCCACAGTGCGGCAGCGTTCCCACAGAAACCCCGACGGTGGCCGGAGCACCACAGCAAACCTCTGCTCCTTCGGCGAGAGGAAGGGGGAGCTGTATCATGAATATAGTCTTTTTATTGACTACTTTTGAGTAGAACAAACTAAATACATCTGTAACAGTTTGGGTTCCTTTATACAGTACATTAAATAAGTTACGCACAGGAATGAAGTAACAAATTTCTATTACAGAATTAAATGTCAAAAAAAATAGAAACCTCAACCCAATGTTTTCCCCTGTCCAAATTTCACATTTATCATTCCATGTTAAAAAAAAAAAAAAAAAAAAAAAAAAAAAAGAAAAAAAAAAAAAAAAAAAAAAAAAAAAAAAAAAAAAAAAAGAAAAAAAAAAAAAAAAAAAAAAAAAAAAAAAAAAAAAAAAAAAAAAAAAAAAAAAAAAAAAAAAAAAAAAAAAAAAAAAAAAAAAAAAAAAAAAAAAAAAAAAAAAAAAAAGAAAAAAAAAAAAAAGAAAAAAAAAGAAACAATCGTTCTAATCATGACTGTTAGTATTTCATTCATTTACACTGGGGTTAATTTTAGTACACGGCCATCAAAGTTGCATGAGATTTATGGAAGACAATCTATTTACAAACAATTTCTTCCAGCACTGCCCTCCTTTCTGCATTCGACCTCATGGCAGTTGGCTGCCGCTGACCCACAGTGTTAGGTCAGGACTGCAGGTGAGGATTGGCATGTTGCAACCAGACGTTGTGTACCTGAGGCTGCTCCGAATTTGCACATGTCCCCTTACGGCAGGAAAGCCCTTCAGCCCCCTGGCTCTGGGGAGAGGAGTGGGGGTGCAAGGGCAGCCCCCCCGCCCCAGTGCTCTTGCAAGCCTGAAGCATTTTCTGCTCCTCCACACTCGACACGCAATCCTTCTCCGTGCTACAGACTTGAGCACAGCAAATCTTTTTAAGCTTTGCCGCAGCAGCCTGGACAGAGCCACTTACCAGGACCTTTGCGACGGGTGCAGCAGGCAGGGCAGCACGGGGCTGCCGCAATTTGGGGCTCACCCTGCCGCCTCCGTCTCTCTTGGGGTGAACACCTGCAGGCTGGGTGTCACCTTCCCCAGGATGCTGTGGCCTCGCTGCTGCTGCAGGTCAGGGTGGCTTGAGTGCCACCCCATTCGGGGCTGCCTTAATCCCAGCAGCACAGCACCATCGTGCTCAGCTCCCAGGAGCCGTGTCCGTGCAAAGGGCTCTGCTGCAGCTGGGAGTCCCGGCACCAGCTCCTGGGGGACACAGGGGAGAGGTTCCCAACTGCCACTCAAGAACTGTCTTAACACCAGGTGACTTTGTGGCTTTTTTGCATAATAAAACCTTGCAGACACGGGAACCACCCGCTCTATGCCATGACAGCAGCTTCTGAAACAGCTTTCCCTAAGGGACAAAGCTGGTTTGGTGGGTCACTCTCTTATCCCCTAGCAGCCAGCAGCCAGCTACACCACTGCAAACTCAATGACAATTCATTACATCTCTATTATTCGCCTCCAATTGAAAAAGTAATCAAAAATAATTTGGGAATTACTCGCCTCATTGGGCTCCAGCCCAGCAATCGTACAAAAAGAGTCATGGAAACACGGCTTTGCTGAATAGATGGTTTTCTAGAGCCCGTTTGTGTGCAGCGTGGGAAATCAGTGCGGCTCCCCAGAGGGCACATGCCCATCCCTCCCACGGGCTGCGCCTCTGATGACCTCCATGAAGCATCTGAGATGAGCCCTGCCGAGCCCCAAAATAGCCGCTCTGAGGGTCAGTGTCCATTATAGGGTTTGCGCTGCCCTGAATCCCTCCTTCCGCACCACAGCAGGGATGCTCCAAGTGATGGATCTTTCCAGGCTGACCATGGCATCCCCACCGGACCTTGTTCTCCAAGCCTGCATCTTCGAGTCTCCGAAGGCTGGACAAGGCGGTGATGGCTGTGCAGCCCTAGGCATCTCCGGGGAGAGGAGCGCAGATGGCGTCCAAGCAGCACTGCAGGAGCCCCCTGGGGTTGGGGGTAAGGACCGACATAGGACACCAAGTCCTGCATTTATTTTAATAGTTTGGCCAATGCGTGTGAAGAGAACAGACTATAAGTAATCCATCACAATCACATGAGGATCTCTGTGGTTAAAAACAACGGCAGTAACTCTCAAACCAACAACTTCCATGCAGTGAAAAAAAAAACCACTTTCTGCATAGCAAAATAACAGTACCCAGGTGGAAAGGGCAATAACCACCCGCAATGAATCCAGATTTGCTCTGCGCTTTCCCCCAGCAAAGTTCCCACCCAGGGTAACACACAACTGTCTGTCCCGTCACAGAACAGTATTAAAACCAGGCCATCCGGAAGCGACTAGCCGTACCTCCCTGGTACTGACATTTGGTTTAGAGCACATGAATCTTCTCCTCCCTCTCTGCAATCATCAGCCGCCAACCTGCAGGCAGTAGAGAAGAGGGCTCGGCTTTTGCCACTGCACTAGAGGACAAGACACTCCTGCTGGGAAATTGGCTCCGGTCTGTTCACAGCAACAACCAGCCAGCATGGCCATCTGAGACACCGCTGTCTGGGAGCAAGGGAAAAAAAGATAGATGCATATTATGGGAGAAAGTTAGCTGAAGGAGGAGATGGCTCAGGCACCTCAGGAAAGGAGCTTGAGCACGTTTGACCCATGAAGATGGGGCTCAGCATCTCCCGTGTGTGCCGGCAGTGCTCTCCACTGAGTCCAGGTCCTCCCGAGCAAGTGCCTGGCCTCCTCCAGGTCCCGAATGATGCTCTGGCACCCCACTGCAGAGAGACGGGCACGGAGGTGCCGCGGGCAAGGCTGGCCTCAGTTCTTCATACGCCACAAAAGAAAAAAGCCAGCATGAGATGGCAAAGCCCAAGTGTTGGTGCTCTGAGGAGGCGGCGCAATGTGTCAAATATGTCAAGTGATACAAGTTGCTGTGGGGGGTTCTTTCAGCTTAAAAAAACCCAGGGGAACTAATCAAATGGACTGAACCAAAACTTCCCGTTTAGAGTCCGTTCGTATCTATTGCTGTCACGGATGCCGGGGTGGAGGACCGAGAGGTGGTCGCCGAAGTCTTCTCGAGGGCCGGGCTGGGCACACCGTCAAGGCTCTTGGCAGCAGTGGCTGCCGATCGGCCTGTGGGCAGAGCCAGCGGCTTGCTCTGGCCATGCAGGCCTTGGCCACAGATTCGGTGGTGCCTCTCCCAGTCCTTGTGCTGGCAGAAGGAGCCGCAGTACCGGGCGATGTTGCAGCCGCTGCATGTCTCGCTCGCTTTGCGACCACAGTTCCAGCAACTCTGCAAGACCAAAGACGCCACACTTGAAAATGGGTTTAATTTCCAAGAGCTGCAGGATGGTGCTGACTCAACAGCTCTGGAGGGGACTGTTCATTGCCCTCTGGCCTAGATTTAGTAATATTAAAATGAGCAAACCATTAATTCCTTCTATTTCACAGCCCTTTGCCAAAGGTACTAACCCCTACTGCTCCGTTCTGCCCAAAACCGCCTTCCAGACTGCACCGGTCATATCCTCTCCCCTAGATCCACCCAAATGCAGAGAGGAAACAGCAAGCAAGGACTAAAAAACATGCTGCAGATGCTGCTATTCGGTCTTTTTATTTCCTGTTTTAAGCAGCTCTATTTTGGTATTGCTCCCAGCCAAGTGCTCTCTGCAGGGATTACAGCGTGCTGCACAGGCACCATTTGCTTTGCACCCTGCCTAGCTGCACAAGAGGTCGGAGCAGGCTAATTTGGAAAAGAAAAAGCTCATTTGAAAGCCTCCCAGACAGGTGGAAGCACTGCCAGAGCCTGAGCTTCAATCTGGAAGCGGAGCAAAGCCCCTCTGGCCGCTGGGAGAGGCGTCAGCTGGTGGGCTTACGGCGTGCCACTGCTTCCTTATGAGCGCGGGGGCAAGGGGCCAGCGCCGGGAGCTGCGGCTGCAGCTGCTCCGAGGAGGGGAGCAGGCGGATTAGCTTTCCTGCAGCTGGACTCACACGTTAGCAATTGCATAGTGGGGAGGGCAAGTTCAGCTGCGGAAAAGCAGCCTCCGCTGGAGCCCGCCTGCCTCTAACCCTGCCCAACGGGGCACCGTTCGCTGGCAATCGCTTCTGTGACCACAAGCAAAAAGCTGTTGAAGCAGGAAAGCGGGGTGGTGGGAGATGCTGGCCTGTATCGGACAGCCGTGTTGTGAGGAAGGGCAGTGAGTTTCCCCACTCCTGGGGTCTGCGCTGGAGCCACCAGCTCATGGAGATGATTTATGGGCTAGCAGCGAAGCACCAAAGTGAGGTGGTCGGGAGCAAGCTGCTCCAGAGCCAACGTGTTCCTGAGGCTCCTCAGTCCTCCAGGAGAAGCAGGACTCGTGACCAAAAAAAAAACCCTACCAAAGCCTGCGGTAACTCTTGGAAAACTGGGTCACTGCTTTACAGCTGTTTACACTTCAAGCGGTGTTTTTAAACTGTATTTCAAAGGTTACGCAGCATGCCAGAATACGTGACAGCTTTTCAACACAGTCTTTAGAGAAGGGCTCTGGGGCTTGCATGGGAGTGTGCTGGCGGGGGGATGCTCGGCTGCTGCCGAGGTCCCGCACTGCTCCCCGGGACAGCTGGAGGAGGAGGACACTCCTCTGGTATTCCCCTACAGAGAAATCATTGCTTGTCTCATTTCTTCCATGGCTTCCTGAGCAGTTCCACCCACTCCCATCATATGTTTATCAACTGGTACATTCAACCTTCAGTGATTTAATTGGGAAATATCACAGTATATACATACTTCTCTGAAACAACACCTAATATTTATGTGGTTCCTGCTGTGCATGGGAACCCAGCACTAGAGCTTCCCAAGCCCTGGTCAGCAGGGTGAACTGAAATCCCACAGGAGGAGGGAAACAGACTTGCTGCCCACACAGCCCCAGCGGACATTAACTCCACATTCCCATCAGATTCTTGCTTGGCAGAAACAGAGGCAAAGCCTCTGCTCTTGCATTTGTGTGGAGAAAATAAAATGAAGCAAATCACATGTGGCTGGGCTGTGGTGATGCAGGAATTAACCGTGCAATTCTCCTTGCCCAGTCCAGCTGAGATCTCCAAAGCTTAATGAAGTGAGCTTCCAGTTAAGGAACAGGGAAGGTAATTAACAATTGAGGAGTAGAAAGAAATTCTCTAAGAGACACTCATTCAGCAGGTGTCGCTGGCTATGACAAACTAAGAGTCATCCCTTCTTTTCCAACATGCAAATATCTCACTAGGTGTTATGAGGCTTAGTAACTTACTTAGGCCGATTCCCCTGCCAGCAAAATCAAAAGCAAAAGGGTTTTTTTAGGGTACCAATGCATCCTTTTAGTTATTGATTGGAGAGAGACTTTTAAAAGGGAAAAGGGACAGGGGACCCGCAGGCTCCGAGTCACTGCCAGGCAGGACCTGGAGACCTTGTGAGTCTTTGGAATTCCCTTCCTAGGAGGTCCCCTGGCACCTTACCTCCGTAGACTCCTCCTGTTCGTTTATCACTAAGAAAGCATCCTCGGTGGCCTGGCGCTTGGCGTCTGCGATGGTCTGCTCCATCCGAGCCCTCTCGGAGGCAATCATCTCAAATGCCTTCTGCTCGGCTTCTGCCACCGCTTTCTGCACCTCCGACATGGCCTGGCGCTTCACCTCATTCACGGCTTCTTCTGGAAGAAAAAAGCAGCTTCACAACCCGCCCAAGGAGCGTGGTGAGCCTCTGAGAGACGAGAGGCAGCGGCATGTTCCCTGTGACTGGGATGTCTGTGGGTCACAGTCAGCACCAGCATTATGACCGCTCCTGGGTGCGGCAAGGCCAGGCTCAGCCCCACAGGATCCCCACTGGCATCGTACAGAAGGAGCAGAGCCCTTTGGAAAACCCAGGCCGGGGCTGTTGGTAGCCAGATGTGCACATCCTGGGGCATTCCTGCAGCTGGGATTCTCCTGTTTCTGCAGAGCGAATCTGCAGCATCTGTGTTTATCTCAACCAACCTGGCAGAATCCCTCGCCGAGATTACTAGCAAACACATACCAGCTTTTTTCCATATCTCTTCAGTGACGTATCCTGTTCCCGACCTGTTGCTGAACTCCCGCAATGAATCTGTTGGAATAAGGGACAGAGGGAAAGGTTGGCAAAGCCTCGTCTCGCCCAACTGCTGCTTAAGTGCCCAGCAGTACCTCGGTACATCATGGGGCAGGGTAGAATTAACCAGCTAAAACTCAAAGCACAGGATTCCTACAGTTGAAGCCATTCATCAAAAACTCAGATGATAAATTACAACATTTAATTAGTGCCTTGCATAATTTATGACACTGTATAACCCATTTCCATCTCCTGGTACTCTATAACAACCGGCAATGCTTATAAATACATGCCATCAAACATCTGCACTGTCCAGCAACTTTGAGCATCAATCTATATGACCAGCAGTTTACATTAAACGCAGCACTTTCCACTCCCAGGGGCAATTCAAAGGCTTGAATTGATGGACAAACTGTCCTGCAAGACCTCTTACAGCAAGAGGTGTATATGTTCCCCAGCACCCATAAGCCTGCAAAGAGCCTACGGGACAGATGGGGAGAGTCACACAAGGACCTAAACACAGACTGCAGTCACACAGGGAAGCTTTTCAGAAGCTCATCCTGTGTTTTATCTGCATCCCTTTTTTTAAGGCTTCAGAGTAACTTTCTGAAGGGTCAGAACAAAAACTGATTCATGTCAAAGGCTGGTGGGAGAACAAAACCACTCCAGGAAGGCAGTGAGGTTATTTAAGCCTGCGGCACACCTGGAATGCTTCTTGATGTTTAACTGCACCTTCTTGCAACAGCAATGGAGCTTGAAAATTAGCCCTAGGTCCCATGAGGGGAGAAAGCATCAACAACGTTCCCAATTTATAAAAAAAAATTTAAATTACATCACCTTTAAGAACATGGGGCTGTAAGTGTATTAGTCACAATATACTTAAATATAGAAGGGCTAAAAGCCAGCTGTGCTCATCAGGTCATTGCATACATCCAGCCCGCTCTGCAGTTACAGCTGGAGCCATGGGCGCTTGGTTTCCTTGCAGGAGGATTCACTCTCTATTTTGAATACAAACAAGTTGAATATATCTAATTGAGATTTTTAGTTTTACATTTATTCTTATTGTTAGGCAACATCCATTTTTATTATTGAATGATCAGGGTTTTTTTTTTTTTCCAGCATTTGATTTGCAGCATATTTGTTTGGATGGAAATCAGAATTAGATCCAAATGAATAAAGTCACCATTTTAGACTTATTTCTTGTATAGGGTCAAAACCCCTGCATACTGACGGGGAAAAATAGTCAGCTTTAATAAAGTTAAGTTGACTCATGATATAAAAATAGAATTAGTAACTCAGGTAGTAGCTCTTAGACTTACAGCAGTCTTCGGTATTTTTAGAATTAGTAGACCCTGACATTTAAAATCCTTTAGGCAAGACAAACTGGAAGGGAAAGAGGGGTGGAATCAACCACCTCTCCTGCCTTTTCACCCCCTGGTTTCTCAGCTTTGGATGAACTTGGCTCGGTTTGGTCAGCAAGTATGGCTCAGTGACAAGGAAGATGCTCTTCTCCCGGCACTAGCAGAAGCTGCTGCTGCCCCCCGAAGGTGCCTTCAGACGTTAGCAAATGCTGCTTTCAGGAGCTCACCCAGGAGCTTCAACGTGTCCAATGACTTGTCTCTCTTCAAAGCTTTGAGAACACCTATGCACTGCTTAAGTGTTTAATTTATATAATAATTTGAATATATTATCATCACTTTATGCCTAATATAGCTTTATCTTCATTAGACTCTTACTTAAAAAGGTCCTGGTGCAGCACACCCACCCCTCACTTACCGCTGCTGATGGAGTCGGAGCTGCTGGGGCTGTGCTGCCTGGAGATGAGCTCACTGCCCGCCTTCCGCGGTTCTGCCGTCTCGCTGCACCGCCTCTTCCAGTAGTTGAGCTCTTCCCGATCGGCCTCCTGACAGCGCCGCAGCACGGCCATCGAGCGCCGGGTCTTCTCCACCATCTCCATGATGCAGTTCAGTGCCTGCAGAGAGGAATGAGTTTTCAGTCCTGCTCAAGAGGTCATCTCCCAGATTTCTTGTCCGAGGGACCATCCCAGGAAAATGAAACATGAGGTCATTTCACAGGAACAGGCTCTGAGCACGGTATTTTGGATGATGCAGTATTCATACAGGCGGGTAAGATTGGGTCCCGTACCTGTATGCACAGCACAGCGATACCGAGCAGGGATGCAGCACCAGGTGGGAAGGAGGTGGTCACACCTGCACCGTAAGGCCTTGGTCACCACAGGAGGTGGCTAAACACCTTCAGGCCATGCTCCTAAAGGTGGAGGGGAAAAAAGCCACTGCTTTCCTATGGGTATAGGGTGCCCATGCAAGGGTTGGCTGTGAACCCGGTGCCAGCTCTCCATAGCCACATCCTAACTCTCAAATATTCAGATACGGGGCCTCTACTCGACCTCCCCCACAAAAAAAACCAAACCCCAAACCATCAGCTTTAGAGCATAAGCAAGCATGAGGTCTCTGCATTTATGATGAAAGCTGAATTTCAATCCCTTCTCTTTGGGGGAAACTCTCCAGTGAAGTGGTTGGATGAACAGCCTTGCTCAGAGGGAAAAAGCTGACTGCAGAAAGTCTGCCAGAAGTACCAAGTCTTGCTGTCGGTGCCTAGTTGAGGCCCATAAAAGCCTGGCACCTCAGGAAAAAAAGTCTTTTAAAAAAATAATGATGGGTTTACTTATTTTGTAAGCACCATATCCTTACTGCACATAGCACATCTGCACACTTGCTGGTCCAGTGCTGGCCAGGGCTGTGGCAGAAAAGACCCATGCAGGGACAAGGTTGGGTTTGGTTGCTCAGACAGCCAGGGCAGCACATGGCCATGCTCTGCAGGAGAAGCTCCCCAACTCCAGATGCTTAGTCCAGAGTGATTTTGGCTTCCACTGACCACGGGCAGAGAAAATCTGTCAGGAAAGTGCTACTGCTCCTATCTGCCCTACTCACCGTCCACCTTCTTGTGGTGGCTTGTTCCTCTACAAGCCACTAGGAAAGCCTGGATATGGTATCAACAACAAGAAAATCACAAATTGGAGCAGGTGGAACACTGGGTTGCTGCGTCCCACAGAGCTTCCCACACCTCCTGCCATTCCTTACGTGATCAAGATGCTTCCACTCGTCAGCCCACTCTCTCTCTGTTAAGCGGTGGTCCACCAGCTCATCCTGGTATCCTCCATTCAAACCTGCAACAAACCACAGCCAGAAGAGCGATTAGATGGACTGAGTGCTTTCAGTGCTGGAGAGGGAAGGTGACCCCAAAGTGATAATTAAGAGCTGTATTTCCAGCTACATATAGCTGGGATTTTAAAATACATCTCAAGGAGGCAGCACTACAGGGACAATTCCACACCGGTGCTTTTATCCTTGTCTGTGTCACTGTCTTGGAAGTGCTACAATCTACTCATGGGTCTGGATCTGACCTGCTTGGGGACCTGGCTCCCTTATTATAAACCCACAGGAGCTCAGAGCTTGTGATTCAGGCTCCCTATTGGAAACACAGCATGCACATCCCATGCACCCCCAGGAAGAAATAGGGTGGGGGGGGTCAGGCTCTGCTTTTCTGCTTTAGTGATCTTGGAAAGGTTAATTTCTATTTCCCTGCCCTCCACTCAACTCAAACACCAGGTCCTTCCTCCGCATCCTCAGTGGCTCCAGCCTTTACATCTATACGGGGAAATACAAACTCTCAATCTTCCCATTTTTAACCTCCCATGGCCAGTTGTTTTCTCTGAATTCCCTGCAAAATCACTGCTGAGGACATGCCCAGCATTACACAGCTTTGGGTGCGAGTGGCCAAGCAAGGACCGATGCCAAAGCTCAGCTGCTGGACTTCACAGCTCCTATGACTAAAAGCTCTCCCGGCTTTCTCACCAAGACCGCCGTGCCTGTCCCGAATCTCTCTGTGCTCCAACATCTTGCTGGGGTCCCTGTAGAGGTGGGAGGTCGCGATATCTTCCAAGGTGTAGTGCTGGAGGGGTGGTGGGGTGGGGTGGAACTGCCCCCCGGGATTCATCAGGGGGATTGTCAAGGCAGGGCTGTGCCGGGGTGCAGGGCTGATGGTGCACACCCTCTTGGCCGGAGGCTCTGTCGGCAGCGGCTCCCTCTCAAAGCTGCTGTCTTCCCTTCTGCAACCACACCAGCAAAAAGAGGTATTCATTAGCACTGCATAAATGTACTTGGAAAGGGAAGGATGCAGATTTTGAAACAGCAGAGTTTGGGCAGCAATGATTTTACTGGGGAGTAAAGGCAGGGAGCTAAACCAAACATGCTCAACTTGTGAACAAATCCACAAAATGACCCTGTCAAAGAAAAAGTTCAAGATGCCCGAGTGTTGTGATTCATTTTTCTGAGCATGACCAAATTAAAATTTCACAGTTTTTATAAATTTGAGGCACACTCCACATAATTACATAACAACTTTTAAGTTGGAATAAAAAAAGTGGTGAAAATGAACTGCATCCTTCGCAGTCCTGACAGTGCCTCCGCTCGCTGCCCGTGGAGGTGGAGAACTGCTCGGCTCTCCAGACTAGCTTTTCAGTGCTACGCAATAAGTTCCTCTGGGATAGAACCTGCCTGAAAGAGGATCCCAACCTGAATTCACAGTGCAGGAGGACAATCATCAATGTCTTATTAACAGCGAGAATAGTTGTTGGGAGTTGATAAGATCCTACGGTTTAGCCCTGGATGCTGCTTGAAGCTTTGACAGCAGCAAAGTAAAAAAAAATTTCACAACTTCAAGAACTTGGCAGAGCGACGATAGCTGTTTTTACCTGTCCGGACTGTGCCTCTTCCCATTCCCATTCACCTCGATCAGCAGCTCGGAGGAGTCAGCGGGGGATGTGGTGTTTGTGTTCAGCAGGATGTGCTCGTGCTGCGCCAGGTACTGGGAGGGCGTCTGCTTGGCAGCCCGGGCACAGTGCAGCAGCTCTCTCTGCAGCAGCGGGAGGTTGGCCTGGAAAACAAGCATGGGTCTGGTTTATGCAGGCTGCGGGCAGGCGTTTCCAGCCATTCACAGAAGGTTTGCTCTGCACACATAATCCCTCAGAGCAGTAACACCTAGAGCCAGTGGCCTCCACTCAGGATCCTCTAGCTCCTGCTATCTGCACTGTCAGATTTACCTGTGTTTTCTTAAGAGCTGCTAACCTGACATTGGTGCACCCAAAAACCAAGTGTCCCAGGAAGTGCTCTGTGCTTCCAGCATCTAACCACCCCAGATGTGTTCCAAACACCAACACTTCAAATATTCTAGATCTGAACATTTGCAAATAAGATTATAGGATCAGAAGCCGCTGAATGGAGCTTGGTTTGTCTCCTTTATCCCTAACATACAAGCAGACATATGTGGCACTCGTTATAATGTTAGCTTTCCACAAGCCAGTCCCACATGGCCACCGCTACGGTCTGTGCAGTCTGTCTTGGACTTTAACAAAATTGCTGTGGTGCTTGAAACGAGAGCTTTCCCAGCAGTGACATGCTGCCAAGAAGCACAGACCGGCACACAGAGCGTCAGCAAGCCCCACTAGCTCCCCGTCACCTTCAGAAAGGGAATCACAAACGGCCGGAGGGGGAAGTTCGTCGCCTCTTGGAGCTTGCAGTGAAATTCCTCGATTGTCACCGTTGAGTTCTGAGAAAAGAAATTAAGAAATGAAATGACAATTTGTTCTTATTTTTAGACACGTGGGAAACGGCTCCAAACGAACAGAACTGGAAGGGAGACTGCATCTGCCACTACAGGACTGACAATGTTTGCATTGGATCCTGCCTCATGCAGCCAAAAAGACTCAGGCCAATGGAGCAGAAATGCTGCACGAGGCGAGGGGCGAATGCTGCACACAGCCAGGCACTGCCCGGCCCAGCATCCTCCCGGCTCTGGGGCTTGGAGGCAGGGACTGGCTATGAGGAGGCAGCAGGACCCAGCTGGCACCTCCTGTACCCTGGCCAGGTGGCCTGTGGCAGGCTGTGGGGAGCCAAACAGCAATTCCAGCTGCTCAGAGCTGCACACCTTCCTCTCCTCCTTCCTCCCTTTCAGCTCATCTCATCTAATCCATCCACCATCCACAAAGTCACCACCAGCCCACTGCTCATCCCACTGGCATGGTCCCCTCCGGGCCCGACCCTGCATCCCCCGTGGCCCTTCAGGCTGGGTGCTCCCTGGGACAAGCAGCATTTGATAAACCACACATACAAAGTTCATCCCTGCAGCAATTACCACAATCAGTGGTGAGAACGACAGTCAGAGGAACCTGGACTTATTTCCTTTCCAAAAGAGTAAGCTAAGTACTACCCTACGCCCATGGAAATATATATGCCTTCCTTCTTCAGCAGCAGCAGCATTTTGCATCCAGTGCTTAAGTGCTGTGAAAGCCCCCAAGGCCACGGACAGACCCACGTTTGCTCTGCCCACACCAACCTTGGAAGCAGAAATACTCCAGGCTGCCTGCAGTCTAGCTACCTTCACTGCATGCTGAGCCTCAAAAGAAACCCGCCAAAAAGCAGAGATCAGCTTGGGAGCAGCGCTGGGTGCCGCACCGGACCGCAGCCAGGCAGGCGGTGTGGTGCTGTGCTCCAAGGTCTCGGTCCAGGGTATGGGCTTGCACAGCATTCCTACCAGTCAGTTTGTATACCTGCAAATATTAGTCACAATTCCTCAGCAAGACCTGGTCATTTGTTTTTTGAAGGGTGTTTTCAGCTATCATAGCTGCAAAAGGGCAGGAGCGCGTACACACACTGTTTATGCATGCACGCACTGCCACCAACTCCAGCTCTCACAAATCCAAGGGTAGGAGTGCAGAAGAAGGGCAGAAGGTACATACAAGTGATTTACCAAGCCTTTTCCTGTAGCTGCACCTTAAGACTGTCACAAGCAAAGAATCAATGCCTTTGGTAATGCAGGCAAATATGCAATCAGAAAAGTAACAGCACAGCAGAAGCTCAGACCTCCTATTCTGCAACAGCAGCCTTCCCATCTTCTGCAGACCTTGGCAATAGTCAACTTTGCCGTGCTAGTGGGCTTACTTAAGAAATGCAGGAGCAGCCCATAAAGAGGGAAAAAAACCATTAAATACTTCACTGCATATCATAAATGAAATCTCTGAAGTGTCATGATATTCTCTACACACCGAGGAGTGGAGAAGCACTACCAGCTTTCCAGAGCAAGTCCCTGCTAGCGCCAGGACCCAGTTCCCGATCGGCATCCCTGCTTTTTCCATTACACCTGGCTGCCTTGCTGAGTAAAGCAGCGTTGAGTTTGAGCACACTGAAGTCAGGGCAGCACTAACAAAGTGGTGGCTGGAACTGGCATTTCTTTGTATGGAAACAGATCAGAGGTAAACTGGTCCACAGTCAGGGCCAGGCAATCATAAATCTGCATGGGCAAGAAAACACTTGCCTAGTACAAAACTACAGGCTCCTCTGAATTGTGTGAAAAGTTTCATTTGCAAGGGGAAATGGAGAAGCCCAGCATAGCCCACAGCTTCCAGCAAGCCCATGGCACCAGACTTGTGGCCTTTATAGAAAAGCTTAGTCCAAATACTTCCAAGTTTTCTTAAGTTCAGCTGCACCCAAGCTCATGCCAAAGCCACTGGACAAACAGCTTTTTGAAAACCACTGAAGACAAGAAAAAGAGAAGACAACAAGTTTAGCAGAAAGCATTAAACATTACACAGTCTTGCTCAGTCAACAGCTCTGCTTATAAAGACACAAACAGATAATATTGTGTAACATGTGCATGCACTGCCTGCCAGGATCCCATCGCCAAAGTGGTCTGACAAAAGCAAGGCAGCCCAGGCCAGCGTGCAGGGCTTACCACTAGTGCCAGGACAAGGGTCCGGACCTTCTCCCCAATCTCTGGTGAAATGTCATTGCCGAACTGCTGCAGGGTAGTGAGGAAGCGCTTCAGCTTGCTGAGCTGCCGGGCACCGCACGTGGCCGGGAGCTGCTGGTTCGTCAGCGAGGAGGAGGAGGAGGAGGAAGGACCATTGCTAAACCTCTGGGGTGGGGATGGTGCCCCATTCAGCGTTGGTGGGGAATGATTTATTCCGTTGGGCACTGCAAACAGGAGACAGAAGTGTTACCGAGCGTCAGATGGGCATGTCCCTGCGGTCTGGTGTTTAAGAGGATTCATCTTCCACGCAAGGGCCTGCTGCTGGTGGTTAATCACCACTAGCAAACAGGGCAAGAACCAGAAAAGGGGCTATGGCTAGAGCAGAGCATGCGCACCGTGCCGCAGGGCACCCAGCTATGGAGCTGGTCACGGGCAATGTGAGTGCCTTCTCCTCAACCTTCCCCTGAGCTTGTGGGGATGCTCTGCAGCCACCAGCACGTAAGAACCATGCGCCCAGCCAAGGCACCCGCAGGAGTTTTCCTTATGGGATTGCTCAGTGGTGATTTACACCACAGCCAGTGACTTCCCTGGCATTTCTCTCCTCTGCCAGCCTCTGCTCAGCGAGCTTCATTTCCAGGGCCATTGAACACCACAGGATCAGGGCTCAGCAGAGCAGGCACACCTCCATTTGCATTTGAAGTGGCCTGGGAGGACATGGGGTCAGGCTGCGTAAAGCCAATGCCGTGGTATGACTCAGTCTGCCGTACGCTCAGCCGAAGGAATTAAATGTGCTTTAGCTCAAAGTTTACAGCCCGAGCAGCGTTCTCTGGTCTGTATCAGGCTGAAATTACACCAGATGATCCAAGGATCCTTCCCAGCCTCATCCTTTACAATGAGTCATCAGTGCTCATTACAGCCAGGGTCCCACTAGCAGATACCACAGCTCAGGTGCCTCCACCTTGCCCCGAGGATGGCTGACAGCATCCTGCCCTGCTGTGCCTGCCTGCTGTACCTCCCCGGGGATTTACAGGCAGTTTTGCAAACATGGTTGTTTTTTCCAACCTGGTCCCAACTGCAACTTCACCTCCTGTAAGCAGCAAGCATGTCGAAACAGACTGAGGGGCTGGAAGTTTGGGAACTCGGCAAGGGATTAGAATAAATTGTTGACATCCCTGCGCCGCCGTTGTGCAATCTAGAGCCCTGTCTGAAGAGCAGCTGTGCACTTGGGGCCCCAACTCAGTATAAACCCAGCATTTTAGAGGTGAAAAGTACATCATAAATATAGTTTTAGCTGATCCACTGGGTTGTCCTTAAAAGCTCAGCCTTGAATCCCTTATAGATGCAAGCACTGAAGAGAAAGCTGCAAGCTATAAAAAACATTTCAAACAACAACGCTCAGAGCAGAAGCACTGAAGCCACTTGGCAGAGCTGCTCCTTGCATGTGGGGCAGGGGAAGGCACGCACCATGATGGAGCAGCAGCTTGCAAAAAAAGATGCCAAAATTTTCGCTGCAGCTTCGCAAGGATCATACCAAATCCTCATGACCCCAGTGAGGGTTTTTTGGAGAAGGCAGCAGGACGTACTTGAACAGTTAAACCGCTCTGGGGCACACCAGGGTTGGAGGCTGGAAGGGCTCCACGCACCTGGACCTGCCGTGGTGAGCACGGCAGGGAACCGGAGAAGATTAACCAGAGTCAGTTAAGATGCAAGGGAAAGATAAGGCTAAAGAGACCATCAAAGGTGGTTCCTGCTAACCAGGGGGGTGACAGGCTCTTCTGGGGCATAACAAAGATGTGTCCCTTTCATAGACAAAGAGATGATGAAATGAAGGCAAAGGCCAGGATTGAGAGGATGGAAGTGCAAAGGCAAAGCAAGCTCACGCCTTTTGTTATGGACCAATGGAACCTGAAAAACTCCTGTCCACACCGGCCTCCCCAAAGCAGCAAATGAACAGAGATGACCTGCAGAGACAGCATGTACTCACAGGGTTAGCTACTACAGAGCACCAGCAAACACAGAGCTATGTGAAAGGCAAGGCTTCTGGCAATTACTCATAAAGAGCATTTATTTCATGATAAGCGTGTTATAAACAGGGGGGGTAAGTCACCCAGAGAAGCTTCTCTCAAACAGAGGAGGGCTGTGCAGCTTCGCGCTCTCCAGCAGCTGCGACCAAGGTGCTTTACCCCCTTCTCTATTTCACTGTCTCTTATTCTTTCAAATTTAAACCTAGGGAGAGCAGGGGCTGTGCGACCCACCCAGGGGCTGTGGGGGACCCTTGGGAGAGGCTGCCAAGGATGGGAACAGCAGAGGCTGATGGACTCGGGTGATGCCACAGAAGCGGAGAGAGCTGAGTCGTCTCGGGGCTGTCATTAGATGCAGCCCCGTAACCGCTCTCTGCATTTTTAGGCTTACCCTGCCTGACCCTCCTGCAAACGGTGCTACCGCAGGGCAGCTGGCAGTTATCTGATCCTGCGCATCGCCAGGATCTGCTCCGCCACAGACCACAGAGCTGGGCTGGGGCTTCTGTTTCCAGGTGAGAGGACAGTGATGAAGCAAGTGAGATGGCGTACCCAGACTGGTGGGATTACAAGTGGGGGGAGAGGATGATGCTAAATTCCTAGAAACATAAAAGTCATCTTCTAGGGCTGCTCTGTTAAATTCTGCCTTAGGACCTCAATACTCAAAGGCTTTCCCCGTTTCTCCAACCCTTTTGTTACTGATCTGCAGGCAGGCATGGCCTTCCTCCAGCACGCTCCTCCTTGCCTGCCCAAGCTGTGGGCTTTTACAGGGCTGGATACATACCCACTGACTCTGACAAAGACCCTTTCATGCAACTGAGAAGTAAAAAGCAAGAATAAACTTCACCACACGTTGCATCTCTCATCTCTCTTGGAAAGAGCAATTAAGTCATCTGCAATCAGCAGATTCAGGCTCCTTGGCCCTTAGCAGTATGCCAAGCAACCTCATTGGAAAAATTAATTTCTGTCACTTTGCTAATGGTCTTTTTCTGCCTGAGCAAAAGGAGAGCCATTAAAAACCCCTCAGCGCATAAAGATGGGGACAACGTGTCTGGCGGGATAACCCGGCGATTAGTGCTATTGCCAGCACCACGCAATGCATTAGTGTGTGTCCTGAAAGAGGCTGGATTGTAAATCTCCGAAATCCACTGCCAGTGGCAAACTGAGATATCCCAGACACCATCATGGACAGCAAAGCAATGCAGAACCAGCTAGGGAGATGCTCAGCGCAGGGGAAAAGAGGTGAGGAAAGCCTGGAAAATATGTACATGCCACATGCCGGGGTCAGATAACTCCATTCCCAACAAAGTAAAGCAGCTTTGCTATAGAACAATACTTTTTAAAATACATTAAGTGGCTGAAATATCGGCTAAGGGAGGAAAAAAAAAAAGTCTGTGCTCTTTCTAGGCTGTGAGAAAAGGCTGTACATCCATCCCGTCTGCAGAGTCACCTCTGTGCAACCCCCTGCCAGAAGAAGTGGGCGTGAGGCTGCACTGCAGCTGGGCAGGGCCAGGATCTACTGCAGCTTAATAGCAAAGATTATAAAGCGAAGATGGAGAAAAGAGAAGCTGGATGGACAGCAAGGAATTTCCAAGGCTGGGAAATTAAAAAAAAGGAAAACTTTCTAATCTCAGCTGCAGAAACACTGTCTGCAAAGTGAGATACAGCAGAGCGGGAATTAACTCCTCCAGAGGATACAGTGAAAAGCCTAGCTCTTGGCTTGTTTGAAGCTGACCTGATAAAAGACTTCAATTTCTTAAAGAGTTTATAGCAGAAATCAAGGCTGCACCTGCAAGGAGAAGGACTCAAGGTAGCACCAGGAGTAAGGTAGGAGCAGGCAGGGGGGTAGGGAGGGATTACAGACCCTGCTATACATCCTGCATACATAGCAGAACAGCAGGAAAGCCCGTCCCTCTCCGCCCCTTCCTTACAGCCTTGCAGCATGACTAACGCTCGCCATGCTGGCGAGCAGCCCTGGCCGATGGCTGAGATCCCTGGTGACTTCTACAAGCAGAACCTTTCCTCCCGGCTCGAGCTGGTCCCCAGGGAAAAGCAGCGTTATTGGGGTCTTACATGCAGTTGGGGTGAAGGACACCGGCCGGGGGCCGCCAGGGTTCACAGGTGGCAGCGGTGGCATGTTGGGAGGAGAGGACCTGGACTGTATCTTCACTTCCACGGGTGATCCAGGCATCACTGGCACCCTCTTCTCACCAGCAACTGTACGAAGAGAAGGTGGTAACGCTTAGTGACAATCACAGACAAGCATTTCCCCGCCCAGCACATGAAGTACAGTTGCAAGGGTGAAGATAGGGGACTGGGGGGGGGACAAGGCTCCCACGCTGGTCTGCATGGCCCCATGCCACCACAGGGGAGGCAGGGTATGGTCCTGAGCCGGCAGGCAGGCAACCAGGGTGCAGTGGGTGTCCCTGATCTGCTGCCAGGCAGGCTCAGGATGCCTGTGTTCACCATTCCAGTCTCTCAACGGCATCTTCTCACCCTCTGTGCCCAAAGATGCTTCCTCAAAGTATTTCTGCTGTTTGCTTTGCTTTCTCCCCCTGCTTAAGATTCCCTCCACACTCCCCAGGCATGCCCACATGCACCTCGGCAGCATGCACCCGGTGGCACTGCTGAGGGCTGCCGAGGTTTCACCTCCAGCTCTGCTCCCCGACCAGCAAAACCATGCTCTGAAGCAGCCACTTTGGCAAACAGCTCCCTGACCAGCTTTGCACATTTGCTTTTTAAAAAAACCTCACAAATTAAATGTTGCTGCACCTCCTCTCCCTTACGCTAGGGATTTCTGTCCTCGCTGCCCAGCGCAGCCCCCCCATGGCTGCATACATGCAGCCTTGCACGCACCCTACGTCCATGCTGCCTGGCCCTAAGACAGCTTCTCTGGAGGAAATCCCAGCTCAGAGCCAAGCAACAGGTAACGTGGGTTTTGGGTGGGTGCCGGCCCGCTGTGCAGGGAGCATTGGTGCAACTTTGGCAGCAGCTGTGTCAGCAAGTGACGAAAATGGTCACAGCATTGTAAAAATGAGCTGACATCAGCTATTCCCACCTTCCCTCCTGTGTGGAGTCTCTAGCGTCTAATACAGCACCATCTCACACCGCAGCTTCTTTTTCAGCCTCTGAGGGTCCCTCCTGAGGACCCAAGCTCTGGTGGGATGTCCTAACTCAGCCGAACAGCGTGGCCAGGCTCCTGGCTCCAGTGTGGCTGAAATCAGCGTGAAAAGGCATCCTTGGGGGAAAATGAGAGAAAGGGAGGAAATATGAGCTCATGCAAGCCTTAGGGGGCTTGGGGGATTTTTTTCGGGGTTTTTTGTTTTTTAAATCCAGACAGCTCAGCAGACAAAACCTAGGCATCTCCACAAGTGCAGCTCCCATGGGAGCCAACACAACCCCCCAGGGGTGCTCCACGTCACACTGCCAGTGGCTCTGGTGCCCGCCTGGCTGTGGAGCTTGCGACCCCAGACGATGTGATGCGAGGCCAATTGCCCCTCCAAGAACACGGTCACCGCTCCCTGCTCCTCAAGCCGCTGCTCACCTCGCTCGATTAGCTCGCTAACGAGTTGTGACCGCGCTCCAGCATGTCCCCACACAGGAACGCCGATGGGTTCCCAGCACGCCCATCTGCACCCCGGCTCAAGGGGTGAGGGAGGTGCAGATGCTCATCTTTCACCTCTCTGCGGTGCAAGCAAGCTAGGCTTTGGACCGGTGAATTTTCTCAAGCAGTTGTTGGCTTTTGGCAAGCAGAAAAGTCTGCCAGACCTTCAGGGCAGCAGCCAAGCGCACCGCTTCGAATACGGGAGCTCGCACAGAAGTGAGCACCACCGCTCGGCGAGGCGGCTGAAGGCGGTTCCCAGCGCACACCCTTGAAGGGGGCACAGACAAAAACCGACACATGCACAGGGGCTCTGTGCCACCCGGGGTCAGTCCTGGTGCTGCATTAAGCCACCGAGGAAAGGTATTAAAGCACATGCTGTAATCTAATCAAATTAGATTACAATCTAATTTGTAATCCACAGTTTTTACAAATATCTATCAACTGTAAGAAATTCAGCTTTCAAGTTCTGGCAAAGCAATTGAATGCTGTATTCCCGTAAAGCAGAGAAGCACTGAATGGATGGCAAAGCTTTGCACCGAAACACAACCGCAAAACCTGTTACTTTGCAACTCCTGACAACAAAAATGCTGCTTTTGAGAGCAGAGAAGATGAGAACTGGCACCCAAGCCCTTCGTGCTGCTGGCCTGGAATCTGCTCCGTGAGCCACCAGCACCTGCTCTGCCACCACGCACCAGGCACGAGCCGGCTCATTTATTTTCCTTATGGCAAGTCATCATTAACACCAGCAAGGTAACAAATGAAGTGTATTATTGCTAGCATTTTTTTTTTTTGCTGTTTGCAGGACGATTTGTGGAAGGAGGAGCACAGATGAATACATGCTGAAAACCCACCTTTTCCTGCCATTTCAGTGCAGCTGGAATAACTGAGGTGGTGGGGCTGGAATCACTATAAAACCTGTGTCCACGATACTTTCATGGCAGAAAGTTTGTGCCTTTATTTATTTAAGCCTGCTTTCAAAAATAAATAAATCTAGTCTTTGCTTTCTTGAACAAAGTGGGGGCCCACTAAACGCACTATTAATTTTAACATATAATAACCATATTAATATAATATTGCAAACTACTATTCACGTACATTGGGTCCAACTTTCCTATGATTTAATACTAATGTGCAGACTCTCCCTGTCATATCCATGCATGAATATGCCATTCAGATGAACAGCAATACATTGATGTAGGAACAGGACATCATTCATGCACATAGGTACCTATTCCAGCAGGTGAGTTTAATTGGCAAGAACAGGAGGAGACAAACTCCTGCCTTTCCTCCCACTCAAAATAAATGCAGCAAAATAGTCAAAGAGCAGAGTTTATAGATGAAGTTAGGGGGGTTTCTAGCACAAAACCTCTTGAGCTCACTCATCCAGGCAGGGAAGGGAAATGTTGCTAAACGACCCAAATCTTTCAATCAAAACAGCACTAGTTGTGCCTATCCACCATTCGGTGCCAGCTGCTTGATGGCCATCAGGGGACAGAAACATGTTTGCTCAGAATACAGGAATAATTGCAAAACCGTGAGCTAATATGCAAGAACCACAACCTGTTTGCACATCATCCACAGACAGAGATGCGAGATGTGGTTCACACTCTTCTCTGCAAGCTCTCTGCCCACATCTATGCCTGCCCAGCTGCAGCATGCCAAGGAGAGCATCGCTCCCTGACTGTTGCTAGCCCTTTCCCACCACACACCCCAAATACCAACGCACTGCCACCCACCCGCCTCGTTTGATCTTCACCCCCTTCCTATGAAACCCTCTTCCCCAGATGTATGCGGCCAACCTCTCCTTCCATGCTGTGGAGAGAAACAGAGCGTGAAACCAATCCTTAAGGTTTCTCCTCTTTCCTCCTAAAATGTTCCCAGTGCACATTAAGAAAGCAGAACTAATTTTGTTAATTTACGGGGGGGGGGGGGGATGGGGGAAGTCACATGGAATTTATAACCCCAAAACAAAACCAGCTACTGCTGGGCTACTGCATGAGACACCAAAACTAAAGCCCACGAGAAGTCAACACCTTCTTTTCCGAGCTCACTCTGACAGACAAGAAACAAACAGGATTGTTAAATTTAAAAGCTTCCTGCTAATGACCTGGGGCACCTATAAATGCAGATAAAAAACATCTTTCTAAAACTCTCATTTTTAGCCTAAACACATCCATTTAATGAGAATCATGTGAGTAAACCAGACTGCGAATGAGGATTTCAGTCAGCCTTGAGTTGACCTGGGGCTAAAAATGAGCCAGTGAGATGGTCCCTGGAGAAATGCTGCCTTCCAGGTCTCTTTCTTCCGCATTTCACTGTTCAGAAATATTTACTGGCTCACCAATGGCAACATTTTGGTTCTGCCTCCAGATACACAGAGAAGATGCTGAGACACTTCTCAAAATGCCTGCAAGTCATTCCACTGTATCAGCCATCTGAAATCATGCTAGAGTCAAATGCTGTAATGGATTTTTGGATGATGCTCCAAGAAAAATAATTCTTGTCAATGACCGAATACTCCAAGTGTCAAAGCAGGACACCTGCCTAAACTGGAGACATTGGGTTGTTTTCCTTCAAAAACTCCTCCTTCTGAACCCTACCTGGACTTAAAAACGTTTACAAATGTTGTGTCATTATTTTTCAAGTGTGCCTGCAGGACACAGGTTGAACGTGTTTATGGCACACCACCTTTGCCGTCAAGCTGCCAAACGTCAAAACTTTGCAGGGACACATGCTCAACCTTGCACCCAGGACCTACAAAGAAAGAGGTGGCAGTGATGTGGCCACCAGGCTGGGTGGAAGAGCTGCCTTCCCGGCCTTGAACGCACTGGAGTTTCACATGGGAAGACAATTCACTTGCAGTAAAATGAAACCCGATCACAGAGATGCTGTTTTAGTCTTGGCTTGATGCAAGAATTTCATCTTCTCCAAAAGCCGATGAAGCCTGAAGACCAGATTTCACAGCAATTGGAGTTACAGATTTCAGATGCTGCAAAGCTGCTGTCTGGGTAAGGACAGCTGTAGGCACATGTCAGTTTATGCTGCATGCCCTATATATTCGCGTGTCCCATTTAAGAAGCCCAGGTGTGCAAGAAACTAGAAAGCCCCAGAGCTTTGAATACACCTGAAACCGTTCATCCCTCTGCTCTCCAGCAGCACACTGAAAGGCCCCAGTTTTATTTGACTCTCCACGTTGACTGACAGTATGCACCATATTTCCTTTGCTGCTCCAATTCTCATCCTAGCATAACAAATTAAAAAGAAGCATATGTCAAGATTAAGTGCAGCTGATGATTTTCCTTTCTGGAGAGGAGAAAGAGCTAAGTGAGACAACAGGACAGCATGCCAGGAGAAAACCTGGGGTCTCGACTGGTCCTCAGAGAAGTCCCACTCCTGCGCTCCTGGGAGACCGAGGCTCCAGCTCTCCAACACAGCAGCACATTTTAGAGGGGGTAGTTTCAACAACCACTCGAGACAGATTTCGTCGTATTTATTTTCTTTAAAGAAGCCCTCCACCTATGGTGTTTAGTACAAAGAATGTTGCTGTGATAGGTAACCTCTGAAGAATGCCTAGCATTTCCTCGCATTGTAAACTGTATAAAGACGACGCTTTATTAATCTCTTCATGCTTGTAGGTTTGAAAAAAGGGAAAAGGCACAAGAAAAAAATAATGACAAGTTAGGGAGTATCTCAAGTACACTGGAATTTAAATTAATCCTTAAATGCTTTTGGCGATTACAGAATAAACTAAGCAATGAAAAAACCCCAAAAAACTGCATGAGGAAAACTGGATGTTACCTTCTCCCAAAAAGCAAGTAAGGAACCAGAGAAGACAGCCAGGAACAACTCCAGGGGGCAGACAGACACAAATGGTCTCCTTCCCATCCGCTTCCCAAAGTTTGAAATATAGTTCCAACAGACAGCAGAATAGTATCAGGGTGGGAGATTTATATTTATTAACAAAAAGTGGACCATGAACCTGTCTCACATCCTTGCTGGGGCCACGACTCCTGGGTTGCGTCTCCCACATACATGGTCACATTTTGAAGAGGTGATGGGTAGTTATGAAGTGCCCGAAACTGGCAGTGCTCTGCTCTGCAGGATGATGCTCAAGAGAACACGTTGATCTGCGATGGTAGAGCCGTGAGCTTACTGACAGCAAGGGAAGAAAAAGGCGCTGCTATGGTGCAGAAAACACGGACGCTTTATACAAATTTACACTGTAGTGTCTGCATGGGCACGATTTAACACTATCCAGCAATCTCTATGAGCGAGCACATGGAGTATGTGCAGGCTCTTAAACCCTGCTATCAGCTCAAGACAGTGTTGTGGTTTAATCCCAGCTAGCGACTAAGCACCACGCAGCCGCTCACTCACTTCCCCCCCCACCCAGGGGGATGGAGGAGAGAATCAGAAGGAAAAAGGTAAAACTTTTGGATTGAGATAAGAACAGTTTAATAGAACAGAAAAGAGGAAACTAATAATGAAAATAATAACAATAAGAAAATGACAATACTAGTAATAAAAGAATTGGAATATACAGGACAAGTGATGCACAATGCAATTGCTCACCACCCACCAACCGATGCTCAGTTAGATCCCAAGCAGCCATCCCCCCAGGTCAACTCCCCCCACTTTATATACTGGGCGTGACATCACATGGTATGGAATATTTCTTTGGCCAGTTTGGGTCAGCTGTCCTGGCTGTGTCCCCTCCCAACTTCTTGTGCCCCTCCAGCCTTCTTGCTGGCTGGGCATGAGAAACTGAAAAATCCTTGACTTAATATAAACACTACTTAGCAACAACGGAAAACATCAGTGCCTTATCAACATCATTCTTGTACTAAATCCAAGACATAACACAATACCAGCTACCAGGAAGAAAATTAACTCTATCCCAGCCAAAACCAAGACAGACAGTAAATCCTCTCCTCCTCCCTCATGGGAAATGGATTTAAAGTCTGTGGCTGGGTGTTTGGAGGGCACATACAGCATGAACATCGATGTCTTTAAGCCATTCTTGACGCAGGTGTAGGATTCCCCTTGACTCACTGTCACAAGAGTTAAGAAGCAAGGAGGAACCTGCCTGGCCTTGGAGCAATTTTGTAGATCCCATTTATAAATAAGCTGCATTGAGTCGGAACTGCTTCTCACAAACCTGTTTGCCAGACTCAAGCACTCCAGCTTTCTGTAGAAGTCAAAACATGAAACATATTGGAAGAAATAAGAGAAAAACACAGTAAACATGAGACAGCACTGCATAACTAGCAGTATGCACAGGTAAGGGTTTGCTTTTCCCTTTTGCAGTTTGCAGGGCAGAGAGCAGACTCAAAATCAGACCTTGTCAATAAGGCTTTGACCACTAAGTGGTTAGACTGAAAGTCTGTAAATTAACAGAGTTTTGGTTTTAGCTGATATCTTTTGAACAAAAGACTGTGTACAAGGGTTTGCCCAGTGGTTCAGAGTCTCAAGAGTGAAAGCATGTAACAGTTTCATACAGAAAGAAGAGGTTTAATCAGAGCAGATGTTTTCAACTTTCATCTAGAACAGGCAGAATATGCTCATAACCTAAAAAGCCACTCTTCACCTCAAAAAGTTAAGAGCCCAAAATCCATACCTGCCTCTTGAGAGCAAGGGACTGGAGAATTGTCCCAGTAGCAGCAGTCAAGGTTAAGTCTGGCAGGAAAAATCCTTTGGTCACCCAGGAGCCAGGTCCAAGCTTGTTCTAGAGCCAATGGACAGACAGACACCCCTAAAGATGATTCAGCCCATCACAAAACATTCATCAAAGCAAGGGAGATAAGCCACACTCCAGACACACCTCTCTTTCCACTGGCCCTAGCACCTCAGATGACCACTCAGACTAGAGGCATGAATTATAGATCACCTACAAGTCAGCAAAACAAACCCTTCCCAGAAACAGTTCTTTGAACCAGAGGCTCATTTCCCCACCGTTTACATGGGTAAGAGTCTCTGGTTTAAGAAAGCAATGCAAAGCTTGTCTAAGTAGATAAAGAGACTATTTGAAAGAGGGAAACAAAGGAAGGACACGCATCAGTGCCCTCTCCAGTGGCTGGCAGGAACCTTGCCTACAGCCTAGGAGAGCTGTTTTAAGATAACTAGCTCAATATATTGTCCTGGAGAAAAAGCCAGGGAAATGGCTCAAACCCATCCATTCCAGCCCAAACACGTCTATGATGAAAAGGACGCGCTGCAGTTGGCTTGCATCGCAGGGTTCCCTGTTGATAGTCTGAATGCAAACGAGAGGCAGCATCAGTGTAACCTGACCTGATAATGTAAATAGGGTGAAATGAAATATGGTTCGCCACCTCCCCAGCTTTGGCGAATGTTTATTTTGAATAACATGCTTATCTGCTCCAACTGCTCACCATCTGTTTTCAGTCTCCACCAAGCTAATATTTTTCACATTTAGGAACTGAGAAATGGGAAGAATTACATTTAAATTTTATTAACATCTTTCCTCTGCTCTAAGGTTGCCTTTCCCTCCCCTTGACAGCTCTAAGCCATCTGTAGAGCACCTTTAAAGTTCTCCAAGGCATGCAGATGAGAGGTTATCTACATGCAAAGCAAGAGTATCATTACTCAGACTTCCAGAAGATGCCGTTTTACTGCTACTCCACTGCAATCCTTCCATTGCCTGCTTCCAGACAGCCTCCCCCAAGCTCGAACTGAAATCACATCGTCAAGGAAAGAACCAATATTTTATCTTTTTGCAGCATCACTGCATCAAAAAGCAATGGAGGGGAAAGGCTGAAGATAAGCATCAGAAACAAGGCAGCCAATACAGCAGCCTTAGGACAAAAAGGATGATTGGGTTAGTCCTAATTTGGTGGAGAGGGAGACGTTAAGAGGTTTGCAGTCAAGATTATATTTCTATACAAATATTGACATTTACTTTCATGTAGGGTGGTTTCCAGAGATCTCCCTTTGCTCAAGTCAATAAATGACAATTTACAACCACAACTGAGAGACACGAGCATGACACCTAAACAGGTCAGCAACAAATATTGGTCAACTGAGGTCCTTCTCCATCCTCCTCCCTCCACACCAAAGCATGGAGTTGGCTAAGATGATACTATAGCATCTGTTGCAGTGGGTAACTTATGTTACTGTACTGATACTTCCTCCACTAAATGCGATCAGCCTATTTTTACACTGTTTAGCTTGGTTTTATAGCACATCTAGGCTCCTGAGCTGTAAGATGCTGTGGGAGTGGAGAGGACTCGGCACCTCGCAGGAGAGCCTTGCATCACACAGGAGGGAGCTGCTGAGCCTGGGATAGGCATTTTATAAATCAAAAATAAACACGTGTATCTCCATTGCCATCTATTCCTCTCCCACACACAGCTGTTTCACTTTAAATCTCAATTCAATGTGAAACTCAGATAGAAGAACTTGAAAGAGCAAAGTATGTTATCGTTCGCAACCAGTCCAGAAAGCAGTTAATAAGGGAAATAAGATTAATAATTTATTCCTGAAGGCAGACTGCAGATCTTTATCTGTCTTGCCCTTCAGTGATTTTTATAAAAACCTATTAATGTGCCTGGCTCTACAAACTCATCAGTAGCACAGGTTGGACTTCACAGCAGTTCTCTTCTGCTGTGCTCCTGCCCAGACAAGACAGTTGCAGCTCTGGCTCTGCCCTTGCCTTGGCCATGTCAGACCCATCAGCACAAACTCACCTGCATGGCATCCCTGCCTCCTTAGATCTGGTTTCCTCTTGGTCCACGGACCCACACCAGGGCCAGTGGTGCAAAACCATGGATGCAGGATCCATCCCACAAACTATTGCATCCAACAGCCCCCAGAGTGGGGTATGCATCAAGCCCCCCGAATTCTGGTCATCTTGCTTCTACAAGAACACAAGCCACTTCTGGCATGGTACTCTCCACTCTCCTGCTCTCTTTTCCATGAAGGAGCAAGGGAATAGTTACTCAGACCGTGAAAGGTGCCCTAAAAACTATTTACACACAGTGTGGCAGCCACCTGGGAGCTGTTGCTGCTCTTACCAACACGCCACAGCAATTCCCTTCCCACACTGCTAGTACCCACGCAAATAAGTTTTGAGGACTCAAGTTCATCTCTTGATGTCCCTGCCAACAGCTTTTGCTCATCAGCTGTCTCAAAGGGATGCAGTGAGCAGCACCAGGGAGCCTGCGATGCCCCAAGGTGGGGAACCTTCCCCATCCTTGCCAGCCACTTGTTCTGCCCCCATCAGAGACAGCCACCCCAAAGGGAGGGATCTACTCCTGGCATATGTCCCAGCAAAATATATTCCTGGAAACCAAAGCCTACAGAGCAGTCAGCATTTCAGTTTTAGGATGGGAAGTACTCTGGGGATCAGGGGGAGCATTCCTCCCTCCCCAAAACCACCCCTCTGGTTGCTCAGACCTCTTTGGCCGGGTTTATAACCTGCGACATGGGCAGGGACTGGGCAGGGCAGCTGTATTCAAGCAAAGCCAGAGATGCTGGCTAATTCATTTGATTAGCTACTGCTGAAGTATTTTGGTAATTTTTCATTAGTTCATTGTTCCATTTAAAGTTACAGAATCAAGATTTTTTTTTTTTTTTTAAATCATCCACTCCTATTACAGTATTAAGAAATATTTACTCCTCCGCACTATTTACTTATTAGGCTAACGCACTCTGAATGAAAAATGAAAGCAGTTGCAGATATCAAACAGGCAATTATCACAATCATGGAAAAATTAATTCTTAAAAGGCTCAGCCTGCTGCATGGCTCTCTAAATCCTCCAACTCCGAGCAAAGCAACGGTGGCGGGAGCAAACTTTCCAGATGGGAACATCTGTCTCTCATTTGCCGCAGGGAAGAAAACACCAGGAAGATTAACAGCTCTCGAGTCCAGTGGAGCCCAGACACAACACGTACAAAAGGGATACCATTTAGAGACTCAGATCAACAGCTCAGTATCAAAGATTTTTTTTTTTTTTAATGATTATTCCGTGGGGCTTCTACATACAGAGAAATGTTATGTCAGGAAAAAAAAGAGCTTGAGTTTCACTTCTAGTAAATGCTATGTATAACAAAAGCAAGAATTGAGTTAGCCATGCTTATATGAATGATATACAGCGCTTTTACCATCTCAGCTACTTTTTAGATATGAAAAGTCATTTTAAAAGTTGGCTTTAAGGGGTTACCCCCAAAAGGTCTGAAATCACTCCCTGCCCAGAGCAGTAAGACCACGGACAGGGTGATTTGCTCCTCTGGGGTCCAGAGGGTAAACACCAAGTTTACTCCAGAGAGTAAGAAGTGATGCAACATGTGGGAAAATCAAGGCTGAAGGACACACTAACCCAGCCTTCCCTGCCAACGGTAGCACCGAAAGTCCATTCCCAGTGGAGCCAGTGCCACCAGCTCTACCACCGCTCCACACCCAGCATCGGCATATCACAGCTTTCCTCCCCGTCTTTGACATTGCTCAGTAGCACTTTTTGATTGTAGAAGTACCCATTATAGCAACTCATAAACTCTGATTTCTGATTAGCAGCCTAGTTATTGATGTCTATTCAATACCCGCCAATTTTAGCTGGCGTAAGCCCTCTCTGGAAGAGCACCAGCCTGTTGTAGAGGGTAACAACATTAAATGCAGTTAATTCTGAAACAGGACCTAAGTGTTGAAAAAAGAAAACTTCAGAATGGATGCAAATGCCTTTAAAACTTTAGACTTTTGCAAGCACTGGTTTTAAACCAAAGGTGTGCTGAAGTATAAATAAAATAATTTGTTACCAAAAATGCCATAGGTTATATAGAAGAACAACAACTGAGCATTGTAGTTTTGGGAGTGGAAATCTTTTTTTCTTCCTGCTTAGGCTAAATGCTGTAGAGTAAATAAAACTGCAACTTTTGTACCTGTAAAATTTTGGGTGACCCAAAAGGGGGAAAACACAGTGAAACAAGCTCTAACTTTTGAAAGCATTTTCCACCCTAACAGAGGCTTTGAGACAGCCTTTAGGATATGATTTTATCTAGCACTCATAAATCCTTTTAAAACTTGGCTTGCTGGCCATTTAACAAGCAGCTCCACCCTTCTCCTGCTCTCCAGATGAAACACATACGCACTACGCTCCATTTTGTTACCTTCCTCTCCAACCCAGCAGTATTAGAAAAGCGGTGGTAGAGCCGAGGGAGCCGTTTTTAATTGGCATCCTCCTATTACTAATTAGCTCCGAAGGGCTCTCCACAGCTCGTAATGGTCAACAGAAATGCATCCACTGATTTAAACGGGCTTTGGAGCAGCAGAGATGCTGGAGCAGACTCCTAGGAACGACCCCGCTGCAGCCAGGGGAACCCAGGCCACCACCGCAGCTCCCCATGGAGGAGCCAGCGTGGGACCACCACTGCTCCAGCCCTTGCTGGGCTTCTCTGGTCCCAAGTACAGGTCTGGAGGAGCCCTGGGGAGGCTATAGGGTTGTGTCTCCCAGAGGAAGTGTTCCCAGAGGGTTCTGGCTGCTATGCAGCTTCTCTGCAGCACGTCCTGCACAAAAGCCTCTCCCATGGACACTGCAATTAGAGGTGCCTGAGCAGGCACAACATCAGCAGTGCTCATTGCTTAAAATCCACCAGCAAGACCTTGACAGAAGAGATATAAGCCACAAATTCATCTCACCACCACTCAACAAACTCCATTTCAGAGTCTGGGACCCCATGCCTCCTCTGCTGCCCTACTTTATTCTTTAACAAAACAGTTCAGAAAAGGGGAATCTGCAAAAAGCAGTTCAGCAGTAGCAGTGCTGCGATTTTGCAGCACCATTCTGCTCACAGTTGGCCGAGCCAAAGAGCCGCCGGTGCTGCACATACAGCAAGGCCACAGCTACGACAGTGCAGCAGTGCTTGCCGGCAATGCAGCCCCCTTCTGCCTGCTGGGCTGCTGCAAAAAGCCCAGGCGAGCGCTGCTGGTCTGGCATTCCTATGGCTTGCCCACGGGAGCCACATTTCCAACCCAAGCCCCTTCCCAGGGGATTTTTGCTGGGTCCTGCAGCTTCCATGCTGTGAGTGTGGTTCATTCCTAGAAGCTGAGGAAAAAAAAAAAGCGATGGTCTATTCTGAGATACCAGGCTAGTGACCCTTCTTTTTCACTGCCTGGTGTTTTATATCCCAGCTCTTAGTTTCAGTAGCAAAAATAAAGTTGTGGAAGAGGATGAAATCTTCTAGCCAGTTCTGTAAGAAATTTAGCAGATATTGAGAGGCATGCTGTTGCTGGGTCAGCACAGCAAGCCCCTTTGCTTAAAGGCTTCCCACCAGTGGTTCCTCTGTCTTTGCTGCAGGATGAATCCCTGCCTGTTGGGGAGCAATCATTTAGGGAGTTTCCTTTTAGAAAAGCATCACATCAAGCTGGAGCCATTTCACTTCCTGGTGCATTTTTAACCCCTGACTCCGAGCAGCTAAGTGATGGTGTGAAGTCCCATGCCACAGCGCCAGGGGAGCTCGGATCCCAACACCATGGCTCCTGGGGCTTCGAGTCCTGCCCACCGCTGCGCCTCTGCTCCCTGTTAGCTGTTGGGAACCAGTTCGGTCACACACAGCACCAGTTCCTACCGGGATGTGTACAGGTTGTTTTGTTTGTACAGAAGCTCCCACAGATTGTTAAGAGGGTCTTTCGGACCAATAGGTCTCAGGTGGAAGAATCCCTGTGTCCCACACCCGAGGCTTCTGGCTGCAGGCTGTCAGTTCACCACCCATCTGCTCTCCAGCACGCCACGGGGGAACTCCTAAGCAGCTTATAACCATGAAGCTTTGGGGATCAAAATTGCAGGCTTTCTGCTGCCCTTCAGAGCCCCCATGAACCAGGAGGGGCATCAAGAAACACCACGAGCAGCTCCCGCAGTGGACAGAGCTGGCATGGGCTCTGCCGCCCCAGCAGCCCCAGCAGCACCCTGTGGGGCAGGGGAAGAGCACCCATGGATGACAAACCATGGCATGGCCTGGGCTGGCAGAAAGCTGCCAACAGCAAGATTTACTCGAGTTTTGTGTTGTCAGAGAACCCAGAAATGCTTCAACCACAGCAGCAAGAGGAAAGCACAAACCTCCTTCAGGAGAGACAGCCGTTGTCTATATAAACTTGCCTTTTTACCTGAGCATCCCGGAGATTAGATTGTACCTTCACAGCGATCCTGCCTCACCTGCCTCCCTGGGTACAACAAACATGAGCGTTGTCCATAACTTGGGCAAGTTCTCAGTCCTGCACTACTCAGCCTGACCGGAGAGGCAAGTACAGACAAACCTCACAGAAACATACAGCCTGCCTAGGGCAGAGCCATCCCAGAGCACCTCAGAAGTTCATACAACACAAGGTAAAAAGGGAACAGCCTGAAAATCATTAGAGGAGGAAATAGTCTCATTTAAAATAAGAGGATCGATTTAAACCCACCACAAATTCCCCTTAAAATCATCCACTAATTGAAGATTTAAGAAATTTAAACCTGGTTACTAAAGATGTACAGGAGGAGGTTTAAGTCAGAAGCTTTAAAACAACAATCCTTCTCTCAGTCCTCCATCTTCCAAGCCCTGCTGCTTGATGATTTGGTTCCCACCACTATAAATCTACCTAAAAAACCACCACTGACCTCAGAAAAATAGCCACTATTGAGCAAATCTGGATTTCTTACAGCATTATGAATGCTGCTGAGCACACAGGGATCTGAAGCTAATGAGAACTGGTACAACAGACTTGGCGTCTAAGGGGTAAGAGTATCTGGTGAGTAGAAAATACTCAAACTGAGTAATACAGGAACTGAGATAAAAGTCCATGCATACAAGACAGACCCAAAGTACCAGCGCCAGCAGCCCAAGCACCACTACCAGTAACTGGTGAATAATGCCACTTAAAAAAAAGCAAGGCCATTTCTTAAAGAAGTGAGAAGATCAACACAGAACACCACTTTTAATCCATAACAATCAGTTAGACCAGAGAGAGGCACAAATAATACCAAGGACACTCAAAGCTATTATGAAAAGCCTAAATTTAACTAGAAAAAAAACCAAAGCTGTTTGTTAAGCACAGAACAGGTACAAGTCCTGACCATCTGGAGAAGGAAGCAGTCCAGAAGCTCATAGTCAGAAGGGTTAGTTTAGATGAAAACAATGGTCATTTTTGCAAAAACAAAACAAAACAACAACAAAAAAAATCCAACCCAAACCAAACCACTATCCAAGTTCTACCACAAACCCAAAATGAAGCAATCAATGAAGGATACAGAAAAACAATCCTCCTTGGGTCCCTGAAGTCATACCGTTTGCTCTCTTTTCCAAATATAAAGCAGAATCCAACAGGGAGTCTCCCTTCTCTGGATGGAGGCTGAAGAGCAGGAGCTCACCCACTGCCAGCCAGCTCCAGGGCCAAAGTTGCACCAAACTTTATCCAAAACTGGGCAAGTTGTCCAAGAAATCAAGGAGGAACTTGGAAAAGACTTGGAAGTCTTTTTCATCGCCATTATTTACAACTTCCTACAAATGCCAAAGTCCAAACCGAGGACTACAAGTGTCCCTTACCCTACAGCCCACTGTGACTTTACTACTGCAACCCTTGCACCAATGCTGGCAGTGCTGCACGCACTAACACCCGTCTTGCTACCCTGTCAATGTACCTAAGGTAGCCAAGACTTGCTAATCACGCCATAACTCACGCTGGCTCTCTTCAGAGAGCATGCTTCATTCACTTGGGCGCTAAGTACATTAACTGCTGCCCAGCTAATATTCACTCCCGATCAATGACACACATAGGAGCCCTGCCAAGATGACAATTCTGTCTCTTAAAAACACTCCTCACGCCACTACACAAATTGCTCTTCCCCTTCACCCCGAACCCGATCAGCATGTGGAAAGCTTTCCACCATCCCACAGAGCTGGAAGCACAGGAACAATGCATTTAGGGATGGGTTTTAGAGGCGTTTAGGAGCCTGATGATGTAGATGGGCACCTACACACCTTTAGGAGCGGGACCACTGGTGCGGTGCTGGAGCACCATGAGCCAGCATCTCCTGCAGAGCCCAGGCACGGAGAGATGGGGGTGGACAGAAGAGCCATTAAAACTCACTAATTCTTGGTCTTTTCAGGGAATGACCCCAGCAGAGACGGATGCACAGCAGTAACTGTCTCTGCTGTGCCTCCTTCCCCTCTCTCTCATGGGCAGCAGAAGTGGAGATTTTCCATGGATAACCTCTGGAGATTCAGTGATGCGCAGGGACCACAGAGTCAAGGTGTTGGCTCAGCTGCTTACGCACTTGCTTTCAAAGCATCACACTGCAACACAGCACAGAAAAGACCTTCCAACTCATCATTCTTAGGGTTGTCCTAAACTAGTTACTAGCAACCTGCATTAGCCTGCTCACCGTCAACTGGAGCACACAGGAAAGACAAAGACTACATTAACCAAGAAACACAACCACCAAAATTGGAAGATCAGGGAATAAGAGAGCCCACCCCGCAAACAAAAAAACACACCAAAACCCCAAGTTTCTTTCAAACTGCTATTTTCCTCCCCTGGTCACAGCAAAGCCTGTGACACAGTGCCTATAAATTTCCTCTAATGATGCAGCAGTGAGGCAGAGACCCATCTGTGCCTGGGCACAGGTGAGACTTTTCACTATCATGTAAGTGCAGGCTGCCTTTCAATTACACTCACCAGCCCATTAGGCAAATTAGATTTGCATATGAGAGGATAACTAGAAAGTCAAGAAACAGGCCCTGAAGTGAAATACATTTTATAACCTACATACCCCTGGGAAGATGTCAACAGTAAGTTTGCTATTCAGTCCAGGGCTATGTTAGATGTTCATGGTCTTCAGGTTTCTGCTCTTTGCGCTGGTGTGATTTTGAGGAGTTTCTCCACCACACAGAACTAAAGCCAACGACATCTGCATACCCTGCATCCCCACCTCCCTAAAAATATGCCCATTTCTGCAGATCTTTGCATCATTTGCAGGTTCTGCCTTGCAGTATGCTTGATAGTGGATTAAAATATTACTGGCCCCAGAGAATTTAAATTGATTCCACCTGGGTTTCAATAAATAGACCACTAAACTATACAGTTATTTCCAGCACCCTAAGAATGTGCACTGGCACATGCTGCCCAGTGGTATGGGGTTACAATGGTGTCCCATGTCACTGAGGACATTTGCGTGGACTAAACGGTTCTGCTCAGGTGATCCTGAAGAATTAATCTGCCTGCATGTACTTTTTTTTCCCCAGTAAGTGTATGCAAAACAGAGACAACCTAGCTCATCTCCCAGAATCCAGATGGCACTTGCAAACCTTGTCTGTGTATCAAATGTTGTTTTTTAGATCAAGTGTCCCTGGTTGACAACACAGAACTTCACAATGCTATCTTTAGAGAGGCTTCTCTGCAAAGAAACGCCCTTTGAGCATACGTTACAGGGAATATGCTAATGTGGCAGGGTGTTTTCAGCGGACGCAAATGTATCTGTTCTGGGAGCTCAGATACCCCAGAACAAGCTGAGCCTGGCTGAAGATGAAGGGTCATCCAGCACTCCTTTTAACACCAAGCCCCTACAGAAAAGATGCGTCAGCAAGTTAAGATTGCAGAGAAAGGCTAACATACACCACTGGAGAGATGCAGGATGAGCTCACAGCAAAGTCCACTCACACACAAGAAATATGCTTACCAAAAAACCCTACTGAATGAGGTAGCGTAGCTGAAAACAAGACAGCAAAATCTGAGACTTTTAATTCCTTCATTTCTCCTACACGTTTAGAAATTCCTACCCTACTTTCCAGTTCATCTAAATGCAAGGGTCTGATAACAAACCAGTGGTTTTTTTCGTCAAGGTCTTCATTTCCTCCTCCAGATTTCATGTAAAGATAAAAGCAGCACATGCGAAGTAACTTTTTTTTTTTTTCAAAACAGCCCATTAATAAAGAACAAAACTCTACAAAACTTTCGGTTTCACACATCCCTGAGATGGTAATGTTACCCTCAACAAAAAAATTAGTAGTAGTTGTTAAAAATAACACCACCGCCCCCAAAAAACCCACCACCCTGAGTTGTTTTCTATGCTCCCCAGCTCCAAGAACCAGAATCATTACCTGCACATGAAAAAGCATGAAAACCCCCTGACCTGTACACACTCCCACTAAGCAGCAAAATGGCATTACAAAAGCCAGAAGAAGACAAAGGCAGCTGCAGAAACAGAAAAGGTTATGATACAGCTCATACCCAGGATCAGAAGGTGACACCAACAGCAGCGAGGTGGCTGAAATAACCCCTTGCGCCTGCTGCTGAAAAGAACATTTCAGAACAGTGACATCAGGTAAAGCAGCTTCTTTTGAAAAAAGAAAGTGATCCAGGAGGTAGCTCCTTCCATATTGCAGGCGCTCACAGTAAACACCATATGGCCTGTTAATTTAATTAGGGAGAAGAAACCCCCTAAGTTTGAGATTTGACTTTGAAGGGTTTAAAACAAGTAAGAGGAAAATCACTCAAGATACTGTATTAGGTCATCTTGCTAGCTTCATCCATCCTTCTAACCCGATTCAGCTGGTGGCTCTCCCCATGCCACACAGTGCCTCTAAGGGGCTGATTTTTTTTTTTTTTTTTTTTTTAGAAGCCCACTACCAGATGTGCACAATCTACACCGTTGCATCTGCATGGCTGCTTCCCAGGAAGATTTGGGTGGTCCAAGCCAGGACAGGTCTGTATCAGGAAGGAGGTACGTGCAGTTAGCAAGCCGAGTACTTCAGCTAAACCCATCTTCTCAGATACCAACCAGAATTTTTGTTTTAAATCCTTCTCACAAACTACTCTGGTGGGTCCCACCCGTCAAGGCAGGATGGATCTCAAGATGGAGGTCAACCAGACAAATGCCAAAGAACCAATGCTGAGACACAAAGTCTCAGGACAAGTCCATTCCCCATCTGTAAGTAAGTGTGCATTCGTAATCTTGAGGTCAACCAACCAAAACCCAGCCGTTCCCAAAGACTTCTGTATCTGAGCAAAGACTCACTGCAGCATCTAATTCCAGACTAGCAAGAGGGACTCTTTGCCCAAAGGGGCTGTGTTACCTGAATAAAGAGTCATTCTCTGTTTTGAACATGTCTTCCGTGTCTTGTTCTGAGGAGAGAGGAGCACATCTAAGATCTTTTTTAGCTAGAGGTTTGCATACACGTATCTGTACTGCAACAGGAGACTGCAGCAGCACTGAAACGCCAGAGCACCCTGTCAGGTCTCCGCACGAGCTGCCCAGTACATCACCAGCAGGGAACAAGACAGATCCCATGGAAGTGTCTGCTGGAGCACCACCAAGAATGCAGACACAAAACCTACCAATTATTTATGAAATAGCCTCAAAAGCTGTAATGGCTGAGGCTTATGGGGCTTTGATGGGCTTTCATCTTCAAACAGCCTGCTCAGGCCCAGGCAGTAGCATGCAACAGCTTGGTCATGGTGCTTTGAGAACCATCATCCCCCAGCAAGCTGCTCTGTCAGGAGCCACCAGCACAAACCTCGTCAGCCGCAATGCTGCGGCATAACCAAACTCCTTTTGAGAGGCCCAGTGTGTCACAAGGCAAACCCAACGCTTCTCCATAGAGCTATATACTCCAACCGACCGACCTCCAGACTCGGATAGGGCTTTGTCACCCCAGTTGTTTGGATAGAAGCACAGAGGAAAGCTATGCCTGATGCCTCCAGTGTGGAGACGAGCTGCCACTCTCCTCCATTCCTGCCTGGCACGAAGTAGGTCAGGGCTGTGTGGGCTGGTCCCCTCGTCATGGGACACAACCCACCTGTACTCCTCTCTGGAGGTGCTCCGTGCCTCTGCAGAACAGGTTCATTTTCAAGTCCTAGGTAGGGCAGCAAGACATGCCTCCCCTTCCCCCTCTCCTGTTACTAACTGCTGCACATCTCGCCTCAAGGCAAACCCATGCCACTCTACCAGCGGGAAACCCAGAGGAGATTTCTGAGGGTTTGGAGTTTCAACCTCCTGCCCTGCAGATGAATCATACCAGGAGAAAATAACATTGTTCCTAGAATTTTGTAACCTCAATTGACATGTAGTTTCTCTTTGTGTCCTCTCAACAGTTGACTACACTCACAAATTAACAACGCACTTTTTCAATTATTTTTTCCTTTTCGATCCAGAGCCAGGTTGCGATCTGTGTATCCCTTTAATAGGTGTGCCTCAGCAATATGCCAGAGACCAGAGTTTCCCATTTTCTATTAAAAAAACCAACCAACCAACCAACCAAACATCTAAAGCCCAGCAGACTTCTTCCTGCTAGCAAGAAAACCTCCTCTCAGGACACTGCAAAGATTTAATTTACTACCAATTGCCCTCTGGTTATTTTACATTTATGGGGTGGGGGCTGAAGAAAGGAAGAAAGCGGGGAGAGGGTGTAATTAGCTTTGCTTGTAAAATGTTCATCCCAGTTGTAATAGCAACTGGAGCCTATCGGAGGCTTAATAGATTTCAGGGTTTTGTTCCTTGCAAGTGCTGAAGTGTCTGTGTGGAGTGGGGGGAATAAAAAAAGGGGAAAAAATATATATAAAAAAAAAAATCAATAAGTGGATCCTACTTCTTGCCACAACCCCATATGGAAGTAATCAAGCACAAGGGTGGCAGCTGGGGCCAATAACAGTCACCTGCAGTTGAGGGACGTGGGGGTTTCGGATGGGTTTTTAATGCTAATTTCCTGGAGAAACAATGAGGGAGCGGGCGCGGAGCGGCAGCCGAGGGCGGATGAATAGGGACCAGCCGGAACAATGGCTGCACCTGGTGCTGGGAGCAGCGGCACAGAGCCGGCACGCGGCAACAGCGCACGGCACATCTGTTCCCCGCACAATAACCCACTCCCCCCAATGCTCCACCAGCATCCTAAGTAATATCGGGTCTTTAAACATTCACAGCTTGCTGCAGAGCAACAGGTTTGAGCTGTTTTCAGGGCTACAGCATGCTCCTTGCCCTCCCCTTGTTTGGGGTGAGCTCAATGATTGTTATCAGTACTTCTAGAGCTTTCTTGGTTTTTTTTTGGCGAAAGGGATGCCTTTGAAAGGGATGGCTACGCAGCATCCCACCATCAGGTTGCGACACCCTGTTGCTGGAAGGAAAACTGACTCTTGCCTTTCTAGTTTCCATAGGACCGGAGAGTAACCAAGCAGCAGATCTGCAACAGTCCTGGTTCTTCTAAATGGTCTTCTGGCCACCTGCAACTGTTCTCCTTCAATAGCACAAGTCCTGCCACAGACACGAAAGACAGGAGTCCTGCAGCCAGGATATGCCAAGCAAATTCAATACACGTTATTCTAAAACCTTAAGCTTGGCTTATAAAAACGCCACTGGCCGGCCCAATAAAAGGCACAATAGTTAAACTTTAAAATGCTTTGAAACCTCTGAAATTGCTATTGTCCTTTCGGACGTAAGCTGCTGACACTAAAAGAGGCACTAAGGTCAAGGTCTTGCCTCAGAAAATTGCTTGCAGACCCAGGAACTGAACCCAAGCCTCTAGGTGCTCCGCTTCAACTGCAGGATCATCACTTGCCAGTTCTTCCCAGCTTCTGCTCTTGCTTTAAACAAAGTTTTTTCCAGCCATTCCCTGAAGGCTGCATGAATTAAGACAGTCTCCATCATAAAAATAAAAGTTGAACAGGCTCCCAGAGACCTGCAGTGATGCTGCCCCCAGGGACTGCTCTGGAGTGTCTGTCAAAACACATTTCATACCTAGCTTCTAACAAGCAATCGGATATGCAAATAGTCACTAGACCAGGATAAAGGCAAGCCTACAATCTAGCCCAGAACAAGTATAGATAAGCCAGCCCTTATTATGGGGAAAAAACCAATAGGCATCAAATTACGACCATCTCCTGTTCAGATTTAAGAACTAGCCAGCATTGCCTTAAATCTGCTACATATGCCCAAGTCCTCAAATGACTTTGTTCAGCTATCCAGCTATACTGTAAACATTGCACATGTACGTCAAACAAATCTCGTTTTTTGTCCAAACCCTAAAAAACCAGAGCTGGAAAAAACAAGAGGCCACCTGGCTCGCCCATCCCAGCGCATAACCGTGGGAGAGCACTGCCTCCTGCAAAATGCTGCTGATGGTTACTGCGTTTATGGGTCAATTTGGGTACCGAAGAACTGGTTGCCTTGAAAACTCAGCTCCTGAAGTCAAACCACGCTCTTTTCTTCTTGCCTACTGTCCCCCAATGATAACCTCTACAAGCCAAAATCCACCATCAGCGACGCCTGACAAAGCCCTGTAAAGCAGTAAAATAATTTCAGACTCCCGCTCGAACCAACAGACAAGGCAGCATTAAGAAGTGAAACCCTGCTCTCTCAGGGCACTGGTCCTGTAAGACTAAGAGGAATAAAACAAGAAAAAAACCCCCAAGAGCCTGACCCATGGTTCACATGAGAAAAGCAAGCTCCCTTTGCTTTTGGCTTCAGTGGGTTTAAACAAGCCTCTGCAAAAATCAGCAGATGCAACTTGCAAAAATAGCAGCATCTTGGAAGTAAGCAGGGGCCATGGCTCCAGTCCCCGGGCAGAGCAGAACCCGACTTGGCAGCACTGTTTTGGCCTTTTCACTATTAAATGGAGTTTCTGCTCTTTTCCTCGGGGCATTCCCTGTGTAATAGACTTCTCAGATTAACGATTTATTCTCCTTGCCTTTAGCAATTCTGCTCCTTCCTCAGACCCTTCAAATCCTTCACTTGGCTTACTGCGCTTTCCTGTTGGCAGTATTTGCTCAAACTGCCTTTCCTTTACCCCTTTTACCTTGTTTCTTACACTGGGTTCTCTTAGTTTTGCAGGTTTCTCTAACTGGTGGATGTGCTGGGGTACGGGTACCTGGCTGGGGAGGACCCACAGTCATTTAGGTGAACCCTAGGTAGTCCCAAAAATCAGACTAAACGTCTTCTCCATATTAATAGTGAAAATCACATCATCCAGCAGACAATTAAAAAAAAAAAAAAACAACCCAAAAAAAAAAGTCTTCACTTGAATGTGCTACCCCATTTCTATAAAATTATTACAACTGGCTACTGAGTTTCAAGCCACCCTCTTCCCCAAAATATAACCTCAGCATTCAGCTCATCAGGCACCCCAAAGCCTTTCCAAAAATAGAGGAACATGACAAGAAAAAAAAGTTTTCTACAGGGCTTGAGCAAGACACCGACAATTAGCTGTTTAATGGCCAAATCATGCTGCCCTGATGCCAGCAAAACTTCGGTTTGCTTAATCAGAGCCTGACCTGCAAAGAGACCGCAGGAGCAGATGCTCCAACACGCTGCGCCGTGTTCACAAATTTGGGAAGTCTTCAGGAGAGCCACAGCAGAGGAGCACAGCTCTTTGCTTTTAGATATCATCACACTCTGTGCAGCTTTGCTGGAGATTTTTTGGTTTTCATTCCTCCTTTGTGCTGAGACATTGAAGTCGCAGAGCATTAGGCAGCACATGCTCCTTCTGCCTCCTCTCCGGGAACAGCGAGGGACGCATAGGAGGTGAGTGGCATGTCTGTAGAAGCAGACTTACAATATACGTTTTTTAAAAGCCTATACTCAAATGCTTGCATGCTGCAAGAGAAGAAAAACCTTAAGGTGGCACATGCAGCGGCCAAACCGGACGAGCATGGAGCTGCAGCCCATGCAGCAGCACAGCACCCTGCCAGGGAGCCCAGCCAGGCTGCACTGCGCTCTCCCCAGGGAAACCCTGTTACTTGGCACACTTAAAACTAACCCGGACAAAGCAACAGCAAAGTGCCCCAAAGGGAATCATCCTCCACCAGACAGCGTAGCAAATATTCCTCTCTCTTTTTCCAGCTCAATAGAAAGTGATCCTCAGCCACATTTTAGCTCCCCAAACTTTCTAGTGCTGATTTTGGTGCATCTCCCGTGGCTGGGCAGGATTTTGCCGGCACACAAAATGGACTGCGAGTACCGTCGTGCAGGAGCCGTGTGCTGACGGGAGGAGAAAAAGCCGGTAATATTTTGCAGAGTGCACACCCGGAGCAGCAGCTCAGCAAACGTGCAACAGAAGGATCTTTACAACAAGCTACTCCAGAGGGCTGAAGGAGCAATTTCAACTGCTGAACCTTTCCCAAAAACGGGGGGGGGGGGAGGGGGGGGGGGGGGAAGTGCAGGTTTAAAATACATATGCAGGATCGGGAGATTACAATGGAATAAGAGAAAATACAGCAGTCTGCAGCCCGACAGCAAAAATATATAGGGCAGGGAGGTCTGTTCTGGTATTGCAAAATTGATCTGAGAGATTTAGATGCTGGTAGCATCAGTTGTTGCTCAAGGAGCGCAAAGACAAAAAGGGAGCAGCCTCTGCCACAATGCAGGGGAGCACTGAAAACACAGGGAAAATTAAGGAAATTTGGGAGCCGATGGAAGAAATCTACCTCTGCACATTTACCCCTACGCCTTCTGTATCAGCAGGCAGAAATGAGAGTAAAGGCTAGACACAGCGGAAAAACACATTCTGCTAAAATACGCAAAAACCTTCCTGCTCTTCCATTTCCCCAGAAAATACTGAATCCCAGCCTTCTGCTCACGGGGGGCGGGGGGGGATAAAAATAAGAAAAAAAATCATAAACCATTCCATAGCAACATAGAGAAAGCTCTAACGCAGCTCTCTTCAGAGAGAGTTTAGTATTTTTTCAGCTGCAGAATCCACGCATGCAGCCGGCTCCTCTATTGAAGTTTTCCCCCAGCAAAGCCACTGCAGTCGACTGGAGGCAGGCTGGGTGGTGAAGCTCTGCGGACGGCGCTGCTCCCACCCTCTCCCTCTACCTGCGCTCAAGGTTGAGGCTTTCTCCACACCGACGGCGAAACCGACGTCGCTCTTCAAACCTACTTGGCGGCACGGTGGCTAAGCATCCCCCCCTGAGCATCCCCCACTGCCCCCAGATACGCTGCACCCTACCCAGTCCTGTTTAAAAATAGACCCCTCTATTGCTTACCCTAAACAGCAAGGTTGCAACGATCCAGCTGCTGTTGAATACACCTAGTTTCTTTGAAATATAAATAAAAGCGCTCTTCCTCCTCCTCCGCTCGTGATCTTCGAGCGCAGCCGGAGCCCAGCCTGCCTTCTCCTTTCATTAGCTGGACATGTGTCAGGTCCCGCACATCTGCGATTTCTCACTGCCTGGAGCCGCCTGTCCGATTCCAGGGAAACACAGATGGATCCCAGATGGGAAGGTCCTGCCAAACAGACCAGCTCTCCACCTTGCCAGAATACCCAGCTTAGAGGCACACACCCTCGGCTCCCTGCCTGCTCCCTGCCTGCGCCGTGCTGCTGCCAGGCTGCTCGCCAGCTGATGTCACCAAGCACACACCTACCAGCGCCTCGCAGCCGGGCTGACATTAACTTGTTAAATACACGTAATTTGTTTATGGCCAGCAATAACAGTGAGACGGCGGCAGGGTGGTAAAGAGGAAAGGAGGGCTTCGCCGACACAGGCGCTGTGGGTTGGTTCCACCGGAGCGACCCTTCCGAAATCAGCTCTGCCTTACGCAGCACTGGGTGTAAATCAGCCTTCGTCTTAGCCCTCAATTCTGAAATCTGGATAAGCTGTTGGGTAAACTAGCAAATTAATTTTCTGAAGGTTTCCCCATGCATGTAAATCTTCCCTGTAAACTCCCCTCCAAGCCCTAGCGCCAGAGTTTGCAGTGCTGGAAAGCTGGCATGTGTTAGCAATTAGAAGCAACAACAAGATAACAAGATACTGATGTTGCAAGGGTACCAAAGGAGGACTGGAAAATTCAAAGGAAGAGCAATTAAATGTGTAACATATTACTCGGATCGAAGAGGAAGTGTTAAAGGAAAATGTAAATCCGAAATGTTTTATACGGGGAGTAAACTCCACCAGGGATCTTACAGCAGCAAGGGAGGCTCATAACAGAAACGCACTGGACACAAATACATTTGAGCATTTCCCTTCCCCTTAATACACAGACGTGGCAGCTCTGCCACCTACAAACCTCCTGGTAATTTTGAATAGCCACTCCGCAACGTGGGGTGTGAACAACAGGTATTAACTGGAGGCCCCTGACTAATCCCATCAGCCCAGCACCATTCACCGCAAGCCGGGTGCTGGGGAAACAGATTTACACACAGCATTCCTCACCACGCAGTCCCTGGCCGCCTGCGACACTGCCCCAGAGAAGAGGCAACCACCCCTCCAGCTACTGCCTAAACCATCCTCATCCATGCCATCCTCCTTCCAGCTTCCATAAAACCACCCAAGAAGGAGAAGCAACATTTGCATTTTGCTTGCAGACCATGCACAGGCACATTTTAAGATCTCAGGAAGGATTCATCACTCCAATCCATATTCCTCTGAGCTGAGAGGCTTCAGGTCTCGGTATAATCCTTTCCAAATCTTTCCAGGCAACACTACCTCTCCCTTCAGCTACTTTTTTGAGAGCCAGAGACTATGTACCTTGCCAGGACAGCAAACTAAAAGCCTGCCATTGCCCAAGCCGAGGGATGCTGGTTTTTTAAAAGCCCAGAAATCGCATGAGCTGCATTCCCCACAGTTGGTATAAGTGTGGCGGGATATTTTGCTCGCTCACCAACAGCAAAATGCTTCTTTTTATGAAATTTCCAGTGCTTCAATAGGCTACTCCTAACTGCCAAGCCATGTCCATAAGCCTCCTAGAAGTACTGCCCCCCAGCATCCCACCTAACCCTTCACCCCCAGCTTCTCTACCTCTTACTCCTAATTAGTTTAAGGTACCTCTACTTTCCTTTGGGAAGGGAAAAGCCTGTAAAGATAGGAAAAAAAGTGCTTTAAAGGAAGTATTAAAAAGCACTTTGCGAGCACACACGGCATGCATTCATGAAGACACAGGCCATGATCTCCTCCCACGGAGGATGGGCCCCCCAGCGTAGGCAGGATGCTGGATGGTAAATGGGGGGAGGCATTTGGGCAGGAGACTTTCAGCTCTTGTAGGAGTACATGAAGCTGCCGCAGCCTTGGCTGGGCGAGCACATCACTCCGAGAAGGGCAGCCTGGCTGCAGGCAGAGGGGGCACGGATTTACAGCTACCCTCCCACCTCCAAACCTCAACTAAGACCAGCAATTTCACATGCTTCAGTTAAAAAAAGTGAATCACAATCAAGCATCAATGCACGGATACCTGGAGCACCATGCGCTCGGGCGGCAAAGTTGGTTGGGAACAAGCAGACGCTGCAGGCAGATCCACCAGCGCCCCCTGGCACCCACTTCTTTCTGCACCCCAGTCCCCACTGGTAGGGCTGCTGGCAAGGCACATCAATAAAACATTTAATTTAAGAAAGTTTAGCTCGCTGGGGCTTCTGACACTTCTGATGAAGGTTGCGCAAAATACTGAAGCTCTCAATATTTCATAAGACAAGATGGAAAAATCATCTCTAAATTATACAGACAATGAAGGGAGACAAAAAACAAGCAGCTCCATGAGCTCCAGAATTAATAAAGTTATTTTCCTATGGACTTGCGTCTCATGATTTGCTCCCCAGCACCTCGCACTGTGAGGTCCCCAACAGGAGCCCTCCCCAGCCAGGGTCGTGCCGACAGCAGTGGCTCTCATGTGGATTCTCTGATGTCTTATGAGGAATGAGCTCATGTTGCAGCTTTGCCCCCAGTGGAGATGGTACCAGGCAGATGGATGCAGCCCTATGCTTAAGGCATTAAGCATTTAGCATCAGACAGCACTGTTCCCTGTCCAGCCCTGTCCCGACATCACCAAACCAGCCTGAAACCAGCCAGTGAATTCAAAAGCTGACCTCAGTCTAAGCACAAGAGAGGAGGGGGATGCTGTATGACGAACAGAAGATGCTCAAGAGACACAGCCTGGGAGCTGCCAGGTCTCTGGGTCAAAGCCATCAGAGAAAGCCCTCTTACAAGCTACATGGGATGGACTGGGGTTTGGGCCATGTGAAATAGCTAACTAGCACTAGATGTTCCCTCACCTTCTTTTTTAATTGTATTTTAACTTAAGGACCTCAACAGCTTGTAAACATTTCACTTTACATAAACAAAAGCTGTCCCCAACTTGACAACTGGATTGTAACTACCATTTGTAACAACCCATGGCCTAATAAATCTTTTCCCTATTTTTACAACCTAAAGTAGCTTGAAACATGAAAAACTCAGGCCACTCCAAGTATTTTAAGTACAGTTACAACGATTTGACTTTATAAACCTTTATGAAAATGTACGCACTCTTTGCTATGGTGTCCACAGGCCAACTTCTACCAAAACCCCAACATGCTCAGGAAAGACATCCCAACTTCTGGCTAGAGAAGGAATATGCCAGACCTCACAGCTCGGCCTCGGAGTAGGGAAGGCGTATGTGTGGTTTTGGGCTCTCAAGGCATAAAAACTAAGGGTGGGGACACCTGGGCGCCCTGAGTAGGAGCCATTGCAAAGACTCCTTTGACAGGTTCATGGATTGTATCTTAAACATGACCCATGTGCCTAAGCTTGCTCAAACCATGACCAATCCCTAAGGTCACCACTGGCAGAGGCAGGTCTGTGGAGCCGCAAGCAAGTGTGGAGCAGCAGGCAAGCATGCCGCTGCCAGCCGGTCTCTCCAGCAGTGCCAATGCGGCCGCTCCCGTTACTGTAAAGCAAGCCAGAAGAAAGCATCCCGCACACCATGCCCTCCTCAACCACTGCCTTTGCAAATGGAGCAGGAGGAAGCAGGGGCAGCACACTAATAGAAGACACTGAGATATGTCATCTACCAACCTCGAGCAGCACCTCTACGTAACCAAGAGGCTAGCCTGCTCCCCAAATATGCATTAAAATAGATTTTGTAACCCAGACGTCACCACTACAGTGGAAGGAAGGAGGACTGCAGGCAGCACGGGGGAAACTGCTTTCCCCGGCTCGCCGCGTTAATCTGCTTCTGCTTTCTTCTCCTGGGAATGTTCCATGGAAAGAACGATGCAAACAAAGTTTGAACACTGGGAGCTATTGATACCTGCTGCTAAGTGTGGTTTCTGAGGAAAGCGAGGAAATCTGAAGAATTTTTCCAGTTTCCAGTGGAATTTTTATGCCTATCACAGCCCTTTGCCACAGCAAGCACAAGAGCCCCAAACTACTTCTGATTTCTCTTCTATTCCACCCATATTTATGACATGCCACAGCTTTATTTTTTTGCCTGCTGTGTTCTTACCTCGGAAAGAAGCTTCACTCATATTCACGGCAACCCTGGAAAGCCTTTGCCTTTTTAAGCTGACCACTTTCCATCGCACAGAAAAATAAATCCAAATGCACCAAGGCAGCCAAAGCCATTTATCAGGCTAAGTGGAAACCATAAATTCATGCTAACTGGAATCCGATGGAAACCAATTGGGATCCTCCTCCTCCTCCAGGCTCAGGTCTGGCAGGAAAGTCAAGCATTTTACTGCCGCCTTTATGCCTTACTTACAAGTCAGTGGAGCCAAGAAGGGACTGCTCTCTTTGAGGCGATGCTGGTGGGGTTGCAGGGGAGGCTCACTGACTTGAGTTCAAGCTCAGCAGACAGGGGCATGCATCCCCCCCAAATGGAGATTAGACCTCTCCATTCCTAGCAAATTTATCACATTTAACAAACATCCTCTTTTCAATACATCCATTATTTAAATTAGCACATGGCAGATTATGTTAACAAGCTTAATTTGTCAAGTAAATCTAATCATACTGCTTCCTTCAGGAGTGAACGTGAGTAGTGTTTGGCTTTTGTGCCATTTCAATACTGTCCAGAGAGGGGAGAAAAATGTATTAAAAGTTGGCCTTAACTGAGCTGGCAGAATTTACACCCAGAACAACTATGATCAGACATTGCAAAAAAACAGTGGGAGCAAAGGTGGAAAGGAATTTAGCACAACCTAAAGAAGTTACTGAAACATCACTTCTGGCTGCTGATTTAGGGCTGGGGCAAGGGGGATGACACCTAAGCAAAAGCTACCTTATTCCTCCTATATGACCGCATATGTAAAGGAAAAAAACACCCAGGAACTGATATCCTATCCAAAAAATCCCCCCCAAAACAACACACCAATTCCTAAATCTAACACCCTTGCTCTGATTAGAAATCCAAGCCTCTGTAGCTGTCACGGGTATTTAAACCAAACACAGAAATACGGAAAAAATGAGTAATCCTATTTGGAGAGAGTAAAACCCAGCCTGCAGAGGATTAAGTCTAGTCCAACAGCTCTGCAGCTTGACAATATTTTCCAGATCAATAGCAGTGCAGTTCGATTACAGAGATTTGTTAAAATACATCCATCCACTGACCTCCAGTTGTAATTTTGGTGATGATCATCTTTAATTGCCCAACACCCCAGGTGGGGGATCAGGAGCATTTCTGCCTTTGGAAGGTGTGCTGATGGAGCTCTCTGCTGCAGCTGATTCAGGCACCTCCCTGCTACTTTAGAAAAGCCAGTTACCTGTCCAGATCTGACAGTTTTGCCCAAGTCCTTACAGGTCCATCTCCTTTAGCATGTGTTTATGGTGCAGACAAGCTTTGGAAGCAGAAATCTTCCCTTTTGCAGGTGAGATGATGTGCTTTGAGAGCCATGTCCTAGGATCAGACACCCTACTCTGGGCTCCCAGTACTCCTCACCACCTCCCCTGTGGAAGATCTTCAACAATTAAGAAAGCACACATTAAAGCTTATCAAAGCAGGACTTGTCAGCAGAACTTGTGGTTTTGGTCTTGTCCCAGAAAGGACAGCATTTATAATAAAAAATATGAGCAATAAAATGCATGTGATGGATCCAAAGCCCCTTCCCTCCAGCAGGGTCATTACGTCCCAGCTCGTTTCCTGCACCTCCCTCCACCGGTGACTTCCCTCCTGCAGGCTGTGGCTTTTCCCCTGATAACAGCTTTTCCTTCTTTATCTTGGGCTCTTTTAACAGAAGCCTTTTTCCCCCACTCCATCCTGAGCTTCCCTCCCCTCCAGTCCCTGGGACTGCTGCATCTGTGAGCGCTGCTGGGGCTGTGGTCCTTGCCCAGCCCTTCGGAGGAGGTGGTACCTCCCCATCTCATTGCCTAGCCACGTCCTGGCATCGGACAGCCACCAAAGGAGGTTTATTTTCTTGTTAATTAGTTGTCACTAACCTGGTAACCTTGACTAAAAGTATCCAAATTTTTCACCTAAACCACAGCCTCCCTTTAAGACACTTAAAAAAAAATAATCCCCACTTGTTTTGTTCATTTTACCCAGTAAAACCACCAGTTCAGGATTTTAAGCAGGGCCTTCCAGTAGCATCTCAGTTTGTTGGCTTTACAGGTTTAGCACTGAACAGGATTCCCTCCCTTCCAGCCTCATCAAACAACAAAAAATTACGTTTTAAACAGGTTTTTTTGGGAGTGTTATTTTGGGGGTTTTATTTTTAGTTTTTAAACATTTTTCTTTGCAAAGTTCATCCTTGCCAGCTCCCTCTCCTGCTGTCAGTTGGCCCTTTGGACCTAACAAATGGTGGGTTTTGGGGAAGGAAAAAAAAGAAACAACCCAGCGCAGCCCTGTGCGCCTGGCCCGGCATTCCAACTCTCCGCTCCCGGCTCCACCAAGTCTGATTTAGTAGCACTGCTGGGAGCTATTAGTTTACGAAAGAACCAGCACGCCCACCCAAGCGCAGACGACTGCGAGAGGCTCCTCTTACACCGCTGCCATGTGCCTTTCATTCTGCCCCGAGAAGTCGGAAAGGTTGCGGTTTCGCTTAGGGCGGGAAGCCAAAGAGAAACCAGCACAGTGGCAAGCGAGGAGAGTGCGGAGGTCAGGCTGAGAAGGGCTGGATTTCATCCACACCCCAGTGCTGCCACATGAGAAAGTATTAATTAATGGGATGCTTATTAACAGAGTTCAGCCTCCATCCAGATCTTGTTTTTATCCTGCCCATTGCTCCACGTTTCCATGTCCTGTAACCACTCCTCCTTCTTTTCTATATCCTTTTTCCCTTTCCACTACCACGCTTCTAATGTATTTTTTCACCTTATTTCTGCTTCCCTTGTCCACTCTGCTTCCACCATTTCCCAGCCCCTCACCTGCCTCCATCCCTTCCCTGATAGCACAGAGAAGCCCCAGCATCCCCAACAGTCAATCCTGAAGATCAGCACACTCATGCCCAACCATTATAAGTCCACAGCACCTGCTGAGCTCCGCCACCTGTCCGGGTGTTTGCTACCTGCCTCTGCTACCTAACCAGAAATAAAGCATGCATCAGCCTCCGAAAAACACACGGCATGGGGAACCACACAGCTATTCTCCATGCGCTGCTGCCTCTTTTCCTAGTGAGCTACAGGCACTCGTCTTGGCACTGGGAGAAGGAAGGTAAAGCATACGGCTTGCTAGCCACAGCTTCAAGTTGCATGGGCGTTATGAAGCAGAGAGAGCAGCCGGCTGCTGCCGGGAGCCCCCAGCCCCACATGGGATGAGGCTTACAAGCTGCTGCTGCACAAAACGCAGAAGAGCGGAGCGTTAAGCATAGAAGGGGAAAACCAACAACTAGTGTGGGTTACGCGTCCCACCAGACCTCCTCCTGAAGGTAGAAATAACAGCAAGATTAAGTGACATGGGTGGTAATATGCAAAGTCTTCTAATAGCTGCCAGAATTTGGCCAGCTTGTTATCCAAAAATACTTGTTTTGGATGTAGGATAGAATTAACTCCCCAAAACTGAAGATCAGCTCTGTGGTGGGAGAGGCAGGGAGAAATGAAAGGAGAAAACAAGCAATGAAGCATCATTTTAGAGTCATTAGGGTTTTGAGATTCTCCACCTGGCTTCTATTAGCATTGCATCTGTATTTGGGTGCCTAAAGAAAAGGAGAAAAAAAGAAAGGGAAAGACTCATTTCCAGAGGTACAGAGCAATCAGCAGGTTTCCTCCTGTGCCTGTGTGCTTCCACCGCCTCTGGGGTGCCTGGATGCAGCTCAAGGAGGACCAGGCACAGTGAACAAGGACCTGAAACTTTATTACCTTCATCTTCTGTCAGAAGCAGAGCCTATTTGCAGATTTACAGCTCGTGTCAACAGGAAGTTCATGTTTACAAGGTTCCAGGAAAAAAAGCCAGCATTCCTGTCCTATGTGATAGCTCAGTGGGGACGCTGTCTCACGTGGGAGTTCTCAGATTGGTATGCTAGACGGAATGAGTTTTAGCCATGTAAAACATCCAAACAAAAAGATAAAGCTATGAAAAAAATTGAAGGCCAGAAGGAAAACAGTAATTCAGCAATTTGGTGGAAAATACACAGCAAGACAGCATAGCCATGTCTGGAAAAATACTTTTGTAGCATCTGGGATTCACACTTCAAAGAAACAGAAGAATTTTAAGAGGATGAAAAACTATATTCAGGCGCTAACATGCGTTTTTCTCCTCTGGTCCAACTCTCTTGTCATTCCCATTACACTGTTCCTCCAGGGTCAGCAGCCAAGCTTGGCCCACGGTCACACTGGGGTGGCCCCTTCCCCCACAAGTGCACACATGGGACCATAGTGGTGTCTGGTGGTGCTGCTGGATCCACCAGGACCTGCCAGGGTCCACCAGGATACATCCTCCCCCCTGAGCTAAACCCCAGATCAAGCACCCTCCTCTGCAGCTACCAGTGACCAGAGAGGTCTGAGTGATGGCGAAACCACAGCCCATAACCAGAAAGCATAGGTAGCGGCAGCTTGCTTTAGCCCCAAAGCAGGGCCATGCCAGCTGCAGAGCAGATCTCTGGCAGCAGTGCCACCTTGAAGCCTTTCTGAAAGGGAAGCGCAGAACGCCGATTTGCACAAAAGCACTCCAGCACTCTGCGCATCTCTGCAGATGGCGTTAGTGCAGCAGCTGGTACACTGCAAATTCACACCCAAATTTCGCAGCAACTTCCCCATGCAGAAAAGGCACACTGTCAGAGTAAAACTTCGAATGCTAAACCTTGAGCTGAGGACACCATTTATTGCCTTCAGCAAGCAGGAGGCTGGGGCAGAAACAGCCCCATCCTGTGAAACCTGGACTTAAAATCTTCCCCTTCCATGTGGTTATTAAAAAAAACCAAAGCCAAACAAAAAACCAACCCTCTTTCAAAAATTACACAAAACAAGGTAGTATCAGGACAGCCAAAGGTCAGGCAGCCAGTGCTCTACCAGGATGCCAAAGAACCATATTCAAATCAGTAAATATTTATTTAGGCCATGTTGTACAATTTAGTAAATACAATTACAGAGCACCTAGGGTGGTTTCTGATCTCCTGAGCACATATTGGTCCCAGAGAAAGTGTCTGTCTTAACAAACGGACATTTTCCAACAGAAGAATGATTCAATTGGAAGATTGTTCTGAAATAAACTCATTCAACAAAACACAACAGGTACAGAAAATCAAGTCTCAAAAAAATATAGCTAGCTTCTCCCTAGAGAAACAGCTGACTAGAACCAGGCTGACAAAGCACACAACCCACCACCCACCCTTAAAAACTTTCAGGATTTAACATGCAGAAGCTAAAGACCAACCCAGCTAAAGAGGAAGCCCATAATTGTTGGAGGCATCAGCTCCCTCCAACACCACCATGTCTGTACCCAACACTTTCAGCCGTAGCTGCCCCCAGCACAGATTTAGGGTGACCCACCTCACCCAGAGGTGCACATCTCCACTCACTCCCTGGGCATTTGAGCTCTTCCCGTATCAACCCAGCAGCACTAACAACAAAATTCCCAGCAGAGTCAGAGAGATGGGGAGGCGCGAGTCATGCAAAGTTCCCAAAACTTATTTTTCATCCTAAGCGCTTAGGAGGAAACACACCATTACTGAGGCACTGCCTGCCCTGGGTCCAAGTATTTTACATCCAGGTGACACTGCCCCTATGCAAGGGGACAGGAGCCATCAGGTCCCTTACCATTTTTATGTAGGAGAAATGGGGGACCTGCTTGTGCTTTGTGCTCCTCCTGGCAAGTTCCCCATGGCAGTGGAGCAAGCAGAGCAAGCACTCAGCACCCTGCTCTGCTTCGTGCATGCCCAACACTCCCTGCCTCTGCCTGCTCCCACAAACATGGTAAGTAATATGCTGAAGAATACTTGGGACAGTTAAAAGAGAAGATTTTTCAATAGAATGAAAGGAGCGTTTGGTGAGAGCATCACATCAAAGAAGTCAGAGGTCTTCTATCCCATGCAAGGGACGTACACATTCAGACAACTGTCAAGAGCTAGAAGTCAAACACCTGTATGTTGAAGTTAATTAACACGCACATAGGGGAAAAAGGAAGAGGCCAAAAATTACCTCCAATCCAAAACTCAGATTTACTAAACTTGAAACTTCAACAGCTGTCAAAATCCTGATTTTCTACACGAGTTACAAAAAAAAAAGAAAGAAACATCTTAATTTAAAAAACAGTAAGAAAAACCTGGAGTAGGAGATGAAAGAGAGATATTCATCCGCAAAGCTTCTCCGAAGTGGGGTTGGATTTGATGGCACAGGCAGTTAAAAGGCAGTATTCCGGAAATAGCCAATTTGATTTGGCTGTGCTGCTGCTATTGGGGGGGGTGTGTATGTGGTGTGGCAGGCAGCTCAAGCATACATTTACTTTCTCTTCATTTCATTAATCCTACCCAGTGCTGACTCTGAGGTGAAGCCATGTTTATCACCGGCAATTCTGCTTAGGGGTGTGCTCTGCCCAGGTGAACTAGCACATTGTGGGGCTGCTCTTAACTTTTCCCAGCTGTGTTTTGCTGACAGTCCTGAACGTCCCCACCTGTTTCTGCAGATGGAGCAGCTGCAGTTAAAGGCAAACACCTGGCCTGCGGCAGCCCTGCCCCGTGCTGCAGGGGGAGATTAGAGTTACAGCAGCTCCTGCCCTACTTAAAGCCTAACAGTATTTAGATTACAAATGCTGTGTTTGTGGTTAATAACCTGGCTGCTTTGAGCCCAAGTAACCTGAAATGCTGCATGCTGAGTTTTGAGTTCAGCATGACTCATTTACATACAGTTAATGACCACGGTCAGCTTTCCACTGACCAGCCATCAAAAAAAAAAAACCCTGAAGGTGTGGAAGAGATGAGTGACAGATACACCACCAGTCCTACTCAGAGCTGTAGACCACCATCGGATGCCCCAATGATCATACATTTAGAACCAGCTGCACCCCTTGCACAACAGCTTTGGGTTGCACCAACCCAACCACGGCTGCTGGGTGGGACTCAGCCTGGCCCAGGGCGGGTGCGAGCACGGCATGCTGCAGCTTCTCCAGCATCACTGCAGCCAAGCCCGGCCACCATGATGTGCTCCTGGCAGCCAGGCTCACAGGATGCTCTCCTCAGCGTAGGGGGAGGCAGACCACACGTGCTGTTAGCTGCTCATGTTTGACCTGATCCTCCAAGCTATAGCACGAGTACTTTGATTTTACTTCTCTGCAGATCTAGAAAAATAGATGACAAATACATATCCTCTAGGAAATGTCATTATGAGCAAAGCAAGAGAAGCACTAAAATAATTTTCTGAGGGATTTTTACAGCAGTCATTTCGAATAACACCTCTCTTCAAGTTAATACTGCAGTCTGAGCAGGCTTCCAGTCCAAGAGTTCATTCTTCTTCTTTGAGACTTCTTACAACTAAACAGCAGTGTAATACATCTACCTGATTAGCAGTGCTGCTTCAGCATTTCTTTTCACCATTTTCCTGCAAGTTCTTGTTCAGATGACAATATTTATATTAGGAACACAAGAATATGCAACTATGTAACTACAAACTGCAGAGACAGACAGTGCACTTAAAAAAAAACAAACAAAACTAATAGGCTCCAAACATCCGGGCACTACAGCATCAGTAAAAGAAGCTATCTCTTACTTAGCAGTGATTTTTTGATAACTCAAACCTAAATCAGAATCGTAGTCATACAGGAAAAAAAAATCCACAATGGAATAAGCTTTTGGAAGAAGAGATCATTTGAGGGCAAAAATTAGATCTTGCAAAGCCAAACTGACAGGAATTAGTTCAAGAAAGCCTGTGGGGTCAACTTGTATTGACTACAGAAGATCCTTGTGCAAATTAAAGGTCTTCCTGCCTGCTTGTTTCAGCATATGGAAAAGCTGCAAATTCACCCCCTAAGGTTCGCACAAACAACAAAGGCTGTTTAACACCAGAAGGAGTCTTGGAGATGGAATGTTTGAATGATAAGAAGCGTTGGAGATGCAGCCCTCTAAAATCCTTCCATGTGTTCAAGAGTTAAGTCCAATCAAACTGACATTTGTAAAAGCTCCTCTTGGACCCTGTTTCCAAGTACCTGCAACCCTGTGTCTCCTGGGTACTCAGCCTCCCACTTGCCTCAGCCATTTCACCATACACCTCTGCACCAGAAGTTTACTACGAAAATGGAGCATGGCTGTCCTCTTGACCCATGCAGAACAGCTAATCCCAGAGGCATAATCCTGCTTTAATGAGGAAACAATAGGACCTTTGATAAAGCGTACAAATTTTATAAAAGCCCTACTAAAACATTCCTTAGTCTCTGGGACTGGACGACGGCCCTCTAAAATGAATTTTGTATGCGCCTGTCTCAAGCTGTGTAATGTAACACGAGGCAGGGAGAGCACACTGCTCTTTCTTGTTTGCAAGACACCGTAAAATCTGCAACAGCGCTGGAGGCAAATTTCCCATGCCTATTGACATCTGCGTGCCACCCCTTCAACAAAATGCCTCATCCTCTGCCTGCTGGAGGAGCCAGAAGACACCACAATCTCCAGCTTATCCAACTCCATCTCTCCAACTCATGGCACACCTCCTGCATGCCAAAAATGGGACCAACCATGGTAGAGCTGTCCCGTCCCCAAGAAAGTGGACCAAAACCACCAGCTGATTTCATACACACCAACAAACAGCTGTGAGACAGCAGGAACTTTGACAAAGGCAACCTGGGCTGCAGCTGAGCTGGTGACCTCCAAGCTGAACCTTCAAGCCTCTGCAAAACAGAGAATCAGTGCTAGGTTTTGCATTAAAAAAAAACATTAGATTTGAAAACAATTCCTCACTACAACTTAGGTGTAGAAATCCACTTTATGCTCATTGTACAGAAATCCTCAGACACTTGTTTTCTGACCTCATGAGACCTTGCTCCAGCACCAGAGAAGAACCCAATGAATTGACATTTCAACACTTTCTTTTACCCTCAAGTATAAACACACAACTGCTGAGAAAAAACAGTGATGCTCTGACCTGACACAACCAGTCATGTCGAGGGATAATTCCTGTGCTGCATCAGTGACTGGAATTACCAGAGCTTTGCCAACAGCTTAACAAGATGGAAACTCATGCTCCCACTGGCAGAATTTGTTTGTTGGGGTATAACTATTTGGATGCCCTGAATGTTTTGCTTCTGTGTTATAAAACAGGTGCGACGAGGTGCATCTCCATTCATGGAGCCGCTGCGCAGAGAAGCACAGCCATTTGGAGAGTACCGTTGGTGATGGATTTAAATTCCTGGCATGCTGCATGTATACAGGCAGATCTGTCTGTTGGCTCATCATTGCCTTGGTTGTTCCTGCTGAACTACAGACTCACCCCATGTTGGAGAAGCAGAGTCAGCAGACAGAAGGCTACTGCACGGGGTCACCTGAAGAAGCCCATGCATGCCACCGCTTCTCGTCCCATCTGAGTTTTTTGCTTTTCTTTGGGGCTATCTTGAGAACCAGCATTGCCCTGGCCTTCAGACTGGGAGGACCAGCAACAGCTGTAGAAATCCTGCACCAAGGAGTGGAAAAAGCAAGTTGCTGCAAAATTCTGGCGAGGGAGGCTTTGTGCAGGGCAGAGCAGGGTGGCTGGTGCATTTGGAGAGGCACCTAGGTACTGCTGTACCAGCAGCACAGCGTGGGGAGGTGCCCCTCTGGCAGCTGTTTCTAGCAGGACTCACTCACAGGTCACTAAGCATAGGAAATATTCCTGAAATAACATCGGGTTTCACTGAATGGGGCTTTCAAAGCCTGGATAGTGGCTAGGTCACGTCTGCCCAGAGTCCACCTGAAGTAGGACCAGCTCTGTGCGGTGCTGACAGGTTCTCCAGGGCCACCTTACACCTCCAAGAGCACTGGCAAGACTGTAAAAGTGCAGTGCTGGTGGGAACTGAGGTAATCCTTACCAAGACACTCAAAAGGGAAAGCAGAGATCCTATGCCAGCCAAACTATTGCGCACAGTATCTGTGAGACCAAAGGCAAAAATTTCTGCACAGATCAGACCCTGGTCTCTGGCCATCAGAAAAGTCATCAGTACTGACAGAGGGTCAAGGAAAACAGGAGATGCGGTAAACAATGTTCAGGAGTAGTGACTGAGTCTACAAATGTTATTTTTGCGAGCATATTTTACCATAAAAATACAACAAATTTCATTCAATTAACTTTACATCAAACTTAGCTTTCTTAATTAAAGGTACAGGGCTCAAGGGAAACTGCTGTAATTATTAAATGGGAAATAAAACCTGATGAACACAGTAGCTGTGGTGACTGAAGACTTAACACTTAAATAAAACTGGTAGCAGGCAAATCAAGAAACATCTAGAAATTAACCTGCTCAACAGTTTGTGTGCTCTGATAGTCATTTACCCATTCACATGCACAAAGAGGTTTTATTTTTCCTCTTGCTAAAATCAATACTACACGGGGGGGGGGGGGGGGGGGGGGGAAGTTTGTTCAATGAGACAAGTATGTTCAAGAAGAAAAAGGACAGACAAGTGCTGGTGAACATTTCTGAAGTACCGCAGTGCAAAACCAGTGCAAGGCCAAGAGGGTGCTGTTAGATACGAGGAGCAGGCATGGTAATGCTTAGATCAGAGTGGGCGCAGGTTGCTTCCACTGCTCCCTTTGCAAGATCCTCATCCATAGGCTTTCCAAAAGAAGGGTATCTGCCACTGCCCAAGAGTCTTCCCAAGACGATTCCATCAAATTAAATTCTAGGTGCTCAGCATACCTAGATACAGAGGTCAGACCACACTTTCACAGAAAAAAAATCATCTGCTGGGGGAAAAAAAAGGCAGCAACCAGTATATTTTGAAATGTGGAGACTCACATGGAGTAAGAGCTGTAATCTGGAGAGTGAGCTTTTGCAGCAGAGGAGTAAATGAACAGCAGCAAATGGATACAGACAATCCACCAAAAATTCAATTTTGCATGACACTGACTTCCGGTCTCTGTTACCCCATGGCCAAATTTACAAGCTCTATGAACAAGGCACTGCCTGCATCTAAATTCTCACCCCTCCTTTCTGTGTACACCTTTACAGCTGAGGGGTGGCTTGGCTGGAGAAATGGATGCACAGATGACAGCAGAGACCAGGTTAAGGATCTGTTCCTGCCTCTGTGCTTCTCAATCCCACAACCCTCAATGGTTTCACCCCCACAAAGGTCCCTGGGATGCTCTCCCAGATCTGGTAAACTAGTTTGCTTTGCGGTTGCCACAAATTTGCCGTTTTTTTTTTTTTTTTCTGGAAGCCATCTTCCAGATTGCTGCCTTTTCTCTCTACCTCTAAGCAGATCTCCTGGCAAAAAAATTTGGTCCTGGGAAGCAGGCAGCTCCACAATGAGGACATCAAGTTTAATATAACTTCCATCTATGAAAATGGAGGAAGAAAAGAGTAGAGAATGCACAGAAAGCTAGAAACTTGGATGCATCAGCTTGCACATGCACCCAACCGTGGCACAAGCCTGCTATAGCCTCAAGTATGAGTCCAGGCTCATACAGGTGGTAGGGCTCATACAGGTGGTAGGTGTTTAGGCTGACACAAGTGATCTCAAGCTAAGCTTGAAGGTTTTTCAGTGCTGCCTGATCTGTGATGGTTTAGGAGTGGGAATGCATCTCAGAAAGAACATTTCTGAAGACGACAGTTTCTCAGCACAACGTAAAGTACTGCTTGTATCGTTACTCACCACGGGAAGGTGATCCATTAGCATCTGCAGTGCGAAGAGGGAAGCAAACAGCAGAAGGAAAGCAATGCACTAGAAAGAATTTCTGGCTAGAATTTGCTGCTTTAAATCTTCATGTGAACATGGGCTACATGCTGCAGAACGCCACGCTTGCATTGCGAAAGCAAAATGGGCACAAGGCTTCCATCCAACTCAGATTTAATGGCAGAGAAGATAGATCCGCTCGTGGAGAAAAAATCCCAATTGTTGATTTGTATTTTGTCTGGCGATGGAGCACAGTATTCCTCCTTCCTTCCTGCCAAAAGTGGTGGAAGTAAGATGTACTTTAAAGTAATTACAGGAGCTCATCCCAGAAATGGCTGCATTTCAAACTAAGCAGGAGATGCACAAGTGGGGAGTGGCTCCCTGATGAATGTTTAACCTGCCTTCAGACCTCAGGATGAAAAGATGCTCTCCAAAAAAACCCCGTCATTGTTTGCTTCCAATACCCGTCCAATTTGTCTCCCTTTTGCGTGCCTAACTCTGCTAGCACCTCCATGCTATGGCTGGCAAATCCAGGGCAGCATGGCCCCAGCGTGGCAGCTGCAGGCAGGAGCTGCCTTCCTACAAAGATGCTCAGCTTGATCCAGGCTTTTTTTTGTTGTTGAACTGATGTCTCTCTGACTCCTCAGAAAAACTGGCTAACATTTGACCTTGACAACCCTGTACCCTCCTAAATACACAGCCTGGAAGTGTTCAGTATTCTGATTATCGGTAGAACAGCCACAATTATCCAAATAAAACTATTACTATATTGAGCCTTAGATCATAAATAGAACTTAATGGATTTTATTACATCCCAGGAAGCAAGAGCTACAGAAGGAAAAGTATTGCTAAGAGTGCATTGCTACTACCTATCAATTTCTCCTAAACACTCAGCACTTAAGAAATACCCAAAGAAACACACTGCTCCCACAGCATAACTATTTCAAATTCCCCTCTGAGCTCTTCCCTTTTAGCCAACTCACATGGTACGTTTTAGCAGCTGAAAATTAAAGGGTCACAATATTGAGCCTTCAGGTATCAAGTTCACAATGGAAACAGCAGCTGACACAGAAAGGGCGCCGCTGAGCGCGGCGGTAACAATTCTGTTGCCTCAGAGCTGGAAGCAGCTCCCTAACACCAAGTTTGTTATTTAACTCAGCGAGAAATGAAAGAAAATGCCACAGCCGTGGATTTATTCCTTACACAGCCTCTTTCAAATCATACTCCAAAACCGGAGCCACGCTAGCAGCGAGAGTCTTTTAACTCAGGCTGCAGCATCCTCTTTAATCCAAGTAACTCCCTTTCAAGTGCTGGTGAACGCAGCGATGGCCACGGCCTACGTGAGGGCTGCTTGTCCTGCAAGCCCACGCAAGCCCTTCTGCTGGAGCCCAACCTCCAGAAACCTTCAAGGGAGCCAAACGCAACTAGATGCCTGGGATCCAACAGCAAGCAACAACAAATCTGGGATGTCCAACAGCCACCGACCTCACGGAGAAGGGCAGGAACAAGGAGGGCTTCTGCAGGGCCACAGGAAGCCAGCCGTATATGCCTGCTTCCCGTTTGCCCCTCCTCACATCATCCAAGAAAAGCCATCTTGCCACCCCCGGGGACTCCCCACCTGGCCCCACTCCGCGGTGACAGCCCAGGCCTGCTGTTATCTCCCAAACAGATGCATTTATTCTCTTGAGAGCCTCCCACGTCTTATCTAGCTGGCAGTTTCCAAACGTTGATCACCAAGTCCAGCTAAAACCACTGTAAGCTCTTTTAGGCAACTATTCCTGAAAGCCTTTTGGCTGGGGAGCGAGGAAGGCCAAACAGCAGCCCCGTGGCAGGGTCCTCCCCCTCGCCGTCCTGCCAGGATGGGTATGGAAAGCACCTCCCGCACCCCACTCCGGTGCCGCTGTAAACAGGACCTGGCACGGGAATAGATGTACAGTTTACAAAGATCCCTTGCTTCAAGCAAATTTGCCTCTCAACACATGGCCAAACTCTCACGCAATAAATTAACTATTTGGCAGCCACTGAACTAGCGCTGGAGCCAAACCAATTAGGGTTTAATGTGATCCCAATTTCCTATTTCTGAGACGGGGGTCGGGGAGGGAGGGAGAAAAGGGGGAAGAGGAGAGAGGGAGAGCGAAGTAAATCCCCTCCTGGTTTATAAATCCTTGCCAATCATCCCAGATAAACCTGTCACCCACAGCTCTAAATGTGTATTTGCACTCGCGTGCTCCAAGGGACGCTATGGGAAAAGGCGCATTGGATGCAGCCAGCCTGACTCCCGACATGTGTTTTCCATACTTGGGAAATTCAATCATTTAAAAAATATTTACCAAGCTTTGTCTTTAATTAGAAAAACATGATGACGGATAAGGCGAGTTATTGTTTCTAAGCTAGAAATGTCAGAGATCCTAATGATGTCAGAAGATAAACCCCATTACCGACCCACGTACCCGCTGCCAGGCTGGCAAATGTTTCAAAGGTTTTTTTCATCTCCCCTCAAAGTTCAGCGCTTTACAGTCACAATTCATCAGTGGCTTCTTGGCCCCCACCAAACCCCATCAGGGAGGAGGAAGAGGAGGAGGAGGAGGGAAGACTCCTGCCTGCAGATCTGCTAGACAGGGTGTTTTGATGCAAAAGAGCTTGCACAGCAGGGGAGGAATATGGGAGCCATTTGACTTCTTTGTGTTTTAACATCCTGACTACAGTACCTTCCCTGCACATGCAATTACCTGCCATCACCTAAGATAAGCAAATTAATCTCATCCGCACCTGGAAAGGCTGCAGGCTGAGATACCCCCACCCTTTAAAAAAGGTGTTAAATTAAGTTTCTGCTTAACCAAGACCCACCAAAATGTTTGCTCCCAAGAACGTAGCCACAAAATATTGTATCCCGCACTACCGTAAGGAAAGAAAGCTGACCATGCTCCAAGCAGACAACCATGAGTGTCTGCCTGCCCAGGACCATGTGTGACCACACAGATGTACCCCACACTACAGCCCCTCTGAGATCTCTGTTTGTTCAAGCATGTCCAGCCAGATGCAAAGAGGCTCCGCAGGCAGGATGCACAACAACTTAAAAGTATAAAGCAAATATTTGTTGGCTAACAGACACAAAAGATAGCCGGGACGTAATGAGTTATTAGGCTAAGCATTTGTGTGCTCACCACTCCGGATAAGGCATCTGAAGAGTCTTTGCTGGCCAGGTGGGCGTCAGGGAGGGACCCTGGATCGGCTCACCAGCGCTGCCCAGCTACCATCTGCCACCAGCCCAGTCCCACCAGTGCCGGCGACTGTTCGACCCAAACATCCCTTGCCAGTCCCTTGCCAGACCAGCCTACTCCCACATACAACCACCACGTACAGCCTCCCTGTTTTCTTTCCTTTAGGATTTTATACCTCCTTTTCCTCCTCCTGTTGCCTCCTGTCAGTAATGGCATGATAAAATGCATACAAAAGCCAGGTGGGAGCATCTCAGGTGATATATTTGGAGGAACTTGCTGCTACAGCAACTAAGTGCACTATTAGGAAGTGACAGACCAAATCCCAAGAGATCAAGAGGATTAAAAAATATGGATATATTTAGTTCGGGGAGAAGCTGGTATTGATGCTAACAAACTGGTGTGTCTATTGAGTTCACTCGGAGATAAGCAGCAGTAATTCTGCAAGCATTCACTAAGTATTTGTCCAATTATTTTATAACACCCACAGAAAAAAATAGCTAATGCTACACTTTCCATTCAAAACCATACCTATAATGAGAGAATTCTGTAATATTTCAAAAAGCTTCAAAGTGTCACCTATGGACCCACAGTCAAGAGAACAGCATGCCATTTATCTTCTGAAAATATCCTTGCAACCCAAGGTCGAGGGCTATTACCAACTACTATCTTAAATACCAACATAAATCCACACTGGAGAAAATCCCTGCCTGAAAAGTCTGATCCTTTAAATTATACCAAGACTGCAAAGCACATCTTCGAGAAAAACATATGTGCAGATTTTGACCTCAAAGTCCAATTGCCAGATAAGTCACTATTAGAAGAACATGAAATGGAGTAAAGAACGTTTTAGCTGAGCTCTAAGGTCAGGGTTGATTAACCTGGCGTGCGCAAACACAGCCAAAACGATGTCCATGACACCTTCACAGCTGAAGCAAACATGGGTGTGCACACACATGGGATGCAGCAGGGAGGGATGCGAAGGTGACGGGGACACAGGGGAAGTTTTCTGCCCCAGACACTGGCTGGACAAGTGCCTTCAGGAAGGTGCTTTTCAGTCTGGAAGAGTTCGAGGTAAATCGCCTGTCTGGGTGGAAGCACTGCCTCCAGGACTTTCTACATCAGAGGGGGAGAGACAGATTCATTTCTCACCTTTGTGAGTTTTACAGCCACCTCCTCCTGAAGTCAAAGATTCCGATTCCTGCCAGCAAAAGGGAAACCCGAGCAGTCCTCCCCCGCCTCCAGTGGTTTATGGCAACATCTCGAGGTAACTGCAAAGCCTTGGCAGCTCAGGCTGATGGAAACTGTACTCAGCTCACTACTCCACTCCAGTCCTGCTTTTAAGAGTCAACTATGTGAGCTCTACCTGAAGTACATGCTCTTTTCTATCCTCAAAGAAGCTGCAAATCAAACAACTCTTTTTCGTCTCTCTGAAGAAGTCAGTTTATTTCACTCTCCTGAGCACTGGTGCAAGGGAAGAGTAACACCTTAAGGCTTTTAGTCTTGATTTTCATATGCTGTAAAATAAGTCCCTGAAAGATCCATTTTAATTTCTGCCCATTGGACATACCCATATAAGAAAAGCATGTCCATGAGAGTCAGTACGTGCCTTAAACTGATATGGAACATCCCAAAAGTCCCACATTTCTTCCTTCTTTCTGGATCATTAGTTTCACACTGAGCACTGAACCACTTCTCTGTAATAAATACCCAAAGAAATCAAGCAACCTTCTGACATTGCCAGTAACTGTATTTATAATACAGCAGAAATCATTGGGCTGATAACCAAGGCAATGCATATAATTTGTGCTTATGAAAATTATGAGTCTACAGCTGATTATTCACTTTCTTGAGACCAAAGATAAAATCCAACAGTGTTCTTGGGCAGGCACTAGGCCAGTGTTCTGCCTGTTCAATCACTGGCACTAGCAGAACATTGTTACCTGCTCTATCTATAAAGCTGCCGAAGGCTGTAACATATATTTATGTGCTTACCCTTATAAAACAGCTGTCTAGCTCACCAGGGTTATCATTAGCACTTCACCAATGGATGCTGAGCCACAGGTGTATTAAAGGTGCATAAGAAACAATGCTTTAGCTGCCGCTGAGTCATCCAAAGCATCCCAGCCTTGCTGTACCTGCTGGCATAAGGTCAGTGCAATCACTTCCTGACTCAGTTCTGTCAACGGGACCCAGATGAAAAGCCCTAATCTCAGACATGGTTTAATACTGCAAAACTAAGCGGCGACATATACATTTATACATTCCTGCCACGATCCAGAAAAACAAAGAACTTGCCAAAGGTTGCAGAAAGTGTCACAGCTGAGACAGGAAGCAATTGCAGGGTTTCACATACCCACCCAGAAGCTATAGCTTTAGGCACAAGATCGCTGTCTCCCTTAGCTTCAGTTATTTTAAAGTAGGATTTCAAAGGCCTGTCTCTCCTCCCAGTGCTCAGTCTAAGAGAAACAGGGAATCTGACCAGTCTCTGCACAAACTGTCAAGCTGCACCATGAGCAGACACACTGGGTGGGATGTGTTTCATCTAACTCCTCGTTGCCAAAGCCTAAGCCAGCTATCCTGGACTCACCTTGCAGTCAATGAAAGAACCCAGGCACCTCCAGCACGTAATTCATCTCATCCAGAGAGAGGTGTCCAAGAATGGTGAGATGAATCACCCCCAGAAGCGCCTGTTTCTCTGCTGCGACTGCAAAGGGAGCTTAGAGAACAGAGATCAGGCACAAAGGGATGACTTTTGGACAGCAAGGTTAAAGCAGATGACCTCACCCAAGCTCCTTCTGTGGGGCCTTTTCCTCAAGGCAGACAAAATGAAGACCCCTCCCTGGCAGTGAGGTTAGGAGCCTGTCCACCAGGTACCACGGTTCTGCAAACCCACATGGATGTTAACACGGCTTGCTCGCCACTGCGCCCTCCTCCTGCCGCAGCTGCCTTGGGCCACCGGCTGTTTCAAGTCCACATGCTTTGACAGACTAATACTAACTGCCTTAAGGGATAACAACCTCACTCCAAACATCTCCACACATTTTGCACTAAGCAGCACGATAAAGTATTCACTCACCCTCTGCAATTTCCATCAGTTGGTAATTCCTTCTCTGTATCAGGAATGCAGCTTTCAGGGTGGTTTCCACATTAGCGTCAGCATCTATCTTTATATTGCTTCCCTATGAGCAATCACACTTCATTTTAAAATTCCCTCATTTCCTCTGAGCTTTCGGATGTGCTTTTAACTGCTTTTCTCCCTTCACTGAACTATGACTTATCAACAGAGTCTCCTCGAAGCCGTGATCCAGCCTGGACATTGCATCCATTACCCATGGACATCAAGGCTCCGTCCGGCACCTCGCTCCTCAGCCCAGGATGGCTCACAGTCCATTCCCAATCGTGGATAAACAAATGCTGTGCACGCAAGCACAGATGAGAAAAATGATCAGGAGGTTAATATGGTGAGAGACACAGGCTAACCATCTACCCTGCTCCTTGGCAGCAGCAACGTGCTTCCCTGGTCTCCTGCCGACCTCATCGCTTTCAGAAAGAGCGCAACTCTTCTGGAAACAAACTTGTTTTGAGAAATTCATGAAAACGGCGCTCCAGTTATTCACCTTCCCAGCCCCAAGTAGCAGAGGATGCTGCAACAGACAGGCTTCACGTATGCAGGTGCGCGCCTGGGCACGTTACAGGTCTGGCTGCTACCGAACCCACCGGCCTGCTCCCGGCCAAGCGACGGGGTGACCCAGAGGGGGGCTGCAGACAGCAGCCCTGCCGCTGCCCGCCCTGCCCTGCGCCGGTGCGGGGTCACGAAACCCCATCCAGCCTGGAAATTAAAAATAAACCCAGCGGGCCATCCCGCGGGACTGCTGATGGGCTGGTTTTGCAGGTGGGGGTCCCCAAGGCCGCTCCCAGCCAGGCTGCCCGACGCTTTGCGGGCAATGAACAGCATGCTGAGAAATACACACGAACCAAAGACATACATTATACATTTTTATACATAAACGTGTGCTGCTGGAAGAGCCGAAGAGGGCGCAGCACCCCTCCCTGCACCCCCCGGACAGGGAGAGCAGGCCCGGGGTTGGGGGGGGGGGGGGGGGGGCGCGGCTGAGCCCGGCCCTGGGGGCAGAGCTGAGCCCGGCGGCGGGGCCGGCGGCGGGGCCGGCACCAGCGCTGCCCCCCGCTCCCCCCGCGCCGCCCCTCGGAGGCCCAGCCAGGCCAAGGCGTCCCCGCCGCCGCCGCCGCCCGGCCCCGGCCCCGCTAGGCCCTTCGCCCCCGTCCGAGCGGCGCCGAGCGGGTCGGCGCCTCCCCCCCACGCCGCGGCTCTTACACTGGCAGCCGCCCGGGATCCCCACCATCGCCCGGCTCCTCGGCGCCTCCTCCCGCTCCCCGCCGCGGCCCCACCGGCCCGGCCCGGCCCGGCCCTTCGCCGTGACGCTAAGGGGCGCGGCCTTCGAGGCCCGCCCCGGCAAGGCGGTGGGAGGGCAGGCATGTTGCCGGTTAGCGGAGCGGGAAGCCCCTGTTGGATCCGAGGCGACGCTTTCTGTGTGAATTTAATTATGAATTTTAGGCGAATTGTGGCTTACGGCCTCCCCCAAACCATCTCGCCTTCCTCCCCGCTCTGCGCTGAGGCCTCCCCACTAACCCAGGGGTGTTACAATACCTGAGGCCCCGGTGCTGGGCTGCGGACAATGCACCGGGGCCTCAGGTATTGTAACCAAAGTGTCTGAGCTGCCTCCTGGCACTTGCCACAGCCCAACCGCAGCCCCATGACTTGAAGGAGAGGTTTGGATTAGGTGGCCAAGTTGGCCTGGAGAGACATCAGGTCCTAGAGATGCTGTTTGAAGAGTTGCAGGAGATGTGGGATGAAGAATCGTGCAGTGGTTTGGGTTGGAAGGGACTTTTGGGGATCTTCTAGTCCAAGTCCAGGGACATCTTGCGCTAGATGAGGTTGCTCAAAGCTTCATCCAACCTTCATGCCCCAATGATGGGGCATCCACAACTCCTCTGGGCAACCGGTGTTTCACCACCTTCATTGTAAAAACTTTCTTCCTTATATCCAATCTAAACTTTCTTTCTGTTTAAAACCACTGCCCCTTTATCTGTCACTACAAGCCTTGATAAAAAGTCTCTCTCCCATCTTTCTTATAAGCCCTTAATCTATTGAAAGGCTGCAATAAGGAAGAATGCGGCTCTTCCCAAGGGACTGCTAACTCCATGGTCCTTATTCTGTGGAAAGGGGGGGACCTGAAAAGCCTTGCTACGAGCTCTCATGGTTAGGTGTGACTTTGTTGGCCAGGGACTTTTGTGTGTCAGGAGATCTCCCATGGGCTGCTGCCTTTCCACAAATGCTGCAGGAAGTCTGGCCACAGGAAAACACATTTAGATTTACATGGCAAAAACCCCAGAAGTTAACTCAAACGGCCACGTCAGAGCTGAGATGTGTTTTGACTCTGACAAAGTTCAAAGCCTGAGTGCCTTTTACCTCTGGTAGGTACCTCAAAGCCCAGAAATGCCAGAGTTTGTGATCACGAGAGCTTCACCGAGAGCCTGAAGTCCTGCCTGGGGTTTGTTGACGCTGCAGCCCCGTGCTGAAGTCCAACTGGCATCTGAGAACTAGGCACAACCCTGCTCCCATCCTGGAGGGATTTGCCATGATAGGTGTTCTCTAGGGAAACTGCATGCTCCCAACAAACTGGGTTTGAACTCCTCCAGTTCTGGGCTGGTGGTTGCTGGCCAGCAGCCTGTTGAAAGCCCAGCTATGGGTGAGCTGCAGTGCAGCGTGGCTTGGCAGTAGTTAGCTCAAGATGCTCAGGGAGCCACGGGCTTGTTTTGAGTTTGCTGGCTGGGAACAGGCATCTCTTGGGCCCAGATGTCTCATGATGGAGCAGATCCAATCTGCACTAAAATGACAGGAGCATCCATCTAGTCCCATAATCCTTGTTTTAACTTTGTGGCCTTGCCTCCTCCCCTTGCAAGCCACCAGCACTTTCCTGGACCAGCCTGACTGCCAGAGCCTGCATCCCCCACGCGGCTCTTATCTCCTGCCGCGCTGGCTGCAGCTTGGCTCTGGCCTGTGTTTACCACCACTTCATTTCAGTGTCATCTACAGCCTCGCTGTGGCCAAATTTACACTGGTGAAGCAGAAGGGGCTGTTGTGTGGGGCACTGATAAGGGCTTTGTTTTAATTAAGCTGGTCTCCAAAGCCTGTGAAGCCCCTAGGAGAGCAGCAGGCTGGGCTCCATCAGAGGTTTCACCAGCGTGATGGGAGCAGCTCCCCAAGCCACCTCGCCACACTCCTGAGCCACAGCCTGGCATCTCCCTGAGGCTCACCCACACTGGAGCCCTCCATGTGCCTGAGCACGGAGGAGGAGATGGGAACTGCTGTGCTGATGGCATGGAGCTGTTGCTGCCCTGCGCCGTGTCCTGTCTCTCCCAGGCACCGCGACCTTAGGGGGATGTGCCCTGGTGCAAAGTGTCACTGCTCAGAACAGGGAGGAGGCGAGGAGGGCTGGGACCACAAAGCAGAGTGCTGAGATGTGCTGGGGAAAGCTTTGAAGGAGGAACTAATGTATTTTCATCTTCCTTTCTGTTCAACAGCTTTGGTGTTGTCCAAGATAAAGCCATGGTGGGCACAGAGCAGCTACATTACAGGGTCTGCATTGCTGCTTTGTTTCTAAAGATGAAACAGCTGCAGAGGGAAACCCCAAAGAGGAGAGGATTGTGCTAAATAACACTCATAATACCTGCAGAATACCAGGATAGGGTACATACAGGGCTTGATCTTGCAGACCTCAATGCCAATGAAAGACGTGGGAGCTCAGGACAGCAGCTTTGGGAACGTTTCCATAGTTATATGCGACTTCCCCACAGAAGCAAGCTCATGTTTTAAATGTGGCTACCCTGCTGCTTGTCCAGCAAGTGTCTTCTACAGAGATGGAGAGGTGTGAGCAGGGAATGGGCTCTCCGTGCTCTTTCTCAGGAGATCTGAGATGAGTGGTGCCAGCATTGTGGGCAAGACCTGGGGCATGGGCATGGTCCTCTAGGGAGGATGAGCTCCGGATCCTGATGGTCTGCGAGCAGGGGGACCATGTCACGGAGACACACACTGCTGTAGCATGCCCTGTGGGGACCATCCCTTCCCCACCTCCAGCTCCCCCGATTTTAAGCCATACAGGTTGCTGAGCTTGTCTCATGCTCTCTGGAGCTGGGGTAGAGGTTGGGAAACATCAAGAGCCATCAAAGGGGTCAGTTGCAATTTTTGCTCTGTTCGTACATTGGTACACAGAACAGGGTTTATTTGCTCTAAGAGAAAAAAACCCACCCAGCCTTTATGAGTATGGATTTATGTTCTGTGTCCAACCGAGCAACACCTGTTCACTTAGCTGATGTTTCTATATGTCCTTGAAATAGGCTTGTGCATTAGAGAAGAAGCTCTATGGGCACATGGACTTCATTTGGAATCCTTCTCTTTTTATCATTTAAAAGTGATGTATTCAGGACAAGAAAAAAGAAGACTTCTCAGCCCACTGCAGTATGCAGGCACATGCATCCTAGAGAGGTAGATATGTGTGTCTAAATATATATACGTATATCACACCCAACTGAACATCCACAGTTTTGCAAACAGCATTTTTAGGACTATAAATACACAGCCACTATGTATGTTATATATCTATGGCCAGTAAAACATAAAACCCCTTAAAATATTCATACATGCACTCCACAAGCCAAGAAATTCTCCCATCATCTTTAACTTATTTAATTGCATATCAGACAAACAGTCAAGTCATGGACTGTGTTTTTCTATGGTGTACTTCTCTATTTGGTGCATGGGGGAGTGGTGCTTGCGGTATGAGCAGGTACTTGGCATCTGCTCTGCTTATTTGCTGGCATCCCACACCACAGCTCATGCCATGCTGACCAAGCTGTGCATTTTTCAGTTCTGGCTGTCCTGACACATCCTCACCCATACCCGAGCACTGATGTAAAGCACCCTTCTGGTTTGATCCTCTTTCACTTACTGTGCTCCTTCGAGCTTCTGCTCCAGCTCCTGCAAAAGTTCTACCGAAGGAAACTTCCTTCATTGCATGGTCTTGAGTCCCCCTCTGAATAAAGCCTGTCCACCAACATGACAAAGGTGGCTGCAGGTGGGAAGCTCAGTCTCTGGGAGCAGGACTTTGCAACCTTGCTCCTGTTCTTCCAAAGTGTGGGTTTGTGTGAGTCCCCACCTCACGGGAGGCCCTGTACAACAGGATATGGAGCAAGGTGGGTCACCAGCAGATCTGAGGTGCTTAAGTATCTCTGCTGGACTTTGTCCCTGCAACTGGCAAGGTAGCTGAGAGCAGCTGAAGGTTGTTCTCCTCTCTGTGGACCCACGTTTAAAGGAGGGAGTGGGATGCTGAGCTGGAGAGCTCCCAGGTTGGGGGAGGTCTCAGCTGATGACCATGCCCCTGGACTGGAACAAGCTCTCTTAGACAAAGACATATGCCCATTCTTGCTCCCGGCAGCTCAGCTCCTTCAGCCTTGTCCTGCCTCTTCCTCACCCCCTTGCTGTCTCCTCCCAGGTCCCACATCACCTGTTCAGTCCTCCCATTTCCTCTACTGGGGAGGTAAACCTGGTGGCAAGGATTAACGGGTCTGATCAAAGAACAGAAAACACAAGAGCAAGAGGGAACTTTATTTGGAAATCTCTCATCTCGCAGGTGTATGTAGCTCTAAAAATGCTGAAGAAAGAGTAATTACTGTCATAAAAATGAGTGGGAAATGAGACAAAGGGTTTATCTCACGGGACAGGTCATGGCAGAGTAACCTGCCTGCTTCCTTCACTGGGAACTGGTTTCCAAAACAAGGCAAAATGGAAAGTCTAGTACAAGCATCATTAACAACGGGTGAGAACTGAGTGAAAGGAGAGCAGGGCAGATGGTGCCAGAAGGGGAGGTCTGGAGCTTGGTGGAGTTTCCCAAGGTCAGTCCTGGTGTCTGGTCAGTGTTTCTCCTGGCATGATGCGAGTGCACAAAGGCAGGTCAGCACTGCGCAGAGAGGCAGGCGTGCCCAATGGGAAGAGGATGGGATCTCATCAAGCAAGAACCACTGGAGGAGAGGAGGGGTGGGATGAGACCTGTTCACCAGGTGGGAGGCAGAGTGTGCAGCATCTATTGAGCCCAAACAGGCAATAATTCTGTGATAAAACCTGGGGACGTTATTTATCATGCAGGTCTCTTTCTTCAAACATGAATGTTTGAACCTGACAGTGTCCAGCCCAACTTAGAAACTGTAATCCTGTCCCTGAAACCATCTCAGATCTTCCTCGTTTGTATATTCAAGCTGATGGGTGCCTGCTGCAGCCATAAGGATGGTGATACTGTCTTGAATACCATATTTGTTTTCCAAAGGCCATCTGGCTGCATTTCTTTATTCTTTCAGAAAGCAGTGACACTGGCAGTGCTGCGTTACCCCAAAAATGCCCTGGGCTGGGAGAGTAAATGACTGGAGGAGCGGAAAAGAGATGCGTGAGCATTCAGTAGTCGGGGCTGTGTATCAGGGATATGCATCACTTTGTGAGATCTCTCAGGTCTTCACTGAGACGAAGAAACTCGCTGTTCAGGATCTCAGGAGACAGCAAGCAGGTCCTCTCCCATGTCATTTGCTCCTCCAGGTCACCGGCTGACTGGACACCCACACACTTCTGCAGCTCAGGGTTTCAGCTGTGGGTTTCCCACCCGGTGCATGCAAACCATGATGGCCTCTGCAGGGATGGTGCTCACTCTGCCAGGGTCCACAGACCTGCTCCCTGTATGCAGTGCGAGAGCTCCGTGCTAGGCAGGATCAGGCCAAGACGATGCAAAGCCAACGAGTCAAAGGCAAGTTGTCAGACCCTGCCCTGGCTCTGTTGCACAGCAAGAGCTGAGGCAAGTGCAGCCCTTGCACTGGTTTGGACTTGTCAGAGGATGATGCTTTCCAGGTTGTCTTGCTTTTGGCTTCTGCCGCGCTTTTGAGGGCAGGCACGCCACAGCCTCAGGGATGCCAGAGCCCCAGCGTGCTTCAGTGTCATTCAGGGACCTGCAGCCACAAAACTGCTCAAACTTTTAACTTTGCAGTCTCAAACCACCCCCTTTTCTCACTTCAGAGCAGCACTCAGCTAAGCCCGAGCCTAGCCACGCAGGCTGCCTGCCATCTGGCACAAGCAGGACCAAGTAGAATTAAATAAATGTTAAATACACACTAATACCATGTGACAACTAGCAAAAGGCAATGACTTCAAGCTCGAAGAGTCTGGATATGTAAACAGCATCCTGAAATTAATATTTACCTTTTAAAACAAACAGATATTTGGGGTGTTTCATAGTCTTTCTGCCTAGCAGATGCCAAGAACAACAGCTTGGTACTGCAGGGAATTGGCTTGACAGCTCAGGGGACAGCAAACTCCCCACTAGTCTCCAGACTGCGGGGTCAGAGCTGGTCCCTCTCTTTTCAAGCAGATAAATTCGCACAAACCAGATTAATCTTTGCTCAGGGGCTGCGACCTCTAATGAGGAGCAGGAGCCGCCCCAATGTCACAGCCAGAGAGCAGGGATTTGAGCGGCAGATGGGCTGGAGGATGAAGGGTTTGGGGATGCTCAGAGAGGACCCTTGTCCAGAGGGGCTCTGGGGAGGCAGAAGGGCTGTCCTGTGGTGGGAAACATTGCTTGGGTGGCAGCATCGCCACCAGCCTGGCCACTGTGCTCCATTTCCAGCTAGACCTGCACCTGTGGGGTAAATTCCATAATTTCTCTAAGGGGTGATAGTTTTGGAAATAACAGCTAAAACCCCCATCAGAGCACAGCTGGGCTCGAGGATGGGGGCTTGCTGCACACCCTTGGAGTGCCCCTGGTTTCTGCCGCTCCTCCATGAAGAGATCTCATGGCCATCCCCATCTTCATGTGAGCACCCAGCACTTTTCTGGGGTTTGCTAGGGTGTTTTTATAATTTTTTATCATTTTCCTGCAATGGGACATGTGTGCCCAACACAGACAGAAAGCAAAAGTCAGCTGCCACCCTGGAGGTGTTAGGGATCTCAGTAAATAAGGGATGAGTGGAGGCAGGGGCAGGAGCCCAGTTTCAGTTTTAATAGGATATTTTTTGCAGATGTCTGAAGCAGAAGAAACTTTAGATGCACCTTACAGCTCGCCACTTCTGCCATCACTTTGACTTTATTTCACCCCTCTGCTCCTAACGCACCTCCTCAGCTTCATCCCTGGCGCTGTGCTTTTCATCCTTTTCCTACCAGCTGGGGACGACTCTTCTCTGTCGGCTGTGGTGCTCATCCCCTCCTGCATCCCGTGTCTGGCTGTGGGCGCACTTATCCCACTTGGCAGCTCGCCAAGGGTTTTGGGCTGGTATGGCTGTGCAGGGGACATGCTCACAGCTACCACGTGCCCATCCTGGTGCTCAGCTGGCTCCTACCTTGGATTTTCAAGTCCCCCCAGCAGATTATCGGTACATTTTTCAACCTTCCTTGGAGGGGGAGAGATGGGCACAGGGAGCCAGCAGGGCCAGGGATGCGTCAGGGCTTGGAGCAGAGCTGGGGATCACGAATCCAGTCCTCTAGGGCACCCTGATCCCACGAGCATCGCACCCCGCACGAGGGGACATGGGGCTGCCACCTGCTACTCGCCCGCCGTGCAGCTGCTGGCTTGGGATGACAAACTGACACCCGCTTTTGGAGGTCGTTACCTGCCAGGCACGGCAAAGTAAACCCATTAATGCCGGCAGCGCGTGGGTGGGAGCCAGGGCGGGCTGGGGCCGGGAGGATGTGGGCAGGCTGTATTACCCCCGTAAATGAAAAACCAACAACGATGCCAGCACGGCTGCGAGCGGGGCCCCTCTGTGGGTGGGGGGGGGGAGGGGAATGGGGAGCGATTAAACAGATGACACCCCAAAAGTGACGTCAAGCCAAGCTGGACGCACCAAACTGCATGAGCTATAGGATACTTGGGCACCAGTGAAGGGCTGCACCCAGTCTGGGGTGCTCAGCGTTTCCAGAGTGCCTGTGCTGGAAAAAATAGTGTGTTTGAGTAAAGATTCATGTTGAATACCTCTTTCTTTTGAAATCTAAACCTCTTTGCATTTAAACTGCTGACAATGTATGTCAGGGCTTGCAGTTACGGTGATTTAAAATGTGATAGCGAGCAGTAAGCAATGCATCTGCAATGCCAAAGTCGAATGGGGAACCTGCAGCTCATTGCAGGGGACTGGGCCTGGGTGAGGTGACGAACAAGCTTTGACACCGATTGCCTCGTCAGGAAGGGCTGTTGGGCTATTTTCTGACTTCGCTTCCTTCAATTAGTTCAGTTCGCTGATGAGGTCAGCCAAAGTTGAGCTGGGGGAAGCAGGGGAGTTTTCCTATCGAGTGACAACTTCAGGCTAAAGCTGGGAGGATGCTATTGGGTCACCCGGAGGTCTGCGGAGACGCGGGGATGGGGACACGACAGCGGGGTCTGGGGGATGTCATCAGCCCTCCTGCTTCCTGGGCCAGGTCCAGCTCTGGAGGGGGTGTCCAAAATGAGCTCATGTCTTGTGTCGGCACTGCATCTCAGTGTCCCCTTACTAGTTAAAACCAAGTGGTTATGACGTTTGGTGCATGGTAGTCGAATGCCAATTTTCCCTAAATAGTGGTTGATATAAATAAGACAAACCCTGAATCTCTGCTATTAAAATGAATGGGTTACTTGCATTTTATATGAAAGCCTAGAAACCGAGGCTCCGAATAAGCAGACTCAAATAATCCTCTCCGAACTGGAAAAAAAGAAATACTGGAGTTTTGAGGAAGAGCCCTGCCCTGGTATAAACGGGCATGTTTTCAGAGCTGGGAGCAGGAGTCAGTCTTTCTTCAGGGAAATAACCACAGAGCTCGGTTAGGGGTGATGGCTTAGAGCAAGTTTTCCTGCCAGCTGATTTTGATGATGGATTTTAACCGTTCTGCCCTGCTCGTTTCCAGCTTGACAATGGGTTTTGTCTGAGGATTTGTATGCCCAGGTGTTTCTAAGAAATCTTTATATAATACATAAAAATAATATAAAAGAAATATTTATATAAGAATATATATAAAGCATACAAATATAAATATATAAAAATATAAGTATATATAATATTTATGTAAGAAATATATAAGAAATATTTAATTATATTATATACAGCAAGGTAGGAGCATTTCCCAGCCATGGAGATGCCCTGCAGAGGGGCTCAGAGGGGCATGTTGGCTTGTGGATGCTCTGCCCGGTGCTTGGCATGTGCCATGGCCCCAGCTCCAGTCCTGACCTCCTTCCTGCAGAGCTTGCTTTCCTAGAAAGCTCTCCCTGCTGCTGGCTGACCAGTCCTGGAGCACCCACTGCTCCCCAGCCCCGACACCAGAGATGCCATCAGCCTGAAGCCAAGCAGGGAGAAAACCCAGCAATGCCAGGAGTCCTTCCATCCCCGCGCAGGGGCTGCCGAGCCCAAAAAAAGACCTGCCAGAGCAACCAGCTGTGTTTGGGTTCGCAGGCGTGCGTGTGCGTGAGTGTGAAACGACACATGGGTGTGTTCCTCCTACCCTGCCGCATCGCCTGGCTCTGCCTGGCCACTGCTGCCAGCTCTTGGTGGGTCCCCCCAGCAAAGGGGCTCTGGGTGTCGGTGGGAGGATGCTTAATCTGATATGGTTATGGCTTTTTTTTTAACAAGTTGGGGGGGGGGGGGGGAAATTCCAGGAGCGCTAGGGAATTAAAAATAGGCATAACATCTAAGCCTTGAATGCAGCCTTCTCTCCCAGCCATCTCCTGCCCTGGTCCCCCTGGGCTGGGGCTCGATGCCCTCGGCTGCCAGGCGATGTGGCACAGGGTGGCTTCTGTTGGAGCAGAAGGGAAATTTCAGCTGGGCAATGCCCTGTGTTAATTTAGGTAGAATTTCATTTTGGAAAAGACAAGGGAACACACATGTGACGTTTTCATTCCAAACTCAGGCTTCATTTTATGTGATAAGCCATAGAGCTGGAGATCAGAAGAAATTGAAATAATGAATTTCACTGTTACTGACTTTAAAAAAAGAATCCATTAAATGGCAAATTCTGAAATGTCATGACTTTTCCGACTGTTCAGCACAAAAACCAATCTGGAAGTGTCAGAATCTGAGCTCCCATCAGTCCTGCAAGCCTGGATGGCTCCCGAAGCTTTGGCGGATCCCCGGCCGGATCGCTGTTTGCTTTGGCTTTCTTAGAGAGGCACCCAGCTGCACATCGTGTTTTTTGCATGGGGACATCAGCCTCGCCAGCATCTCTGAGTGGCATCTGGGGCTCTGCCCAAAGTACCAGGAGGGCAAGGGGGTTTTCTGGCAGTTTTGCTCATGGCTGGACCACCTGCCCCGGTCGCCAATGCAGTACCTGCCCCAGGATTGTGCCTCTCCCGGCCAGAGCCGGACCAACCGGCAGCACAGGGTACCCTGGGACCAGCCAGCTCCAATGGGGAGTGGTGGGTAGCGCAAAGCCCATATCAGCAATGATTTCCTGACAAACAGTGCGGCTCATTGTCTGTTCTCATTTATAAACTGCTCCACACCAGCCATCTGATATCCATTATTACAATTACAAACAACCCACAGTAACTCTCCAGCTGGTCAGCTCCATCCTAACAGCACTGCAGCCATTCAAGGATGCCATATGGTACCAGAGTTTCCAAAGCAGCATTGTCAATCAGCCTTATTAATTTCTGAGTTCATGTCTTTTCCTTTTAGGGATATTTTTTTTTTCTATCTATATAAGACAGAGACACTTCTCTGGCCTTAATTTGGAATATGCAGCTTGACAGAATAATTGAAACATCTACATCTACAAGGCAGCTGGCAGGGAAAGGAAGAGCCTGAACTCCATGAGCAGCCCCCCGAGTAATGGTGCTCATGCAAGACCTCCAAGTGTCTCTTACCATATATACCACAGTGCATGCCACGAGAATATTAAAAACCCATTAGATCCGGAGTGCCGGACATGGCTGGCTTTTTTACTGCAGATGGAGTGTTGCTAATGGCCATTTCCCTTCGATCTCTTAGTCTCCTTTGAGCTATATTTATTTTTTCCCCAACATTTTGGAGCCTCTGGGTGGTATTATTGGAGATGGTTGCAGATGCTGAGATGCTGCCGGCTCTGGCCATGCCCGTCCTGTGGCAAGCGGGTGCCCGGGTGCGTCCCCAGGTGCTGCCCGACCAGGTCTGCACTGCTGCCATCGTGAGAACCCTCCTTTTGGGGTGATTCATGGGGAAAGAGCCACTTTTGTGCTGGGCTGCTTCCACGTGGCACCGTTGCAGCCGGCTGTGTTGGGTATCTGTCGCTGCGTCATTGCAGCTAGCAGTAAGGCCAAGGGTTGTGTCTAGCATGGGTGCAGGCACTGGATGCAGCCACTTTCAGCCCTGCAAACACATCAGGTTGTAGTGACCAGGCATTGCATCTTCTCCATTCACAGCAGCCGGCTGCTGGGACTGGTGGGGTTTATTTTTTGCTCTGCTTTTTGTATTTTAAAGCAAAACCAGTAATCACCAAGGGACAGTTTCTTTTCTCGGCTCAAGGGGGCTGGATTTTGTGGTTCTGAAATGCTTCGCCCCAGCTAAAGCTCAGCACCCAAGCTCCAGCAGGAGTTTCCTTCCCTGGGGGTGGGATAGAAGTGATGGGGGGAGCAGAGAAGGGGACCATTCAGGATGAGCCACCAGCAGCATGGCACCCTCAAAGTGTGCTTTCACATTTGATCTCTCCCCAGTTGACCATGTGGTGTTTACGCCCTAGGGCAAAAGCTGCCTGTCAGGCTACGGGTGCCTCTGGCATCATCCCCAAAAGCGCTGGGCTGTGGGTACCCGTGCCTGGAGGGCTGGGAGAGCTGCTTGGTGCATGGTTTTGCTCCCAGCTTCAATACATGGCTAGGGAAATAGAAAGCAGGCTGAGTAGAGAGAGGAACATCCAGGAGCTCTGTGCGCCGTGGCGGGTGAGAGTGGCATGTTTCAGGGGCTGTGCATTATGCAGATTGCATGGGATTATGTAAAACCTCTTTGTTCACCCTCCCTGTCGAGGGTAAAGAGCTCTGCGGAGCCGGGACAGTTGTGGGGGGGCATCTGCAGTCACACAGATGGTGGCACCGGGGCTCCAGCCACCGGTGGAGGACCTCCCCTGCCTGCCTGTCCCACAGTCCCTACGGGCATTTCCCACATTGCTTTTAGCTCTTTGGAGGCATGTCCCAGCCTTGGGGAGCCCAGCAAGGATCCAGCACCTAGCTACAGCCTAGCCCAGCTCTGCCAGGGGCTTTGCTGACCCCAGAGCTGTGGCCAATGTCCACCTCTGGAGGGAAGCGCTGGGAATATGTCAGCCATCTGGAGTAGCATCTCTTCAATGATGGCTGTTTGCTAGTGAGCAATATTCACTGCTGCAAGTGCCTACACCCATGAAAAGTGCAGTTTATGGTGCTCCTACCTATGCTTGCTCCTTGACATGGGCTGGGAGCCCCTTTCACATGGTTATTCCTTACTGCCATCATTTTTGTCTTATCCAGTGGATATGCTTTGAAGGGTACATTGAACTGGGTGGATTCTTTGATTTATTTAAGATAACAAAAGACCATCTTTTGTTGCTGTTTCACACTTGTTTGGCTCCCAGCACTGAGCACTGGTCCCCACCTGGGACTTTGCAGCTGTGGTTTGGTGCCCAGCTCGCACACCCATGGGGATGCTGCAGGACATGGGTGCTCTCCTGGTAGGTGGGGGTGGCTTGTGTCCCCATGGATGAGTTCCTGTCCTGAGTTGAGTGCTGTGTGTGACCTGATCTCACCTGATGTAGCTCATGGCGGTGGTGCTGCCATGTTGGGGCAGCAGCCTGGAGCCTTCCCTGGTACCTGTGGGCCACATGGACTGGGCTTATGTCACTGCTGAATTTTCATCTGGCTTTCCCCTATCCCTCTGGCCCTCTCCAGTGTGCAGACGAAGAAGGGGTCCTGGCGCTGTTTGGTATGGACATCCAGCTGATGCTCAGTCTCCTGCTGCTTTGCTGCTGCTCTGAGTTTAGCACTGGTATTTTCCCTGCTTTGTGCTGCATTCACACCAGGACTGTGCAATGTCCCATCCTTTGAGTCCCTGCTCCCCTCCTCGGCTGGATGTCTGGGGCTTTCCAGGAGGGCTGGAGGGCCAGGGTTGGGTGCAGTCCCCAGAAGTGATGGGAAGGAGCCCTTCCTTCTCCCAAGCCCACTGCCATCCAGCACTGTCCCCCCCGTGCTGCCCGCAGCCCCCAGCAAAGCTCTTCCACTCACAGTATCTCCCCACAGGGCACAGAGACCTCCCTTTGCCCTCTGGTTACACCTTTTCCTTTGAGTTTCTGAATTTGTGACATTCTGCTTGATTTTCCCATGTCTTTCCCCCTCTGGCTCTCAGTGAACCACTCCACACGTTCTGCAGGAGGCTGCTTGCTCGCTCTGCACCTCTCTTGATGTGGCCACAGGGCTGTCTGAGCCTCCATGGAGAAGCCCCTGCGCCTCTCCCTCTTGCTAATCTGGCACAAACGAGTTTGCCGTTCAAGATGTGATAGTGCCGTGAGTCAGGCATTTTGCAGAGCCTGGCGTTGTGCAGCTCTATTGTTTCCCCAGATTCTCGATGACACTTGTTCAAAGGAGCCTTCACGGCCACAACATTTCTCGTGGGTTGGGAATGCGTTGGGAGAGTCTCCAGGATCTCACGTGGGTCCCTCCAGCCCACTGCCACAGGGCCAGATGCTGCAGGGCCATGTGGTGCCCTTTGACTGTCCCGCAGCAGAAAGCCACTGCTCTTGGGTTTGTTTTCCTTTTTCCCCAGCCCTGATGCAATTTTGCAGTTATCCCATTGCGCCCTGAAGAGCGTCCAGTTGCTAAACCCGTCCTCTTTCATGTCTCTGCCCAGCGCCGAGGCTCTGGGATCTGCACCATTGCTGTTGCTTTTGCTTGAGGGTTGTTGGTTTTTTTTTTTCCCTACAATTTTTTTTTTTTGTGGGATTTTGCTGTTTTCTCAGCATTCTTCAATTATGATTTCACATACCTCCTGGAGCTGACTCACTGCTGACACCATCTTCTCTGCATATCGGAGGGGAAGCCAAGCCAACATGACTTTCTGATCTTATTCCTTCCTCTGCCTACACGGTTCCTTCTTCTCCTCCAGTCCTTCCTGACAAGCACAGTTGCCCGTGTGCCACCGCTTCCTTGGGGACACCTCACCACGAGCATGGTGCACCTTGCTTCATGCAACATGTGGCCGTCGTGCTCTGGGTGAATCTTGGCATCACCCATGGCCATCTCTGCCGATGCTCCCAGGGCTCGGAGCACAGGCTGGGCAGGCGAAGCCTCTGCGTTAGCACTTCTCCTGACACTGCCATTGCGATTTATGCCAAGATCGACAGAGAAGAGAATATTTCCCTTTTTTTCCCCAAGTCCTTGAGGGTGTTGGAGGGAAAAAAGTCCACTCTACCAGCTGCTCTGCCCCGGGGACTGCTGCCTGGAACTGCCTGCACCAGGGATGGCGAGCGAAGCGGGCAAGCACCCATGCAACACCTTCAGTCCCATCACATGATGACGAGGTCGGTCAGCATTTGCTCCAGATTCTGGCCCACACCAGCTTTCCAAGAAACTTTGGAGCAGGAAAAAAAACACAAACCCAACCTTAGTTTTTCATTTGCAGCTGGAGCAAGGCCAGATTTTGCAGCAGGACATTTTTTGGTGAAAATGGAGCTGTTGTCTTCTGGCCAGCACCCATTGAATGGCTCCTGCCCAGCCACCACCATGGGACAGCAGAGCTGGGGCCAGGAGGGGAGAGCCAAGGGGCAACAGCCTGCTGCCTGGTGGGTTTTGGTGCCGAGCCCGCTCCCCGCTGAGTCCCCAGTGAGGTGCCGCCAGAGGGGACCGGCTGCCTCTCTTGCGGGCTGCGATTGCAACTTTTCTTTGAAAACTCTCCAGTGCTTTGTTCTCCCCCTGATACAATCCATTTGGAGCAAATGCAGTCTCGGAGCATCTTGCCAAGCCCGCAAGCTTTGGGGAGGCTGCTGCGAAGCATTAGTGGCAGATAAGGCCTCCTCGGGGGTGGACGTCTGACAAGGGAGGCGGCAGTGGCGGAGTCTCGCCTCTTCTTGTCCCTGGCCTGGGGATACTGCTGACCGGGCAGAGGAGCCTGCCGGGGGATGCCAGACTCCACCTCGGCTCCTTTTCCCAACGGGCTCTGGGGCCTGACCCTGCACACTGCTGCTCCTTGCATCCCATTGCTGGTGGACCCCTGCCTGCTGGGCACACCAGGGTGCCCCAGCATCCCTCCAGCTCCCTGGGGAGCTTGGTGCCGGACTGAGCAAGGGGCAAGGGCACGTGGCTTCGTGGCAGCGGGGCTGGGATGGAGCCCCCGTGCTGGGGTCCTGGTCCTGAGCCCCAGCACTGTGGGAGTCAAGGCCGGACTCACCCCACCTGCAGCCACAGGAGTGCAGGAACTTTTGAAGCCCCTGGAGGCAAATTCCCCTCCTGCCTTTTCCTGCCTGGTCCCTGTCCAGACATCGCTCCTGACACCCTTCTCCTGCACCTTCCAAGGGGTAAGCCAACCAGGTCTGCCCGCCTGACATCCCGGCTGGGTGCAGCGTGGTTGCTGCAAGCCCTGGCACTCCTCCCCTCGGCTGCCCCCCCCCTCCCCGTTCCTCCAGCCCCTGGGGCTCCGAGGCTCTGCATTTCTGGATGCAGCGCCAATAAGCAGCATTTATGTGCTGCATTTGTCTTGTGCAGCGTTTGCACAGAGCGCTTACACCATGCAGCAGTGACATGCAGCAGTGACATGCAGCATTTACATGCAACATTTACAAGCAATGTTTACGTGCAGTATTTTCGCCATGATGTTAGGAGGGGAGAAGAGAGGAGACTTCCAGCTCCGCTCTGTGCATGGGTTAGCCCGCAGGCAGGCAGTGTTAGAGGTGCAGGCAGGGATGCCCATGCCTGCGAGGTGCTGGCTGGGCGATGGGTGAGCGGTGTGCTAAGCCCGGGATGCAGGCTGTCCCCAGCCCGACGGCCCCGTGGGGACCCGGGGCTCTCGGTGACAGTTGACGGGGGGGAGGCTGGGGGGAGTGGGAGCAGGGCAGGGCGCAGCAGGGGAGGTTAATGCCGTTATAAGCTGGGGCAGGGGGTCTCCAACAGACGAGGCCTCGCCGGCCAGATGGGGAGACTCGTCTGCCGCTCGCCGGGGCCACAAAGGAGGGTCCCCTGGTAGCAGCTGGTCCCAAGGAAGAGGTTAAGGAGACACGTGTCGGGGCAAAGCCCAAGGGTGGCAGACGCGGCCCCGGCCTTTGTTGGGGGTCATCTCCCATCTGACGGGGAGCAGGTGGGGCGGGAGCTGCCCGCGCCCGGGGCCGGAGGGGAGGCAGGATGGCTCCATCATGGCCCTGCTGGGCAGTGGCTGGCTGTGGGGGCACAGCATTGCCTGTGAGAGCTATTCAGCACCATGCTGCCTTTGTTGCTTTTCCAGATAATGAATTTTTTTTTTTTCCTCTTTACTTTTTTCCCCCAAAATGAATGGGAATGGCCCCATGGCAGGAGCCCTGGATGCCACAGCCCAGAGCAGGGGACAAAGCAGGGGACAACAAGAGGGTTAGCGGCTCAGGAGCAGGGGCAGGGCCCAGCTGAGCATCCTTCCAGTCTATCTCGCAGGAGCCCGACGGGGACCGGGACGGACATCCATCCTGCCTACTCACTTCTGGTACCGTTGGGCAAACCCCAGGCAATGATTCATCCCTGGGGCTGGGACTGGCACAGCTGCAGCCCCATGGACATTGCTGGCCCCAGGACCCACTATGGGTGGTGCACAGTGGGTGCCAGGATACAGCCGGGGGTCAGAGCTCACCCCCTGGCACAGCTCTGCACCCCTCATCCAGCTCAGGCCCCTGCTGCCCTCTCTGCTCGCTGGCAGCATGGGGCTAATTTCAATTATCTTCTCCAGGCCATATGAATTCTATTAATATCAAAGTAATGAGGTAATTACTGTGATTCGGAGAAACAACTGGGGAATTGCTTGGGTTAGGATTTCGCCAGCCGAGAGGGTAAATTAAAACCTCTCATTGGAAAGGAGCAAAGGGCTGTATCAGAGGTGAGTGGGGGCCAGCCTGGGGCAGTGGGTGATGTTCAGGGTGTCCTTCCACTGGGGGCCACTGCTGCTGTCCCTGGGTCCCCTCTCGTGCTGGTGGGACCCTTTGGAGATGTCGTAGGTGGGATGGGGATCCCGCAGCAGGGGTGGTGCCCCCCATCCCCTTGCCGCAGCCCCTCCAGCCCCTGCACAAGCCCCCTCAGGGCTCGTGCCTGGAGCATCCACTCTGGAATGAAGATGGATCTCCCTGCTCACCCTTCCCCGAGCCATGTACGTTCAAGCTGCTGCCCTGATGTTTGGTTTAGGGACCCCTTAAAAGTGGCACTGAGATGGGCAGTGTGCATCCCGTGGCCAACAGCAGCCTGGGACTCTGTGCTGTGGTGGGTCCCCTCGAGGCACGTGGGGTCCAACAACCCCGGGGAAGGACGAGGAGTGCTCATAGACCCTGCCTGGCCCCTGAATCCGAGGAGCTGGGGCTTTTCCAGGTCCCTGACCGTCAAAAAGCTGACTGGCAAAGCTCCCAGCGCCAATCCCCCAGGGAGCCCTGAGCTCACTTGAGGGACCTGGGCCAGGGACCTGAAAAGACCATTGGGGAGGGGGAAATAGCAGTGGCCATGTATATATGTATACGTCCTCGTATAAAACAAACTCCAGCTACTTGTCAGGCTGACAAAAGAGCTTTGCACAGGGCGGTGGATGGGGCCTGCAGAAATGATGCCCACAAATGAAGGGAAGCGGCCCCTTCTGCATCCCCCCTGGCTGCAGGGTGCATGGGGACGCAAGCAGAGCCTGGCCCCAGCTGCAGCGGGGTCCTAGCCGGGAACCGGGGACAGTGCTGGGCACAGGGAGGGCAGGAGGCTTAGCCAGGGGTGCGTGCGTGCAGCTAGAGGGTAAAAATAGCTCTTGCTGTGGAGCAGGAGTGCCACAGCTGCCTGCCAAGCGGGGAGGCAGCATGAGGTGCCTCCCAGGTCCTTATGAAAGGAATTTGGTAAGGAAGGCAAGGGTGGGTTTTGGGGCCATGGTACTGAGCAGAAAGCCAGGGCATGCTGGGGGACTCTGCTGGCCATCACCCCCAAAGAGTCTGGGCTGGGGCAGTGAGAAGAGGTGAAAATCCCTCTCCAGTGCCCCCCTAGCCCACATAAGGAAGGAATTTTTTTCGCAATGAGGGTGGTGAGACACGGGACCAGGTTGTCCAGAGAAGCCGTGGATGAAGACATCAAAGGTCAGGTTGGACGGGGCTTTGAGCAACCTGATCTAGTGGAAGATGTCCCTGCCCATGGCAGGGGGGTTGGACTGGATGGTCTTTGAAGGTCCCTTCCAACCCAAACCGCTCTGTGACTTTATGACAACCAACAGGCTGAGCAGGCAGTGGCTGGCCTGGGGGAAGCGTGCCCCCTGTCCCCCGTGGCTGCTGGCCTGGGGCTCTGGGGCACAAAGCCATGCCTGGTGAGATGAGCCAGATGGAGCAATGTCCCCCATTTCTCTCATCAGTGCCACCAGTTTTGCAGCAGCCGTGGCCCCACTTGCTCCCCCCAGGCTGGAAGGGGGCTCAGGGCAGATGCTACAATTTGTGAGCTGAGCATGGGGGTTCTCAGCTGGCTGCAAAGCACTACCTGCGCTCCTCCGGGTCCCCGGAGGGGTTTGCCCACCAGCAGGCAGCACCCAGCCAGATGGGTGGGTTTGGCCAGAAGGTGCCCCAGCGTTCAGGGTAGGGGCTGCGGCCACCCCCCCAGCCAACGATAGGCCCTGGCTGGCTGCAGAGCGGCTCTTTGCTGGCATCTGCTGTCAGCTCAAAATCCTGCAGCTGCCTTTTTGCACGGAGCGATATTGAAATCCGGGCCGGAGCTGTTCCTCACCCCACTCGTGGGAAGGAGGAACGGACCCTGGGAGGATGGGTCTGTCATCCGCCCGCAGCATCCGCAAGGCCAGCAGAGCCCTGCAGGGATGTGGCCCTTGCAGGGAAGGTGAACCCCCAGTAGAAGGATGCACTGAACTCAAAAACCTGATGCTGAAGGTGGCTTTCCAGCCAGACCTGTGGGAACATCCCTGTGGGCTCATAAACGGCCTTTTCCCAGGACACAAGGCTCTTCCCATCCCTCCTGTACCTCTGCGCTGTGCTTGTAACAGGAGGCTCTTCCTGCAGCATCCCCTGAGTCAGGGAATGAAACAACATCCATTGAGGTCTCCTGCTCCAGACAACCTTGGTGTTGTCATGTTGAGCCATCAGAGAGAAACAACAGCAGAGGAAAGAAGTGACATTTATCAAAGCTCTAGTTGTTGAGTTAAAAAAAGCCCAGGGGAGCTGTGAGTGCTGGGGGAGCTGGCATTTTCCACGGGCATCCCAGTGTGATGGAGGAGCCAGGAGGGGACAGGGATTTCACCCATGCTTTGCTGGGGTGCATTGATGTTTGCATGGGCACACAGGCACCGGGAGAGGTGCGCAGGGGTCCCTGTCTGCAGGGCCACATCCAGAAGCCCTCTCTATGCATGGGACTGTGTTTGCCAGGGATGAGGGTTTTGCTTGCAAGCATGTTTGTCTGTCTGTCTGTCACCCTCCTGAACTCACAGCCCACCCCAGGATTTTAGCAAACCCCCTAGCAAACACCTGGGATGCAACTAAAGCTGCGCTGGAGCAGCTGGGAAGCGGGGGAGGGGTTGATATCACTAAATAAAGCACCTGGACATCAAACGCCCCAGCAGGTAGCATTGTCTGGGCATGTGCTGCCCAGAGGGAAGATGCTGCCCGTGCCCACAGGAGAGTCCACATCACCAGTGTTGGCCAACAGACAACATCTCCGAGCCCCTACGCATCACCCATAGAGCCAGGAAACATGGCAGCAATGCGCCCAGCACTCCTTGCAGGCCTGGTTTGAGCTATGACCTGCCTGCCGTTGCTCTGTGCCTCGGTTTCCCCACGAGCTCTGGCTCTGGTGCCACAGATACTGCGGCCACAATGCCAGGGGACATGCAGAATCATGGGTGGTATCTCCAGTGGTGTATCCCACCAACTCTGCAGTCCAAGAGATGCCTCTTCCCCAGTGCCCGGCAGGGAGGAAACAGCATTTTCATTTGCAAGCTGGTAATTAACCAAAACACTGGGGTGTTTGCCCCATTCCCCACAGAAGAGGCCAGTGAGGTGAATCAGCCCAACTGAAACTGAAAACACGATGGTAGATTTTACAATCTGCTGTTCATGTGCTGACTTTTATGATCAATTTATGTCCGTTAAATTACCCTAGGGGCTGACTGAGGTCCGTGCCACTGATGCCACTTGGTCTTAGAGCATCTGAGAGCCAGAAGCTGCAGCAGGCAGTGAATATCAGACTTTAATGTGCAACAACTTTTGCCTTTCCCAAAGCTATTTTAGCTCCCAGGTACTGCTTTTTCCCATCCGGTCTCTTGTTCTTTGATACAAATGATCCTGCCCTGATAAGATAAGGTCTGCCTCAAGGTAGCAAAAGTATTTTCACACCATGAGAACACAGCTGATTGTGGCTATCTTACAGGGATCCAGTAAGAGAAGAGCCTGGACTGAGATGGAAGAAACTTTGTAGGGACTAATTATGTCCCAAAGCAAACAGAAAACGCACTCAAGTTAAAGGACTTGGAGATTCCAGTGATTTTAAAGTCAGACAATGCCGTTTTGCTGCATTTCCTGCATAACAAAGGATGAATCCATCAGTTAAATACATATTGCATATCTAAATCTATTAATATCTATAATAAAATCTATCTATATTGAAATTTATCTCTATGAATATCTATCTATATAATAAAAGCTATTGTACTTCCCTTCCATCCCTTGCATGGTTTTCACAGGGTTCAGTCCTACAGGGCAGGGTCAGTGCTGTGTGCTCCCCCCGCCGTGAATTCCCAGGGGACACCGAGCAGAGCAGCACTTCCTTGGTGCTGAGGGCTAAGAACTGTTGGAGCATCCCGAGCACCGCTGGCAGCCTGAGATGCTACTTGGATCCCCACGGTTCAGGACTGTTGTCCCAGGAACTGAACGTGAGCTCTTAAGGTCTTTTATTTTGCTTCAGAAGGGATTAATTTAATTAACGCAAGTAACAAAACATCTCACGGCACTCTACAAATAGACTGGTGGGCTCTGACACAGCTCCTGGCTATGCCAAGAAATGAGTCTAATAATAGCTGCTTAATGAAAAAGTTCAGGGGGCTGGAGAGATTATGCAGAGAAAATGCCAGGACGGGCTCAGCCCTGCGATGGCAATCAGCTGGGGAAGCACCATCTGAAGAGGTCACTGAGAAAGCGCTGCTGGAGGGAATGACTCGGCGTGGGGGGCATGGAGCCCATTGCTGCCTGCACCACCAGGTCCTCCTCCTGGGGACCGTTTGGATGATGGCTGGAGACGAGCGATGCTCTTTCCAGCTAAAAAGCAGCTATTTCCCCCAGGGGCCAGGGTCAGGGCCCTGGCAGCACCCCTGGCCTGCACCACAGCCTCCTGCGCTCCCCACCCCCTTCGCCTCCCACCGCTCCTGCTGCCAGGGAGAAATTCCCAGCTGGGCTTTTGTCACCGACGCACGCGTGTTTCTGCGGGAAGTTTCTATTTCTGTGAATAGCAATTTTTCAAGCAACTCCCCCCACCCCCCGCCTGCATCCCTTCAGCAGGAGCCCTGACGAACGCCACTGGCATGCCTGGAAGCTGCGACTCACTCCCTCGTGCCAGCCCCGGCCAGAGCCTTCATCCTCCTCCCTCCCAACCTGCAGTCCATCCTGCAGCACTATGGCATGGGAATTACACTCACGGTATCTTGCAGTGGGTCAAATTGAGCCAGGACCACCCCATGCGCTGGGCTCCCAGTGCTCACCGTGTGCCCTGGGACACGAAGGGGCTCCTAAGAAATAAATGAAGGAGCCTGAGCAAAAGCAGGCTTGAGAGCCTGGCCAGGGGAGCCAAGCCCACAGGAAAGTCCCAGAAGCAGCAGCACCTCTGCTTGGGGGGCACCAGGACCCACAAGAACGTCCTGGAGTGCCCAACCTCCCCAGGCCACAGCTCTCGCCTGACCCAGCTGTGCAGAGGAGCCAGCAAATGAGTTTTGTCTTTGATTAAAGCCTGGAGCCAAGCCCCCCAATGCCTAAAGCCAAGCCCCCCAATGCTGCACCAGTCTGCCGAGCCCTATCGCTCCCCTCCTGATGTACCCCCTACTTAGGCTGAGCCTCCCAGTTTGTGACCAGGGTCTTAAGGCCACTTTGGACTCCCGATTCGCACTAGAAGAAATCAACACCTGCAATGCTTGCCTTGTGTCTCCATCCCACATAAGTAATTGATGCAATTGCCAAAGGAATATTAATTACTGAAGAAGGGGAGAGCACGCGGTCCCACAGCCGTACAGAAGTGGTGGCTGTGGGATGAGCTTCCTACTGTGCCTGCGCATCGGCCTTGCTGCACCGGCGGGGTGAGGCTGTTTCTCTGAGGGAAGTGAAGTCGGCGTGCCATGCCCTGGCTCCGGGGACCATGGTGTTTTCTCCATCCCAGCAGCCAGACCAGGAGAGGCAGGGCTTCTCCTTCTGCCTGGCATTGACACCATCTGGATGGCTTCCATGCATCCAGGCCATGCTTTGCAGCATCCGTGCTGCTGGCACAGAGCTGAGAAATGAAAGAAAACAACCCAAATGATGCCATTCCGCTGCACTAAAAGCAGTATTTAGAGTTCCCACTGCTGCTTCAGATGGGAACATGGTCTTAAAGGCTGGAAATATCAAAAGCAGTGCTGGGAAGGAAAAAAACCCGGACAAACTGCTGATTGCAGCTGCCTGGGTGGCAAATAGTCAGTGCTCCCAGAGCGGGTGGCACAGGGAAAATGAGCCCTGTCTCCACTCAAGGACCAAAGAACAAAATTCCTCTCTGCTGTACACAAACTGAGTGGCACAGGCAGCCAGAGTGGGGCCCAACTGGCCCCATCGGGTGTGCAGGGAATGGGATCATAGGGAAATACCTTTGGCTGGGTGATGGGGCAGTGTAGAAGTGCTTGCTACAGTGAGCAGCACTGTGCTGCAAAGACGAGGAGTCATTTAAGCCAAACCCTAGACTTTTTAGCAAAAAGAAAATCAGGAATATGTGAACCGTCTGTTTTGTAAAGAAATAACCTTCAGGGTTTCCTCTGCTGCAACCTCAAGAAATTCCACAGCTGCTGCTGCGTGGGAGGGAGCCCTGGGAGCATTTTTCCCCTCTGCGCGTGGCCGATGCTCAGGGCTGGCTGTGGCCGGGGCTGGGGAAGGGCTGTGCTGAGCAGTGCACGCTGCAGCCCCCCTGCCCCGTGCGGCCAGAGCCCCTTGCTCTGTCCTCTTCCCAGCCTGTGGTAAATGTTGTTGAATTCTTATAAATCCTTGTGTTTTGTAGAGGGTCTGGGACCTTGGTAGCCCCATCCCGGAGGCTTTTGGAGCTGCCTGAAGTGCTAGGAGTGCAAGGGGCACAGGGGATGTGCCACAATGTATTTTGCTACTCCTGGAGGTATTTTCTACTCCTAATTGCTGCCCCTTGGCTGCAGAAAAAAAATGCAGGTCTGCCTAAGGAAACAAAATTCTGTTCCTGTTTTCAAGATCCAGGACAAGCAAGGGAAAAGCAGCACAGACTGCTCTGAATGCCTGCAAACACCATCTCCCTCTGCCTCACTGCTGTTTAACACCCGCCGGGGCTGTTAGGAGGTGCCTGCCCCGGAGTCACTGCAAAGAAACTGGCTACCGAGAAACTCCTTGGTCCAGGGATGGATGCAGGCAGCCCCTGCCCTGCCCCGTGTGGCCTCCTGAGCCACCGCCTGCCCTTGTGCCACTGCTGGCCCCTATAAAGGAGCTGAAAGTGTTTTGGGAAGCTGGTGCATTGCATAGAAGCCCCTGTAACAGAGCACCCACCTCGAGGTGCCCCGCAGGGTCTGGCTGGGCAGGGGTGTGGGGTGCGGGAGTGGGGTGCTCCCTGGGATCCCTGAGCATCCTGCCCAGCCCTGCAGATCTACGCCCCAGGCCTTCGGCCCGGTGCCCTTGCTGAGCAAGAGCCAGATCCTGGGCATGGGCTGCAGGTGAGGGGGCTGTGACTGCTGGGGGGGGCTGTGGCTCGTGGGGGACACGTGAAGGGCTGAGCCAGCTGCCCCCTGCCCCGCTCCTGCTGCTCCTCCTGTGAGACAGCCCAGCACAGGACGCTCAGCACGTCCAGGGCCAGACCCCGGACCAGCAACAGAGCACTGGGGAGCACCAGGTCCCTCCCGGTGCCCCATCCCAGGGCGGAGCGGGGAGCACCGGGGAGCCGTGTCCCTCCCGGTGCCTCATCCCGGGCCGGAACGGGGAGAAATGGGGAGCACCGGGGAGCACCAGCTCCTCCCGGTGTCCCGTCCCAGGGCGGAGCGGGGAGCACCGGGGAGCCGGGTCCCGCCCCGTGCCCCATCCCGGGCCGGAGCGGGGAGCGCTGGGGAGCACTGGCTCCTCCCAGCGCCCCGTCCCAGGGCGGAGCGGGGAGGACCGGGGAGCCGGGTCCCGCCCCGTGTCCCATCCCGGGCCGGAGCGGGGAGCACCCGGCTGGCTCCCTCCCGGCGGGGCGGTGCGCGGGCCGCGGAGCGGCGCGGAGCGGGGCGGCGGGAGCGGCGGGGGCGGCGCGGCAGGCGCGGAAGATGGCGGCGGGCAGGCGCGCCCCGCGCACCGGGCTGCTGGAGCTGCGCGGCCCCGGCGGGCAGTGGCTCCGCGTCCTCCTCACCCTGGCCGAGGACGTGCTGGGGGTGAGCCCGGCCGACGGCCCCGGCCCCGCTGCCGGCCCCGGCGAGGCACCGGCGGCGCAGCTGAACGGCGGCGAGCCGGGCTCCGCCGTGCCCGAGGCGCTCGCCAACATCAGGCGCACGGTGCGCGTCGTCAAGCAGGACGTGGGGGGGCTCGGCATCAGCATCAAAGGTGAGGGCCGGGGCGCGGGGGGGGGGGGGTAAGGCACCGGGACCTGTTGCTGCCGCCTCTTCCAGCAGCTGGCTCCCACGTTTGGAAGAAAACCCCGCGGGGGGGGGGGAGCAGAGCTGGGGCAGGGGCTGGGCTCGGGGTTGGGGTCATCACACCCCACGGCACTGCCCTGACCCAGCCCTTGTGCAGGACGAGGAAGGGGACGCGTGGCAATGACGGGGCCCGGAACATCCCCAGCCCACTGCTTTGGGGTGCAGCAGTGACCGGGTAGCCCCTGCCTGCCGTTCCCCGGCCGGAGCAGGCGTCCCCGGCGTTTGGGAGCTGGAGGGGGGTCCCACTGCCCCTTTGCACGCAAGGGCAGGGTGCTGTCTCGTGAGGCAGGTGGGGCGCACAGGGTACCCGGTTACATGAACGCTGCCCTTTTGCGACCAACGGGAGGGCTCTGCCGGTGCGTCCTTGTCCCCTCCGTGCCCCTGTGCTGAGAAATGTCCCTTCCCTTTTAAACCGCCGGCAAAACGAAGGAAGCAATTGTAAAGCCCTTGGGGATTTCCAGGCGTGGAGAGCTGGGGTGTTAAACGAACGCACTCAGGCTCGGAGATGTCTGCTCCCGCAGAGCTGAGCAGCAGGAAGCCTCCGTTACAATCCCTGTTTTCCTTCCTAAGCTGCCCCGCTCCTCAGTGACGTGCCTGAACTTCAGGCTGGAAACTTCTTGGCGCAAGGATGGCGTTTCTGCTTGCCTTTGGTTTTCATGCGGCTCTGAGCATGTTGGAAACTCCGTGAAAGGAGGCTCAAACAGGCAGCAAACAGGCAGGCAAAGGGCTGTCATGGTGCGTGGGTGAGAGGGTTCGTATCTCCGTGTGTGGGCAGGGCAGGCAGTGGGCTCGGCAGCCCCAGGGACAACGGCGGGGTGGCTCTCGCCTCCTGACGTGGCTTCTCCCAGCTCGGAGGGGATGTGGCTGCAGCCTCCGGCTCCCTCTGGAAGTGGGGAGGTTTTGTGATGTGGATGTCTGGGTGCTGGGACTGCATCAAAATTGTGCTGCTGGCTGTATCTGTGGGGTGCCTGAGCCTGCCAGCCCTTCTTTTTGGGAAGCATAAAGCCCCCTTCGTAACGACCCCTTGGTTGCCAAGTTACTGCTAGCTCTGTGGCTCTCCCAGGAAAGGAGAAACACCACTTGGTTCAGTTAAAACTTTATTTTTGCAGTGACGTATGTGGAAACCAAGTAGTTGTCATGTAAAATGGGAGCTAGGAGCTGTTACAGGCGGTGGGGCAGCCCTGCCGTGCCACTGCCACTGCGGGGGAAGGCCATCGCTCCTGACCCGGGATGCTGATGCTTTCAGGTTAAAAAGTGTGCCAGGCACATTTCACCCAGGGATGCTTCACTGCAAACCGGGGTGCGGGTGAGGTGTCCTGCCTTGGGATGTAGCGAGGGGACGGGTGCCGTAGCTGCTGGGCTGGCCTTCCCCTGGCTGGCAGGACGGCGGGGAGCCCTGCAAGAGCCAAGCTGGCAGAGGCTCCTGGCCCTGGCAGGGGCTCTCGGTGCAGGCAGCTTGGGAGAGGAGCCGCTGCTGTAAGGACGGGCTCCGCGGCTCAGAGCAGCCCCCGCTGGGGCCTCTGACAGCTGATAACCAGAGCCCTCTGAGGGGCTTGGCAGGCCTCTCAGCGAGGAAATGCCTGTGGCACTGGCTGGGAGCAGCCCCAGGGCAGGCGGTGACAACAGGCTGGGCTCAACATCTCCCTCCGGGATGAGAGATCATCTCTTGGAGGCTCCTTGGGACAGGCCGTCCTGGGGCGTAGGGCATGTCCAGGGCTGCCGATCCCTGGATCCCTGGCTGCTCCTGCCCGGGCTGGGCCTTGGCAGTAGCTGCTGCACCCCTGCTCCCTGGCACGGAGGCAGCAATGCTGCTCGGATCTTCCTGCGGGTTCAAAAGTTAACGTGCAAATTGATCTCCTCAAGCTGCTGGGAGGTTTGAATAGCATCCTTTTAGAGTGGAGAATGGGGAGCAGCAGGTAAATAGGGCTACTGTGCAGAGAGGAGCAAACAGCCAGATTGGTTCACTTCTCCCTGGCTCTTTTGCCTCTCCAAAAACATTCAGCTGTCTTATCAGTTTACATCATGAAGTCCTTGGAGCCGGGATAGTCGCTCAGCACACACGATTAATAATGCAAATAAAGACATGCTTTGCTGCCAAAATTGATGGGGAGATGGCCAGGTTACGTGTTCGCTCTGTGAGGAAAACTGCGACCATTCAGAGTGGTTTTGGAGCAATCATCTTCATCTGCTCTAAAGCCTTGTATTTGGGCTACTGTGGTTGTTACAGGCATGATGTGGGCATCCGAGGAAATGGGGCAGCAGGCTGTCCTGGCACAGCGCGGCCGAGTGCTGGGAGAAGGGCTTGGCCTCACTGAGGCCAGCTGGTACCCAAGCATCCCCCTCCCCACCTGCTCCTCCGTGTGCTCCAACAGCCACAACTGCTTTGTTTCTCTTCTGTTTCAAGGTGGCCGAGAGAATAAAATGCCCATCTTGATCTCCAAGATATTTAAGGGGCTGGCGGCGGATCAGACCGAGGCGCTGTACGTGGGGGACGCCATCCTCTCGGTCAACGGGACCGACCTTTCCGAGGCGACGCACGATGAGGCGGTGCAGGCGTTGAAGAAGACGGGCAAGGAGGTGGTCTTGGAAGGTAGGAAACGAGGGTGCGAGGGGGTACGAGGGTCCTCCTGCTTCCAGGGGGCTGATCCCTGTTTTTCCTGGCGATGTAGTGGGAGCAGGGGGGTGGCACATCATCTGCATACACATTTGCATATTCTTTCAAATGGAAAACATGTGCAGACTGGTTTATCTACTCATCTGGAGAGCTGGAGGTAACTGCTGGGATCTCCCTATCTCCCTCCAGAGAGGGAGAGAGATGTGTGTGCCATTGCCCACTGCCCAGCGGCTCCATCTCCCCACTGTGGGACCGTGGGCAGGCAGCGATGGGAGGTGTGGGATGGGTATATGGGGTTTGCGACTCTTCTGTTGTACGACATCACCCTGAGGTCTGCAGTTTCTGGGGCAATAGAAAACTTTTTCTGCTTTTCCCGTGATTTGCATTTAAACCCACATCCTTGTCTGGTGTGGCTCTGCATGCTTATGCCAGCAGGGAGGGGGTATGCTGGCACCCTGCTCCCTGCTGAGCACATTTCGCTTTGCTGGGGTGGATTTTGGGCAGGCAGGAGGAGCAGGCTGCCGGGTGCAGGCAGAGCCAGCTCAGGAGCGCAGCCACAGGAGCTGCCTTCCAGGGGATCCCTGGCAGCTGAACCCCAACTGCAGCCCCCCCAGATCTGGCAGCTGAGGCTACAAACATCCCAGGGATGCAGCTTTCACCATCCCAGGGGAGACTGGAGCTGCTCCCCTGGGAACGGGCTCCCTCTTGGTACCGGGCAGCCAGTCCCTGGTGTCTCCCAGCCCTGTGGCGGCTGGCACACTGCAGGAGCCCCCCAAACCCCGCTTGGGGAGTGGGTGAGGGCTGGTGGGTTGGGACCGTGGGAGCCCTGAGGGAGAGACCCCATTCTTCTCCTGTTACCCTTCACATCATGTCTGTCCGTGCTTGCCCACCCTCTGCCAGCTCGGCCAGGCAGGGCTGAGCACCCAGGATTTGTCCCTCAGGACAGGACCCTTCCCCTCCCCTCCCCATCAACTAGCTCCCCGGGTCGCCCTGGCTGACCGAGAGGGTCTTGGCACCACAGACCCTTCCCAGTGCGGTTGTAGGGCTGCAGATCCCAAAGGGAGGTTTATTTGGGGGCAGTGCTCTGGGCTCTGCCTGGACAAAGAAGAGCTCTGTGTCTTCTGCTGCCAGCGACCGCCGTGGCTCTTGCTTTCTTGTGCTTTCCCCAGATTGTCTCAGCTCCAGATTTTCATTTTTAGCTTTGCTCAGCCCTTTCTGCTGTGGGTTCCTCCTCTCCTGGGAGCCGCAGGACCACGGTTCAGCCGGAGGAATGTGCTGCTCTGCACAGCTGCTGGGAGCAGATAGGGTTGTTGGTGGGGTGGTTTTTTTTTTTTTTTTTTTTTTTTTTTACCAAAGAGAAACACAAGAGCCTCTTTCTCTGGGAGTCTGCGAAATTCCTCCCTGTAGCTGCTGTTCTTGGACCACCCTCTCTCTGTTTTTTCTTTTCATCCTTTACTTTGGCGTGGGTTTCCTTTCTGCTAGAGGTCCTGCAGGAGGTGGAGATGAGCTGCCCTTTCTGTAAAGAACAGCTTCTCTCCCTGGACCACCTCCTCCTCCTCCTCCATCCCCCTGGGGAGCCAGGCGCTGCCAGGAGGCAGCTGCAGGCAGGGCCTTTGCTGTAGCTCACTGAGCTCAGGTATGACCTGCTGGGCTTCTTAATTAATTAAAACTCCCAGCAGGTGCCCTTGGGAGGAGAGCAGGGCTGGGCTGGCTCCCACCACAGCACTGGAGGGACCTCAGTGTGTAGCTGATGCCTTTGGGCTCCTGCAGTGCGGTGTTGCTTGGGGGTGCTGCAGGCAGCAGCTGGAGTGGGACAGGGGTCTCTGCTGCTCGTCTGATCCCAGACATGGGGTATAAACATAGTGCATCTCCATCACCTCCCCATTTTGGGTTTGCCTGCCCATGGAGGATGGCGGGGCTGGTACTGCGGTGTGGTCCCCGTCAGGCTGTCACTGCCCTGTGGAGGTGGTGGCCCTGCCTCGGGATGGGGCGTCCCCTGCCTTATACCTGCCACCCCGATGGCTCTCCAGGAGCTGGCTGGCCAAGTGCCCTGCCCCAGGGAGGGGTGACAGGGCTGGGGGGCAGAGGGTGGCCTTAAAGTGCCCAAAGGGTGTTAAAGCAGGGGCCTTCCCTGCTCCCTTCTACAGCTTGGGCTCGCTACAGAGCTTGGAGAAAAGCACCTTAACATCACTTAGGTGCTTTCTGGTCCCTGCGTGCTGCCAGGTGCGACTCTGACTTCCCTTATGGTTTCTGTAAGTACCAAAGCTGAGTAATTTGGCACAGCCAGTGTCTGTTTGCTGCCTTGCTCCTCCTGGCTGCATTCATTCCTGGTTTTAGGAGGTTTTAAGGTAGTTTGCAAGCAGCGTTGCAGCAGGTAACAAAACTGGGAGAGCTTGCGCCGCCTCACGGGGCAGTGAGCTGGAGTAAGACTCTCCAAAGTGGCAGAGCTGGGAGGCGATGCATTTTAATTTGAATATCAGCAGTGGCTCCACGTGCCAGATCTTAGCCTGGGCTGCTCAGCTTGGCTTCTGGCTCCTGGGTGTCGTTGCTGGCCAGGCATGAGGACACGCAGATACCTCTCGGTGTGTCCTGCCAAGTTTTTTTTTGGACGTGCCAAACTACTCTCTTGATATTTGCAGGAGGAGTTTGACTGTATTTATATTACATTGTTATTTTGGGGAGAGTTGCTCTCCCTTACCTTAATTTTTCTCTTGGGTTGTTTTTTTTTTTTTGCATTGCTTGGTATCCAGAGACCCTCCACAGCAGGGGAAAGACTGATAAACATCCTTCCAGTTGCCCTGGGAAAGGCTTTCGTGCCAGGAGTGGTTTTCTTGCAAGGCCCCTGTGCCTTAGTGCCATGGGGAGAGAATTGGGAGCAGTGGGGAGGAGGAGCTGGGGCAGCCGTGGGCATCTCACCTCCGTGGCAGCCTCGGGCTTGTTGGCTGCAGGGTTGCTCCTGGGGCTGTCGCAGCTCTCCAGGACTTGCTTGGCCAAGTAATAGCCTGGAAGCTTGAAATTCAGAAAAGTTAAGGGGTGCCGGGAGGGCACGGCGTTGGGGATGCCCGGCTCGATGGGCTGATTGCCCTAACCGTGGGAAGCCCAGGCAGTTGGAGAGGGTGGAGTTGTGCGTGGTGTGAAATGTGAAATACCCACAAAATTTAGGTGACCCTGGGGTAAATAACACACAATGCAAGGTGGAAGCATGTTTTGAGTGGAGGCAGGTGGTGGCAGCTGAGATTTGTGCAGTTCCCCATCACTGCTGCCCTTTGGGCCTCAGAAGGGCTTCAGGAGAGAAAGCCCTGAGGTGGCCTTCAGCCCTCTGTGGGACACCAAAGTGAATATCTTCTGGCAGATGTGACGGTCCTCGGGGTCTGAGCAGCCAGGCTTTGGCCTCGGCAGCGCTGCATGTACTCTTGTGCTTTAGGCGTGGTAACAAACCCAAGCAGAAACAGAGGCTTTGGACCTGCCCTGGGGTTGATGCAGAGAGACAGTGAGAGTCCACATCCTCCTGCCTCCTCCACACCTTGCTGCCCCAAAGCTTTGCTTTCCCTGGGGAGTTTTCTGGGCACATTTCTTCTCCTGTGGAAACAGGGAGAGTTGTCCCATGATCTCCCTAGGAACACTCAGCCCATGGGTCACTGCTGGCCATGTAGCACAGGGGAATATTTAGCAAAGAGCTGGGGCATGACATGTGGCACTGAGTACTAGGACAGGGTCCCGGGGCAGGAGGGAGTGGTGGCACCTCCATCCTGCAGCGTCCCATGGTGTCTTCCTCCCTGGGGTAGAAGGACTTGAGTTGAGGCAGCTGGGACCAGCAGTTGCTGCCTTGTTTGTGCTCCGAGCTGGGGGCAGGGGACAGTCCCTGGGTGGGATGCTGGATGGGGTGGCTGTGGCAGCCCCTGCATTGAGTGTTTTGGAAGAACATCACAGCATCAGCTTGAAGTTTAGAGGTAGTTTCAGGGTGTCTCTTTGGGATGTGTGTTAGCTGACACCCCCCCCGATTTAACATGTTCATTTTGCACTGTTGTTCCTGAGGCAGAGAGGGACCAGCTGGAGATGGGCTTAGCATCTCCTTAGGGACAGTGCTGGATCTCCAGGACCTCTCTGGAAGCCTTCCTGATGTGATGGCCACCAGTACAGTCGGACCTTTTTGACTTGCCGTGCTGTGTAGATGCTGCTGGAAAGCTCTTGGCAAGGGAAACAGCAGGACTCATCTTACCCCTGACTGACAATGCAGTCTTAAACCTCTTTGTGTTGAATCCATGCCGTGATCTCCGGGCTGAAGCAGAGCGTGCCAGCACCTGGCTGGTGGCCCAAGTGGTGGGTGGGGGCTTTGAGCCTGCTGCTGGGTATCCCTGTGGCTGGGGCTGTTTTCCTGGCTGGAGGAAAGTTTGTGGCTCCTCGGTGAAGCTCTTGGGGGTCAGGAGCTTGGCTTCGAGCGGTGCTGAGCCATGGGCATGTGTGTGGGGCAGGTTGTGGTGACTTGCGATCAAGGGCACAGGAGTGTTTGGTTTGGGCTTGTTCTCCATCCTTAGGAGGGATGGACTGGTGGAGGGGGAGAATCTGTTACCCAAGAAGTAAAACCAAGGAATTTTGATGGTTTTGCCCCTTTCTGGAGTGCTGAGGAGAAAAAACCCAACTGCAACACAGACAGAAGAGCAGGGCAGACCTAGGGCCTTTGGTTAAACATGTCCTCAACACAGCTCGCTGCAGGGTTCGGGGCACATGCGATGCTCTGGCGATGCTGCGGGCTTGGGAGCCCCTGTGCTGTAACCCCTCTGCAGAGGGACCGTCCAGGCATGGGTGGCCACAAGCAGCTGCTTACATGTGGCCTCCCCAGAGACTTTTGCTGTTCCCCCAAAACCTAAAATGAAGTGTTACTTAGTGCAAATCCCCGAGCAGTTAAAGGTCCTATTTGTCCCCTCTCCATCCTGGAGAGGATCAGTGGGACAGGCTGTCTCCCCGGGGGAACAGAGAGCCTGCATGGCTTTGGGGGCCACGTGTATGAGCCCAGCAGCCACCGAGAGGGCTGTTTGCCTGCTGAAGGTGGCTTTAAGTCAACAGCAGTGAGGCACTGTTTCTGCTGAATGATTTTTGGAGGGTGCTGGCTAACAAGGAGAGGGCAGCCAGCCTGGGAGCCCCAGCACTGCAAGATGTTAATTAGAAAAAAAATCAAATTCAATCATTACAGTTACCAGTATCAGAGATGATGCATAACATGGTCTGAGTTGTTTGCTTTAATGAGATGGAGGTAATTAATGAATCCATTCAATACCAGGTGATCCTGCTGCAGTGAAGGGACTGGCAGAAGTGTAAGTCAACCCGCTGTAAAGCCCATGATGGGGTCACCAGAGGAGACAGCAGCTCCCATGGGACAGTGGCCTGGCCCCAGTGCGCAGCCCCCTGGGGAGCACTGCAGCCTCCAACTCATACTAGCTCCCCGTGCTGGCTTGGGACCCCCCTGTACTGCGGGAACACATTGGTGCTTTGTGACCAGCCTTAAATCCTCCTTAAAACCGCGTGCCAGAGACACACACGCTGGCCATTGCCTAATTCTCCATGCCCTGTCCTGGGCTGGGCACTGCTCCTCTCCTCCATGGCTCCGTCGGGACATGACCCCACCATCGCACAGCTAATGCTGGTGATGTCCTCCGCGTGTCCAGGGAGCCACGGGCTGGCGCGGGGATGCTGATCGGGTTTCAACGGCTGAATGATATCTTTCTGAACTCCAATTAGTTCCCAGGCACCGGGATAATGGCAGGTCCCTGCTGCCAAGATTAATGACTCGGGGTAAAATCCAACGCGGCTCAAATGCCTGTGGGAACGCGGTGGCTATTTATAACGGGAGGCGTAGGGCACGAGGCTGGTGGCCCCATGCTGCCTCCTTGGCCCCGGGGCCACCGCGGGGTAACCCGACCCATGGGCTGCTGCAGCATCGCAGCCATTTATAGCTGCATCCCGCTGGGGCCGGGCAGAGCGGGGCATGCAGCGGGGCTCTGCCTCCCTGCCATGCCCCACCATAGCTCGTGCCGGGATTTCAGGTTTTAGAGGTTCTGGGGGGCTCGCTGGGACAGGAATGAAGGGGAAGATGGGGGGTGGTGGGCAGGTGAAGGATGGGGGTGGTAGGCTTTGTGTGCAGACTCTCTCCTGGTGGGAACAGGGCTTTTTTTTGGCACAAAATCAGGCTGCTTTGGCTTTGCTGCAGCGATGGAGCTGGTCCACCAACCAGCCACCTACAAGAGTCGGCTGCAAAGCCAAGCTCGTGTCCCCCCTCCTGCCACCCACACTGCTGACTTGGACCTGGCACGAAACCAGCAGTGATGGCTGGGGACGTGGCAGCAGGCACGTGTCTGTCCCATGGTGTTTTCCCCAAGGGCGACCAAAGGGAAGCCCTTCCCTGGAGCCACCAGCTGATCCCAGGGCAGGACCATTGGCTGGCATCCCCCCCTGCTCAGCCGAAGCTTTTTGGCCCGTGCTGCCGACCTGATTTTCAGGATGTAGCTATGGGGCCCCATCAATTCGCAGTGATTTTCATCTCCCCCTTCCCCTAAACCTCGGAAGCCGGCTGCTGTCCTGGTGCGGCTCTGAGGGCTCTGGCTCCAGAGTCAGACTTGCTGGGGACTGGAAGCTGATTTCTTGTCCCCGGTTTATAACTCACAGGGCAGGGCTGTGCGAGCTGCGAGCATGCAGTTCGAGGCTTTTCCCGGGGCCAAGCCATGGTATTTGAGAGCTGTTGCTCCCAGTTGGCGGCGGGACCGGCTGTACCAGCACAGTTTGGACTGTGTAATTTTGGCCTGGGACTCCTGCCCATTCCCCGCCCCCTGCCTCCCTGTTCTGCCCCGAGGACCCGATCAGACTTGGATCTGTGAACTGATCTAGGTTAAAGGAAAGAAAAAAGCGGGAAAAGGCCATTTTTATCCCTCCTGGAGGGCTCCCCGAGCTGGGATGGTGGGGCAGAGGCACTGAGAGGATCTTAGGTGTCATGTCACCCTCTGGCACAACCTTGCCCACCAGTGCCATCCCCTCCCCACACCCACAGGGGTGTAGGGCAGAGGACCTGCAGCACCCAAGGGTGGCAGCTCTGGGGAGGTAATGGAGGCGGCACCGGCTCTGATGCAGGGAGGGTGTGAGGAGATTCAGCAGGGCAGATGGGTGCTGGTGGGCAGGATGAGGCTGTGCTGGCCTGTGCCATGCCCTCAACTGGGTGCTGCCTCTCTTTCAGTGAAGTACATGAAGGAGATCTCGCCCTACTTCAAGAACTCCTCCGCGGGGGCAACAGTCAGCTGGGATCCCTCGCCTGCCACCCTGCAGAAGCGATCATCACCCCTCCTACCCGCTCGGGAGCTCCTGGAGGGCAGGACCGTGCCTCTGAAGATGTGCTACGTGTCCCGCAAGTGCCTCCCCACCGACCCAGAGCACAGGTCAGGGCATGGTGCCGGGGGTGGCGATGCCAGCACGGTGCCCCGGAGCACCGAGGGCCGGCGGGGACCCAGCGGGGCCGTGTCCCTGCAGGTACCTGGAGGTGTGCTCGGCGGACGGGCGCGTTGCCCTCTTCCTGCGGGCGAAGGACGAGGCCACGGCGCAGTCGTGGCTCAGCGCCATCCAGGCCAACGCGGGCGCGCTGCTGCCGCGGGTGAAGGAGGAGCTGCGAGCCCAGCTGGCAGGTGCCGGCACGGTGGCTGGACGGGACGTCAAGCACGTGGGCTGGCTGACCGAGCAGGTACCCCCATGCCCCTCGCCACCCTGTGCCACCGCGCTGCCGGTGGCCCTGACCCAGTCCCCTTGCAGCTCCCCAGCGCCGGCACCAGGAACCTCTTGGCCGTCCTCACTGAGAAGGAGCTGCTGCTGTATGGCAGCCTGCCGCAGAGCCGTGACGCCCTGGGCAAACCTGCGCACAGCTACCCCCTCATTGCCACCAGGTAGGGCCCACTGACCCAGCGCCCTCCTGCCCGGCGCAGGGGGCTGGGGCGGTGGCAGTGTCCGGGGGATGGGGCTGGGGCTGGGGGTGGTGGCAGAGCCCCGGGGGTGGTGGCAGTGACTGGGGGTGGTGGCAGTGACTGGGGGTGGTGGCAGAGCCCCGGGGGTGGTGGCAGGGGCTGGCAGTCGGGACAGAGCCCCGGGGTGGTGGCAGGGACTGGGGGCAGGGGGTCAGGGCAGAGCCCCAGTGTAGTGGCAGGGCTGGGGGTGGTGGCAGGGACTGGGGGTGAGAGCAGAGCCCCAGAGTGGTGATGGGGGCTGGGGGTGAGGGCAGAGCCCCGGGGATGATGTCAGAGCCCCGGGGGGTGGCGTCAGGGTGTCAGGCCGGGGGTTCAAGGCGGGGGGGGGGCGGGTCCGGCGGCGGACGGTGCTGGCTGTGCCGGGGCGGGGGGGGCCGCATCCGCGGGGCTGCAGCGCCCCCTGCCGGCCCCGCCGCGTGGCCACCGCCGCGGTGCGGAGCGGGGGGCGGTGCTGAGGCGCGGCGGTGCCGCAGGCTGGTGCACTCGGGGCCGGCCAAGGGCTCGGCGCTGTACGAGGCGGAGCTGTCGTTCGCGTTGCGCACCGGCACCCGGCTGGGCGTGCAGACCCACCTCTTCAGCCTCGAGAGCCCCCGCGACCTGGCGCTGTGGACCCGCCTGCTGGTGGACGGCACCCACGGCGCCGCCGAATTGGTCCAGGAGGTCTCGGCAGGTCAGCGGGGGGGCCGGGAGGGGGGGGACGGGATCCGGGCGGCGGGGGGGCCGGCCGCCGTCTCACCCCTGTCTCCGTCCCCAGCCTGCACGTGGAAGGGGCAGGATTGCACCCTGTCCATCCACATCGACAAGGGCTTCACCATCTCCGCCACCGAGCCCGGGCTCAGCAAGACCATCCTGCTGCAGCAGCCCTTCGAGAAGCTGCAGATGTCCTCTGATGACGGCACCAAGATGCTCTACCTGGACTTTGGCGGCCCGGAAGGAGAGATTGTGAGTTGGTTTTACCCTCGCCACCCCGCACCCATGCCCCCCCACTGGTCCCGAGGGGAGAGGGGGAGCAGAGCACCCACCCTGCGCACAGCACCCATCCTGCCTGGCACGTGGGGATGAGGCACGGCCCATCCACCCACGCCTGGCTGCGCGCAGCCCCCGCGGTGCACAGCCCTTCCCAGGGTCCCAGTAAGGCTGTGGTGGGGTTTGGGGGGCTCTGGGTGGTCCCTGCCCTCTCTGCTGCAAGCAGAAACTTGGGTGCTCCAGGAACAGCCCTCCCCATTGCAAACATCCCTCTGTTCCTTTCTTGCAGCAATTGGACCTTCACTCCTGCCCCAAAACCATCGTCTTCATCATCCACTCCTTCCTCTCGGCCAAGGTGACCCGGCTGGGGCTGCTGGCATGAAGAGGGAGCAGAGCGCCGGGCAGAGCTGCCCCAGCCCCCGGCCGATCTACGCACCTCCTTCCAGGCCAAACGCAGCCCCAAGCCATCCCAAGGAGACCGGAGCCCCTGCGGGGTCATGCCACCCCCACCAAGGAAAAGCACCATCCAGCTGGGAAAAACCACTCCCGGGGCGTTTGGGGGCAGTGGTGGGGTGAAATCCCTCTTGGATGGCAGCACTGGGACTTCTCCGGTCCTTTCTTCCCCTCCTTCCTCCACCCTGATGCCAGGCGGCGGCTGGAGAAGCCTGGTCAGAGCCCGCCGCGAGCGGCCACACGGTCGTCACCCCAGTGCCTTGTGAGATGATATTTTCTGTACAAAGAACCCATTTGTATCGATGTTTTATATTTATATTGCCCAGTTAAAAATGCTGACGTGGCAGCTCTCGCCCGCCTGGCTTGGGCTCCCCAGAGAGTCCCCAAGTCCTGCAGCACAGGGACGCGTGTCTGTCCCCCAGACAGACAACCTGAGGGCTGGAGACCAAAGCCAGCTCTGTAGTGCTTGAGAGATGGGAGCTGCAAATCAGCTCTGTTTGCCAAATTTTTCCATATTGTACCAAATGATAGGAACCACTTTTCTTTGTCAGAGTTGGACAATTTGTTTTATTTTGTTAATTCCTGGGTCACTTTATTTCTCAGTTTAGGGGGGAGGGTTGTCAGGTGGCTTCTGAGAAATAACTTCTTTTACGAACCAAAAGATTCTGCATGAAAATGCCTTTTTTGGGGGGGGTCAAATAAACACTGCAGATCACAACCAGCGGGAGCCAAGATCTGTCTCCTGGTTTTGCTTGGAGAAGTAGAAAATCTGTTCGTGGGTGATAACCTGGGCTGTGCCTCAGGGTGTTTTCTGCCAGGGGAAGGAAGGGTTTTTGCTTGGAGGCTGTGGGACATTGCTGTGAGCCGGTGGTGCTGGTCTGGGGGTGCTGAGGACCCTGGGGCAGGGATTTCAGGTGGGGACAAAAAGTCTCTGAAGGTGCCCAACACTGCGCTGGGTGCAGCAGAGAGGGACAGGCTGATGCTGGCACCAGCTTTAGTGATACCAGGTGGGTTTGAATACCCTGCGCTTTGTGCTGCAGGATGCTCAGCAGAGGGCGGGCATCGTTTCCAAACTCAAAAAAGTTCTGTGTTTTGCTTTTTATATGTTTCTTTTTCCAGTAAAAGTAGCTGCCTGGCTGAGCAGCAGCAGAGGCTTTGCATGTTGTTCCCTTCATGTGACGCCCTTGCTGGAAAAGTCAGACAGTGAGTGCAGCCCTCGTGGTGTGGTTATGGTGTCTGCGGGCTCCCGGCACATGTGCAGCACAGCCAGTATTTACCGAGTGCTTCCTGGATTAACCTCGATCACAATTACCCCAGGAACATCCCTGCTAGTGTGGGGCTCAGCACTGAGAGCCTTTTACTCTCCCGAAAAGCGAGGGGCCGTGCTGCGGTGGCAGCTGCTGTGGGTGAGCTATGGAGGATGTCCAGAAATGGCCAAGTTCCCTGGGAAAACCTCCCAGAACTGACGTCTCTCTGTGCTCCGGTGATGCAGCCTGTCCTTGCAGATGCCCAACGCGAAGCACCAAGGCTGTGTGCAGACACTGGTCCTTGAGGGATCTCCGGGAGCTTGGCGAGAGCTGTCAGCCATCCAAGGGTCCCCCCACCCCGTCTCCTCAGGGAACGTGCTGCGCCGGTGCTGGAACCTGTCGGCGTGGTTTAATGAGAGGTGTGATTTGCCGATGCGTTTCTACCAGCTTGCGTGATGTGCTCATCCAGCGCCCCGTGTAAGTGGCAGGAGCAGAGCTCTCGGTATAGAGCTCTCGGCCCAGAGTCCGCACCCACACAGGGACACCGGGATGGGAAAGGGCCGCATTTGCATCGCTGCACAGTGACAGATTCTGGGTTAACCTCCTTTTGTCCTGGCCCTGTACATGGGGGAGCCTGGAGTCTCCCAGGAAAGCCGTTAGGGGAGAAGGCTAATGCTCAACGGTGTAGGCTGAATAATAGCAACTAATTAGCAGCAAAATAATATCATTTTTAATGATAAGTCATGCATCCTGTTGCGCTGTACGGAGTCATCCCCAGCACAGCACTGATCAGAAGAGCGGTGGGGTGTGTTGCAGCGTTGCTGGCTGGGCTGCAGCGGGCATTCCCTTCGGAGCCTTGTTTGAGAGAGGGAATCCCTCTTTCCCCGGATCGGCTGTGGGTGTAGAGTGCTGCTCCTTGGGTGCTTATGCAGAGGTGGCATTTTCAGGCGAGGAGGCTGAGAGCTGCAGGGCTTCTGCTCTGCTTAGAGTGAATCTCAATGCACCACTGGGAAATTAATGATTTGCCTAATGAAGATGAGCCGGTCCCTGGCAGATGAGGGTGGGTGCAGTTACTGGGGCTGGGAGGAGGCTGCCCCTGTGAAGGTGTGCATCCTGGGGGAGGCATTTGGGGGACACACATGGTTTGCCATGTGCAGACCCGCTCCCAGGTGCAGGGACCCTGATGCCGTTGCAGCCTTTGGGGTGCAGGGGGAGAAGCAGGGCATAAGCTGCAAAAAATGGAAGGAAAGCAATAAAAACGCAAAGCAACAAGGGCAGTGAGGTGTATGTGGTTTGAGCAGGGAGAAGGCACAGGAACAGCTTATTTGGTGTAAAGAAATAGTTCTTATGGGGTGCATAAGCACTTAACTGCTCAGCTCTTGGCAGAACAGGGTGCTGGAGGGGAGGAGGCTCAAGGAGCCCATGCGGGTACGGCCCATTCCTCCCCGCGCAGAGCCCTATGGCTGGCAGCAGTAATCTTTTATGATGAACAAGCCCGTACTTTTTATTGCACATAACTGTCAGATTTCCAGGAGACCTTGCAAAATGGATTTGCAAAAGAAAAAAAGAAAAAAAACCCCACGTTACTAACTGTTAAATCAATACAACAAGTAATTTAGAAACAGATGGTGTATTTTTCTATGATCAAAAGCATGTCTGCACAAGGAAACACATTATTACTGCAATTTACCTTCCTCTTCCTGCCCTACAGCCATTACTCTTTGGGGTTCATTCCAATAAAAGAGGGAATCACTCCCAATCCAGAGCAGATTTCCTATTAATCTTATAGACCACAAACTGCCTGGACTTTACAAGCGCAGCTCAGGCAGACTGTCCCACTCTATGCCTGGGCTATGAAAGAGATGGCTCAGTTTGGAGATGGATATTTCTTTTCTTTGATTTCTTTGCATTTGATATGGTTGATGGGGTGAGGATATTTTTCCCCTCATGTATTTTATGGTGGTTTCTCAGCTTCTTCACCCTTCTGGCACCATCCTCTGCTTAATGGGACCCCTTCCCCAAGGATGCTCTTGCAAAGGGGCTGTGAATAAGACAACTGTCTCTTATTTCTCTGAGTGATGTGAGACCTTGTAAGATAAACCACCCAGAAAGAGAGAATTGAAACTGCCTCACCAAGAGGAGCCCGTGGCAGCTGGAGATCTCTCCCTAAGTCCAGCAGCATCTTCGATTCCTGGGAAGATGTCTGGAGAGGTGGTGTGAGCATCCCAGGGATGGTGGTTATTTTCCAGGCTGGTGCTGAAGGATTGAGGCCAGCGCTCATCAGACCCCAAAGTCTTGGGGAAGAAACATTGCGATTATTTCCTAAAACTCCTCATTTTCCTAAAATTCCCTATTCTCATTGATGTAGATGTCTAGAAACATTCTGACATCCGGAATTGGCACTGAATTTCTCTGCCCAGGGAAGGTTTCGGGGTTGGCAGTAGGGACTGGTTCCCGGTGCGGGACGGCATCTGTAAGGAGTGATGAACGCTCCTGCTTGGGACTACAGCACACTGTTCCCCGGGGAGGAATAACAGCTCATTGGGGTTTTAGTCTGCCAGGCACTTTTATGGCAGAAGGACTAATATTTTTGAAAGTGGCTTTAAAATAAATATAATGAACTCGGCTTATAGAACTGGAATGGTGATAATGAACTCAGATAAAAAGCAGATTTCCTCAGCTGAGTCACTTTAAGGCAACTGTAGTTTTATTTGGCCACCATGACTGAAACAGCTCAGGGAAAGGGGATATTAAAGGTGCTGTGAGTGTCGGGAAATGGATGGCAAATGGAGAGGAGGAGGAAAAAAGTCATATTTTGCTCTCTATGTCAAGCTCTTGGGATGCTGGTTGCCAGAGGGGGGCCAAAATGGGGACGGAAATGGAGGCGTAGGGGCATTGGCACCCAAACCACTTTGATGCCAGCCTGAGCCATGCATGGAGAGAAATGGGTGATGGCAGTGGGGTTGGTAGCAGCCCAGGTCTCGTGCCATCCCTTGCCCTTTGGGAGCAAATCCGGGCAGGACGTGGAGAGGTGAGCTTTTTGTTTCCTCTGTGGGGAAAGCCGATGCTGTCAGCATCCCTGTCACAAGCAGGAATTTTCCCTAGAAATGGCTTTTCCAGGTCCTAAGACCTGGAAAAAAGCCCTGAATGAAGGAGCCGGAGAGGGAAGAGAGAGATGCTGCGAGAAGAGTGATTAGGTTGTCCCCAGGCGTTTGCTCACCCATGGCAGAACACTGTTTCCCTCCCGATACCGCTTGTACTTTCCATTAGTTGGCTCTGACCTTTTAGTGCCATAATCAAACAAGACAACCTAACACTTAAATCTGAGCGTTTAGTGCTGACATTTACAATTGGTTCTCGAGTTAGAGAGACCAAATGAAAATTTCCTAGCAGACAGCATGCTGCAGGGAAGGGGAATCAAATAATTCATTTGCTGAATAACAGGCATGCCGGCCCCCTTCAGCTGTCTGCCCGGGCCCGCATTGCATCCGTTGGTATTTGTACTAGAGCGTTTGTCATTAAAAAGTCAATATTCATCTGGAGTTAGTGCGGCATGCCAGTGCCGGTGATCCCGCAGACATCTCCCGTTTGGGGTGTGGGGAAACTGTATTTGGCATTTGATGAATGTAAACAGGAGTGATCTTACCCAGGCGGGAGCCCTGGGGGAGTGGGGAAGCTACATTAAATGTTAAGGATCCGAGGCAGTAATGAGGATGTTTTCTCTCATTCAGCCTTGGCTGTATCCTTGCCTGAAAAGTGAGCACTCAGTGCATCCCTTGGTGCATCCCCTTGCTGTGGCTCCGCAGCCCACACGTGCCCTGTGGCAGCCGCTCACCTGTGCCGTCCCTGTGCGTGTCCCTGGGCAGGGATGGGCTTTTCCAGCCCCGTCTCTGGGTGAAACAATCTCTGAGCATTTAGTGGTGTTTGCCTGGTGAGGATATATGGCTGGTGGGATGTTGGGGTGTGCTGAGAGCCAAAACACCCCTGGGAGCCCCCAGGTCCTGCACCCATCCCACTGTGGCTTCCCTGGCTCGTCCTCACGCAGCGGTGGCTGTGTCTTCTCCTCCCGTATGATAACTTCCCACTTGAGCCACTTTATTAAGTTAAAGCCATTAAAAAAATGTCTGGACAAGGTTTCCCATGCTGCTGCTCACAACCATCAGTACTCCTCCTGCCTCCTCCAAGCAGCAGCAACAGCAGCAAAAGCAGACAGGCTGCAAACAGGAGCAACACAGCTCACCCTCCACCCTGCCCGGGAACATCCTCGTCCCATAAATAGGCTTAAACAGTCCAAGATACTCAGCCCCACCTGGCTGAATCATGACTCTTCTCTTCCTTTGCTAATACAATGTTTGAATAAATTAATATATTTGTTCATATTATGGAAAACAGAACATGAGCTGTCCGAAACACTTGTTATTGCCATATTTTCCCAGCGTTGCTCTACATGCTGCTTTTCTGAAGTACCGACGTTCTCCTGTGTGGGGAAATCCCACTAGGATTTTGCATGAGAACCGGGATCAGCATTTGTGTCTGCAACTGCTTTGCATCAAACAGCATTTCCCAAAGTAACCGGACACAGAAATACTTGCTCAGAGGAACGAGAGCGCTGTCTGCGTGATGTTCCTGCACTCTTCAGCTCTGCTCAGGCGTTGCTTGTCGGTGGCAGTGCGAGGAAAGGTCAGGCAGGGTGCAGCGGTGGGACGGAGGAGGTGAAGGTGCTCAGGTGCTGTGAAGCATGAGCATGCCGTGGCACCAACGGGGCCTTGGGCACGACTGCTTGCATGAACATGCTCATGCTGTCGGCAGCTGTGTCAGCGTGCATCTTCGGTGCAATGGCCTGCCAGTTACATAAAGAAGTAAGAGAAACACAGAAAAAGCAATTTTTTTTTTTTTAAAAAGGCTTATTTCTCACTTTTATCAAATTACACCTAAAAATTGCACTTTAAATGTGGTCAGCTCTCAAATGTGGATGTCTCTAGAAAACTGCAGGGACTTCACTAACTGCAGCTGGCCCCGGCGCTGGGATGCTGGCATGGGGCACCCAAACACCTGGTCCTGCTCTATGGGTGCTGCTGGAAGCTGTGTCCAGCACCCGGTGGGGATGTGTCCCTGACCTGCAGGGACCTCAGCTCTGCACCCCAGTAATTAATATTTTGCCTTGTGCCTGCTGGGCTGCTGCTTTCCCCCATGTTCCTCCTCCTTTCATTCTTTATGGAAAGTATTTGTTTCCTCCTTGCCTCCCTGGTGCTGTGCCTGCCTGCCAGGGTGCTTGGTCCCCTTCCAGCCCGCGTGTGACATCTCCATGGCAACAGAGCGTGATGTGAAATTGCACGGCTCGCACGAGTCATGGATAACCCTTTTCTCCCCTCTTAGAGGTAAATCAAATTGCAGTGGGATATGTTTTAACATGTGACATTCTCAAGGAGACTTTCCCCGAAACACTGCAGGACAGCCGATGGCAGAGGTTTTCAGCCTCGTCCTCGGGTGGAAATCTGCTTGTCTGGAGGGGGGAGCAAGAGCTGGCTGGTGTGGGCAGGGAGAGGCCGTGCCCAGGTTGGACCCCCTGGTTCAGCCGGAGCTTTCCTCCATCTCTTTGGGCACTGCTGGGGTGTCCCTCTGCCTCTCCATTTCAGGCAGCCCTGGTGTCTCCGCAAGGCTTGGGTGAGGATACAAACACCTTTTAACTGGTTTCCCACCACCAGCTGAGGACATCTCCATTTCTCCATGGGGCTGGGCCCTATTTCCCTTTCCCAGTAGATGCTCCCCTGCCATCACACGCTCTCTGGGAGCTCCATGTCCCTTCCCAGGGCCCTCCTGTGTGTTCCAGGCGAAGTGGCTTTGAGCAGCCTTGCCCTCTCCGTTGGCATCACCCGAGGGGGGCCCTGGGTCCTGGCCACCCCAGCAGAGGCTCCTTCAGCAGCCTCCTGAGCCCTCCAGGGTGAAACACAGTGATGCACACCCATGTTTTCATCTTCCCCCCATCTCTTTGCTGAACCTGGGGGGCTGTGGATGCTGCAGAGTCTCAGGCAGTGATACAGGAGGAGCTGCCCAGCCTGGGCACACGGGGGTCCCTTGCACGGCTGCTGGCTGTGCCTCGTGCAGGGTGAAGGGCTTCAGCGGGGCTTGGGGAAACCATCTAAACCATCTCCCACACAGCTATAATCTTTGAACCCAGTAAGTATCAGCATCTGCTCAATTCAAGTTTGCATAAACTATTAAATCCACTCGGTATCTCACTTCAGCTGTTTAATTTTAAAAATTCAGTAGCAAATCTTTTGCCTTGTTGTAGGCAAATCTTGGACCTTTTCTGTAGTATTTGCTCTTTTGGGAGTTTCTATGTGATGTTAGTCTGCTTTGACTAATTTCTACTATTTTTAGTTAAAAAAACCAAACAAAACAAAAAAAGCTGAGAGTACAAGGAGAGGGAAGCAAATGGGTCTCATGCAGCATCTCTGATGCTGATGAGACAGAGGGAAACAAGTCCACAGGTGACATCTCAATTGTCCTCCTTGCCACAAAACAAGGAGGCAGCCGGTATGGATGTTGTCACTGGAGACACTGGGGAAAGATTCGGCAGAAAGCCAGGAAAGCCAGATATTTTCATCCCAGCTCTGCCGCTCATCTGCTTTGGGACCAGTACAGGCTGGCTCTATGCCTCAGTTTCCCTTTCTGTAAAATGGGCATATTCCTGCTCCCTCCCAGTGCTCATTGACAGCCATGAGCAGCAGAAGCAGAGCAGAATCCTGCACCACTAACTACCCTGAGGGATGGAGTGCTTTGGAAAAGTTCCTGTAATGTCTTTGTGTATGTGTGATACCTTTGTAAATGTAAATGTTACAGCACTCGCCTATAAGGGAATGCTGGAGTAAAAAGCTGAATTGATTTATCTATCTATCTATCTACCTACCTACCTACCTACCTACCTATCTATCTATCTATCTCTCCATTTAATATATCCATTTAATTTCTGTGTGTTCTTAAATAGATTAGGTTTCAAGAGGCTCAGGACCAGAGGATGGCTGAATTGACAACCGGAAGATATAGGTTTGTTCTACAGCAAGAGTATGAAAACCACATGAAATTGGACTTGGTTTTATAACACTTACTCAGGAGTCCTGAAGCCAGAAATGGGATTTAATGTATAACGTGGTGAGATACAGATGAGACCTTTTCAGAGTTTCCATGTTTTTGTTATACTATATATTATCAATGCCACACAGTAGATTCCCCCCCCCCCCCCAAAAAAAAAATTCTTCTAAAAGCAGAAGGTTGTTTCTGAAGGCTTTACTGTACTGGTGACATATCCATATGCAATATAAATGACCTGTTGTTTCAGATGATGATAATGGGAATAAATACCAAATTTAAAAAAAAAAAAAATCAAACCCTCTAGATCAGGAAAAATAGCAGAATTTCCCACACCCAGAAAGCTCCTGCTCTAGCAAAGGGCACGTATCCATGGCAACAGGAGCCCTCACTGTCACGATAATAAAAAAATATATTATTCTAGGAGAGCTCTTAAAAGGGAAATATACATTTTGCTGAGGTGGATGATGAAATACTGGGCAGCAGAGTGAAGAATGAGCCAGAGGAGTCTGGAAAGTGATCCCGGCTGTTCTGCAGCCCAGCACAGGTAGGGAGCTGGGATGCAGACCTCCGTCTCCTCCTCCATCTCCTCCATGCTCCCGTGCACATGACTCAGAGACCACTGTGGAGAAGGTCCACCCCCAACGTGTATATGTGGAGCGATGCAAATCTGGTGGCAAAGGCTGGAAATTATGGGGCTGTGCTGGTTCAGGGCAGCGTGGGCCGCAGGGGAGCCCCGGGGGAGCCCTGCTGAGGTCTGGTGGCAGCAGCCAAAGCCCTGGCATCAGTAGGCACTGAGTATCCTCGTGGCATCGTGGCCCGCCACATGCTCCTGACTGCAGGGGACATGTGCCAGCCAGCTGTGAGCCACGGAGCTGCAGCAGCTTTTTGGGAAGGCTTTGAGTTTTTGGCAAAGAGAAAATTGTGGAAAGCCAGCATATTGGCTGAACTTTTCCTGGGTTTGAATTTTGTAAAGAGGCTAAAAACTGGTGCTGGCAAGGCAGTATTTCACCAATGGTAAGAAAAGGATGTGTTGAGATTTGCAGAACACTTTGAAAATGGGGAGGAAAAAAAAGCTCTATTTTCCCCCATAGGATACCCAGGATTTTCTACCCAGCAAGAAGGAGGGGGTGAGCACCTCAGTGGAAAAGTCCAGCCGTCTGCACAGCAGCGGGCACTGCTCTACACCTGGCCTAGGGTGGGATACAGCACTGGGATCCCCTGCAGGAACTGCGCTGGTCTGGGTGCGGAGCACCCGGCTGGACTTCCATGTCCCCTGTGCCCATGGCCCTGGCCCTCCCATGCAAGGGACATCTCCTGGCTTGTGTCCTGGTGGCTGCAAGACTATTTGTGGAGGAGCAGATCCTGCAGCAAAGCGGAGTGAGGGATGCCCGGGCAGCCACAGGAGCCCGGGAGCGCTGGGGGCTGCTCAGTGGTTTGAGGCTACTTCATGGTGCTCTCTGGGTTTCAGGGTGTTTAATCTGGTGCATCATTGGGTCCTGCCTGCTGACAGCACCGAGGTGTGGGGTAAACCCCCCCCCCCCCCCCCACTTGGGGCACCCTGGCCTGAACCCTTCCTGCAGGTGCTGTCTGCAGCATGGAGCTGGGAAGCTGGCCCAGGACTGGAGAGAAAAAGGGAAAAAATTGACCCAAAAATATAGGGGCAAAGAGGGGTGGCCCTGCCCCAGGAGTACTGGGTGGCGGGGGAGCTGGGGGGCTAATTCGCTTTGTCCCACCTGCTGCTGTCCTCCCCTTCACAGCCTGGTGGGAGCCGCAGGGAGCTCATGGCTTGTGCTGCTTCCCACAAATCTGGAGGGAAACGGCCTCTCTGCAAGTGAGCTCCCTGCAGTCCGGGTGAAGGCGGGGAGCCGGGGGGCTTGGCATGTGCTGTACCTGGGTGGGTGATGGCAGCTGAGTAGGGATGCTCCTGCTTTTGGTCCTCCCCATCTTTGACACACTAATCTGGTCTCTTGTCTCTCTTTTCCAGCACCTGTCCCCAGCCCTGCTCTTCCAAAGCTGGCGTTTTGGCCCAGCATCACTCCTGGCACAAGTAAGGGAGCTGCCCAGATAAGCCCAGGAAGGGATGGAGACAAAATACATATTTTTGGTGAGTCTGCAGTGAAGCTGGGCAGCCAGGGCTCTGGAGGAGGACCCATGGGGACCCCCAGCTCACTGCCTCCCTCCTCCCCAGCTGTCATCTCCCCACTGTGGTTACATCCATGACCATATCTCCACTGGTAGAAACCACTAACACTTTGTGTTTCCCGCTGGTCACCCTGGCCATTAAGGTTTCTGCAGCATTGTTAGCAATTGCTGATGGAGATAATCTCACCTTCTGCCTGGGACTAGGCTGCGTCATCCCTGCTGTAACGTCTCTGGCTGCTGGGATGCCAGAAAAAGCTGAGCTTGCTTTATTGGTTATTTCATCCTCCACCTCCCTTGCACTGACTGGGGTAAACCATGAAGTCCCCTTCCACGCTTGCACCCACCCAGGGCAGATTAGCAGTACTTGTCCCAGGAAATCTCTCCTGGTCAAACACTTGGAAATATTTCTGGATCCTCCTGGGTGCCAAGGGAAGGGAGACGGCATCCCTGGATGCTGCTGGTGCTCTGTGCCCCTCAGCAGAGCCCCCTCTCCAGGGGCTTTAATAAGAGCATAGACCTGGGGCTTGCGTAATCTGCTGCCCAGAGAAAACGCTACATGGGCATCCTTGCAGTAGGGAGAAGTCATCTCTACAGACATCTTGGAGGAAGTGGGGGCTCTTGAGATCGATAGATAAACGCAGGACTTGGGCACTACATCTTATCTCCACTATTCCACAGCATGTTCTCGTCCCAAGGACGTTATCTTAGCTCAGGGGAGTGAGAGATGAGTGGATGGTAATTCCCATAACCTTCACGTCTCGGAGGGAAGCAAGAGCAGCACAAGTTGCCTGCAGAGCCCCTGGCAATGCTAACGGCAAGCACAGCATCCCCCTGTGCTGGTGGGGTTTTGCCAGACTTTGCTCATGTTCTCACTGAAATGCCAGGGCCAGGGAACTGGTGAATCCCAGACCTATAACCCCACAAATCTGGCCTTGAGCCCCCACATCCATATCCTGCAGCCAAACTGGGATTTGCTCTGGGTCCCACCCAGCGTGCGTTTCAGCATCCTCTGCCTCCCCTTTTCCCTCATGGGATGGCACTGATCTCCATGTTATTTTAGCCTAAAAGCAGGAATCAAGATTCTTGGCTCCAGGACAGCATTAATGCCCAGCACAACCCATCAGAGCTATAAATACCTCACCGCTTCATTAGAGACCAAGTCCAAAATTGCATCCAAAGACACCAGCAACGGGACGGAGTACGGCTCTCTAACCGACATGATCCCAGAGCACTGGCATTTAGGAAATGGCTCTTTCAGGAGTCCCAAAATATCGGTGGCTTTTTTCATTCCATTAGACCTATAAGCACAGGGTGCAAAATAAATGCAGTTTGTAAAATATTCCTGAAACTTGCCTGGAGCAGAAAGGTGGGAGCTGGATGCTGGGGACTGGTGGCAGCAGGAGGATGCAGGGGCTTGGTCGGTCCCTCTGCCAGCCCCCTCCCGCTGCAGGGCCCCCCCAACAGAGCTGGCAGGTCCAGCTGTGGGTCTCCCTCGGGTGCTGGCTCAATCCGGGCAGGCACGGGAAAAACAGGGAGGAGAGGGCTCGAGTCCCTCTGAGCATTGCCTGCTACCCCGAGGGCTCACCGTGCACCGGCCTGGTGGAATGCCGGTTGCATAGGTGATTTCGTGGCTAAAACCGGACAATTTTGGCTTAAATGTATTCCATGCCAGGGGCTGGCAGGCCTGGCTGCGCCGCACGGCTGCTTTTCCCAGGGCGCTGCAGGGGGAGCTCGTGCCGTGCGGCAGCGCACCCCAACTCCCAGCACCTTCCCTCCTCACCCCGAACGGGATTTTTCCTCCTTCTCGGAAGAAATTCTCTTACAAATGAGTCGAAGTTTCATGTCTCGCAAACTAACTGAGGAGAAATTGAAGACGGTGACGCCTCCCTCCTAGTGATCCCCGCTGCAGCCTGGCACAGCCAGTCCGTGCAGTAAATAGCAGCTGATGGCTGACAGAGGGCATTTACTTGTGAGTTGGGCTCACAGTTGTATGCGCAGATACACCCCTGCATAAACACACACACACACACACACACACACACACACACGCACGCACACACACACAGAGCTGTCTTCAAGGCCAGCACTGTCTTCCCATACAGCCAGAGCAAGCCCCTTCCCCAAGGGTGCTTCTGCACCGTCTGAGCTGGGAGACTGGCTGCCTCCAGAGCTTTAGCCTGGCTGGAGCACTGCATTATCCTGAAATAAGTCAGAATGAGCAGCAATTCTGGGGCTTCTTCTGCTCATGCATCAATCCCTTTGATTTTCCTGGTTCTTGTGCCTGTTTCCACCAGCAGTAGTTGGCGCTTTGAGCGCTGTTTGGCCCTTTGAGCTCTGTTTGCTGGTGCTTACAAAATACGCCAGGTCATGGGCCAACCTTTACGGGAAGACTTTTCTTCCTTGCCCCAGCAAAAAATTCCCAGGAGATGGGCAGAGGGTGAAGGTGGCAGCAGAGCTCGGGGTGACTAAAAGGCATCACCCTTTGGGAAACAGTCTGGGTCTTGGGGTACTGCTGGGCCATCTCACGATTTTTAACAAGGACGGAGAATTTTCTCATCTGATTTTCTTTTGTAACAGAGAAGGTTCAGGGCCTTAACTAGGATTAACTGTGTGCATGAAGAAAAGGGGAATGTCCCCAGGATACTGCAGTTGGGTTGGGGCCAGTGGGAGATTATGTGTAGCCCCAGGCACCCCCAGCAGTTTGCACACAGTTGAGAGACATAAGCCTCCCATTTGCCCGGTGTTCAAGGAAAACTCAGCTCAGGGTGTCCCTGGGACGTTTTCCTTCCTCTCAGCCTTTACCTTGTTTGGTGCAACATCATTTTCCCTACTCACAATTCCAAACTTTGCTCTGGATCAGGACCAAAGCACCAGCAGCAGAGGAGCTCCTGGGAGAATTGCTTGCTCCTCTCAGTATCAGCTCAGGTATCTCTGATACAAACCTCACAAAAAATGGCTAAACAAGCAGGTTAAAGAAATGTGTGCAGATTTATTTATGTATCTTCCACTGCTTGCTCTGGGGAATGAGTAAAAAGAAAGTAAGGAATTAGGAGTTACTTATCCACCAGAAATACTTTTTAGTCTTTTATCTGTTTTCCTCATAGGTGCCATTTTCACATAAATATGAAGACTATATGTACTTAGGAACATAATGCTGGCTTGGGGTGCATATAGGAGATATAAAGGACGTTGGATAAATTGGAGATAATTTAGCTTTTATATATACACAAATATAGTTATACACATCATTACTATTTTATTTATGCGTGTGTGTTTACACATACAGATCTTATATTTACATATTTATAGAAATGCTGAATGTATTGAATACTATCAGAGACAGCTCACAGATAAAAGAAACCCTGAGAGCTAATGAATGTAAAAAGAAGAAAACAAATATAAAATAGTGATAAATCAATAGTCTCACCTTTTTCTTCTGTTACTGGAAGTAAATTACATTGCTGAACAAATACATTTTTTACCCCACAGTCTACTGTAGTGAAGGTGGTCATAATCAGCCTTCCTTCTTCTTCAGCTTGCTGGTTTTCTATTTTTCAAACAAAAATTATCACAACTTTCCTTGGAAACTAAGCCATAAGTATCACTTTGCCCAAAATTCACGTTTCCACCTAAATATCACCCTTGGTGCTGCTGTTTGATGCCATGGGGGCACCATGACAGCCCAGCATCTGCCTCACTGTGGGGCATGGTGGGGTTGTGATGGAAATTAGAGCAGCTTTCATCAAGCCTTGCTTTAAAGCGGCACCAGACGGTGCCCGGGAATGTATGCCTGGATAGGACATCGCATACCACTCCTCCCCTCGGCACACTCCCGGCTTGCGTGAAAGAGGCTGGAGAATTGGAAAGAGGAATTTTTAGCATTGAAGTGGAATTTCACACCTTTTCTGAGATGATATTTCAGTTTTTGCCTTTTTTTTTTCTGCAATGGTTCTTGGCATTTCAAAACTGAATTGAACATGAGCTTTAAATGCTGGATGGTCTCCTGAAGGGCAGGTTCCTCTGTCCGATCTGGACCCCGACCCCAAGCATTTGGCAAAATAAATGTGAAATTACTTAGTCTGTGCAGGTGAAACTCTCCTCGTGTTGTTCATGAACCGTTTTTTTTGAGTGGCTTCTCTTCCACAGACAAGACAATGGGAGATGGTATTTGGAAACAAAAATATCATCAGAAGAGCAAAACCCTGTCCTCGGTAGGGCTGCTCGTGCCCTGTCTGTAGCAGATGGCTGCCTCTCAGTTCCCTTTGAATTGCTCTCAGTGCATTACTTGGTTTTCAATTTCATTCCCTTTCCTAGGAGCAACCTCAGCTTTATGTATCCCTCTTAAGCTGATTGAAATAAAGTATTTGAACAAATGTCATGGGCACTTAGAAATCTCTCCTCTGTTTCCTCTCCTTTGCTTTCATTCTGTCCACCTTCTGCAGTACCAGCTCTTAAAGCTTTGAGTGCTGCCTATCTAAATTAATGCATCTTGTAGGCAGGATACCATACAAATTCATTAATTTTTTGTATATTGGAAATATGCCTTTATTAAGTCTCTGCTCATGTTTTTTCCGATGGCTGAATAGTTGAGCTTCTTTATAAACCATCAGCAAAGAGATGGTGGCTCCTTGAGATCCATTAGATACATACCTCTGGGAGCATGTTCTTCATCCAACAAACATTTACAGTCAGTACAGAAAACAGGCCCCAAAGAAGAAGTTTTGTGTTCTTCCAAACTCCTTTCAAAACATCTGCTGTTGTGTGCATGACTCCTGGAGGTTCAGGCGGGCAGATCCAGGCAGGGTTTCCATCTCAGGGAGGTAATCCTGCACCCCCATCTCCCCCAGGGTTTGTGTGGTCCTTGGGCAGCCCCATCCCTGGTGCCAGAGGTGATGTGCCTTCTTTCAAGCCATGTTGTCACCATAGCCACCCAGATGATCCTTCCCCTCCCTTCCTCCCCCCCGCCCACAGGAGATGCCTGCTCCCAGGGCACAGAGCTACTGCTGGGTTACATCTGCTTTGCATGGTGGGCATGAGATTGGCACCCACCTGGGAGAGCTTCATCATGTTTCTCCAAGCAGAAAAGTCCATAAACCTTTGGTTGAAACCTTTGGTTCCTCAGGGCAATGGGAGCAGTCCATATATCATCTTTTTCAAACATGGTTGTCAGGGCTCTGAGGACACTAATTAGTCTTAATGGCCCTGACCAGCCTCACCTGGATCCTCCATCCACATCCCTGCACCCAGGAGCTCTATTTAAGCTCAGCAGTTGGCCCTTACTCATAAGCTATGGTGGAGGGGTGCTAGTCTGGTACTTGTTGAGCCTTGTCCTAAACCTGGTCTGAGGGCTGACTCCCAACATTGAACTTGGACCTGCTTCACCACCATGTTATTGCCTTATGAGCTGGATGCTTGGTTGGACCTGGCTGCTGTCTCAGGGTCTGCTCTGCTCACCTTGCTCCCTGTTCCTTGAGGAGCAGCCCTGCTTTTTCTGCTCCCTTACAGTGATGTGGGGACTTGAGGCTTTGCATAGAGGGCTCAAGAGTCACAGTTTCCACATTGCCTGTTCCTACCCTGAGGCTGCAGGTTCTCTGTTGGATGCCTGTCCTGCTGAGCACCTGGAGAGGTCAAGGACAGCACTACCAGCAGAGATGCAGTCAGGCTGGGTCACTTGGTGGTGATGTATGGGTACGGAAGCAAGGGCTGCTGTCTTCAGTGCAGGTAGGACAAGGTAAAGGTGCTAGCACCAGCCTCCCCTCTGGGCCCTGACTACCTGTATGGGGCCAGCCGGTGAGCCAGGAACAGTGCTGGCACCCAAAAGCTCCCACCCCACCTGGCTATTCCAGGACTGTTTTTCTCGGGACCTGTTACAATTAGCCAAGATATTTTCTGCCTCTGGTATGTGGTGCACTTTCCATTGGAGCTGGTAATTCACCTAACATAGCTTTAGCATGATGTCAAAGATGAACCATTTCGCTTTCCAAAGAGAAAGTGGATCAAAGAGAGCATCTTCTGTTCATGCTGCAAGACAGCATTGGGGCTACTTGGTGGGCAGAGAGCAGGTCCCATGCAAGGCAGCAGCTGGAGTGAATCTGGCCCAGGGTGCCCTTTGCAGCTATCCTGGGACAAGTGACACAGTTCCTACTCTGAGGGGAGGTTGCCCAGTAAAGTAAGGAGCAGGAAGCCTGGGAGCATGTGCAAGGTCTCATTTCCCACCACACAACATCATGTGGGGAAGGTAGCATGTGCTGTAGATATACAGCCTGAAGCAACTAATCCAGGTGAGAGTCCAGGACTGTCTAAGCACTCCTGCCAAGGTGGGAATGAATATGACCGGGCAGGGCTTGAAATTATGCAGCAATGTGCTGAATCAGACATGGGATCAGAGTTCCTGTAGGAAGAAATGAGGCTGAGTTTTGGTTCGACTGCAGTTTCAGATCTAGTTTATGCCATAGACTAGGGAGGGGAAAAGGCTGGGAGGACAGGCCACTAGGGCTTGGGGGAGGCTGGGAGGACTTCTCTTGGGGAAGGTGGTGTGTTACACCAGCAGAGCCTGGATGAAAAGCCAGGACCCCTCTGCCTGCAAGAATTGGTAGTACCAGGGAGGGGAAGAATGTGTGTCTCTGGGGACCTCTCAGACCATGCCAGTGAGATATTGAAGGTACACTGTGTGTGGCCTGGGCTTTCAGACTTGCTCAGCAGCATACTCCCAGCAATGCTTTCCATGCAATTTGATTCTTCTGGGGTGAAATCTGTCACCAGAAGGATCATTCTAAGGAAATCCCAGCCTCTTCCAAGTCTGTACCCCTGCCCAGTAGCACCTGTTTCCCATCCCCTTGTTTCTGCAGGGACTAATGGAACTACACTGGCACTACACAGTGCTGGTGGTTGGGTCTGTCACCTAACTCTCCCTGTCCGTCCCCAGAAGAGCTCAGCAGCAGGACCATGGGGTCATGCTGATGGCAAGGGCAATGGCAGTTGTGACAGTCTCCAGTGGCTGAAAGGTAGGGTAGGGAAGATGATGCAGGATGCTCTGTGACACTTCTAGCCACACTGATACTGGGTGGCTGTGCTGGCACTATGCTTCCTGTGCATCGGGCTCTGCACACCAAGCAGCATCTGAAGAGTCTGCAGACCAGACTCTGCACGTTGCTACAATGTCCTTGGCTTGTACAGAGTTCATGTCTCAAACTGAGGTCCTGATCTTTATGGCTTCCTCTAGGTGTGATGTTCTTAAGCCCTCACGTAGATGGGAGGTCTGTTTCTGGACTCTGCAAACCACTCTGGTTTCCCCTGTGAGATGCCCACTCTGCATTTCCAGGGCTCTGAGCACAGATGTGTTTATTTAACTGATTTTCATAGATTTCTTCCAGTGATGCAGAGAGAGTGAAAGAGCTGTGTACATTAAATGAAGGCAGTGTAAAAAAATCAATTTAACTCCCATCTGAGTTGCACAGAGAAGGGAATAAATTGAAAATTATTTTTAAAATGACAATTTTGATTGTTCCCACTGCCAGCTGGACCAGTTCCTTCTGCTGCAGGAACTGCAGCCCTGGCCAGGAATACTGGAGATGTGTCTGGGTCAAGCAGCTTCAGAGAACAAAAAGACCAGCAGAAATAACTGAAAAGTGCCCACATTAATACTGGTTTCAGGCAGGAGTGAGGAGTGCTGGCTGTCCAAGCCCCTGGCTTGCAGAGGTGGATGTAGATACACATAAAGTACTTACCTATGCCTTGATAGTCCTTGAGGATGGACCGATGGGGAGGAGGTTGGTGTTCAGCTGATGCCACTTTCCAATCCCTGGTGCTGGTGGTCACACCCTTGGTTAAGGGCAGGTCCCATCCATGGAGCTGCTCTGTGACTGTCATGCTTGTAACTGCAATGTCACATCAAAGTAGATCTGGGCACAGTGCTCCAGGATAGGAATTTGGTGGTTAGAAAAATATTTGTGACTCCTTGTCAGCACTGTGGAGCTTTTAATGTGAAACTACAAAAGTAACTCCAAAAAGAATGAGATAATTCTGTTCAGTTTGCTTTTTTAATATGAATTTCCTTGGTTTCAAAAAATTCTGAATGTGCTTTTTTCTCTACTGCTGAAGTTAAATGAAAACACCATCCTTCCATTTGGAAGAAGGGATTAATTTTAACAATAGATTTGATTTATTTTCTTTGCAATTTTGGCCCAAAATGCAAGGTGTGATTATTTGTAAGGAAAACAGGCTAATGGCTAAAATAGATGCAGTGACCAGACTCAGAGGAGCAATCCCGGACATGGCACCTGGCCAGCCTTGTCCTCTTGGGCTACTAGGGAAGCTACTGTTCCTGTGAGATCCCATGGAGGAACTGCTCACCAGAGACCCATGCCATGAAAGTAGGGAGTGAAGGGTGCTTCTTATGGAGCATTTTGGGGTGGAAGTTTGGGACTGAATAAGAGAACCTGGGGTTTGTCCAGGACTTATGGGATGTTGAGAGGAAGGACCAAAGGAGGTGAAAAGACCAAGGTGGATCAGGGAGGAATGAATGTGGGAAAAGGGGGACAAAACCAGCTGGTATTGAGAAAGATGATCTCAGCAGCTTGCCCCATTGAGTAGGAAAGAGGTCCAATGGGACAACTGGGAAAGGGATAACAGATGGAGAGGAGTGTTGATGTTGACCTGGCTTTGCCTGTGGGAAGGGAGACTTGCAGATCTGGATGCTTCCCTGGAGACTGCTCATCACCCAAGGTTCACAGGGGAGAGCTGCAAGGCCATGGCTGCAAGCACCACCTGTGACTGGGTGCTTGAGGAAGCCCAACCAGGGGTATCCTCCAAGAAGGGTTCTTTTCCCAGTGTCCTCACAAGGCAGCAACAAGATGGGTGAACACTGGGTGCATACCTGGCCTCGCCATATCCGTCAGTGGGTTGCAGGGAGGAGGAGGAGGAGGAGGAGGGACCACAAACAGGAGAGAAGGTAGGAAATAGGAGCTGGAGGGACCCTGGGGACTGGGTGTGGAGGGGAGCAGAGGTGGGTGCACTTTGGGAGGGGACATGGGCCAAAGTTCAGCTGTTCCCAGCAGAAGGCACGTGGCAAGTCCCCCATGGGAACGGCTGCTTTCCCTGGGAAGGAGGCACTTGGCTGCATGGAGGGATTTTAGCTGGACACCTGAACCCTCTGGTCTGTCCTGCCTACTCCAGCCCTGCCACGCCAGGGACCCTGGATGCACCCCACCACAACACTGCAAAGCCCAGAGCCTGCACCAGACCTTCCCAGGCTGCTGCTTGCTGTGAGAAAAGGGAAAGTCCCAGGTGAGCTTTCTGAGAAACACAGCATGTCCCTGCTTCCACTTATTAGCACATCTCTCACCCAACACCCTGGCTGCAAATGTCTGTGTGTCCAGCCTCAGACCAACATGCTGGAGCATTGCAGGGGTGTAAGTGCTGCCTCTGTGGTGCAGTGAGGGCAGCCCCACTGCATCGGGCACATGCCTGGGTCAGGTTTCCCACTGCTCTGGTGACCTGGGCTACGCTCCAGCCCCAGGGGACAGACAGTCGCAGGTAGAGTTGGCACTGAATGTTCAAAAAAATCATCATTTGTGGCACTCGTTGGGTGGATGACTAGAAAAATCTGTTTTAAAATCATATATCTTGAGTTCTGGGTATTCAGTTTTGGTTTCTGCTCATGCAATGTTTCCATTTTCAGGCTTCCTTTTGAAACCAAAGGGTGAGCTTATTTTTTGTCTTCACGTAAGTAACTGGACACTAGCCAGAGGAGAGGCTTTGCAGCTGCATGAAAAAAGAAAATGCCAAGCTCTGTAATGCAGAGGGACCAGCAGCCCTGTGTTTAGGGATGGGTTTAGCCTCAGCCTTCGCAGCAGGAGTGTGACAGTCCAGCTCAGCCCTCCTCCCTCACAGGGCTGTGCTTTGCGCCCTCCACCCACCCCAGTCCTGCTGGCTGCAGAGCTGGGGGTGATCTTTTTTCCTGCAAGTGCTGCAAGTTAGGGGTGCAGGCTGCTCCCTGGGCTGCTGACTGGTTTCCCCAGCTGTGACATGAACCCGTCCCCTTGCCAGGGAGGCTGCAGTAGTGACAGGGGTGGCAGGTAGACTTCACTGAAGTGATGCCAGAGTCTGCTCTGGACCTGCCCTCCATACCTGGGATGCCTTTAGGACAGGGGATGCTTTGGTGCCAGAATAATTCAGTCCCAAACCCAAGGCCAATGCTCAAGCACTAACACTTGTTTCCACTCGGTCTCTCTCTTCCATGAAAAGGCTCTGAGAAAATATCCTACTCACAGGATTCTGCTCTGCTCTAAATGGTAGGAGGGGGGAATTTGGCTACAGTGGCTTGAAATGGGAGCAATCACGGCACCAGACACCAATACAAGAGATGGGCTGATTCCCCTCACCCTACCATACCCCATCCCAGTTAAACCAGCACCTGCTTGTGCATCATCAGCATTTGCACGTGCTAGTTGAAGCTTTCCTTTGCCAGTCAAAGCATTTCCCTTGTCTCTGTCCCCATCCAGCAACCAAGGGGGGAAGGACTGAAGGCTGGAAATGAAAATGGCAGACGATGTCTCACAGAGGGCATGTTCCTTGCTGCCTCACTCTGAAGACATTTGTTCTGTGTGGCAGGAGGGGACAGGGTGACAGGTTACAGGGAGCTTTTGGCTGGTGGTGCCACCCTGTGTGCCAATGGCTGCGCTGTGGTGTGGCCCAGGATTGGAGGGGACGAGGTGGCAGGAACAGAGATGGAAAACAGGGAGATCTTCCACTGTTTCCCTTTGAAAGGGAATAGCTGGCAATATTGGCATATCTCCAGCAGTTGCAGAAAGAAGTATCTCCTTTTCTTATTTTGAATGGCCTTAAAAAAGAGGTTTTGTAAATTCTCTGTTGCTAATAGTTAAGAAGTCAATCTCATAGTAAACCCCTTTGGTCCACCACAAACATGTCTGTCTTGAATTTCCCCTTTTAGGGATTTTCTGGTTGCTCTTTTGTTCCTGTTCAAAATCTCAGAATGTGTCTTACAAAATATAACTCCTGTCCTCTGTGCAGCTGGGCACTATAATGACCATCAAAAAACTCACTTGGGCTGGGGTCTGAAACTGGGCATGAACTCCTGCAAGTTGTTTTTGGGAGAGAAAGGATTATGAAATCCTTCCAGTCAAACCATTCCTCTTGCACTGTGGAGTAGAGAAAAGTGGGATTGATTACACCTCATCCTGATAGCCTGGAGCTCACCCATCTCCCTTTCTCTCTCATGTTCACTTACCCCCAGACTTAGGTGCCTCTGGGATATTTTGGGGGCATTTCTGAGGAGAATCTTCCATTCCATGGTAAACTCCCCCCGTGCACAATCTCCTTCCCACATCCGCTCCCAGCCCAGCGCCAGCAATGCAGCAAGCCCACGGCATTGTTTATGTCCATGATGTATTCACCTGATAATGTGTCTTTGCTTATTGAGTTTACATTTGCTCTCTAAAGAGGCAAATTTATTTATGACCTATAATAAAAGCTGTTTGGTGACAGAAAAAAAATGCTTGTAGCAATGAAGCAAAATTGCTCATGTACCCACAGCAGGAGGCTGCTCTGGGGAGTGTGGCTGGAGAGGTGGTGGCATGGTGCTGGTCCATGGATGTCCTGTCCCTGGGGTGAGATGGTGGCCAGGGTCAGTGCTGGCCATGCATGGAGAAGACTGAGCTTGGCCGTGTTCAGTGGTGGTCTCAAAATCCCCCAAGAAACTCAGATTTCCCCTTGGCTCATATCTGAGAGGAGCACAAGATGTGGCCACGAGCACAGGAATGATGTGGGGAAGATCCTTTCTGTCTCAGTACATCATGTCCAACAGCCAGCAAACAGCACAGGTGCCTTTTCAGCAAGACAGTGCCTTCAAATGCCAAATGTTTCTGCAAAATTTTGCCAAAATGGTTAACTTTCTGGTAGGTGTTGGGGGGGGGGGGGGGGAAGGGTTAAGCTTTCAAAAGCAGAACATTTTATTTTTGTAACCAAAAATTCATACTCTCCACCAAAAACAACATTGAAGACCAGGGTATATTTGAGCCTGTCAGCTCTGCTTTGCTCTCCATTGTTAAAAAAAACCCCACTGCTCCCTGCCTGAAAAATGTCAGAGGGAAATTGAAAAATAACATTTTCTCCTTTTCCTGCTGCCACACCTGTTTTCCTTCAACCACAACAGGCATTTCTCCAAGCATCTTGACAAGCTCTGTGCCGGCAGGTACTGCTGGAGCTGGGTGCAAGTGGTTGGGGAGGATCCTGGCACCCGCAGAGCCCAGAGATACCCAAACATGGTGGGGTGCTGCTTCTCCCCAGGGGTGTGAGCAAAAGCATGGGACCCCATCTCTCTCCCTCTGTAAAGGGAGGGGGTAAAGGAGAAGGAAGGAAAGAGTTTGGTACAGGTGTATTATGAAGATGGAGAGACTCAGATATGAATCACAAGTGCCCCAAAAGTACTGGAATAGCATCACTGTGATATTGAGGGTAACGGCACAAAGAGCGGCTCAGTGCAGTGGCAGTTGCAGTTGCTTCACCTACTCAACAGCTTAAAAGCATGGAAATAAGTTAAAAGCCAAGTCACTCACTTTTTATCACCTTGCTATCAGCTGTGCTGCAGGCGCTGCCACCTCCCCGGCTGCCTGCAGGGATGGCAGCCTCAGCTTTGCCGGTTTGTGTCACATGGCTGAAAAACAAGGGCTGCACAACACCTCCGAAAGTGCCCACTAATAGAGGTGGAATGGGGCATGTACAAGCTGAGCACCTAAAGTTCGTCAAGGTGCAGGCCACATACCTGGCATCTCTTATCATGTCACCTCGCTTGTCAGTGGATTCTTAGTGCTGCTGGAGCTGGGGTAGCCCAAATAACAGCATCTGGGCTGGAAACCCACGGAGCTGTCTTGCTAGTCCTTGTGGACCAGGTGTATTATCCAACTGGGCTGCTTTTCCTGCACATAAAGGCACATCGCCCAGCCAAAGCGCTTGCTCACGCCCTCAGAGCTAAGCAAACCAGAGCAGGACCTAGGAAGTTCTTTGCAAGCTCAGGGACAAAATATTACACTAACATTAGGGAAAGTGAAGGCATCTTGGCAATTACTTCAGAACTGAGCTTGCAAGTCTGCTGGTTTTGTTCGTGTTCATCTGAAAGCCTTTGACATATCCGTGCTGTATGTTTCTTTTATGAATATGCAAATCAAAGCAGTGAAATTACAGATAATGATATGTAGTCAAAACTTTTCAGAAGTTAATGCATATTCCTTATTTTGCAGATTTCTATCACATTTGTATTTGCAAAATAGATGAGATAACGCCACTCAAGGGAACAGCTTTCCTGTCACTGAAGCAGTGATACACCTTTCAGATCCCACCCTGAAGGGCTGCCAGCTCCCTTCCCAGCACTGGGGTCCCTCCTGTGGGAATGGGGTCACGCTGAGCGCCTGGGAACCAGTGCCCCAGGTCCTTGAAGCAGAGCCAAGCTGCTGTGTAGTTTCAAGGGCTGTGCGGTTGGACCGATGCACTGCCATTCTCCCATGGTCCCGCTGTGATACTGTGGTTCTGCTGTGGATCTGGGACAAAACCCTGTGGGGGAAACTGTGTTGGGTCCCAGGCTTCTGAGGCAGGCTGGGCACTGGAGATTGATGGCCACCTGCATGGGGTGCCCGGCACTTCAGAGATCAGCCACAGTGGTCTGTGCAGCATGGGGGGGTTTCTCTTGGAAAACAAAAATACTAATTTGATCATTTTTTGCTGTCTTGCTCTAAGCCTAACTTCAGACACGACAGTAATATAAAACCGATGCGATAAAATACTTTTGAAGATGAGGATATCTCTCCAAAAAGCAATTCAATATTTTTCCAAAGTGAAGTTTTCAAAATAATGCTGGTCTGGTGGGGGTTCTTGTTAAGGGGGAATGTTATATACAATATGGGGGATTTTACACGAATATTTCTTTTTATTTGGCTTTAGGACAAATGTCAGAATGCTACTGTGTAGTGGAAATATGGAGTTTGACCGGAGTGCTCCTGATTCAGACCCATTCACTGCTGTTCCTGTGATGTTCCCTCTTACCAGGTGAGACGCAGCGCTCACCTCTGTTCCTCACTCTGCTTTCACTCCTTCCTGAGTACCCAGTGCATGGCAGACATAATTCACTGTAGCTGCACTAGCAAGCTCTATCCCTTTGGCCATCAAGTGTTTCATGGCAAGTCCACGGGGGCTGTCCTGCAGCACTGGGGCTCCTGGCAGCGCCTTGCCTAAGCTCCCTGCACACTGCTGGGCCTCCTACAGTCCTGGGGACTGCCTGTACCTCATCGTGCTCCCAGCTAGTCTAATTCCTCCATTTCATCCTGTCTCTGCTGCATTCTTAGTACATCCCCATCAGCAGCCTCCTTTTGATTTTTAAGAGGAACCAGCCTGGGCTGCCATGGAGGATACACATCACCCATGGTTGAGGGTACTCATGAGAGCATCTTTGCTCCTCTCAGTCCAGCTCTGGTGGGATCTTGACCCTTTTGTGCTCTGTTATCCCCCAAAATTAATTTCATCACCTTTAATAATGTGTGTGGGTGAGCAGTTTCCAGCAAGTGACACCCGCCAAGGAGCCTGGCAGCAGCTGGCGAGCCCTCCTCCCTTCCCCCCTCCTCTTTCTCTTTCTTCTTGCAAACACCTACATCCTTCCTGTATTGTTTCAAACCGCAAGATAATAAACTGAGAAGCAAATGCTGTCAAACGGCGAGTGGAAAGGTCTGCGGGGGGAGGTGGACCTCTGCGCCTCTGGTGCTCCACCTCCCCCTGCAAATATCACCGGAAACCTCCGTCCTGCTACTTGCATAACCGGGGCTGGGGTGCCGGGCTGCTTACCCCAAAACAGCAGCGCTCGGTCAAGCCCCTGATCTTCTCCAGCCTTTTTTGGTCATCGCGTCCCTCGCCACCTCTCCTGCAGCCCCAGCAGCCAGACCCAGCAGCCCAAGGCTTGTGGCATGGGGCTCTTCTGCTTCTGGGAGCTGCTTGCTGGGTTCTCACCAGCAGTTATTTTAGCAAAGAGCTTTTTTCAAGTTTTTGAATGGCTCTTCCAGCTGTTGTTGGGCCATCTCAGTCCCGGCTCTGTGTTTGCCGGGGCAGAGGGGATGGATGCCCTGTGCTGGGGTGGCAAGGCTGGGAAGAGGGTGCTCCATGTAGCACCCAGGTCCTGCTCTGCCTTGGGGAGTTTGGACTAAGGGTGCTAAAGTGAGCAAGAGCGGCAGTGCAGTAGTGATGCTGGAGGAGAACGCTGAGGCTGCTGGCACCCACACAGCAGGCAGGGGAGACACCTCCAGGCAGGCACAACCCAATGCTTTGGTGCTGGTGGGAAAATCCAGGGAAAAATCAGGAATGCCTCCCCTAGCCAGCCAAGGTCCCCCTGGCTTGGGTGTGAATCTGTGGGCAAAGCAATCCTTGTCCTGCATCGCTGTCCGGTGAGTTTGGGAGCCTGACTACTGAGTGCGGTCTGCTCCCAGAGAAAGGAATAAACCGGTGCCTGCCCATCTTGCTGTCCCTCGAGATGTCTCAAAAATGTGTCCCTGGGTGACTGTGTCCATGCCCAGCAGCTCCAGGGTGGCCAGCTGAGCCAGTCCCCTGCTGCAGCACCCAACAGCCTCATGCCAGTGTGGCTTTGGGGTTGGATTTATAAAATGCCAGGCTTGCAAGGGGGGAAAGGAGAGGCAATGAAAAGCAGGAGGGGTGGGCATGCTTGAGCCTCCCAGCACCAGCTGGGCTGGGTGCTGAGCACGGTCCTGTGTGCAGGGTGCACCTTGCCCTGCACAGCGTGGCGATCGATGCCTTCCTGCAGCCCTGGCTCCTGCAGCAGGACAGGGATGCAGGACCACCGCAGGATAAGGGCCACTGCAGGACAAGGACCGCCACAGGACCAGGACTGCTGCAGAAGACCAAGTTTTGTTTTCACCCAGGTGTAAATCCAGCACAAAAGTGAGCATAACTGCCTAGTGGCTGTCTGGGCCACAATAACTTGTGTTTTGGGAGCTGGAAGAGCAGAGCACGAGCAGAACTGCTGAACCATGTCTGTGCAAAACATGGTTGCAGACATATGGTTGAAGCCTGGGAGATGCATTTAGCTCATTTTTTTGGCCTTGTTTCTATGAAAACCCTGAGGAGTTTGCAAGGAACCTGTAAGTGCTCCTTACACACAAGGTGGAGAGGGTGAAGAGGACCACAGAGAAACTTTGCTTTGAGGAGGAGGACACTTGAGAAATACAGAACAAACTGTGCTGCTGTGATACCAGGTGCACTGAGGTCTCTACACATGCAGTAGCTGGGGTCTGAAATGCTGCCTCTCCCTCCAGTGAGCAACAAAGAGATGTGGGGATAAAACGTAGGGTGACCATGTGGGCTGTGTGCCCCAAAGCTGCCTGCAAGGTGGGGTGACAGCCCTGCCCCACGTGTCCCCCCACCCTGCTCCACATGTCCCCCAGCCCTGCTCCGCTGAGCCCTGTGCGCATTCGAAGTCATGTTGGCAGTAGATTATACTCACTGCTGCTTGAAACCCCAGAGCATATTTCATGCCTAAAACATTATAATTAGGAAGAATAGTGAAAAGCTGCATGAACAGAAGGCTCCTGTGACTCTCCAGGAACTGCCAGCTGGGCACTGGCAGTTCAGGCATGCACCGTTATCATCCGGCTTCGAGGAAAACCTTTGTTCAGGTTGGTTTGTCACAGCCAAACAGTTCCCTTGCACCTCTGAGATGGAGGCACCTGGGAAGGTCAAGCCAGTTTCCAGACAGGCAGCATTTAATGGGATTTTGTTCTTGATATACTTGGAGGTTATCCTAGGGCAAATACTTAGGTCCTGATAAGACACGGCAGGGCTTCAAGGGAGCTCGGAATACTGCTGCACTTCTCTGCAACTGATATCCCATGCTGTACACAGTCAGAGAGATGGTCTGCGTCTCCAGAAGCAGTGCTGGGTGATGCTATTTTGGGAGAGCACATGGGCCTGGCTATATCCTGTAGTCCATTCCCCATGCACTCCACCAGCACCTGCAGCTGCAGCCCTGGCCACGGACATGGGAATGCCTCCATTTGTCTCAGTCTCCACTTATGGGGCTGTTGTCCCTGAATGTCTCTAAGCCCTTTTTAACCCTGATGGTACATAGCGGTACCTAATGTTACCTGATGGTACCTAACAGCACCATCACCACACCAAACCCCATCATGGTAGGTCCTGGGGACACAGAATTGAGTGGAGCTGCCAGCCCAGATGCCAGTTTGCAAAGGCAAACTCTTTCTGTTCCCCAAATTAACTGATTTTCTTAAAATGTTGTGTAGAAATGCACAGGGGAGTTTCAGGAGCTCAGCTATGTGTGCTCCACCTTTCTCAGTATCGAGGCCATCTGATGCCCATGGCGTGCCTTGTGTGCCGGGATGAGCTGATGCGGAGCAGTGCTTGGTGCAAGGACCCAGAACACAGCCGCGAAACCAACCCCTGCAGTGGCAGACACCACTGTAAACACTATTTTGGTGGGTTGACCATGGGTTCACCTACTGCCTGAGCACATGAATAAATCTGAACTTTGTGGTCTGTGCCCACTGATGCTGGGGCCTCTCTGCACTTGTGTGGTGGTTTGGCTTGGTGCAAAGCTGGTGGTTTAAAAACCAGGGTACTCAAATGTTACCATGCTACAGCTTAAAGCCAACTTGATCTAAAACCCACCAAAAACACTGAAGGATCACCTGTTCCTTGCAGTGTATTTTGAATCAGGCCTGCCCAGGCTGGGTTGTTATTCCCTTAGGCATGAAATTTTGGGTTTTAGGGAGCAGCCCAAGCAATCAGTGGGGCTAACTATGGAGCATCGCCCAAGGACTGACAGGCTCATGGAGTCTGGACAGCATCTGCTGATAGCTCCTGCAAGCTCATCACAGGATGTGCCAAAACCAGTGCTGCAGTTACACTTCATATCAGCTAAGACCCTCACCTGCTTTTATCTATGCTAAACCATGCAGGAACATCAGCAGGCTGGCTGCTGTTACTGAACCTGGCGAGGGATGTAGGAGCTGAACTTGCAGGTGGGTTGAGGCTCTGCCACGTTACGTCCTACAGAAAGTCATCTTTCTGGTCTGATGTCAAGCAGAACATAGCTATTTCCACCTACAAAAGGCAATATTACACAGTGCAGTCTAATGAAGCAACAGTTTCCCCAAGGAAAATATCCAAGCATTGAAGAAATGACCCATTTTGTGCTCACTCAACTCTTAAAGAGCTGGACTGATTATTTCCATGGCTGCCCTACCTGGAGCATCCTGCAGAGACCATGTGTCCAGTGTGCTGATGTCTATGCAAATCCAGAACAAGAGACAGCCCAAAAGGTTTTCAGTCACTCCCCTGGGAGGCTCTGCAGTCCCCTCCCTGCCTTCCTGCCTGGGCTGCGAGGGAAAGGATTTGCCTGTTGGAGGAACTAAAGAGAAGGATGCAGTGGAGGTGCATTATTACCTTTTCATAGGAAATTTCTTGATGAAAACAAAACAAAACAAAAAATAGTTTATGTCTCATTCTGTATTCACATTTTCTTTTCATTTTGGGTTTTGAGAAAGAAGAAATTATTTATGTCTCCAGTTCCTTCCTTCTCTCTCTCTTGTTTCTCTCTTTCTGTCTCTCTGTGCCAAAAATGAGAAGACAAAGGGATGGATGGCAAATGTTTATAGGGAAGAGGAGACTTGCTCTCTGCAGTTTTTTGAGTCTTTTTAACTCTGTAGCTTTAAATAATGCCTGCAACTGTGTAAAAGTGTTGAGATGCCTTGGTACAGAGAAAAGAAATCAATTCTTGGGCATTTCTTGCTTTAATGCATTCAGTGTTATGAAGGGGTCAAAGAAAAAAAAAAAACCTACCTAGAAACATGAAACTCTTGATTGAGAGTCTTGAATTGCTGACAGGGTTCTAGAAATCAAAATTTTCTAATCTGTAAAATGGGAATGGTGCATTTGTTTTGCAACATGACTTTAGATTGCTTTTCAATTATTCAAAATAAGATATTTAGCTATTTCTTTTGATATTTGGAGCTCCAAACCTGATGTAGGCTTTGATCTGTGAAAGTTTTCAGTGGAATTACTGACTACTGAGAAAGGCCCTGAGTGCCCATGGTGTTTTGGGAGAAACAGCCCCAAAAATCTGGGGAGTTTTTGTGGGTGTTTTTTTTTCTACCTGATTTGAGCCAACGCTTTGGTGCCAGCGAAGGGGACAGCCCTGGGAGGTAGCCAGCTCCCCTGTGAGCGCTGCTGAAGCTCCAGGGGGGAAGCTGGGACTTGCCCACCTGGGTGACAGCAGTGAGTGGGACTGTTCATGGGCTGAAGCTCATTTTGCCCATTGTCAGGGCAATTAGTGTGACTTGTTCTGGGCCTTATTAATTCAGCCTCGCTTTACAGGGTGGCTCTCCCTAGAGAGGGCAGCAAAGCTGTGGTCCTTCACAATGCTCACTCGGTGACCGAGGTGATACGAGAAACTTCCAGCAGATAGGTTTTAAGGGTGGAAAAGGCCTTCAAGTCCATCCTGTCACACCTTTTTCCTTTGATAATTTTAGAAGCTGCAAGAGCCTCTCCATGTGCCATTTCCAGAGTATTGGCAGGGAAACTGGGGGAGTGCTTGTGGCCTTTTTTGATCTGTATCCCCCAGTTATTCAGGTGAGTGGGAGAGCGCATGAGCCCTCTAAAGGGTAGTACTACTCAAGCCCTCTGCCAAAAGACCAGCCACAATTAAAGCAGTCAAATAAGGCTCTAATTATAAAAACTCCCCACATAACTACAGAAATATTTTGTGTAAATTGCTAGAGAAAAAATTTAGTATAAACTGTGCTCCAAGCCAATAAATCTACTTTCAGTGTAGTGCCTCTGGAGACGGTATCTAGTGAATGTCTGTGTGTTCCAGAAAAAGAAAAAAGGTTCAATATGTTCTGAAATGCCTTTATCCTGTTTCTCTGCTAACTTCCCCCAAGCCGTTCTGTCTCCTGGAGAAATCCCAAATCCCTGGGACTTCTTCCAGCTGTCCTCTTTATTGTGGGAGTTACAAGCTCCTAATCAGGAAACAGAAATGATTGCATGTTACATGTATGCCCCAACAGGATGGAGAGAGGCAGTCTGACTTTCGACATCCAGCTACCAGATTCCTGCTGCTGATGCTGCACGGAGCACAAAGGGGTATTGCATGAAGCTGACTGCAGTAGAGATGGGTCTGAAAGCCCATGTGGCTCTCTGCAGCCAGCCCTCCTTGCTCACTCTTGCTCCCATCAGGTGTGGGGTGCAACCAGTGGTCCTGGTGTTCCCCATGGGACTGGAGTGCAGGTTAGAATCAGGGATGGAGGGAGCCATAATCCCCAGACATGACTACGGGGAGTGACATGACCAGTCCATGCATGATCAGGAGGGAATCTAGAGGGGAATTGCTATTTCTGCCTAGATATTTCTCAGATACCAACAGGCCTTATGGATTTTCTGCTATTTATTGCTAATAGGCAGCATTTTTTGTTTCCCCCTCTGTTGGGAGCCACAGGAGGGACTGAGGAGCAGAATGACCCCAGTAGTGCAGCAGCTGCCCAGCTGAACGGTGTCCCAGTGGTGTGGGTGCTGCGGGGCAGGGATGCTCAGCTGCGGGGTGGATGGGTGTAAGAAGAGGACGAGGACACATCAAACTCCAGAAGACCCTCTAGGTTAGACGCAACTCAGGCTCTGTAGTCTGCCTATTTTTCTACTGTTAAATTGTCACCAGACTGGTGGTGCCTCTAACAGGTGGGCTTATTCTGCTCATTTCCTTGGGGCTAATCCTGTCAACTGCTTCAGACCTCAGGATTTCTATTAGTGGGGTATTGCTGCCTTGCCTGCAGATCTCTGTGCCAGACCCAGGTGGCTACACTCTGTCTGCCTTTCCTTCACAAGCACCAGCCCCATGGGAGATGAGTGGCACAAGGCACACACATGTGGCCTCTCTCGGCTTTGCAGAAGACACTGACCTATAGTCTTTATCCCATCAAAAGTAACTGTCATTTTATAGTCATAACTATCTCCCGTGACCAAAAATTCATCTGGAAACCAGTGAAATGTGCATTAATTACATATTGAAGAGCAGTAAAAGTCTTACTCTTTCCCACAGACTTGCAGTGCAAGAGGCTTCATTCATAATAAAATTTTAATGTGATTACAGGCCGAGGAATTACATTCTACTGCCATGACTGAGTGCTGTCAGTGACTGACTTAAGGCAGCTGCAGGTGCCCAACCTGGCTGACCTTAAAAATGAGGCTATGGGGAAGGATAGCCCTGCAGCATCTCCTGGTCCTTGCTCCTGTGTCTGGGTGAGGCTCCTGGGAGATGAGGGATGGGGATGCAGGAAGTGACTGGGGGGGGGATGTTCAGGATCCCACCAAGGGATGTATTTGTCCCCTGTAATCCTTCTCCATGGGTGAGTTTGCAGTCGGTACTTCAGTGACGGATGGGTCAGAGTGAAACACAGATGGTCTCACACCTAACATGCCATCAGGCCTTGATGCAAATGGGCCAGGGCTTGGCCTTTCCTTGCATTCCTTTCTCATTTATGCCCATCCTAAAGCTGGTCTAGGTGTCTCCATCCATTGTGGCCACAGCCACTGCAGGGCCATGGTGGCAGAAGTGTGGTGCTGGTGGCTGGATGGTGGAGCGGGCTGGGGGAACCTCTGGGCCAGGAGCTGTGGGAATGGGGGCTCTGAGCCACAATATGGTGATGGAGTCAGGGCAGGAGGGAAGCAGGGCGGGGGGGGGTCCACTCTGGCCAAGGCATGAAGACCCAGAGGACCTTGGCAAGAAGAGGGGTTGGCGACTTTGAGACCCAAGGCTTTCCGCACCAAGAGGGTATGGGATAGGGAGCAGCATCTGCCCACCTCCCACAGGGTCCTGGCTGGGAGGAGGCAGAAGAACACACAGCCCCACAGCATCTCTTTGTGCTCTAGGAAATCTGATCATCCCACTCCAGCAAATAAGGAGCAATAGGTAATGCACTACCTAGGGAAATTAAACAATGTCGTGGGCAGACACTCCCTGGTGCGTTCCCAGCTTTTTGCTGCCTTGGAGCCACGATGGGAGCGTAAACACATGCAGAAAAGCAAAGCAGTGTGTTGGCAGCAGCCATGGAGGTGTTGGGATGGAGAGGCTGAGCAACAAGTCATTCAGCTGCACAAATACTTGCAAACGAGCTCACCAGTATCATCTGCAAAAATACCCACCTAGTAAGTTCTGCAATATTTGACCTTCTGTCCCCACAAATAATAATGGCAGAGCAACAGAAAGCTCTCTAATATGCTTGCAGCATAATAAAGTAACCCCACTAGGAATAAAATCTACAGCAATTACTGTGCCAGGTATTATGCTGATTTACCAAATTGCAGTTGAAAGTCAAGAAGAGTTGAGGATACACTGATAAAATATTTGATCTCATATCTGACTCTAAATCACCCTTCTGGCCAGCACAGTATTTCATCCAGAAGAATTGATATTCCTCTCATCTCTCTTCTCCAAAAATCATTGTTCAAACTAATAATTTTGCACTCCTTGTGTATTGGAGTAAGTACTTCGCCTGCACTCTGCACTGTGTGATTAGCTGCTAAGGTGATGCTAAATATTTTGGACTGGGCCACACAAACCTCTCACGGCAGCGTGGAGCATACTAAATGGAAGCAAACTGACTGTGGTTCATCACCACAAGACACAGTCTCTCTTCTGGGCCCTTCTGTCCTTAGAAAGATGGCAAAGATGCATCATGTCACGTTGGCTTGAGGGGTAGAGTCTTTCCATCACCTGGTGACAGTGGTGGGCAGAGGGCAGGCAAAGCGCAACAGGCCACTCGCACTGTGCAGCGAGAACCCCATCGACCCCACACCTGTGCCAATGGGCTGGGTCATGACACAGGTAGAAGTATTTGATGGTGGCCACCACCTTTGTGAAGCACAAGTATGGCTGGTGTGATGAGCTGGAGGTGCTGAGCAGCTAACACTGGGTCTGACATACAACCTCTTTGCCTGGTTGTGTGGCACTGCTGAGCCTGAACTTGGGGGTCCCAGCACTGTACATAGGGGCTGTCCCAGGAGCTGGGTCCCAGCGCTGTTGCATGTTTCCTTCACCACAGCCTTGCTCTAGGTCTGACCACTCTACTTCCAGCAGGAGCACAGCGAGGACTGCTGCTCTCACCACCAGCACTGCACAGCAGCCCTACCCCGATGGGACCTTTGGAGAATGGGGACACTTGCCGAGGTACAAAGCTGCCCTCGGTGGAGGACCAGGACCTCAGCGGGGCTGGCACAAGACTTCTGCTCCTAGCACATGTGCTGTTGTCAGGGTCCTGGGATTTGTCAAATGAAGTCCTTTGATCCTTCTTGCATAAAGTTTTCAATATTGCTTGTCAGGACTGTTTTCCTTTCCATTCCATCATCTTAATAATAATAACACCGATGTAATGAAGACAAACTATCCTCCCAGCACTGCTGGGGCATTTGTGGCCATGGCCCTGTGCTGTGGGCACAGCTCGGGGTGGTGCCTAAGGTGAAACCACAGGCAAAGCCCAGGCCCATGGAACACCCTGAGTGTGCGGGAGGCTGTGTTCTGGTGGGGTGGTGGGATGCTAGTGGGTATCCCTGTTTCTGCGTGAGCTGGGCATTGCTGTCCAGAGGTACTCCACCCCATCCCAACCAGGGCGGCATGGGCTAGCCCAGAGGGCTGAGTCTCTGCGCTCGAAGGGTTAACACCGCCGTGATCCTGCTGATGAGATTTGTTAAACTCCCCATTATACCCTACAGCACTGCTAATTACGTCTTCATAAACCAAAGTCAATTAGCCAGGTCTCTCCCTGCCCGTGCCTCTTAACTTCCCTCTCCATCATTAGCCTGATGCCTGGGAACACCTGCCTGGGTCTTGCCTCCCCCGCGGTACCACAGAGCACATCTGCCCTGCGAGCCCCCTGCCCCAGAGCTGTTTTGGAGCCTTTTGAGGATCTAGCTGGTGCTTATTGACTGAAAGTGGAAGCACCACAGCTTGTCCTGCCTGGGAGTGCGACCTCTGCAATTGCAACTGCTTAGGTGGGAGGAGAGGAGGTGGGGGGGAGCCAATATCCTTCTTCAAATATGGAAAAAATTACCACAACAAGGAAAGCAATAAATTCTTCCCTATGTTCAAAAGCAAGGGATTTGCTTTGTAGGGAGAGAGATTTAGGTTATCTGCCTGGAATGTAAAGGTTTTGAAAGGGAGGTTAGGCACACAGGGAGGGTTTAGGAAGAGCTGACCTTGCCCTGAGGTGCAAGGGGTGATCGGCCGGCTTCTGGAGACCCAGCTGCCACATTTTTTACTAATGTTAATAATAGACCAAGGGTTCAGGCCAAGGAGAGGCTTACCCAGCCATGCCATGGCTGCCTGGCCCATTGCCCCTGGGTGTTCACCCTTGCCTGCCCGCTGGGCTGGGGCTGAACCTGTTTGAGGAGATTGGATGCATTTCATGAGCCAACTGTGACAGTGGATTGGAGGCTCAGCTCCCAGTTTCTTCCCTGGAGCAATTCCAGGTCCACAACAAATAGCCAACAGCTGGAATACTGTTTAAGCACAGCTGCCATCATGCAAATTTAGAGATTAGTAGGGATTAAAGTGGTCTGGAACGTGGCACGATTTCTCATTAATGCCCTGGGCTCTGTAATAGCCAACTGCCCTGCATCCCCAAGGCGGCTCCTGCGTCGCCACGGCTGGAGATTGGTTGCTGTGACCTGCATGGCTCCCCATGGCAGCCACCAGCCCTTTGCCATCGCCTGCCCGCAGACAAGCAGAGGCAGCCCACAGTAACACTGGTAGGCTGGCTAGAAAGTCGTTAAAAGCATGGGTATTGCTTTGTACAGTCAATCCTAAATTGGCAAGGTCACTTGCCAGCAAGGAGACCTTCTGGGTGGAGGCTTTTGAATGGCTTCAAACCCACTGTCACAGTGACACAGAGACGATGCAGCTGGGGGCTGCCCGTTGGGGCGCAGGTCTACAGGGCTGCTGGGCATCGTGGACAGGCACCTTCCTTCAGAAAAGCACAGGGACCTGGGGTAATGTGATGCTTCCAGTGAAGACCTCTTCCAGATCTCCTCCCAGGCTGGAAATGGCTTCCCTGCGATTTCAGAGTCTCAAGGCCATTTACCTGCTATACACAAAAAAATTAACATTTCAGCAGCTCTCCCTAGAATAAGTCCTATCTCCTTGCTTGATAACTCAAGGTAAGTTTTCATCTTAATGTTCTATTTTCAACCCCCCCCCCCTATTTTAATAATTGCATATTTGGAAGAAATCTCCTGGCTCTGATATTGCTGAGTAATTATCTGCTCACCACTAGATAGCCAAGCTGGGCTGAGATGTTATTGCTCGTGCTGTCCTCAGGAAGTTCTATTATGCTCCTTGTTTTATTTTCAAATGGCTCAAGATTACAGAGATAAAAGGGGAGCTTCATGGCCTTATGCTGGCCACCAGCAAGGAAGAGTCCCACTTTTATAGCTTTATCAAAGAAGAGCTCTCCTCATTTGCCCATCTCCACAGCTATTGTGCTGTGTTGGTGAGATTTTGCTGTGCTTATACCAGAACAAAATACAGTCACCATGGTCAATGGGACAAGGAACAGGCACTTTTTCTGTTTATTCTTGCAGAGAGCAGGAATCTTGGGGTTAAAAGTGTAACTGCTCTAATGAAAGTTGATTCACAGAGTTACATCTTGATTTCACATCTCTCTCTCATGCCGAGAAAGCAAATGGTCTCAGCAGAGAGGACTGCCACTCAATCACCTTGCAATAATGCTGTGATGGCCTCACAAGTGGAGGAGAACATAGATTTTTTATGTCAGGCTGATTGCAGGAGGAGCTTGTGACCTGCCTTGATTTCTGCAAGCCTCTGTGGGGTCCTGCAGCTCCAAGGACTTGCCGTCCCTTGCCACGGTGCCATTTCTTCACCTCTCCTGGCATCCAGGGTGGTCTGCTGGGGACTGCTTGGTCCAAACCCACCATGCCCCAAAGCCCCCCTCCATCTCAGAAGGTTTTCCTCATTGCCCCATCCAGAGCAGGCAGTTTCTGGGTGGGATTTTGGGGTGGGTCTTGTTTGATGCATCAGCATCAGGGCATGTGGGATGATGCTACAGCACGTGTCAACCAGAAGACACAGCAGGACAACTCCCACCACATGGTCCTTGCCCTGTCCAGTGGCCTGTGCCCCGGCAAGAGCTGGGGCTTGGTATTCTAATGGGGATTTATTGCAATAGGCACAGGGCACAGCAGCAAGTTTTTGTATGTAAAACAATTAGGCAATGAAAATGACCATTTACCTCATCAAAAAAACCCTTAACTCTGAAGGGTAAGCTCTTCCCTGGTTTATTAAAATGGTCTGAAAGCTTAAAAATGTTATTTCAAGTTGTTGGAGAACACAAATGTTAAGGCCACTTTCATCATAGACAGGTAGCAGTGGGGAAAAATAGGATCTTAACTGTGGCATTTGGACCTGAACAAGACCTGATGCCCCCGATTGCATGAGAAACACAGCCATGCCCCAGCTTCACGTTTCATTTAAATGCACACTGGAAGAAATTGGGCCTTATCTAAATGACAGTAACTCGTGTGCTAGTGACACAATGTGGTGGGACTCCTACGGCCAAGCTGTGTCTACAAATGGGCTTAAAATGGCACATTAATTAACAGGTTTCCTCCAGGCAGGTGGCCCAGGGTGTGAAATTTCACATCGTGTTATTCTTTTATGCCATTTGAATTTTCCGTCCTTGCTATGGAAGGATGGAAGTGTCAATTCCATCCTTATGCCTTTTGAATTTTCCACCCTTTTCGTGTCCTTCTCACCCATGCTTCCTAAGAAAAGTTGGAAATGGGGCTCTTGTGGGCATCTGCCCAAGGCCAGCAGGCAGCTTGGTGTCCCCCATGTCTGTGAGGACACTTTCTGTCTGCTCAAGGGTTGGCAGAAGGGAGGAGGGTCGACAGGGCTGGGGCATGGGATAGCTTTGTAAGCAAATGCACAGAGCAACAAGTTATTGCTTGCAAAAGTAAAGTACCCTCTGCTGAGTGTAAAGTTGGCATTTTCCAAGAAAATGAAAGAAAAATGCTTGCCTGTCTGCCATTGCTCGGTGATAGCTTCCATTTCTGGGGTGGTCGCAGATATATTTAAGTAAGTAGTATTGGTCCAGAGCAAGGGGGGAGAAAGAGAAAGCAAGTGAGAATGTGGTGGGAGAGGAGCGAGGGATGGGAAAGCTGAGAAGGACAAGGACAAGGCAGAGACCTCGCTGGCCAGGACCTTTCCAGGGTGTGCCCCCCGAATAAGGAGAGACCAGTTCCATTCTACTTTTCATATGTTTTATTATAAAGAAAGGTAAGATAAGCATTGTGAACTGAATGTGCCAGGTGCTGCAAAAGCAGCACCGTCAAACAAAATAAAAAATAAAAAAAACCAAAAATGCACCTTATGAGAAACTGTAATTATGGTCTCTAATTTTTCATAAATAGACAAAAATCATTGTCAGCAATTTTTAAATAGATGGACATATGGCAGAAAAAATATAATAATGCCATACAACATGGATATAAATTGTCCATTTCTTGCTGTACAAATAATAGAAACAAGTTTGGCAGGCTTTTTTTTGTTGTTTTTTTATACACATCTCCCTTCTATGTATAACTAAAAAATGTGCTACAATTAATATAAAATGCTTTTACTATAAAGTAAACTACTAATTTTTTTCACAAAAAAATCTTAAAGATGTCTTTAGCACAGCTCTAAAACACTTAGTAAACTACTTACAACTATCCAACAAATTATATTTTCATGATCTTTTTCACATTTCTCCTCTCGTATTTTGCCTTCTGCTCTCTCCCCCCACCTACCTAGCAATAGTTTTTATTTATTTTTGTATTTTTTTCGCCAGACATCCAAGGCCTTTGCATGTACAATATTCACACAAACTTCACATTTTCTTGCACAAAGTTTAGTGCTGTTAGCAAGTCAAAAGAGTGCATCCTCCTACTGAGCTGGCCTAATGCTGTAGGACACCAGACCTGGGCCTATGCTGCGTCTAAAAGCAGTTCACTAGGAAAGTAGTCTGTAGCTAAGCTGATGGCAAGCAGAAAAATGGTGTCCTTAGTTTATTTTTTTGTTGGTTTTGTGTTTATTTATTTTATTTTTTTAATTTTTTAATTTTTTTTGTTCTTCATGATTTATGAGGTTTTGGGCTTCCACAGAAAGTAGACTTTAGAGTTCAAAAATAATAAAAGAAAACTGCTCTTAGAGCCTGGAAACAAAGCCAGCGACGAGGTGCAGTGGTAGCTCTCTCGTCCGTACGACTTGCTCGGTGCCTCTCCGGGTAGTCTGTAAGATAGACCCTCTCAAGTGTCCTTCGTCTGAGCCTCCTCGAAAAGAGATGTTGAGTTTTAGGTGAGGTAGAGTGCCTTGTCCCTTGGCAGCATGCTGTAAGAGAAACGAGAGGCAGCAGGTGAGACAGGCAAGGAAACAGCCGGGAAGTCACCTGGGGGAGCTGAAATTAGCATTGGCACACACGGTCGCACATCCGTTTTCAGCCATGCCATGGTTTTTATGGCACTCCATAATGCAAAACGTAAAGTGGTCTGCACTGAGGGACAGGTGTGCTGAGATGAACCACACAGAAGGCACTTGAGAGTAAGAGCCTGGTGCAATTTTAGAATTTCAACAGTAAGGGCTAAAACATAAATTCCTTCCTGTGGCTTAATTTTTGCTCTTGCTGGCGCTGCAGGGGAGGGCCAACTCTGGATTTCCCTGCAGAGCACACCAGCGCGATGCTGGTACCAGCTCCACCATGGTGCCGTGGAGTGCTGCGCCTGGAATCAGCTCCTTGGCCACTGGCCCCCTTCTTCATCACACACTGTACTTAGGCTAAGCCATGGAGATTTAGAAAATGTACACTTGCTTTTGGATAAAATGTATAACTCTGACACTACATAAGGAGTAGTGGGTCTCAAAAATATGATTGAGGGGCTTATGCCTGAAGATGTTTGTGTGTGTCCAGGAGGATTTATATATATTTCATGGCTGAAGAGCATGGGAGCAGGAGACACCATCTGCTTGATGCCACTCTCCTCCTCTCCCAAAATAAGGACAACTAGAAAAATTAATAATCAGGAAGTGGGGGGAAAACAATCTTTGAGACAGCAGGATTAGCCAGTCTTTCCCGTGGGTCTGATGAAGACAGCAGGAGGTACAAGGAACCCAAGGAAGACTGCAGTGCTGCCTTACTTGCAGGAGGCTATGGAGGAGGGCTGGTGGGACAGCAGCCAGGCTGTGTGCTCTGCACATCCCTGGCCCACCAGATCTTGAACTGATCACATTAGTGAAGCAATGACTTTGATTTCAAGAGATCCAGGTGGGTCCTGGAGAGGGAAGCCAGCTTACACCACTGAGACACCCGGCGTGCTGACAGCTCAACAGCAAGGTGTATAGATAGGTATCACCGCTCCCTTCCCTGACTGTAGTACCTGGTGCTTCAACCCTCCGTGTGGGCTGGCTGGCACTTTTAACTTGCCATCAGCAGTGTCCTACGAGGGAGCCCAGATGCTCTTTTTTTCAGGACATAGTAGAGAGAGGAGTGGCTGACGTCCCTCTCCCCTGGCTGATGTCCTATGTGGGTTTTGCTCTGAAATCCAGGCATTTTAATGGGTTTTATCATCTACACAGACCTGGTGGAAACATCATTAGCTCCATAAAGATATCTTGGCCTTAAAAGGTGGTCAAGAACATTACAAAGCTTTGGGAGATTCCCGTGTGTGCATGCATATGAGTGGAATAATAGCAGACAGCAAGGTAATGCTGTTGTTGATAGAACTGTCTTCTGATAGAGTGCAGAAGAGTCCACACTTTGTTAATCTCCACATTTTATAATCTGCATTTAAAATGCAGAGTCTTCCCTACTGCACTCAGCAAAGATTTAATGCCACTGAACAGCAGTGAGATATTCCAGTACTAAAACTTCATTAATTTTACAAAATATGCTACAGAACATTTCTCAGTTCATTACAAAGTATTACCATAAATAATTGAATCCAAACTAAGTGCATTTGTGATGGTTTTATCCTTGCCTTTTTACAGTGTTTGCTCATTTAGGTTCTGATTTGGAAAATTCCCCCATTTGGAGAGGATCACTTCATCATCAACAGGAATTAGCGAGGTTTTAAGTGTCCGGATGAAGTGGCTGTACAGGGTTTTGTGTGTCTGGACAAGGCATAACTGAGAGCATCCCATCTTTTATCCCAAAGGAGAGTGGGAAGAGGGGAGAAAAGTTACTAAATGATGGTACCAAAAAGAACCTAATCTGTGCCTTGCAAATGAGAGGAAGGACATAGAAAAATGAAGCCAGTTCAGTGTTGTCGCCAAAATACCTAAACGCTAGGAGACAAATGCAAATGAAACCCTGAAGACAGCTTTGGTATGGAAAGAGTTGTCATCAGAAGACAGGGCAGAAAAAACAAGTGAGGTGCCTTGAGGAATTAAGAAAGATTTGCAAGTGATTGTAAACCAAGCTGCACCCTTGATACAGGTGAGCTAGTTCCCTTGGAGCAAGTAATTGCAAAACACAGGTATTTGGTGGGTGCCTGGGAAAGAGCAAGTGTGAGAATAAGGCTCAGGTGAGGGAGGCAGTGGACTATATAAGTAGTTTGTGATATGATGGCAAAAAGCAGTAAAATTGTATGGTGCAGTTGCTTGTGGGAAGTGATAGTCATATACTAAGCAGGAACTGAGAAATGCTACCAGTGTCTTTGCTAGCAATCTAGGACAGCTTGGGCTTAAGCCCAGAAAGAGCTAGGAAAATTGGATGGAAGTCAGTAAGCACAAAACCATTAAGAATGGGGAGAGCATGAGCTAAGAAACATTAAAAACTCCCTCTCTAACATGGCTGATTTATGAATTAAGGAGTGTCTGCTCACAGGATCCTAGAATTTGAGGGCCATAAGGGAAGAAGTGTCATTTAATGGCATTTTAACTAGCACTGATAGGCTGGGAAAAAAAAAACAAACCCTACAGTAGTTCCCTTATTAGATGGAGAAAGACAGAGAGAAAGACAACCTCGTTAGTTTTTCAGAAGTTGTCTGGATGACAAACACAAAAGAAAATGCAGGATTGGGAGCTTTTTACCCCAGCTAACCCAGTGCCAACACATCTTGGAAGCTAAAGAAATATCAAGGTCAGACATGAAATAAAAATCCTAACCTGGAGAGCAAGACAGGACTGCCTGTGTGCTGGGCAGGTTGGTACAATCCTCTCTTTTAGGAATCTGGGACTCTACAGCTGAGCCACATCAAAACGGGAAATAATCCTTTTTCTTTCCAGCCGGTTGCTGATTTTGCTCCTCAGAGTGCTGCTTTAATTGCAATTAAGCTGAATGCAGTTTTGAGGTTGAAATGGGCAATTACATGATCCAGAGAATTCCCGATTATACCTAAAACTGCACTGATGAATCAAACCCAACAAGATCTGCCTTCCCTTTATCACTGCTTTGCCTAAGTCCTGCTGATTGCTGGGGCCGTTCAGGCACACAGCTCACCCTGCACCCTCACGCCCAGCTCATGGCAAGGCACCATGGAGGAGCCCAAGGGTAACTTTGAATGTCGCTTGCAAATTAGAGCAAAGTACATTGGAGAAAGAAGTACAGACAGGAAGATGATGAGAACCAGATCATCTCTTTTCTCAACATGAGCCTCAACCTTGAGACACATTGGGGCTGCAGTCCTACAAATGTGTGTGGACACTAGAAGCAATGCAGAGCATGCACTTAGGCAGCAAATACCAGGGGCTTGCAGGAGCAGGAGGTGATGGCACTGCTGACGCACCAGGATTTACAATAAAATGTGAACAAGCCAGCTTTGGGAGCTGGGCTGCCAGCAGCTCGTGTGTCTCTAGTCACGGGAGATGAACTTCTTCCTTAACAGAGACTATGACATTTTTCAGTGCACTAAGCACTCTCTCCAGTACTGATCTATATCCATCTGAGTTCATTGCTATAATCTACTCTAATAATTATCTGCAAGTCTCTGCATAATCTGTCTGGTTTTAGAATGATTTTTTTTTTCCAGGAAGCTGCGATAAACCCATGAAATTCGATATTCTGCTGTGACAAAGGAATGAAATGCATGAGCTTTGATCATGAATTGCATGGGCCCTCTGCTTACAACACAGCACTGCAACCAGATGTCACAGAGCTTGTTTTAGCAACACAAAACTCAATCTTGACTACTACGGGAGCATTTCACCCATTTCTAGAGTGCCCTGAGTTTTCTGCATGGGGCCCTGGCAGTGGGATTTGCAGAGGGAATCAAGTGTTTTCCCAGCTGATCCCCTAAGTAGCAATGCTTATTGCTAGGGGGGCTAATTTCTGTGGGAGCTGCCTCTGCTCAGCACCTCTGGAATTTGGGATCCATGTGCCATAACCCTCCAAGCATCTTTAGCATTTTGGCCACAGCATCTAAAGTGACTTTTATCAAGTCCCAAACAGGTTGCTTCTTTCGGGTTGTCTGCACGGACTTCAGGAAGGACCACACAAAGATCGCTGGCAGAGTCCAGACCAGTCCACGTAGCTGAGCCCCCTCAGGCAGGCAGACAGCCGCAATATTCTAATGGTTCAGCAAGTTATTTATTTCTCTGAAAGAAATAAATGTCTGTACGGTCTGTGCCCAGCCCAGCAATTGTAAGTGCACTGCTGGCACAGACGGGAGCTGTGCTCTGAAAAGGCTGGGAGCTTGCTATTATCTCCAGTGAAAGCATTATGTTCCAGTACTCCAAGCAAATCAAACAATACTCCAATACTCAGAAGCTACCAAGCCTCCTTCCCTACCTGCTTTCCCAGCACACCACGTGTCTGCTTTACAGAGCACAATAGCAGTCTCCAAACTATTATCGCTGAGCCAAGAGCAGTGGATTAGGCAGAGGTTGGAAATGGTTTTCACACTCTCCCTGTTCCCCAGCTTTGAGATTATCCTGATGTTTTTATTTATTGGGGAATTCAAGCAGCACTGAAGGGACCTTCACGTTGGGATGTTCACGCCAGAGCTTGTAGAGCATAAGGGGGAAGATCTGTGCAGATGTCTGTGGCCTTTTCCTGCAAGGTGCAGGGAACTGGAGCATCATGTGGCTCTTGGGAGGATGAGGATTTGTACACTATCGTGGTGAAACCCCGGGACTGATAAGAGACCCACGGTTAGAGACAACTATGGGAGGTTGTGGCCTCAGCAATAAGAGCAATCCCTTTAGGAACAGAAGGACATTGCTTATGGACATGGACACCTTCAAACCTCCAGGGACTCTGCTTGGGAGTCTGGGCTTCTCTGGCCTGCTCTAGAAGGAAATGTGTCCAACTCCTCCATTGCTAATGGGACAGAAACACAAAAAAAGGAAACCTCTTCATGCCCGGTGAAGAATTTATCTGTGATTTTTTAAGCTACCCGCTTCCATAGCATTACTTCAGTGAGCCTACAGAGAAGAGGAAACCTTGAACTTCATTGACCGTAATTAGCCTACCAGCTTGCTGTACATTTTAGGGTAGATTCTCAGCTGTTGTACACCGTCACAGTTCAGATAATAGCAAGTGCATCAACAATGGGCTATTTTGTCTACTGGCCTGCAGTGGTTAATCCCACACTCTCTGCTGGGGTAGTCGTTGTCCCACTCAGTGCTTCCTGGAGGGTTTGATGCACCAGGAGAACGGGGTCCAACACTGTTTTGAAACTCAGATGAAATATGTGAGAAGTCCTGCAGGGTGGAAAGGAAAGGAAGGATTACAGGAGTATACACAGCAGGAGAAACCTCAGATCTAATAATATTGCATAAACACATTTAAATGCATTGCCCCAAAAACGCCGCAGTGCAGAGCGCAGGGGGAGCCCCAGGGACAGCAGCGGGTCCAAGCCCAGGACCTGAAGCTACCGCGGTGGGACCTCGCAGAATGCGAGTTGTTGCAAGCAGGTGTCAATGCAGCAACATCTGTTTTACATCCCTCTTTCCCCGTCTTGTTTTTCAGGACCTCCCTCCTCAGGGGGTGGTGAATGGCTGTGGAAGACATGCAGCCATGAAAGCCTTTGCATCAGCAGTCTGGCAATCAAAACCATTTTTCCACTTCAGGTGCAGCCCCTTCTGCAGTAATGCGTTAGCCCGTCATAATGTACAGTAACAAGGTAAGCAACATCCACACAAGCAATGCTCTCTCCATCAGCTGTCACCGCTAGCAATTTAACAAGGATGCTGCGGGACTGTTTTATCTGAAAGCTGATTAGCTTTCCTGATTTTTGGGGGTTGGCTTAATTAGGTAACATTAGGCAATGTATATAAACAACAGTCATGGTAGTTACCTGATCAACAACATGATTTTCTCCAAAATATCCAGATTAGGGCAGTGTGGGGTATATTTTTTTTTACTTTTTATTTTTTGTTCACAAATTTATCTGGAATGAAGCTTCACAAAATGCTGGCCTTACCAACAACTACCCCATTTAAAGTGATTATGAGGATCCCCTTTTATGCTCATTTCTGGATGGAGGCTATCACCAAATTACAGAAGCCACTTTTGCTTATGTAGATCTAAAGCCCCATCACCTTGCTGGAGAAGTTACTTGGAACACCCTGAGCAGTTTGGAAATTAAAATCTGATTAAGGATCTAACCTTCCCACATGTGCTGTCTTTTTATTATGGTCAGGTATAACTGCGCTTCCACATCCCTGCTCTCCTTTGGTTTTCTTTCACTGCAATATCTGTTCCTAAATTAACAATTTCTGTTTCCTCAAAGTTAGCCCCAAACTGAATAGGTCACATTATGGGAAAGAAAGCTTTGTTCATTGCTAAAGTACTGTATGAATTTTGTGATAGATAGCTAGTAAACATGTGAAACACAAATTATTCAGCCAGCTGGGTGAATATTGCAGTTAAAAGTATCATCAAGTAAATGGTAGCAGCTGTGAATTCAGAGCATATGTCCTCCACTGTGAATAGTTCGTCCAGTTCATATTCCAGATGGAGAAACTCTGGAAACCACTCGTCTCCTCCTTCATACACTGGCAAGTTCTCTACAAGGTATAGGAAATAGTTTTTGCTATAGCCAATTTTTCCTCCACATACATTTTCTCAATAGCAGGTTTAAAGAGGAGAGACTTTGACCCTGCAGGCAGGCTCCCCAGGCATGGGCTGCTGGGCTGAGCTGGGCATGGCTAAGCATGGTTTGCTTTCAGCAGGTTTTACACTTTCATAGCACTGGTCTATAGGATTTGCTTTGCTGCTATGCTGTTAGTATAAGCATACGTGCAAGCACACATTGCATGCTCTCGGCTCTCTGCCACAAAAGTGATTTCCTCCTATTGCCAGGCAGTTTTTTTTGAAAAATATTGATTTTAAATTTTGTTTGTGACATTCCTTCTATCCTTTTTCTCCTCCTCCTTGCAACCCCCCTGGATCCCTGCTATTATCCCATGCCTTTCCAGACCCTCATTCTCTCGGCAATATCACGAGAGGGGTTTCTCACTGACTATCCAACCCATTGTTTCAGATGACCACCAGCAACCCCCCCCCCCGAGACAAGGCTGGGGGACCATGTGCACAAGGAGCTTTTACCAGGGGCATCCCCAGTTCCTGCAGCTTCCTCCACTGAAAGAGCCTTCATTGCTCCACTTGCACAAATCTGCCCCATTTGTGGGGGTGCTCGTGCTCCCAGCTCAACAGTTTTGAAAACGTCACCCCCAAACTATGAGATCTGCAAGCTGATGGAGCCAGGAGAAGACTCCCTTGGGGACAACATCGACACTCAACATGCCCAAACCATCCAGAAACCAACAGACCCAACGGGAAGAGGGGAAACGGTGCTGTTCATGCTGCAAAACCTCTCTCCCTCCGAGAACCTACCTGCTGCCCAGGAGGCGAGGCGTTCATGGGGGGCTGTACCTGTAGTGCCATGGGGGGGGACAGGAGGGGCTGCTGGGGGACCTGCTGCATGCTGAGGGGCTGGCTGAGGAGGGAGCTCTGTGGGTGGTGCAAGGAGAGCTGCTGGTGGAGGGGGGGGCTGATCTGGAAGGAGGGCGGCGGGGAGGCACTGATGCTGGGCAGCATGGGTTTGGAGGTGAGGGTCCGGGAGAGGCCGGGGTGGGGGTGGCCACGGTAATTCTGCAGGTCCGATGGGGACAGGAACGAGCCCAGGCCAGGGTAGGGCGAGGAAGCCTGCGGCGGCATCGGGTACATGGGCTGCTTGGGGGGGATCATTTTGGAAGGTGGATTGCTCTGGGCACTTTTCGTCTCCCCCTGGTCGGCAGAGCTCTGTGGGAAAACAGAATGGAGGGTGATGAGGAAGGAAGGGAGGCAACATCATTATGTATCCCAAGACATCTGTCCATCCAACCAAGCTACCCGGACTCCCCATGGCTCCTGCTCTATTCCTACCAGCCAGCACATCCACTTCCAGCCCTGGGGCTCGCTGGGTGACCGCAGGCTGGGTGCAGTATCCACATCTGGGAAACTAAAGTCCAGTAACTCAACTGTGCCTTCGGCAGAGCCTGGAGCACCGGAGGGCCATTAACTGGCGCGGCGGCAAACTGCCCGCCTGCAGCTCACTCCTTAGGTCCACGTAGGTGGGTGACGAAATCACTTTTCCTTCCAATAGAGAATGAATGGGACTGTAAAAACTCTGCTTTCCTAATCTTGTGCATTCCTGCAGCCCTGGTGGGGTTTATAATGCACAGGACAATGGTGGCCTCATTTCTGCAGGAAAAAGAGAAGAACAACGGGACATTTTCTGGCTCGGACAATGAGGTTTTTGTCCTGCGATGGGCTCTGTAATGATACTCCAGATCCTTTCTCACCCAGCAGCCAGGATCACACTGTGCTGTTTTACTCAAAACAAAGTTGTTCTTCTGCAAAGAATTGGTCATTGGAGAAACTGGAAAAAAATGAAACCATGGAGCGCGGTGACTCCATGCCCTCCATGCTACTGGCCCCACACTGCTGCTAGTCACATTCAAGGCAAGATCCTCAGAGGTTTCCAGAGGGACCAAGAAGAGCTTTTAAACCCCCAAACAGTCCTTTCCATTTGCTTTTTCTGTCCTTGCTGCTGTTCTGTTTACCAGTTAAGACAGCTAATGGTGCTCATGTCTGTACAGGGGCTTTGAGCCTTTCTGGTCCACCACTACAATCACATGGATCCTGCAGGTGATGGCTGATTTGGGACATCACATTATTTCCCATGGCAGCTGAATGCAATGGTTAAGTAATGAGGGTGTGGTATAGTACTGAGGAGAAGCTTTGAAGGGAAAAACCAACCTGATATACATACTCACTGCCCAAGGGCAGCACATCCCCCTGAGTCAGCAAGCCTACGAGCTCTGCAGGAGCCACCCCAAATTCACAGGCAGCGAATGCCCGTGTCCCCTCTCTGAAGGCATGGAGGAGGACAAGGTGCAAGGTCCCCTGGGATGGGCATCCATGTCTGGAGGATTGGGATGGGCAGGCACTTGGCCCATGATCGCTGCCTCAGGTGCAGCCTCACAGCACCGGGAGTTCCTGCATGAACCTGAAATCCCCTGGAAGTTCACTATTAGGCACCAAAATGGGCTCTCTGGGTTTTGCCTGACAGGAGGGCGTTAAGCACACATGTGCTCACATGCCCATCAACCCGCAGTTATGGATCTTACTCCCTAAAAGCCCTGCTCTCAGCTAAACATGCATGGGAGGAACAGGATCCAGGGTCCTGAGCAGACGGAACAGCCCAAGTGCCTGGACCAGGGTGCAGGCAGGATGCTGGCACTGGCTGCTGGCCAGTGCTGGCCGGTGAGCCCAGGGCTGGGGTGTCACCTTCCCCAGGGCCAGTCCCTGGTGTCACCCACGGTGAGCCTTGTCCTCCTGCCCTTGCCAGCGCTCCCTCGTTTGCTGCACTCACACCCGGAGAGCCGGGTGAGGAACAGCCACTAGCAGAGGGGACAGGCAGCAGGGACCCCTTCGTCCCTGAGCAGGGACACCCCTCCCCTGCTGTGACACCTGCTGATGAAGGCAACCCAAAGCAAGGTCTCGTTTCAGGGTGCTAAAGGCAGAAGGTAGCCTGGCGCCTACCCTAACCACACTGCAGAGCATTTCTTTTAGCTCCTCGGGAAGGTGGCTAACACTGCTATCAGTTCCAATAGCACGATTAGACTGTATTTCTTATAAACTTGCTCCTCCTGGGAATGTCCCATGAGTTGCAACTAATTCAGCATTGCCATGACCAGCGACTGTGCAAGCGCAGGCTGTACCTTGGAGACGAGGCTGGCCCGGTAAGCTGCCAGGGCTTTCAGGTACTCCTTCTTCGCGGCTTCTGTTTTCCTCTTGTATGCCTGAAAGGACCAAGCAATGGATAATAATTAATAAAGTAGAATAGGGTGCTGCTGGGCTCAGCTGCACCCTGCCTGCTCAATGGGACCCCAACCTCTGCTGAGGCCATACCTGCATGCATGTGTGCACGAAAAACTCATTTCTGCTGGAGAGGAGTTTACCCCAAATCAAGCAAATAAAGCTCCTGGATTGGACCACGCTGGGATTTTTGGAGGCACTGCAGGCCAGAGCAGTCTGCGTGTCTAGGCAGATATTTATGCATGCTGCTGTAAGAGACATAGCCTGATTTCATAGGGTGAACCCAATGAAATCACTTCCCAACAGAACCAGGGGAGAGTGCGATCCAGGCTCTTAGAAGAGCATGACAAGAGCCAAAATGACAGCACTAGCTTAAAAAATGGTAAGACATTCAGAAATCCTAAACTCCTCATTCATTTTCTTGGCTTTCCTGTTATTAAGCCTTTAGAGCTCAAAACTCCAGCTCTTTCCTGCAGTCCTGACAGCTGGGAAGTGCTTTCTCATCATATAAAAGCTGAGATTTTTGTCTAATCTTACGACTTGGGGAGCTGGGGCTTTCAGGGAAACAGCAAGTATCAGGAGAGTTTGCTACCCTAAGAAAAAAAATAATAAAGCTTTGTAAGAGTGAATTATTGTTTATTCTTCCATCCCTCCCCTGTAATGAGACATGCTTCATGATCATGTCACAGTGCTGGTACCCTTTCTGCCCAGACTTCGGCCCTCCACATATGTAAAAATAATGGCATAATCCAGCCTGTTTCAAGCAGTGTGAGTCCCTACGGGGTTAAACAGATTAAACTGAGGAAGCGAGAAGAATATTTTAAAACAGAATAAAAATTTCAGCAAAAAGGCAGAAACTCACAAGAAAAATACCCATCAGCCCTCTCCTCTGCTGGAAACTCAAAGCCCTCCTCAAGCGGCACAGCGAAAGTTGATTTCAATTAGAACAGATTTGCATATGTTTAATTCTGCTTTAAAAACAATGACAGCTTTCAATAATCAAGACGCCAAAGCCTAATGGGGATGTTTAGCTCCTTTCCCCTGCAAATTTCCACAGCCATGGCAGCACCCCAGACTCCCTCCTAACACTGACCTCCGAAGGGAAAATAACCTTCCAGCAGTTAAACTATCCAGTTACTTGAATTTCAGTTTAAAATCAGTACAGATAAATTCTATTAAAAATGGATTGAAAACCTTATTTTCATTGCTAAATCAGAGAGACTCCCATAATGAAACGTTTTGACTTGACACGCTGGAGGTCTCAGATGGTAATTTTCTGAAATGGAGCGTTTTCCTACATTTGTCTTTGGCTTTATGGTATTCAGGAAGTATTATATTTGCTCCATTCAGAACAAAATTACATTTCAAAATGTCAGCCTGAAGAAGAGTTTTCCTGTGAAAAGCAACTATTTCTTCAAACTGTATCAGCTCCCCTAATAAAAGCTATTACCTTTCCTACAATCCTCACCTCACTTATGTCCGTAGCCCACTGCAGTGGCACCAGTGCTACTGCCACGGCATTTACTGTAAAACAGAAATGCGGGGTGTCCACCAGCTCTGCTGCTAACAGATGCTCTTAAATGCAGTACCTGATGCCTGCACAGCAAAGAAATATGAATTCCTGTGTCTCAGGCCACTGTAACAGGGGCCATAGCTGGGTGCTGATGTATTAAAAACATTTTTTTTTTTTTCTTCTGTAACAGCAAAATACCAAGAGCGTTTTTGCTTTTTTTAAATCTGGGACAGTGGGAAATCAAAGTATTCACAGCTATGCGGAGACAAATTCAATTATTAGGAAGACTTGTCTGGAGAAAAACCTGCAATTTATGGATAGTGGCAATTTATGGCAGATAAATGAGACTTCCTTAACCTAAATGCAAATAAATGAATAACCAATAAATTCTGTGCCTGTCTTCATCCCCGTCACTTGTTTTTTCTGCTACACCCTTTTTTTTTTTCACTCTTCATCTGTCCTTGTCTTTTTTAGACAGCGAGCAGGCACTGTGCCTCACTCGTATTTGGAAAGTGCTGCCAGGCGGTGTCTGAGGCAGCAGGACTGGGAAGGGGCAGCTGAGTAGTGTGTCCTCCCGAAGGGAGAGGGAGATATTGCTCCGAGGAGGAGCCTCCGTGCTGCTTGGGCCAGCCCTTGCTCCAGCCCTGGCCATGAGCAGGGTTACAAAGAAGAGTAAGAGGGCAAGCGCAGGCAGTGTTTCCTCTGATGGTCCTCTGATGCTCTCTCCAGCTCTGGAATGTTCCTGGTGGATTTTCTGGTTTGTGACCGTAGACTCACAGAGTGGTTTGGTTTGGAAAGGACCTTCAAAGACCACCCAGTCCAACCCTCCTGCCATGGGCAGGGACACCTTCCACTAGACCAGGTTGCTCCAAGCCCCATCCAACCTGGCCTTGAACACTTCCAGGGATGGGGCATCCACAACCTCTCGGGGCAACCTCTTCCAGTGTCTCACCACCCTCATTATAAAAACCCATCCCTAAGGGTATCCAGCCGGGACTTCTGCAGTCCTGCCCTGCATGCGGGGGGCTTTCTGCACCCACACAGTGCTCCGTCGAGGACACTGAGCAGCAAAACCACAGCCTGCCACTGGGGAAACGCCGTGCTGATGTGGGAAGAGCAGATCTGAACAAAACTTCTCATGAATCCTCTGTGTAAAGGCAGCTCTAGTGCAGTATTTATAACCTTTAAAATTTTAATTTAAACATTGACAAAACCATGTTACTTTCTAATTAAATCCCATTTTCTCCCAGGGATTTTAATTTCAAAGTAATTTATCAGATTTAAGGGTTCTCAAAACATTTTGCATGTTTTTCTTTCTAACCTGCCATGCCCGCTGATTTATTTTCCTTATTCGTTAGCAGGAGGATTCATTAGTCATTAAGTGAGTGGGTGGGTTGGGGGGGGGGAGCAAAATGGTTAGTGATTATGAAAACAAAAAATCAGAGCTGTAAGAAGCATATGTTGGGATCATAATCCTGACACCTCTGTGTCTCAGCAAAGCAGCTAGTAATTGTACCGTAATGAAATGTTCTTGTTTGATAACCAGTTAATTAGAGAAGACAATTATTCCAAACCCTGCTGACGCCCACGAACGGCTCTGTGTGGCGCAGGCACTGAATGACAGCCGGAGCTGTTATCGGTAACCTCTGCATCCCGTCCCGCCTGCTTTAGCAGAAACGCTGCTTCCCAGGCCTGGGGAATGACGAAAAGAACTCAAACTCTCCCCAAAAAATCAAGGGGTCCACTGATCCCAAGTGAAAAGGTCTCTGCTGTAATCATGGATGGAGTTTGGGGCATTTTGCTTCAAAAAAGAGATAGACCATCAGGACAGAAGAGATGAAAAGTGCAGCAAAGGTCTCCAGGAGGAGAGCTGAAGGACTCCATTTATTTAGCTAGAAAAGAAGACCAAGAGGAGCCATGGCCTCCAAATGCGATGCAGCAAAGGAGGCACTGAACGATCCTTTGCATCTACTGCAGATAGGAAAAGAGGCAATAGGCTTAAATTGTAACAAGGGAAATGTTGGCTAAGCAAGAGGAAAACGTTCCTAACAGTAAGGATAATTAAGCATGGGAAGAGATTGCCTGGGGAGATGTGTAATCTCCACCACTGAGGGTTTAAGAACAGATTAGGCACACATCCATCAAGAATGGCTTAAGTAGAGATGATCCTGACTTCAGGCAGCAGTATGGTCTGGTTGACCTCTTAAGTCTCTCCTTGCTCTCCTTTCTATGATTCCATGGCTGAGTTTTTTTTTTCCCCCAGATGTATAAATTTGGATTTTATTCTGCTTGTAAATCTGGAGGGGTTTTCTTGTAACTATTATACACTTTCCTGCAAGATATCTCTTGGGATCATCATAACTTATGGCTTATTCATAAAATGACTCGAAAGTACTTCCTCCCTGCATGGCGATGTCTGCCACATCACCCCTCTCTTTGCATACAGCCTCCACACAGCCATCGGAAATGCATATAGCAAACATGGCCACATCATCCTTATTCCTTCCCAGCTCTTCCTCACCTCCTTGCACCTTCCTCTGTATCCCTCCTGCTGCCTTCTTGAGGAAGACTTATTCTGTCCCTCTCCCCATTAAAACCAACTAACCCAAGCTATGTTTACTGTGTAAATCTCAGCACATCTCCTTCGGACTAATACCTATAGTCTGGCTTGCTAAGTCCTGACATCAACAAGCTTGGACATGGGAGGCACCCATCAATGATGCCCATCACGAGGTTGCTGGTTAAATGGTGCTCCAATTCCCACAGGCTCTCCCACCTATGGCATGGGAGCAGTTGAGCATCTGACATCCCTAAGTACTCCTACATAAAAGGCCCTGGCTATGGGAATTATTTGCATGGTTTCAGGAGAGCTCCTCCTTTACCCTCATGAAGATACAGTGTTGTGAAGCAGTCCTTTGGAGAATTAATGGATAAACTCATAATCAAGTAGCAATTACCATTGATTAAAGCATCCTGAAAGATTCCTGCTTTCCTCTGCCTTGACTTCTTGGTGCCACCTGGGGGTAAGTCATCTATCACTCCATGTGAGGGCACAGGTGTGCTCCCAGGACAACCCGCAGAGGACTCCAAATGAAACAGAGGAGGAGGGTGACAAATCCAACCCCTAACCTCCAATGAAAAGCACACAACATTCATCTTCCACACTTCTGATCTTGCTCTCCAAGAAGAGAAGTCACACTCTTGGAGCTGTTTCTAAGAGAAGTTCTGACCCTTCACATCTTCCCTGTCATTATCCTGGTCTCCACCAGACCTCTCTTGAAACCTTGTTTGGGCTCGGTGCTTTCACCCTTCTCTGGTACATTGCTTTCCTTGACACTCAGAAGATGCTGAGACCTCCTTCCAGGCCAGGGCAACCTTGCAGCCCCTCATTGCCAGGGCTTTGGGGCAGCAGCAGGAAACTGCAACCAGTGGTGGCTCCACCACTGACAGCTCTGTATGATGCTGGAAGTGCGCGGTTTGATGGCCACACTGCCAGACAGCACCTGCTCCATGTGGTTCCCATGGGATCTCTCCCCTGTGATGGCTCTGCCATAATACAGCTTTACAGCTGGCCCGAGATGCCTCTGTCCCACTGCAGATATATACAGTGTCCTGTCACCAGGTGATGTATCAGGTTCAATGAGCAGATGGATCTGATTAGATGGGTGATCTATTATTTTCTGCTGAGCGAGTAATTTTTCTGCTGGGTAATTTATCCCTGGAGTGTGAATGCTGTGTAATTCTCCAGGCTGTGCATTTGTATGAGAAAATCACATATGCATTTGGCCATGGAGTCACTTAGCATTACAGAACTGGTCCTGGTGAAGCAGGGCTATCGCAAGCTAGAACTCATCTCTGGTACCTTTGTGTCCCCAGTGAGTCCCCAGACTCATAAACTCAACTGGAAATGCTGATTTTGTGTGACTTTGCTTCTGCTCACTTAGCATGGGAAGCCCTGGTTTAGCCTGAGGTTCACTCAGCAGATTGCTCAGGAACTTCTTGATGCCTCAGCTCGGAGTTTCCAGGGTCTAGGGAAACACTGACTCAATGCTTTGAATTTGTTGCTGGACTTCCAAATGAAAAGAAGCAGGTTCCAGAGACATCTGCAACTGCCAGCTTGGCAGTGTTCCCCGTGCTCCATCATCACCAGCCTCCAAACCAACATCCTTTTCCCCCAAAACACAGTGGGCAATGGGAAGGTGGCAGAGAAGAGCAAATCCCACCAGTGCCTTCTCAATATGCTCTGGAGAGTTTCCAGGCTTATCCCCCAAATGAAATCCCCCTGACAGAGGACAGCCACCCAGGGCTGGGTGTCACCTGCTCTTGAGCTGAGATGGCCCACAGCAGGGCCGGTGGTCCCATGGAAGGAGGGGAGGGGGCTGCAGCCCTGCTGGGTGGCACAAGCTGGGACCAGGCTGTGGGCACTACGACCGTGCCAGGAAAAAATCCTTCCTAGTGAATTAGCAGAGTTTGCTCCAATCTAGTGCTCAAATTCTTCTAATTTCTGTCAAATCAGGCAGCCCTTTTAAACCTCACTGGATAACACTGCAAACGCTGGTCTATATCTGCTAATGAAAAAAAATAACACCAAGCCACGGGATTCTGTGAGCCTCAAGCAGGGGCCTGGAGCTGCAGGCAGATTACTACGACAGGTACCCCATTTGATGATAATGGCTGAATTAGCATTTCACTCTCCACCAAAGTCTAAGCTATCTCTACAGGAACAGCTGCTAAACTATTTGCAAAGTTCAAAGAGTACGTATTAATATTTTTTTTTCCCCCGAGTCACATTCTTCAGATTCCCATGTAAGCTTCTTAGAAAGGGCCACGCCAGCTGTTGAAGAATGAAGATTACAACATCCTGCTAATGCAGCGCTGGAGATATTTAAAGGTATCGTTATTTATTACTGTTACGCATGCATGGCCATACTGGAAGGGGTTAAAATGGGGAAGAAAACGGCGCTTTGCCGAACAGGTGTCCTTGAGCAGTACCCAAGGACACGGAGATTGCTAATCCTGTATTCCACAGCATGATCAAATCACCAGGCAACAGATATAAATAAAAAAAGGCAGGAAATAAGGAAATTTAGATACAAGTGTGTCAGAGGGAAAATGAAGATTCATTGTGAAGAGGCTGAGAAGAGAAGAAGAAGGAACAAAATGACAAAGGCACAAATGATAAACCAGTAAGAACAAAAGAAGGGGGGGGGGAAGCCTCTCTGTGAAATACATGTCTGTGACAGCAGCAGCCAAATCAAAGATGCTCCTAGATTATATGGTTTCTTGCATAATATGCATTCTGGTTCCTGCTTGGTGTTTGTCTTTCAGCTAGCGCACAGGGAAAAAACCATATCTGAAATGGGACGTGAGCAACCTTTATTTTGCTTGTTTCATCAGGAGGAGAAAGCAAATTTGCTTTGTGGGAGCAGCAGCACCTGCTCAATGGCAAATAAATAGCTACAGCTTTGATATTACGGTGCATATAATCATTAGCAGCACAAATGGCAGAGGATTAACCCTCTGTGTGCCAGCCTGAGCTACCTGGCAAAGAGGTGGCGTCTCATTTCTGCCTGCAGAAATGCTCCACGTAGCGTCTGCGGGCCGAGAGCAGCTGGACCGGGGCTGAGGCTCTGCCTGCCTGCGGGGTGGCACAGGACCACCCTTCCTAGCCTGAGGCACTGGCTGTGTTGCACCCGCAGCATGGCAACAAGCCACCAGCACCGGGCTTTCTTCATCCCTTTGGCACTGGCACGGTGGCTACACCATGCTCCGCATAACCCCTCTGTGCATGATGGAGCTGGGAGGGATGGAGAGATAATCCTGCAGGCACAGCGGGGCACGTGCCAGGGGCTGCTGACACGTGGTGGGGGATCACGAGTCCAAAATGCCCTGGCTGAGGTTGGGCTTATTGTCCAGCTTGCTTTGAACCCCCTCCCTGGTTCCTCTCTGCCTGTTCTGCCTGCTTTTCTCCCACAAGGCAGGAACCAAAACACACCTAGGGCTGGGGAAACACTGTGGCCACTGGAAGATACAAAATATGGTTTGTAAACTTCATCTGAAGCAGAAACCACAGTGGTGCGAAAGACTGCTTGATAACTGCATGGTGGGGCTGGGGTCTGCACATCAGCCCTCTGGAGATGTGATGCCCCAGCCCCACCTTGAACATCTCAGGAGCTGCAAGAGATCCACGTCTGGGACCACAGCCCAGCCCCAGTCAGATTCTATGGCCTCAAATCCATCCTCTTTTCTTACGTCAGGAAGAGGGGAAGCTTTCTTTAAGTAAAACCTTGGTCATAACTGAGCAAGAACGTCCAGATTTGGCTCTTGCTTGCCTACTTTGCCATTGCTGTGTTGGCTTTTCCCTGGGTTGTCTTCTGCGCTGCTTTCTGCAGTGAGGATATGAAGATACTCAAAACCACTGTTGTCAGCAGAGCTAGGAGCAGTGCACCAGGTGAAATACTTCCCTTTTCCACCTTTCCACCCCTCCCCAGAGCACGATGCTCCTGCCTGGCGATGAGCAGAACCGTGGCCCGGTGCAGCCACGTGGCATCCTGGACTCCCAGGTCCCAGCAGGATTTTGGCCAGCGTCCAAAATCCTGAGACGTGCCAAGAGAGTGCTTGGCATGGGCTGCCTGCCTTCATCGTAAACGCGTGCATCATGTCCTGCAGTCCTCGGGAGAAAGGATCTGCGGGACAGCCCAGGCACTTGTTTTCACATATTAAAGACATTTTGTTAATATCTTTAATGTAAATTTTTTTCTTTTCCTTTTTTTCTTTCCATTGCATTGCCTTATGAATCTAAACAAACTTGACTGGAGATGCTGGCAGAGGAAAGCAAACAGGGACTAAATAAATTCGCATCCAGCCAAACACTTCAAGAGTGAACGTGCCACATCGCACAAACCAGCAATACGGTCCCAGAGCCAAAGATAAATAGCGTCCCTCCAGCTGGAGTCCTGGGCAGGGAGGTAGCTGTCGTGGGAGAAAAGTATACAGCTGGAGACAAAGCCAGGAAGTTAATATTTAAGCATTCAGACAAGGAACAAATGACTTAATTAAATCAATTACAGAGGGAGAAATGGAGCCACTTAGAAAGCGTGTGTAAAGAGACGGCAAGGCTGCTACTATCTCATAAAAGAGAAGGAGGGAGAGTTAGCAGGGAAGATAAACGGACTGGTTTAATCCCTGCTGTTAATTAAGAGCTGAGCATTTGCACTGCGCTGAGTCAGGGTCGCACCAGCACTTCCATTATATAAACCACATTTACAGCTGAGCTCAGTGCCCAATCTACAGAGATATTTGTAACCAGATGGAGTAAGGGAAAGGCAGACTGAGATGTTGGGAGGGATGAAAGCAGGAGAAAGAGGTGACATAAAAGCTTTTCCACACTCCTGAACCTCCCATGCCTTGCACCAATAGCCCAAATCCAGCCTCTGCTCTGCAACTTCCGAGGCAGCAGGGCTGGGGTCAACCTGCTGCACAAGGAGGGGATCTTCCTCCCTTCTTCAGCACGAGAAATTCCTGCATGATCCCCCAGTGATCCGCCCAAAGAGGAGAAAACGGAGGATCATGAAAACATCAAAGTCACACTTTGCACAGTATGGAGACTCCAGATGGATCAGCAAAAGTGCTTTCATCCCAGAAGATGCCTTGCTCTTATTCCTGACTTGGTGCGGGGTGGAAGGCAAGGCTATATCCTAGCATGACTTCCATTTAAATGACTTTTTTCTTCCCTGCTGCTCCCTCCCCAAATGTAGCTGCTTCAAATGCTGGCTGTGGACACCCAGTGAGAGATGGAGCCAGCCTGACGCTGGCAGCCAGGCTCTAGGAGAAGGGCTCACCGCTCACAGGGGATTGTCGGTTAGTGCATGTTTGGGTTCAGAGACACATCACACACAGTGTCAGATCTCGCTCTGCCTGATAAAAAGACATACTTGCTACGGAAAGCGTTCCCTGGGGTTTTCTCAATAGGCAACAAGCAATTACATGCTTTTGTAACTGACTCAGCATCCACAAAACAGTTAAAGCAGGACCTAGAAGTCTCTGTATGAAGCAGACTGAAAGTGGTTGACAGCTTTGGGGCAGGAAGGTTTCCTCTGCAAGGCCGCTTCAGACATCTCTTTCCTGAGCTTTTAAAGCCTTAATGTTAGACTTGAGGCCAGCGATGTAGAGAGTTAATAGTTTTTAGCTGGTTTGCCATCACTCCTTGTAAGTAAATAAGCAAATACAAACCCATCTCCCATATAAGTCTGTAAAACCCCCATGTCAGAGAAAGGCCACTGATGTTTTTGCCAAGTATGATCTTATCAAGAATAATTAGTTGTCATAAAAATTAGCTCTTCCCCATGTAACAACCGAGAGTTTTCTAAAAAAGGGGCAGAGCTAAAGCAAACTTAGCGCATCCTTCTGCAGCCCCATCCCTGCTCTGCCTGCGACACGGGTCAGACCCTCCCTCCTTGGGGCATGCAGGTGACAAAGACCTGCATGCAGGGCACCCCAAGGAGGAGTCCAAGGGCCAGGACACATCACCGCCGCACCGACTTGGAGCTGGGAGCATGGCATGCAAGCCACTCAAGCATGGCCTCGAGTGGCAGTGGGCACTTCAGCACCGCTCCTGAAAATAGCCTCCATTTCTGTGCATACACTTCAGCCTGTTTAAGCCCCTGGCCACGCTCCTAACGTGCTTGGGGAGACTCTGATGCTCTGTACCACGGAAAAACACTTTCAACAGTTGAAAGAAAAAAAAAAAAAGAAGAGATCAGTAACTCACTTGTTTTTGTTCTTCTCCCAAACTGTCCCACATTGATGCAACAATTTTCGATACATCTCCGAAAGTAGCATTGGGGTTTTGCCCTTTGATGGCTGCTTGCGTGTCTCTGAAAAAGAGGGCGTAGGCTGACACCGGCTTTTGGGGCTCATTAGGATCCTTCTTTTTCTTCTTCTTTTGGCTTTTGGGCTTTTTGCCCAGGTCTGTTGATGGTCTTTTCTCTCCAGTAACCTGCAAAATCAAGAGATGAACCTTAGCAGTTGGCTGGGAGTAGTCTGATATGAGTCCCTGCTACAGCTTGTTAGCAAAAGGCACGAGAGAGGGCATGGGCAGAGGAGGGCTCCCAGTGCGGTGAGGAGTGCAGCAGCCCTGGGGGTCTCTTTGGCCCCCAGGTGCTTCTAGGATCATTACACAAACTGCTGGTGGGTGCCTGAGCCCAGCTTGGGTGCCTCCTCACAGCCCAGTTCACAGCTTGGGTTTGTCCCTTGCTGCTCCAGTGGTCCCTGCTCCAAAGCTGGTGCTTTCCAGTCACTCATCCTCAGACAACCCCCTTCCCCCTCCTCCTCCTTGGCATCACAAGCTCACTCACTCCTTGGTCCTTTTGGGACCTCTCCAAATGCCTTACTTCCCAGCCAGATCCCTTTAGCAGTCCATGAATTTTTTCCAAACTCAGCTTCCACATGGCTTCTGATTTCCAGCTCAAAAATGGCCCTTTGCAAGCTGCTTCTGACTTTCCTCGTTCATGTGTGTGCCGGTGGCTCAGCCTCCGCACTCCCACCGACCGAGCAGCATCAGCATCACATTAGCCATCGCGCAGGGGCTGTCCAAAATTTGTTTCTTCCTCCTAACAGCTATGTACCCCTATCCAGAAATTAAACTATTTTAATCTTATGTATTAAAGGCTTTGCATGCACCGCTCACTCTTTACAGCTGGTGGTCTGGGTGCAGCAGGATGACTAGGTCTGGCTGTATCGGTGCCCTGTGGGTGGTTGAACCAAGGGGAGCAGGACACAGGCAACAGTAGTTGGACTTTGTGGCCGCTCAGCAGGAGACACTGCCACCAGGCTGGGAAGTAAAACAGCAAGGCTGGAAACAGCGATGCTTCCAGTGAAGGTAGCACAGAAAGAAGATCCTATGGCTGAGCCTCCACCAGGATGCCCTGGGCAGCGTGTTGAATATATGGGACCGCAGAATCCTCTGTGTGACTGGGTGCAAAGGAAAAGACCCCTGGAAAGCACTTGGACATACATCAAAGCTCTCAACGCATTAACTGTGGTCAGTGAAAGCTCGCACTACAGGGAAGCACCATTATCCTTATGTTATAGTGGAGGAAAAACTAAATACACCAGAGGTTAAACATGGCAGACAATAAAACCGTTTGCTGCCAGTTGGCTGCTGCAGTCTGGATCTCTCATTCCTCAAGGACAAATGGGTGCCAGCACCTCTGCCTGCAGACCCACGGTGCTCAAGCACCAAGTGCTAGGCCACTACCTGACTTTGGCAGTCCCGGCTCTACTGGGCTAATTTTACTACTTAGAAAGTTGCCCAGTGTGTCACTTAGAGGTTTAAGAAAAATGTTAAAAAATCAATTGACACAGGTCTAAACACCAAGCCATGAAAACTGTGCCTCCCAGTGAGCTCTGGGAGCAGAAAAGGCCTTTTCTCCTGATGGATTTGCTGATTCGATTGCATGCTTGGAAGTGCTGGGATTTAAGAGGCTTCACTTCAGCTGGCACAGGCCAGGCACAGGGAGGAAAGGGCAGCAGCACTCCTGTTCTCCGCTCAGCAGCTCTTGACTGGTCATTAAGTTCAGTATCAGCGCAGTGACATTTGTCAAACAGACAGTGACCATTAGTGAATGAGCAGAGGGACCACAAAAATTGCATTTAATTTAAAATTGCCCAATTGGGCTTGAATGGGAGGCCTGGAGGTGAAAGGCCAGCTTATTAGGAGAAAAAAAATGCATGACAGGGCTTCAGCCCATTAGCAAGTGAAATGGTATTTTAACTAACTGTAATCCTGTTTGATTCACTTAAGTGCTGTGGGGGGGGACCTGCTCGCCTCACAGACGTTGACCAAGTGAAGGAGCCAGGAACAGGCGCAATTCAACCACAGCTATGATGACAGTTTCACAGCTGGACCTGCTTAGATAGCACCAAAAAGCAAATGGTATTTATGGAAAACAGATGCTGCCCGCAAGGCTGCCTGGAGCTATCAGTTCCCAGGAGGGAGCAGAGCAGATCAGGACTTTGCCTGGTTTTCCTGGGGTTCACCAGGTGTGACGCAGCACAGGATGAGACAACAGCCCAGCCCTGGGCTGCAGAAGATGCTGGAACAACCAAAGCCATGGCTAAAGGCAAACCCCTGAGAGCCAGTGCCTTGCTGCTCCAGAGCAACTGCATCCCCCAAGGGGTGAGCCATGGTCAAAGCGACAGTGAAGGCTTGTGCAGCAGGATGAAGTGTATGGCCACCAGCCCCTGCATGGACCTGCTCTGGAGAGGCAGCAGAAGGCATGTTTAACGCCAGATGTGGACTGGGGCAATTCACTGGTGACAGATGTGATCCCATAAACTGGTGGCTTGGTGCCTTCTTAGATGCTGAACCTGTGAAGAGCAGGAACCTCATGGACACCATGGTTTTAATAACTATGGAGAGAGATTGCTAATCCAACTGGAATCTGGGCTGTAACTACCTCTCCCTCCCGTGCATGTGTACACCCCCCTGAAACAATGAAGCAGGTAAATGCATCAGTGAGGCTGGGAGACCTCCTAAAATCATAAGCTCCCTGGCTCAGAGGACCTGCTGGATCTGAACTACCTGCTGGCATCAGATCCATTTCTTTAACATGTGGCCTTCTTGGTCGCAAGATTAATTTCTGCATGTCAGACGTTGCTTTGATGACTTGTGGCAGAAAGGCCCTTAATGGCCATATGAAAAATGACCCATGGGCGAATACAGCAGCTGTGTAGATAGAGAAAGCAAACAGAAACCTGCAGGCCACAATGCGGTTCTGCTGCTTTCTTTACACTTACGGTCTTCTTCCTCCATCAAATACATAGCTCCTGTTCCACCTCTCTTGAGGGGTAGTTTACAGGGTAGAAAAATGAGGATGCATGCCTTTAGGATTAGGAAATACTAAAATCTCTGCAAGTTGTCAAAATTTGGACACCTCCAAATTCTTTGTACCCCCCCAGGCATCACTGGCTCAATGAGAACAGAAGATCCAACCCCAAAGCTGTGTCCTCCCCGGTGACCCCTGCAGCCCTGCCTGCCCAGGAGGAAAGCTGGGTGATGCTGAAAGAGGCAGTGAGAGAGAACCTGGTGTGTAACTAAGCTGAAACTCATTTTCCGCTGACATGAAAGATTCAGCTCCCAGGTAATTGCCTGGAGCTGTGTGACATGGGCTCTGGGAGATGGCAGACCGTGGGGTCCAGCGGCACAACCCATCCCACAGTGTCCCCCAAATGTGGAATCGCAGAGTTGGAGAAACTCTATCTATTTTCAATCATGTGTATCCCTTCTTTTTACAGTTTTATTCTACTGAAGCTGTTTTTGCATCCATGTGTGCACTCTGCTTTGAAATGTCCTGATCTGAAGTGAAAGCTGCCAACGGATGAAAAACTACAGGATTGATGGGAATACATTTGCCTGGATTTCCATGGAAAGGGAAAGTTTTTTCTCAGTCCTAGCATTTTCCTAGTTTTCCAGTCTCTGCACTGTTTGCTGCTTTGGTTACACATTCAAATCCTGTCACAACCATCTGTTTTTGTGGGACAAGGGTACAATACCAGCACTTCTGGTGTCATCCTTGGATCAGGACGTTCCAGGAGAAGGTTTTCCATGAAAGGCTTTAATCTAAGTCCCCCAGGGAGCCCAGTGATTGACCTGCAGGCATGGAGACCCACTGGGTGTTGAGGCAGCAACCCTGCAATCACTGCAATTTGCCCTCAGTAAATAACAGACAGAAGACTCATGGAACACAGCATGTGTTGTTTGCTTTGCTGGTGCATTTTGAGAAAGATGGGCAACAAAGAAGGTGTCCCCAAAACCATAGGAAATCTTTGGGTTTCTCGATGTCATGCTCAGCAGCAGTTGTGTTGACTGTAGAGGCAGACTCTGTGCCACTAAGACATTGCTGACTACCTGAAACACTGCCTGGGTGAACTAAAAGGCAGAAGACTTTTCCTCCTTTAATTTCTGGGTTTTTTTCCTTAGCAAACCCTGTCTGGTGAGCTCAGTTAAATCCCACCCTGCATTATTTTCCTTCCCTGTTTCAATCTCCTCTACCTGCCACCAGAAGTCTAATTTTGCACCCAAGCACTTGCAGAACCTTAGCCTTGAACCTGCTTTGCTCATCCAAACCCTCATCAGAGGAAACTCTGCAGATCGATGGACCTGGTAAACCGTGGAGAGAAAAGCCCAACTCTCATTGCCAAACTTGCTGCATGCACAATCCAAGCATGTGTGCTAGCCTGCCATGCTGTACCTCACCCTAGGTTGGAAACAATTTCCTCATTCTTGGGAAAGTCTCCCACTATATATACATATTTAAAAAAAACAAGACCGAAAGTCTGTGCTCTTATTTAGTGCAATTTATCCCTCACTGAAAAACATAATCTGCCATTTTCTTGCTGTCTGTTAAAACAGGCGTGACTGCACGTACCTTATAATGTGACTCTGTCTCCTCTTCCTGAGTAGAACTGGAGGGAGATGGTGTAGCAGACTTACTTCCCGGGGGCGATGGGGAACCGTGGGTAACACTGCTCCGCATCCCCATTTGAGAAATCAGCTGTGACTGGCTGAGAGCGCTCATGGGGCTGGCTAACATCCCGGGGCGATTGATCAGGGGCACTTGACGGTTGGACTCATAGGACGTGGCATCTGAGTGGACCATCTCCTGGATCTGAGTTAGGAGAATATCACTTTGTAATTAAAAAATGTATTTATTTATTTATTATATTGTCAAATCACTTTAAGATGAACTCCTATTGACTGAGTCAAAACTATTCTACACAGTTGGTGAAGTCTTCCTGGTGCCCCCTTCCAAACAAGCCAAGAGCAAGAACTGAGTACCGTGTACCTGGGGCTCAGCTCCTGCCACCGTCCTGCCCACGAGGACTACAGAGAGGTGCTAAATTGTCTTTGTACATAGGTCTGCGTGTCCAGGAGGTACCCCTACCTGCCTCAGGGACCAGCGGTGTCTGGCACCTATCAGGGCTCTGAAAGAAAAGTTCATAAATGAGCAATTTTTAGCCAAATCACTGGGAGAAGGGAGGGCGTTGCAATGTCCCGGGCATTTCTGGGGCCAAGCCTTGCTGCTGCACACGTGAGGCCATCGCTGAGCATCAGCACATGTGCCAGGGTATTTGGGGCCTGTGGATGACAGTCCAGCCCTGGGGCATCAGTGGATCCCAGACACGCTCTTTCTGAGCACTATGTGGTGTTGACATTTAATAATTGCATAGGTGAAAAAATATCTGTTTGAGTTTATGAAGGTACCGCAACCAACCCTCCCGCATCCTCTGTACGGCTGTTGGGTCGCTAGCACTACCGTGCTTATACCTAGAAGTAGTAAGCACAAAAGCAGTCAGTGAAAGCCCCAGGTCCCCACTCCTACCACGTTGGTCTGTCCAAAGCTGTGACACTACCATCAAGCCAGAGGTTTGTATGTCCCCGAGCCCTAGAAGCCCCGAGCACCACAACATGCCCCGAAATGGACCCCAGTGCATGGGGGCAAGCTCTGCTGGTGCCCACCACCTCATTACAACTCCTCCTGGAGACGTCTCTTCCAATTTTAAATATTGCAACCAGTTCCAATCCCACTTGAAATGAGTGTAGCCGAAAAAAAAAAAATTCCAGACAAGGGCAAAGAAAATTATGTGCTGCCTCTTAAGATTTCCCAGTGAGGGAAGGAACCAGAAGCAATGTATGTGTGTGCTTGCGTGTAGGTAAGAGGTGAGGGAGGAGGCTATGTGATAGAGTTGTCCCCAAAAATGAAGAGTTTCCTAATACCTATTTATCTGTTCTCATAACGTGAGAGCGAGGGGACATCCGATGGGACTGAAAGGCGACTAATCACACCCGGCTGCAGGGATGCATGGACACGGCACAGGCTACTGGCACAAGTGCTGCCTCCTGAGGCTGCTGAGCCCAACACTCTTGAAAGATTCAAAAGAAAAATGAAACATACATATATGGCTAATAAGAAATGTTGAATGCTACATCAGACAAAATGAAAATATCTTTTGGAGTGTATATCCCCCCATGTCACGGCATAAACCAAAGTTCAAGTGGCCGGGTCAGGTGGGAGGAGCAACAACCCCCTGTCCTGGCCAAGGAGGGAAGATGACATAAGGACAAACACAGCCACGTTGCAGGTACATGGAAGGTTTTGGGGCTGCCCTGCTGTCTGCTGAGCCAAGACCCCATTTCTAGTTTGTAACATTTTCCCTGAAAACCCCCTTTTCACCCCAGGATCCATCCCTGCCCAGCCACCCCCCAGCAGCAGGGCTCAGCCCCACTGCAGGCCCCGTAGGCAGAGCCAACCTGCCTCCCGCCCCACAGCCTCATCCATCCACAGAGGCAGGCAGTGGGAGGGAGAGCAAACCCTGCCTGAAACGTTTTCCAGACTTTTTCCCTTTTATATTAATCTGATTAATGTTAACATGAGTTTAAAGACCCAGGCTTTATTTATTAACAATCTTCATTTCCGATAAGCCCGCTGAGGTGCAATCTCTCATTACCAGGGGAGGCTTGCCAACTCCATTAGCAGCACATACAGAAAGAAACCCAGGGAAGACCTGCAAGGGCTCAGTAGGCTTCAGAGGAAATAAATCCAAACGCAAACCCAGATTTACTGCTGCAGGTCAGGAATCAAGAGCTTTACACAACACCCGACAGCATGTTCTGCTCTCTTTCGGATTCTGCATCAGTAAAGGAGTGTGTGTCAGGGGAACAGATTTTCCTAGATCTGCCCTTTTTCTGTATTAATTACGAAGTGCAGAGATTTAACTCGCAGGAAGAAAATAAAGTCTTGCATTTCAACAGCATGAGGAGACTGACCGAGGCTGACTTAGGGGCCATGCTGAACTGCTGTCCTCAGCTTTGGTGGTTGCAAGGAAAAACCAGCTTACAGAGTGTATTGGCTTTGTGTGGCAAGGTTTTGGTAGTGGGGGGCAGGGGGTTACAGGGGTGGCTTCTGTGAGAAGCTGCTGAAAGCTTCCCCTGTGTCCGACAGAGCCAGTACCAGCTGGCTCTGAGATGGACCCGCCGCCAGCCAAGGCCGAGCCAAATCAGCGATGGTGGTAGTGCCTCTGTGATAACACATTTAAGAAGGAAAAAAAAGTTGCTGGGACAGACAGAAACCGCAGCCGAAGAGAGGAGTGAGAACATGTAAGAAAAACAACCCTGCGGACACCAAGGTCAGTGAAGAAGGAGGGGGAGGAGACGCGCCAGGCGCCGGAGCAGAGATTCCCCTGCAGCCCGTGGGGAAGACCATGGTGAGGCAGGCTGTCCCCCTGCAGTCCATGGAGGTCCACGGTGGAGCAGATATCCACCTGCAGCCCGTGGAGGACCCCACGCCGGAGCAGGTGGGTGCCCGAAGGAGGCTGTGACCCCGTGGGAACCCTGCGCTGGAGCAGGTTTTCTGGCAGGACTTGTGACCCCATGGGGGACCCACGCTGGAGCAGTGTGCTCCTGAAGGACTGCACGCCAAGGAAGGGACCCATGCTGGAGCAGTTCGTGAAGAACTGCAGCCCGTGGGAAGGACCCACGTTGGAGAAGTGTGCAGAGGACTGTCTCCTGTGGGAGGGACCCCACGCTGGAGCAGGGGAAGAGTGTGATGAGTCCTGCTCCTGAGGAGGATGAAGCGGCAGAGATAACGTGTGATGAACTGACCGTAAACCCCGTTCCCCGTCCCCTGCGCCGCTGGGGCGGGGGGGGTAGGTAGAGAATCCGGGAGTGAAGTTGTGCCTGGGAAGAAGGTGGAGGGTGGAGGGAAGGTGTTCTGAGATTTGGTTTTATTTCTCATTACACTACTCTGGTTGATTGGTAATAAATTGAGTTAATTTTCCCCCAGTTGAGTCTGTTTTGCCTGTGACGGTAATTGGTGAGTGATCTCTCCTGTCCTTATCTCGACCCACGAGCCCTTTGTTATATTTTCTCTCCCCTGTCCAGCTGAGGAGGGGGGAGTGATAGAATGGCTTTGGTGGGCACCTGGCGTTCAGAGGCAGCAGGGTTGGCTTTGCTCTGTCACAGAGCTGAGGAAACTCGCTGCTGCTTGAACTATGGCAAGTTTTATGTGCCCTTAAAACCTGCCTTATTGCAGAGGTTTGGCCTCTCCTTGCCACGTGCTGCTGTGTGGGAAATCCTGGCCAAAAAGACATCGAGGACATGCATGCTGCAGTCAAGCAAGATGGGGATGGACAACAGGCTTGGGCAGCACAGGAGGCATCAGACAGGCAATTTTTGCATTTGCAATTGAATTTTCAAATGTCATGGGAATGGCCAGGGGTGAGACAGGCAGCAATGGGGAGCCTGCAATTTGGGGAGACAAGTCAGCACCTACCTGCCACATGAGCGGCAAGGTCCTTCCCAAATTCCAGTGAAAACGGTACATTTGTCTTGGATTTTATTAGTTTAATCCCTACCTTTCATGTTGGAGAACATCTGCCAGCTGCTAAGGAAAAGAGTAATTTATTGTCCTTATTTTAAATTTAAATGATGAAAAAGTTTAGAAGATGGGTCTTTCAGAAATGGGGAAGGCTATGAAACATGGCTTAAAAAATTTTAAAATTTAAAATAGCCTGTTCACATTTGCAGCCATGGCAGTCTCTTGGGTAAATACTGTATTAAGACAATTTTTTTGAAACTTTTATTATGTGGCCAATAGACCACAACGGCTCCGTTTATCCATTAAATATGTAATCATACACTTTTTCTTTACAGTGCATGTTATTTATGCATCAGAGCAGAACAAGTCCAGGAGTGCAATTATGGATATGGGACATGTGCTGCAAATGGTTATGAAAATTTGTAGGAAGAAACAGAAACCTGAGCCCTGGCTCAGAGAATCCATGCAGAAGCCTCCTGCTGACAGCAACCCAATCACAGCCCTCTTTTAAAAACCAGAGACACTGCATTTTTCCTGGGACATCCCCACCCCCAAGGATATTTTAGCCCAGAGGCCTCCTCCCAAGCAGCTGCCTATTTCTTTACATTATTAAAAACTGGTGGTTTTACTTAATACCTTTGCTGAATATTGCTGGTTCTGACCTTCTCTCACTCGCCCATGTCCCCAACTCTTTTCCCCCTGGCCAGAAGGTTTTGCAGAAGGACATGTACAACTATGCTCCTGGCACATAACCTTGCTGACTGCTGTCTGGAGGGGCAGGATCTGGCTCCACTATTTGTCACTCACTAAATTTCTCTCCACTTCCCTTTTTTAAAGAAAATGCAGTTTTGGAAGCAATGTGCCAGGCTGCCACCTTCCCATAGCCCCTGCCCATGGCTCCCGATGTCCTCAGGACTGGAGAGGGCGAGCAGTGGAAAAGCCATTTGTGTTCTCTAGATGTAAAACATTTGGGGTGAAAATGAAGGTGAGTGGCTTGTGTGTGGCCCTGGCACTTCTTCCGTGGGCTTTAGGGCAATGATGGCCTTCACTCAAGCTGGGGAAAGGGTTAGTCCTGCTTTCTGCTGCGAGACCCTGCAGACACTGAGCTATTTCAGGGGCCTTAGTTGTGCACCCAGATAGATGATATCCCCCCCAAGAAAGACCCAAGGCAAGAGAGAGCCTGGAGCAGGATTCAGAGATGCTCCCCTGCAGCAAATGGCCTAATTAGGCGAGTAAATGATGAATGAAATTGCGATGACGGCAAACCAAAGTGAAAAAAGGTAACGAATGCAATGTTCCCCCTGTGAAAGCAAACAACCTCTTCTCCCACGGCACACCAGTCCTGTGGGATACAACCCCAGCCACGGGCTCACTGGGGCTGCACCCATGCCTTTCCCCCTCTGCAAAGCATTCAGCATCCCTGCAGAGCCCGATGGAAGCACACGCACAATTAAATAACCGCCCTGCAAATGTGATTAGCTCCGTCACCAGGAGGAGCGGCTCTGAGAGCCAGGTCAGATCTTGTCTCCATCCCGGGCATTCAGTGCAATGAGCTTGCTACAAGGTGCTGCAAAAGACTTGGGACATGTTTGCAGCCTCTGCTGAAAAGATGTTTTGCATCTCAGAGGAAACATGAGTGAAATGTGATGTAGTCATAGCTAAAGTAATTAAGTGCATCTTACTTAGCAGATTCCCAAAGGCTGTGCTAACTCAAAGACAGCTTCTTTTTTTCCACAATATTTCAATTTTTTTAATGAACATGCGTATCAGGCCTATAAACGCTCCAGCTAATCCTAAGAAGGAGAGAAAAATAGGCTGACAAACAGCACATGCTCCATGCTCCTTGTTTCTGGGGAGAAGGGTAATCCAGTGCATGTAACAAAATGCTGCGAGGAAGAGCCTGGTTGGGGACCTGGGTGCTTTGCTAGCAAAGATAATGTTTTGAAATGTGTCAAGATGAGCTTCAATTTAACTACCCCCTGAAATTCATATGTAAAAGGCAGCTCTTTCCAGCAATAAGGGCTACAGCACTAGCCAGCAGACCTGGGGCTCAGGTCCCAGGCTCAGGCAGGGACAGTTGCTGTCGTTGAATGTCCTCTCCTGCAAAATCCTAATTCCCAGCTGAAGCCTTGAGGCAGGTTCAACCCCCGTAACCACCTTCTGCCTTCGCTTTGCATGGGATTTTTCTCCTCCTCCTCCTTTCCTTGGTCTTGGCCACACCTTAAAGATATCACCATGTTTTGGTGGCAGAAGTACAAATTCAGAGGTTCTGTGTTATTCTCCCACGGCGTGTTTCGCCCTTGCTGCATACGTGGAGCAGCGAAGCTCCAAGCTGCTACAGCCTTGCTGGCCGCCAGCTGGGCTACGATCCCGGGTGGGATCTGTGCCGAAGCACTTGCAGATGTTACCCAGCAGGAAAGGAAGAAATTCGGCTGGAGCTTGCCGTATGGCGTTGGCTGACCCCTGCTGTATCACAGCCCCCCAGGCTAAAGCAGAGCCACGTAAAGCGGGATGTACAAAAGACAAAGGCCAAGACCAGCGGGAGCGGGCAGATGGCACAGTCCCAGCCCAGGGGCATCGCCCCACGTGCCGGGGAGACCAGTACATGGGGACCACTAGGCTTCCTGCCAGGCTTGCCTGCCGAGAAGGACTTGGGGGTACTGGTAGATGAAAAGCTGGACATGACTGGGCGATGTGTGCTCGCAGCCCAGAAAGCCAACTGTATCCTGGGCTACATCAAAAGCAGCGTGACCAGCAGGTCGAGGGAGGTGATTCTGCCCCTCTACTCCGCTCTGGTGAGAGCCCACCTGCAGTACTGCATCCAGCTCTGGGGTCCTCAGTACAAGACAGACATGGACCTGCAGGAGTGGGTCCAGAGGAGGGCCACAAAAACGATCAGAGGGATGGAACACCTCTGCTGTGAGGAAAGGCCGAGAGAGTTGGGGTTGTTCGGCCTCGAGAAGAGAAGGCTCTGGGGAGACCTTATCATGGCCTTCCAGTACTTAAAGGGGGCTTATAAGAAAGATGGGGACAAACGTTTTAGCAGGGCCTGTTGTGACAGGACACGGTGTAATGGTTTTCAACTAAAAGAGGGTAGATTCAGACCAGATATAAGGAATAAACTTTTTATGATGATGGTGGTGAAACCCTGGCACAGGTTGCCCAGAGAGGTGGTAGATGCCCCATCCCTGGAAACATTCAAGGTCAGGCTGGTCGGGGCTCTGAGCAAGCTGATCTAGTTGAAACTATCCCTGCCCATTGCAGGAGGGTTAGACTAGATGACCTTTAAAGGTCCCTTCCAACCCAAACCATTCTATGATCTTATGACTGCGACCCTTCCCGGGGCGAGTTGACTCAGGTGGGCTAAGCAGAGCTGCCGGAGTCTTGCCTGGCCAGGGTCTTCCTTCTCGGGCAAGGGGAGCAGCTATGCCAGGGATGGCCACAAGGCTCACCGGCGGCACAGCTTACCTCTCCTTAGGTTTGTTCTTCAGAACAAGCCATTACAATCACAGTCAACCAGGGAGAGAAATTATCTGCTGAACAGCTTTGAAGCAAAGTTTTCCCAGCAGGCTTTTTCTGTATTGAAGTTTAAATGTAAACGCATCACCATAGCTGAAATGCTTAAAGATGATTTACTTAAAAAAGAGAGAGAGCAGGAGAGAGAGAAGCTGATAAGAAAATATATCCCCAATTACCACCCCTCCTCTTCCCGATTTGTAACTGCTCCTAATAAACTTTCATGGTCTATGTAAAATGCTTTAGTGCAGTGACAAATTTCTGCTGGAATTTGAGATGTCTTGTTCAGAGTAATAGCTATCTCACACAGGTGCCCAGCTGCTATTGTAAAATCAGTAAGCATTTAATTGAAACAAATGACTATAATAATAGTACATTATCCCTGCAGGCTCATAGCCATAACAGTTTTAATTATTGAGTTAAGAGTCAAACTAATTTATCCTTTAAAGTAACAGCCACATCTTTGGTTCCACTGATCATCCTATTACAAATACGAGGGGAACAGTAGGGAAGGATTTAAAAAGGAAGCAATTTATTTCTGTAGGGGCGGGGGACATTTATCATATGGCAGAGGCTTTCTATATGCAGTGGGGTTCCCAGCCATGGTTGTCACTCCCTGGGACAAGCCTCCCTCCTGGATGCTCCTGGTCCCCAGAGGGACCAAGCACACCCCTGCCAGCTCCTGGGGATCTGTAACCCCCATCAGGCTGCCATGGGGTGGCTTTGCTGCTCTGGCAGCAGCAGCACAGGAGCCCATGGGAATGCGTGGTGCTGGCTTTGGGGGTTTGGGCACATGGAAATTTTTTGGAACTATATTGAAATTGCAGTTTTTCTTCATGAAACAGTGAAAAAAAGGTTTTACAGACTCAAGTTTGCAAACATGAGCCGAAGGAGCATCTCTGAATTGAGAGCCAGGCAGCAAAGAGAAAGAATCCACATTCACGATTTAAAAAGAGTATTTCCGAGACAAAGACATGCCCTAGGACAGATTTGAAGGCCCAGCTTTCCCAGGCCCTCAGTTTCATGAGCCTTCTTACTTTTGTCCCAGTGGCTGTGACACGAGGGATCTAAAGCATCACTGTGAGCCTGCTGGGCAAGACACGGGAACCGCAGGTGGAGGGGACAGAGTGGGACAGAGAACGGGTGGCTGGCTGCAAGGAGGCAGCGGAGGAGGGCAGGCGCTGCCCACTGCCCACCCCCCCCCCCGCCAGGTGTGGTTCAAAAGCTGCCCATGAGGATGGATTCCCTTGCTAAATCACCCAGCCGGTGATCCCTGGAGCAAGCCCTACGTGCAGCCTGGCATGGGCAGCCTGTGTTGCCAGTCCCCGGAGCTTCGCATCCCACCGCTTGCCAAACTGGAGGGCTCTCGCCAAACTGTCTCTCACCAAAGCACTTGCAGATCATAATCAAGCCCCTCCGTCTTTGGCCAAAGACGCAGAGCGGTCCTCTGCACTCTCACCAAGTTTCCCACCCTGCTCATTGCTATGGATATTTTTTGGACTTCTCCATCAGCCAGCACCCAGCCCGAAGCATAGCTGTTCCTCGCATCTCACATTCCTTTTCCAGAGCAAACATCCCTAAGGAGAAGAGTCCTCATCTTGAAAGATTTTTTTTGCTCCTGCAGGTAGGACATTATTGGTTCTCCAAATGCATATTCATTATTGGTGATCGTTTTACCAGGGCATGCTAAAAGCTCAGCATCTCTATCTCCTGCCACCTGCCTACTCATTGCATCATCTACAAACTTCACTGGCAATTATTTAATGCTTTCTTTGGCAAAAATATGACAAACTCGGGGAAGACAGAGTGACAAGCCCATCCACCAAACTTGTGTAACATTGGGTTTGTATTGTTCAACTTTCTCAATATACTTTGTGCTTCCAAGTCAAATGTCTTGCAGATGTCTAAGTATATTATGTTAACACTGTTACCTTTATCACCCAAACCTGTAATCTCATCAAAAAAGATATCAAGTTAGTTTGACAAGATTTGTTTTCCATCAGCCTGTGTTGATTGGCATTAATTATATCACCTTCCCTTAATTCTTTATTAATTGAGGCCTCGATCTGCCACTCCATTATTTTGCTGAGGATTGATGACAGACTGACAGGTCTGTAATTACCTGGGCTGTTCTGTTTCCCTTTTTAAATATTTGCACATTAGCTCTTTTCTAGTCCTCCAGAGCTTCCCCAATATTCCAAGAATTACTAAATACCAGCATTAGCAGTAGTGAGAGCTCCTCAGTCAGTTATTTCAAGCCATGTGCACACAAGCTAGCTCAGCCTGATGACTTAAAGAGGAATTGTGCAGACATATATGAGAAAAGGAATTTTTACGGTCTGCTTTAAATGCTACATAATTTGAAATCCCGACCTTTCTAATTAATATTGGCAGTTTCAAATGCAATGTTTTTGAATATGAAGCTTCACTGTAAAGCCATACAGCTGACCCCAGACAAGGTTCCCAGGGCTTCTCCCAGTTCAGTTGTGTTTGTCTCCTCACTCATGTTTTTTTTTTTATCTGCTTCTATTACTACATAAATTGCTCCATGTCTTTCCCAGCCTTGACCACCTCTGCCTGTTTTTGCCCCCCAAAGAGCAGTTCCCTGCAGCTTGCAGCCTCCGGGTGCCTGGTGGGCAGGGGAAGGCAGGACCGAGGGATGGTTTTGGAAAGCACCTGCCTGACAAGCTGAATTCAGCACTTTGACAGGCTGTGATCTTCTGTTATGATATCCTGCTATTACGGGGGAAAGAATCCTCCAAACACAATTAACACTTCATCACGAAGATAAAGCACTGTAACTTCTGGGTGAGAACAGTGGTGTAAAACAGGATAGTGACTGTGCTTGGCAAATGGAAAATATTTCTCATTAATACTTTCATCACTCCCGGTGCTGGAAGCGCACAGCCAAAAGGAACAGACCAACTCGCTATGGCATGAACCGAATCTTGTTATTTTTCTATGACACAACACCCCACCACGGTCATCTGCCAATGAGAGCATTATTGTGGACTTCTACAGCAGAGATGTCCATGAGGATCCCAAATCCAGTAACTCCCACCCTCAGGGAGTGCCAACCAGATAGGAGTCCTGATTCAATGTGTGCTTCCCTCTCTCTTGGGCTAGTGGAGTTATTATACAGATTGCAACATGTTATGGTTTTAAAGAACCTCGAGATGTCAGAAGACAAACCCAAGCTAGCTGGACCTCCAGACCTGTCCTCCATCTCAGCACTGCTGCAGACCTGCAATCCTAGCTGGGATGTTGCTTCTTAAGGCAAAGACCAAAGTATTGTAAGGTCTTGGCCCATCCTGAGTCCCAAATCCCACCAGCTGTGTGATGATAGAGAAACAACACAGTTGTGAGGGAGACATGGACTGCACATGGCACTCTTCCTACAGCTGACCTCCTGCAGCCCCACAGCCCTGCCTCACCTGCACTATGGAGACCCCAGGGCTGACCTGTGCTTCCTTCACACTCCTGAGCTACATCATTACCGTGGACAGGTTTCATCATCCCTGTACACCAGTGTCACACAGGGTCCCTTTGACTTAAGGGAGGGATAAACCCTACTGCTTGCATAGGAGGTGCTTGGGAATAACTCGACAGGATGGATACTGCAGAACTGCAGAAGCAACCAAGACTGGTGGCAGGACTGCTCTCGGGCATGAGGAGCTCAGAATTCTCCACTCCCGTGGGACATGGTTCCTCCGAGGTGGGTTCCCACCCATCCCGCTCCCTTCACAGCAGCGCAATGTGCTGCTATGGGGACCTGCCAGGCAGCAGATCTAAACCATCCATCCCCAAATGATCCCTCGCTGCTTGCCAGAGCTGGGCACCATGATGTGACAATGAGACACAAAATGGCTTAATTCCCCTCCACTGACCTTTTGACAGGTATTTTGACTCTTCACCAGGAGCAGCACTGAGTGTTAGAAGAAGGTGATGCACGAAGCAAAGCAACCGTTGTGACAATTCCCATAGGGAGCAGGGAGGGCCAGCATGTGTCCCTCTCCAAACTCACTCTGCCAAGGTCAGGGATGAGCAAAATCATCCAGCACAATGCAAGCAAAGTCCTGGACCATGCATGTGTCTGGAGGAGGAGCGACTGCCCCTGGCCACTGGGAAGCAACCGGGCCACGTGTGTGCTGTTGGTGTTCCTGTAGTTCTCAGCTGGAGAACAGTCTGTAAATAATGTATTCAATAAACTTCATTTTTTTTAAGTACATTATTTTACGGATAAAGAACAAGCCTGATAATTCAGTGAACATGTTTGCAAATAATCTATTCCATTAATTTCCAGTGTGTTTTCTGAATACATTATTTAGTGATTTTGTAAAAACCATTTGTAGATGAAGGCAATTGCCGCTCATCCAGGCATAACACCATCACATCCCAAAAGCTGGGGCCAGAAATCCCCTGTAATGGACAGTGGGAGGTAATTAAATAGCAGCAGACCCTGAGCCCCCCACCAACCCAAGGGGGGGGGCATAAAACTTAATAAAATCGTCACATCCCCTTCAGGTGTGTTGGCAAGAGGAGGAAAGCCAGTGAGAACCGGCTATGTAGGGGAAAAGAAGCAAAGGGGGTAGATGAAAAATACCTGCAGGTGTGCAGGTGTAGGGACCAAGGGGGCCAAGACAGTCCTGGGAGCTGGGAAGGGTCTGCACTGACCCTGAAGCCCACCCAGAATGACCTCCTACTCCAGATTTCTGTCTCCATGCTCAAGATGTATGGAAGAGCAGACAAACTGTCTCAGGGAGTATTTCTGTTGCAGTATATGGGTCTAATGGTGAGGCAAAGCTATCCCCATGAGAGGCAAGGGGAAAAATCTCTTCAGCATCAGACCTGTTTATACATTAGATTTTCTTTAATTTTTGGCTTTCACTTTTTAATCCCAAAGGTACTGGTGGGGAGATGGATTCAGAAACCAGTGTTAAAACCTTCTGCAAAAATAAGTATCTCTATAGTGGGACTTGCTGCGTGGTTCTGAGGGCTGGGATGAGAGACCACGTTACAGGTGGTCCCTGGCCACACTTCTGAGGTCCCTTCTGAATGTGGGTCAGCTCCTAAGCTGTGCATTCCAGAGGACCATCACCTGCCCAGCAAAGCCATCCCACAGGTCAAAGACAGGATTTGAGACACGCAAATAGATTCCTGAGAAGCAGAGATCTGGTTTCATGCAAATAACCTTACGGATAAAAAAAAGGGAAAGCAGGAAAATACTAGAGACAGAAAGTTTTTCACTTCACATCGCCAGCTCTACAGTGACTCCTTGGGGAACTTTGCTTTTCCTGGTGGGTTTAGCAGATCCTTGGCGTTATTATATGTTTAACATCTTGAGTTAGAGCCCAGCCTCCTTTTTACAAGACTTTGAACTGCTGGGATGGACAGAAGTCCTCCTCCACAGGCTCCGCTCCCACAAACACTTTGGCACTCCTGACACTCCCAGCAAGGCAGTAGGGCCGGCCAGAAAGCAAGAATTCAATTTCTCAGAACGTGCAATGGAATTGACATCCACTTCCATTCCCTACACAGCAAAGGACAGTGCCAAAAAACAGAAATGAAAAAATGAGCAAAAGGGAAAAAAGGAGAAAAATTAGTAATGGAGAAGACCTTTCTACTGTCAGAAGCCAGTACCCTGGTGGGAGGCACTGGGGGAGGCTGGAAGGATGCAATCTCTGGTCTGCCTGATTTGCGGAAGGGATGAGAGCTCCTGCATCACATCTGGCCCAGCCAAGGCTGTACAGGAGCTGCTGTCCCTTGCAAACTCTCCTGCTTTGCAGGCCCTGATGGGGCTCAGGATAGCTGTGGGCTCTGGGTGGATAGGACAAAAAGCTGCTGGTGGATTGGAGGCCGATAATTTTATTTTTGTTATCCTGCCTGCTCAACAGGACAACATGGACAGAGCTGAAGCGTGCTCTGTCCTGTGTCGTTGCCGGGGCAGGATCACACCGAGCCCTTCCCCATCCTGCTCACAAGGGAGAGCACCCTGGGGACCCCCAGCCACATAGCTCTGCATTGCTTGGTGATAGCCATGGAGCACATGGAACTGAGCCCGTCCCCAGTCTGGCAGAGGGGCAAGAAGCTTCGCTTTCGATGGAGAAGATGATGGGCAATGTGGGGACTGTGTAAATCCTGGTGTTTGCTTCTCAGGGTAGCTGGGGGATAAAAATTGACATTTGCAAGAGCACCTCCAGCTCCTACGGGCCTTCCCACAGGCAGCTCACCTACCGCTGTACACCACACTTCTCCATCCACCCTCCCACCCACGAGCTGGACCTGCAGCCACGTTGGTCCCATCATCTCTCACGGTATTTATTGGCCCCTCCCTGTGAGCTCTTGCAGCTTATTGAAACCTTTCTGCACAGTCCGGTTCACTTTGGTTTATGCCTCTCCTGGCTCTTCTCAGACATTTTAGATATTGCATTCACATAAAGCAATAGACTCAAAAGTAATGACAGACCTCCAAGTTTTATTGCATGGAGCATTAAAAAAGAACAAGAAGAAGAAGGAAAAAAGAAGTAATTTTAGAACACAACAGGAAAATGGGAAGACTACATAGAAAAATCGTCCCTGTGGGATTAAACTCTGTGAATGAATTTTAAAAGCTTTTTTTTTTTTTTGACTGCAAAGTTTAACAGCCCACTTTTCAAGTACCATAAGAAATGCTTACAGTATTAGAAAGAGTTGGGTTCCCCAGTGTTGATACCACATCTGCACACAAACTACATCACTTCTCTTCCACATCTGCAACAAGTTGCCCCCTTTTTGCCCCCACCTTGGTATTCCTCTGTGGCCAGATATTGTTGGGATTATTGCGTTAGTTTGTAATAACTGTTTCCTAAGTCTCCTATTACTGGGAACACAAGCATCCAGAGAAGAAGGATGGTTCTGTGGCCGAATATTTGTTGGGAAATTATTTGAGTTTCAAAACCCAGCTCTGCCAGAGCAATCTGAGACAGGGAACTGAATCTCCAGCACACCAGTTCCCCGCCAGCAAAATGATGATCATGGCATTTACCTGCTCTGCAGAGGGGAACCTCTGAGAGCTGCAAGGTATGCAATGACCTTGCTGCATCACAAAAACTGTTAACAGAAGGCACAGTCTATTATCTTCTCGTCTTAATTATAGCAAATGCTGAACACTTTCAAAATAGGTGCGAAAAGCCCAAATGACTCTGTATGTACAAAACTAATTGCAGGAGGGAACAGAGAAGAGAAACTCGAGCACCGACTCCTGCCACAAGAGCCAGATGCTGTAACTTCTGTTCTGACTCCTGACAATGACAAACCCTTCTCATTTCTTAACTAGCTAATATAACTGCAGATGCTATTCTGACACAAATTACAGACATGCAAAAACCTACATAAATGCAGAATGAAAGCCACACAACTTTAGGAAGTGCTTACTTAGGTTCCAGCAGCAACATTAACCTGAGCTGCTGCACTGCCTGCACTGAGCAATACAGTTTATTAGATTAGCTGTACTGTATTAAGGAGGACCGGTGAAAGAATATTCAGTCCAGCAGCATCTCTGTCCTCTTGGGCTTCCTCATGATGGATAACAGACACCTCAGAGATTCATTTATTTCCTTCTAACATCAAGACACTCAGTTCCTGGAGGTGGAATATGCCATATTAAATGAGGCTTGGGTCTGCCCAAGACTGGATTGCCACAATAACGAGTGCTCCTACTGCCAGTCTTCATTTAATCCAAGTAATGGCGTGGATTCAGGCCATCAAAACCACTTCCTTCCCTCCCAAAACATATAACCCCAAGTGGAAAACCAAGAGTAATGCATAACCCCATTAAAGGTTTGATTTTTTCCACTGGGATTACATGCTGGCACTGGGGAGCTTGATCAATTGAGTCTTGAGGTTCAATCAATAAGTGTCAACGACAACATACTGCATTACACTGATGCTATCCATTTATCAACTTAAATAACTCCAGTCACCCAAAAGACACAGGCACTAAACCAGCAATTAAGGTCTTAAGGGAAGTCTGAAGGCTGGCTCTGCTGTGCCAGCGGCTCCTGGGACAGCCCTGGGTTTTCGGTGCTCCTGAGGGAGCCGAAGGAGCTTCCACCTTAGTATCAGGCAAATTGCCCTCAGTGCTGAGCTGTTGATTTGATAGATATGGCAGGACTCACTCAAAGGCAACGGGAAACATTTCAATTAGGCTCTTTAAAAAATTGATCGCTATTTTGTCTTACACATTGTGTCACCAAAACATTTTGGATGGTGTGCCACGCTCGGCGCCGCATTTGCATTTCCATCTGATCAGACATCAAGGACATATGCCAAGTGAATGTTTACATTCCAGATCAAATCACATATCCCAGAGATCTCATTAACCTGCTGACCTGGAATTAAACAAAACCACCTGGAAAGGAAGCGTTTTCCTCCCCGACGTGCACCAAAAGACACCTTCTGAGTTTCCCAGCCAAGCTTTGAGCATGGGTGGCTTCACGTAGGTGTAAGGATTTGCATTTCCTGGAATACTTCCCAGTTTTTTTCTGTCCAGCGAGTTTCAGCACAAGCGTTCAGGTTCTTCAAGATCTACAGCTGTCTCTATACATACAAACGGGCTTTATAGCTGAACTGCATGGCAAAGGCAATAGGTTAGGGGAAGCAGGTGGAGGGGGAAGCACAAACAATATTCACCCCTCTCAAGAGCTTAGCATCTCCACGGGGGGCTCACAATCAATGAGGACCTCAGCTCTCTCTGCTGTTGAGGACATTGCTATCCCCTTTTTACCACTGGCAGCTTCAGAGTGAAGCCCTTGGCCCCTACACCTGCCATGGCACACGGCTACTGCACTCCTCCCCCTGGAAAGGGATAAGCAGTGGGGACTGTGCAGCCTCTGTCGCTGTAAGCAAAGGGGCCCTTCTGCCACAGAAAAAGTGCTTCATAAACATGCCAAATAGAGAAAAAACTATTCCTGTTCTGCTCTAAAAAAATACAGCAATCTTAGCTTGAACTTTGGGGTTTAGGCTGTTATTTACACAAATCCTTGTTTTTTAAACAAAAACTTAAAGCTGCTTATAGGACATGACTGCCAAAAACCTTTAACACTTTCACAGACTTGTTTTCCAGGAATAGACAATATTTCCCAAGTAGCCATAAGTGTATCAAAGAGGACATGCCATAGCAGATAGCCTTGGGAGAAGCTACGGCAGGATTCTGGGATCCCAACTTGTAGGAAGGGATTTGATCTCACTTGTCTCAGCTTCCCAAGGTGGAAATGCAAAAAAAAAGCAATTACTCCAGACCTGAGATGGGCAGATAGAAATGCTATGTCACGATGGATGAGATTTGCAAAGATTGGGCCATTCCACACTTGCAATATCCTGTTCCTGAGATGCAGAAGACGAAGCAGAGACAAATATTTTATCTGGGAAGAAAGGGTTACTTTTCAATCGAAAATTAATGCACTGAATTCTGAATTAACATGTGGGATAATTAAAACCATCTTTCCAATGAATTTATTATAGGATATACAAAGCTAATTATAAATTCTCTGTTGCTTAATCCCTTGCAGTTTGCTAATGCAGCGTTGAAATCTCTTTGGCCACACTTGTTTAAATTATTCATTAGACACAGCAACAGTTGTGAACTGTAATTTAAATTGGCATCTCATGAATATTCAATTAATACAATAAACACTGGAATGTTTTACTGCACACTGCTCGATAGTTTGTGCTCGAGCTTGTGTTGACACATTTTTATTAACTCTTTATAAAGGTGTTACCTATTTATGTCACTGATTACAATGAGAATAAAAAGTCCCACTCATAAATATTTGTGTCGTTGTCTTAAGAGAGACAATGTAATTAGGCAAAGCTTCAAAAGTCATAATTAATATCGGGAGGATATCCTTTCCCTCCTGTTTGCCTCTGAACATGCGGACTGGCACGCTTTCAAAGCCAGGCACATCTATCCACGTTGCGGCTTTGGCACTGCAGCTTTCCAAACTGCCCCGGCCAAATTTCAGGGTGACACCTGGCACCCCACAGCCCCCGGGGACTAATGCCGGGCTGGCATCCCAGTCTGCCACCCGTGCCGTGCTCTGCACCCACCATGCAGAAGATAGAAATATAGAGATAAATAGAGATAGATGTAAATATTTACTTTCTGGTCTCAAGACTTTGCCCCGCCAAAATTAGGAAATAAAATGCAGGTGGAAATAAAATCCTTCTGTGTGGTAGCCTGATGGCACTCTGCAGTGACTTACAGTCTTTTAATAGGGCATTTTTAGCAGAAGCACTAAAAAATAATTATCAAGTGGCTGTATAATTCAGTGTGGTTTTCTATTTTAAGACTGAACTTTTTAAAAGCAAGGTCCTGCTCTGACAAGAGACTGTAAAAACGACATTGTGGGACTCTGCATCTGTGGGTTTTCAGCAGCACCACATAACATTGGTTTTGTTTAGAAATTAAAATATTTCCCCCCCAACTTCCGTCCTTGCAAACAGGGTTGGTGGTGTGAGACAGAAGGTATCAGAGACTTGGTAGCAGAGATTCAGCATCACATGGGGCTGCAAAGTATTCCCAGCAGTGCGGTAAGACTTAGGGAAATCCCTAGTTCTCAAATGCACCCTCATGTGCACTGACTTTCATCCGCACAGATCGGAGTTGCCAGGTGTGAAATAACAGCTTTTGCAGCCATTGCTTTATTTCCAGAAAAATAAGGATTTTTTTTTTGGAGCAAACATCCAGCCAGGACATTCTCACATACAGGACAAAGCCTGCCTGCTTACTTTGGGGATAATATCGCTGTCCCTCTGTTGTATGGGGTAATCTTATTAGCAAGTGGATGAACGAAAAGACCAAAGGCCAAGCAGTTTATCCCAGCAGGAGATTTTGCTGATTGCTGATGTGACCACAAGCTGCTCCGAGGCTCTCGTGTCCTGAGGTGAGCGTAACATCGCAGGGAGAGCTGGGCTGAGTGTCGCCCATCAGCTTGCAGCTCGCTCCCGAGATGCCCCCAGCAAGCACCTTGGCCCCTCCTGGGTACCAAGAGTGATTTTCCTCAGTGAGGAGGGGTGGCAGAGCTAATGAATATTCACAAAGTGTTTAAACGCTAATTACAAATGGATCAGCTGAGTGAACAACTTAAAAAATGCAGAAGTTTAACGAAACAACGTTACTATAAAGTTATTACTGTGTCGACATGTTTTAGTTGGCTTGGGGTCATTCAAAGGATTTTAGACCCCGTTTCAAGGAAAGTAACTTCCATATGTGCTTTCCTATAGCAATCTGTTCAGATTTTCATAACCCTGAAAGGCATTCACAGTACCTCCAGCAGACACGTACAAGTATTTTATATACATTTTTACTTTCTTCTACCAGTGGAGACAGTGGACTACCGCTAACCATGCATGGCTTCACTGGCAATACTCACCTTGCCAAACTTAACACTCAACGTTGAATAGATCCTAGTAAAAGATTTTAGGCATTAAGGTAGTTTTGTGTCTGCTCCTTTTTTAATGATATGCTTCCACCACAGGACTCAACATTCAGTGTGGCATTTGCTTGTTGGTATCTGAATTTGATTCCTCATGGGGCAGATTATTCCCTCTGCTGTTCCCCTGCATGCATGGCAGGAACCACCGTCTCCTCTGTGAACTTTGTATTCTGTTTTCCCCCCACTCTAGGACAAAAAGCTGGTTAGGCATCTCCTAACTATGGCTTTGTCGTTGGCAGTTCCTCTGTTCACCTCAACCTTTATTTCCAGTGACATAAAGCATACGACTGTTACGCTCTTCTGTTGCAATGCTTCTTGTTCCAGATCAACCGCCTGTGAGTCAGCTGAGGGTTATGCATCCGTTGTACTTCCCCATAAATTAGTAAGTGATACCTTGGCTTGAATTGCAAGGGTCTTTCAAGAATAATCAGTGCATTTTTGTTGGTGTTTCTTCAAGTTATTTCTCATGTACTGCAGCTGGCATCGCGTTTCAACCTTGCGGTAGAACAGAGACAATCATGACACTTTGTACTGCTAATGCCTTTCTTTTTTTGATCCATGAATAGTTTTCTCTGCTACTGTAGCAGCTCTCCCAGAATACTAAAAGCCACGCAGTCTGCTGTAACTGTATCAGTTCAGCTCTGACGTGAGTCAGAGAGCTGCAGCGCTCCTGGTGATGTCAATGCATGATTCAGACACACTCTCCTTTATGCTCCCAGATCCAGGGCCCGTTCTGCTTCTCTGAGAAAGGGGGGAGTTGGCTGAGCTCCTACAAACTCTGCCACAACTCACCCAGCCTTGCAATTTGCATTCACGTAAAGTGGAAACTGCCACTTTACTCTGTTCAGCTTGAAGCGTCTTCTCCCCGAAGCCCTGAGGAATGGCAGTGGGTAGATCCTGGTATCCAGCACCCTAAATGGGCTGGATCATTACTGGTGTCCCCTCTTGCTCCTGCAGGACCTCCCCACCTCGTGGACCCTGTGAGGCTGGTGGCTCCCAGGGCTGCCTCCACCCCAGAAGCAGAATGTGCAGAGGCAGGACGGATGGTCCATTGAAAGAGTGAAATTTGGCAGGTTGTAGGTGTAGGAGAAAGTGGGAAGGAAACTCCTGACCTATGGGAAGAATTTGGTTCATGTCACTTTAGCAAGCACCAGGTTTCATGGGCAAGTGCCAATGTTTCCTTTTAAAATTCTCCCTCAACTGCATGGGATTGATGCAAAGTTCAAGACGTGCCTTATTTCCTCCACGGCTGGACATGAATGGACCTACTCATTTCGGTGATGCCATCTGCTAGGATGTTCTGTCACTCTTCTAAGTTTCTTGATTACACTGACTGTCCCAGAGGGCAGGATATACGCTGTGTATATTCATAGCTCCTGCTTGTATGTCACCAGAGGTTACCCTCACCCCGTGAACATACAGTTCTATGTGGCTAACCCATCCAGGGCTGAGCTGCAGCACCGTAGCACAGACTAGGCACTTGGCTGCCTCAACCCTTCAGAAACACAAGCTGAAGACAAGAAACCTCCCTTGATGCACAACTGCAGGGTCTTGTCCTGCTGCTTTGCCTTTGCAGTCAATGTTTGCAGAGGGATGATGCACCAAGGAATATCCGTTCCTGTGATAACAGCAGGAATGCTGCCATGTTCCTTTCTTGTGTATCAGGTGAAGAGGTTGCAAACTGCAGCTATCTCCCATCCCTCCAGCCCCTTCCCTCTTGCATCCCAGTCACTGCTCATCCCGCACCACCAGTGCCTGTCCACTGGAGACCAAGACTGGTTGCCCACAACAGGATCTCACTCCTAATTTTAGCTGCTCCTCGTCATGTTCATGTCTACTCATGTGTCTTCAGTGTGTAGCAAAGACAGAATGTGAATTTTTTTATTAACCTTCACTTTCAATATGCAACTGTTCCTTTCCACTGAAGAGCTGGAAAATTAACATCCATGCAAACAGAGGCACCTAAAATGTGGACTAATGCATCTAGGTTGGGTGTCTGTCTAGTCCTCCTCACATCCCTACGGAGACATTCGCTTCATCCCAGGGTAGGTATTTCAGACAGGTCCAATGAATCACACTCCAGAAGTGCCTCTTCACTGTCAAAAAAACCTGGGTGACTAATTCAGGCTTGGTGAGTGACTCCCATCCCTGGTATCACTCCACAAAGTTGGCTTATTAATGTAGGCATTTTCCACCTTTGCAATGTTTTTAACAATGTTAAACAAAGTGTAACAAAATAGTCTCAATGGTTAGTATTTTTTATACTCCTGACTCAACACTGACACTGCCCTGCACTTGGCAATCTTATTCTAGGCTTTGGCTGGAAAACCTGTTTTTTCACAAACAGAATTTTTTTCCTAAGGACTCTGTAAGCTACTATCTCTTAAAGACTTTTCATAACTCCCTTGTCAGACCCTCCAGCAGGAAGGGCACTGTCTGTACTCAGTGCCTCTGGCCCAATCTCCATCAGGGCAGGGGATTTCTCCTTCTTTCCTCTATCTCCATGTTCTTAGTCTTTTTGGCTTTAAAGAAGTCACTTAAATGTCTATTTGTACTATGACCAGCTGTCCTCTGTTTTCCCCATGGTGGGCTATTAGATGTTGCGTATGCAGGCTCAGAGCAGTCAGCTCAAAGGCAATGTACTTTCTCAATAAAACCAATTCTGCCAACCTCAAAAATACTTGCTGCTCCATGGTGCCCCTTATCAGGTGTCCTGGACTCCTGATATCACATAATGTTTCTTTGCTGGTCAAAGCACCATCCTGCAGGACCAGCTTCCCATTCCCCCCAGAACAGGTAACTTCACAGCACTGACCCCAAAGGAAAGGCTTTGGAGCCAAGCCTTACAATCCCATAAACCAGACACATGCTCAAGTCTTGTCTACTTAGTGGCACTGTTGGCTACACTAATTTCATGCTGAATTCAAAGTGGCTGAGAGGTCCACTCTGCTCATGTTAAATATTTGCATTTCTATTCAGTGACAAATACAGGGAAGAAGTGAACTAGGAAAAGGCTTCTTGGAGGAAATAGTAAGCCCAACCTTCCTTGAGCTAATGCTGTTTTCCATAACTTTGGCTCTCAGCTCTTGGCAAGACTGACACGTCTTTGTGTAAGGGAGAATCAAGCTCATAAGGTCTGGTTGGAATATGTATTGATTTTAATGATCCACGTTTTTTAAATTACTGTGTATTATGTACTACAAAGGAGCCATCTTGCTACAGCCATAATTGTAGTTATTCGTCTAATTTTTCCGCAGTGAACTTTCAGTATAAGCTATAACTGAAGTCCAGTTATTATTATTCATGGTGTACATGGCATCAGAGTGTGCCAAGTGATTGATAGGGTGTTAAAAATGTTACTGGCTGCTTCTTCACACCTATTTATTGTAATCATATGGCCAACTTCCCACACAACATAAACACTGCAAAAATGTAAATACAATGGAATATGATTTAAAGTTATTGCAAGTACCCCACTTGCAACTCCTCACAGCGACCTCCAGCTGGAGAGCCAGCTTCACTTCCACAGACGCACCCTCCAAGGACAGCTGACAGGTGAGTTCAGCATCACCCAGAGGACACAAGAGCAAAAATATCTGGTTGTAATAACTAAAACCTTTGACCATTCATGGGCAACAGTAAAAATCAACATGAAATTCACAGGGACTAGCACTTCCAGAGAAGTGCAGTACTTCCTAGTGAATGGCTCAAATAAATCAGCATGGCTGAATTGTTGCTGACTGCACTAAATTCATTGTACTGTATATGACTTTTCTACTTCAGTGAGAAAGCAAAGCAAAAGGGAATGAAGCAAACTGTCACTCAGGAGAATTCCAGCTCCAATCGACCATTATGGATCAGGAAATCCAAATTTTCAAAGGGGCCTCAATTTAGTCCTAGATTTTTGAGGCATTAAGACCCAAAGCATAAAATCAAAAGGCAGGACTACCACAGACAAAAGTTCTCCTGTGCAGACCTGAAGTTAGTGTACAACAGCAGTGTGTACAGACGTGCACTTGCAAACCATTCCTCAGTTGTGTGAGGAGCTTGAAAATGCAGCTCTGTATGATCCTAGCAGATTCAGGCTTTTTCCTCTGAAATTCTTCAGAAATTCACATCAGGGAAGCTCTATCAGGTCACACTTCATCAATGCTCTGTGACTCTGAGAAGCCAGAGGAAAACTACTTTTAAAAGTCCTCCTTGCTGGACTTTGTACTATTTCACATGAGACTCCCTTCCACAACCAGCTTAATGTTACAGATCTTTACTGCAAAATGAATACCCACTGGCTTAGCAGAGGAAATGTTTACAGACCCATGCCGCGTAGCCACACATGGACACATTCCATACATCAGCAGTGGTATTGCTCTTCCACTTGGCATTAATACAATACCCTCATCAGGGCATAATACTTGGTGCTGAACGTCGGCTTCCATCCCTTCAGGAACTGGATTTTTGCCTTGTAAAACAGCATGGCAGAGCCACAGATGCTGAATTATAAAAGAAGGATGTTCAAAATCAGCTGTACGCCGGGTGCAACAAGGATCTCTAATCCGCCTTGCAAATTCCCTGACACAGTTTGTACGGGTCCCTAGCACAACCAGGACTCCGCCAGTTCAGTCTTTGCTTTTGTGGAAGGATTAAAAAACCTTTTTCTTTCTGTCTTGGCCTCTACTGTTTGGATTTAATTCTTAGGGCAACTCTTGCTTAGGCACTCTGTAGAGCATCTACTGGCCACCATGGCGGGGCTGAAGTTCTGCTGGCAACAAGCTGCCACTGAAGAAGCAATGACCCCCCCAGAAGGACAAAGCAGAGCAAGAAGCGCTTGGTCCTCTAGGCGAGCTGACGGGATGGAGGCAATAAGAGGACCCATAAGTACAGATCTTTCTGTCCTTCAATCTGCAGTGCGGATGCATTAAAATGTAACTGCTTCTTCAGTTATAGCTGCCTGGCATCTAAGACACCCCAGTGAGAGCCCCGTAGTCACTTCTCGGGCCATGAAGACAATTCTGTCTCTAGCAAATATCTGCTCAATGCCCAGACCATCTCAGAGCTCTATGGTGTGGTTCATTTCTGGACATTTCTCATGGACCTCCAGACCTTCTGTGTCCCTAAGAGAGGCCTGATTGTACCCTCAGCTCTGTTATAGGAAAAATGAACCCAAATGTATGTTCTGGGACAGTTGCAAGGGGAGCTAGGTTGTGTTCCCCACAAATCCTGTCATGAAACATAAACTTAAAAAGGAATGGATTTCCCAAAAGAGAGAACTTAGCCGACACTACCCATCAAATCAAAACCAGCTGGCTGTGGAAGCTGAGTGGTGGCCTGCCTCGTCATGCTGGGTGAGAAGGCAGGTCTTTTCCACCTCATCGTGCCTGCCAAGATGTAGAAATCAAAGCAAAAACTCAACTTCAGTTTCTGATACCAGCTTTGGGTTTTGTGGGGGACAGCTGGGAAGGGAATGTGTCCTAGCTATCCCATTTTCACCTCTTTTCCCCTCTTGCAAGAACTGGATGTTCTCAGTTCAGCTTAACATGAACATGAAAGTTAACAGGACTTGTCTTGAAAGGAAAGTGATTTTACTGCAGGTAAGCATGCCGCCTCCTCCTTCAGATTAATGCTAACCAGATGGCCAACTGTCTGTAGACTGTTGCTAAAAAACACAGGCAGAAATAATCAGAGAGTCTCTAGGACAGACACAGAAAACTGATATAGAACTGGAAACATGCCATGAAAAAGCCCAACTAGCGAGAAACTTGGAGCTGTGTGCAGGATTGTCTCTAGCACTGGGCAGAAACCTTCTGTGATAAAGCAGGTGGATTGGCAATGGCAGATGGATGTTTTGCACTAAGAACATGAAACCTGCGCTGTGTTAACAACAGGAGCTCAGCTCTTCCAGAGACCATTTCTGCACATGCAAACCAGGCGCACATGAAAAATGCACCTTCAAAGACGTGGCTTGCAAAGGCTGATCTATCCCAATGGGTTGGCACCAGTACGAGCTGGAAAAGAGCAATGGGACAGACCTTCTCTTTGCATTACAGAAAACAAAGTTGATGAGATACATAAAAAATGTTTCAAGTAATAAGAAGTTATTAATGCTACAAGGTTTAATTTGGGAATGTGTCCAAATCTCCATCCCTACCCTGTCAAGGTAAAGAGGATCCAAGCTTTGGATGGCGTTGCTATGTAGCAAGGACAGCAGAATCAGTATTGATTCAGTCATTGTTTTTTAACAATGGTCTACGGCAAAATCAGTAGGCGCAAAGTGTTAACCGGAGCCCAAAGCAGACATGGCCTGGTTCCACCGCACCTTTCCCTGAATGAGACATGGTACGGGTGAGATGGGACCTGGTGCTCCCCAGTTTCAGATTAATTCCAGTTAGAAATCAGCTTTGGATTTATTACATGTAACAACTGCCTCCTCCTCTCCACCAACATGCATTTTAACATCTACTACAGCAACTCCCCATGTATTTTGGTAGATCCATGAGCATTTTAAAAATATCTTTTTGGTGTTTTCATTTTCACCCTCACTCTCAGTAAGTCCCAGACTTTATCTTGGCCTGTGTGGAAAAAAGTATTCCCTGTTATTGCTCTGAACTTCCAAATCTCAATTCCCATGAAGTTTCCCTGTTAAGGGACATTCCTGATATAGCTGTTCTCGCTTTTTTGTTCTATGCACTGTTATAATTTCAATTATTTTATTCACCTCCTTCTTAAACTTAGCATCTGCCATTGTAGAGGAGCTTTTCAGGCCCATGATAATGTCTGTTTCTATTATTTGAGACTCTTGTTTTTTCCTTCTCCTTCTTGCCTGACACGGGCTGACCAGCACAGTAAATAGTGTACAACTCTCCAACACCGCACCACCCCCCCCCGCCCCAAATTTTTCCTGTCCTTTAACACCTTGTCCCTGTGCAGGGTTTTTTGGGGGAGCAGCCCATGTGCTTTCTGGCAGTTAATTCAGAGCATTGCAAGCTTTACGAGTAGTGAATATTTTTCCCCTCAACATGCATTAATTCAACACTTATCAATACTGAATAAACTGCCTTGCAGTCCATTTCCCTCCTATGTTTAAATCTCTCTGAATTCCCTTTCTCCTGTCCCAAATATATCCAATTTCTTTGTGTCACCCTCAAATTTTATTCCTCACTGCCTATATCCAGCATTGTTAATAAAAAAGCATAAACAACACAGCATCCAGGAAAACAACAAAACCTTGGGAGGCCCCCCCCAAATCATTATATGCATGGGTCTTTAATCATTACTTTTTCTAATGTTAGCCAAACAACATAATAAAGAACAGGAGAGATTGGCAAAAAGTGCTTCTCCTCTACAGAAGATGTCCTGGGTCAGGACAGCCACACCGTGATTGACCTCGCTCTTTGCTATTCCCTTTTCTTGCTGCAGCACCTCAAATCGCCCCAAATTCCTCCACCTCTGTCACCGCAAGGAGAAGGCATGTTCTTCCCAGCCACCCCACGAGCTCCACTTGCTCTGCTACCAATTTCCGCAGAAAGCAGATGGGAGGGGTATCGGTCAGTGGGGGCAACCGTGTCCAACGCAGCCCCGAGTGGCAAGGGCACGATGTCCATCACGGGGCTGCCCATGTTGGCCACTACATAGCTGGCTTTGGACTCCAACTCCAAAGCAACAACCGACGTAAAAGCAGCAGGCTTCAGACAAAATAACATTAGTGCCTCTCCGCTGGGTGCCTGCCCTGGGTGCTGCGCTGCTGGTGGCTGGAGGGGAAGGGAGCAGATCCTGCTCCCTCTAACAGCACCATGGTGTCTAACAGCTGCCTATTGCAGGTTACAGGACATCTCGATCCATAATGAGAAATGCCCACTGCAAGAGAGATAAGTGAGAAGTATAACGCTGGCAATTTCTACAGATGTTGAAGAATTGCAGCAATACACTTCTCCCTCCCTTGTGCAGCCGTTTGGAGAGACCAAACAATTTCCATGGTGTAAACGAAAGGTTCCTAATGGGATTCTGCAGAGCTGGGAGACAAATATAACAGCCATGCAGAGCATTAAGGAATGCTTTCCAGCCAGCAGAGCCAAAGTGAAACACTCGGACATATAACATTACTGACTGGCTCGCTGCCATGCATCAGATGCAGAAACATTTTTCTCTTTCTGTGACAAGCTGCATCTGTAGCAATCATTATAATTTCTCTTGACATTGCATCGCACACCTCTTCACAGAGGCAGGACTCAAGTAGCATTCTTCATTTCAATGGTAACTTTGATTTTTCTGGGCTATGGGGATGTAAAGCGTTTCAGCCTGTACCACTAAGGCAGAAGGGAGGACTGCCAGGACCTGTGTTTTTCAGGATGTGCTTCACAGCTTCAACACTTTTGGTCTTCTGGGGGGGTCTGAATTTGGCAGCTGGACCTACCCAGGTTCACACCCACCCCACCAGTAAAATGCAGGCAGAGATTGGGATGTTTGTTGAAGAAAGTGAAATCTGACTCAAGATTCATGTTTGTGTTCTCCCTTGCTCTCCACTGTCATTCACACTAACAGCAAACTCCACTGAGTCCACAGGCAGGAGAAAACTCCTCTGAAAAGGCTAGGATTACCATTTATATTTACCAGCTGAGGAAATCCTACCTACCAATTAGAAACCATTTCTCCCTTCACTCCGAGTGATCAGCTGAGTGACTGATGTAGCTCTTTGATCTCCTCATTGCATAACAAAGCCTGTTACAGCCTATTATTTTTATTGTAAGCATTTTCTGTTATTTGCCTCTAAAAACAGCTGCCATTTAAATAATAAAAGAAGACTTACTCAACGTGCACACACCTACAGCAGTGAATAGTCATCATAACTTCTACAGCTGAAACAAAAGCCGTGGAAATTTCCACCCTTTTGTGCTCTCCTGCCCCGGGCGTATGCTGGCGGCAGCCGAGCTGCAGGGATGGCACCAACTCTGCCTCCAAAACCAGCCACTGCATGGCCATTTGGGTATGAAACTTCTGGAAAGGCAACTGAAAGCAAGCCACGTAATGCAGCATGAGTGCTGATGGGAAATGAGCCTCAAAGTTGCACGGACCCTCCTTGGCAGCAAGGAAAATCCAGGGCAATGAGTAATTGCTGGAGCAGGTTAATGCAACCTGGTAACATGCAAAGAGGAGGCAAATGACAGCTCAGAGATAAATATGATTGATCTAAGGGATAAGGGCAATTAAAGATGGGCTGCAACATTGATCAAAATGTGCAAGATGGATGGCAAAGTGTTGCCAGACATGCTAGTTTGGTGGGATAATTGACAGCACACAGTTTTTCCTGCATCGGAGGTGCTGCTGGTTAAAACTGGCAAAAATTATTCTATTTACAGCTGCAGGATGCACTTCAAAGAAGACTTTATATTGCATCATGATGTGGGGTGTAAACACATATGGGAGCTTGAAGACTTGAAGGTGTGGGAGAGGTTATGATGCAAACTAAAAACCTTCACTTGTCTTTCGGAGGCTCTTCCACAAGGCACAGACACACAGCCACATCTCCTCATTATTCCCACGGAAACAAGCACGGATTGCAAAGTGGGGAGCATAGCATGGGACAGAAAGGACAGCAAATGAGGTGAATATATGGTGCAAGCGCCCAGTGGGATGGAGGGAGCTCCATCTCTTTGGCAAAACCACCTTCCCCGCATTAGACCGTTACTGTCAGTCCAGACAGCTGGCAATGAAAGCTCAGCTTTGTTTTGCACACCCATGCCAACAGAAGTGACAGGCAGTGAGCAAGAACAGGATGCAGGAGAAGGTGCAGAGACATGTGCCTTGGGGATTATTGCTGCCTGGAAATTATTTTCCCGTGTGTGACCCAACAAAAATAAATCCTCAGATAACCTGTACCATTGACTCATGCACAAAATAAGGCACAAAGACAGCATTTTGGGGAGGGTGGAAGCCGATTCTGGTTGATCAGCTGCTAGAGGGTTGAGCACATTCAGTAAGAGGCGAAGGAAGAAGTAAGATACTGCAGCTCTCACATGAACTTTTTGCAGTGCTGATACATACATATAGCTCAGGCTGCTGGTGAAGCACAGGTCTTGGTTAGCGGAGAGTCCCTGGAAACACATTAGTGTTTACTTACTGTTCCCAAAGGGGTTGGGGTCTCTGAGATCCAAACAGGACCTAAAACCATTGCATGAAAGACGACCAACCTTTAAGCAAAGATGGTTTGACATGGTTTATCTCATGCTGCAATTAAAGGCAAGACGTTTTGCAATGCCCCAAATAAGTTTGCATGGGCAAGAGTAATTCCAACACTTTCTGACTGTTATCTGCCTGACTGTTCAATGTTTTTATCTTTTCTAATGCTAACTTTTGGCACCATTTCCCACAGTTTTACAAATTGTGATAGGATGGAAGAAGGTGGCAGAGATGATCCCACAAGTACACCAGAGCCCAAGCAGCTGGGGAAAGCCCATACAGGCACCAACCCCCGGCTTCTGGGGCCAAGGTGACAAATCCTCCATGAGGAGACAGGGAACTGGCCACGCTGGGGCACTCTTTCCCCAAAGCCACGTCACAGACTCCAAAGAAACTCTCTTCCAAATCTCTAGTTCATTTTTCAAAGCATGTTCTCATTTGCAGGATTTTTTTGATGTGGGCAAAATTCATTTTTAACCTCACCCAGAAAAACTGTTGAAGTGGGACTGTTTGCTAAGAAGGGGAAAAAATGTAATCCTGCAGAAGTACACAACCTAAATCTAAAGGGTTAAAAGTAGGCTAAGTAACAGGCATCCATGTGCATGTCTGTATACTAGAGACAAATACATTTTAAGATCAGAATCAGTTCTTAAAAAAGATCCATCCCATACCTTGAACATATTTATTCCAGTTATTCGATATTGTTCTGAAAACCTCCTTCATGCTGTATTCATCTTATCTGCTACTGTAATTCACAGATTTTATTTCCCACTATATTTTTAATTTATATTGTGTTTTATTTATACTACTGTCTTTTACAAAACCCCAAATTTCAAAACTGACATAAGCATTACACACATAAAGTAGACTTCTTATTATCAACATGGCATAAGAGACAAAAAATGACAGGAATAAATCTTAGGCTTTATGCTGGCAAGATGTTCTGCAAAGTAAGTGACATTTCTCAGCAATACAAATTGTACATTAAAAGATAATTTTCAGAACATGATACCAGCTATGGAGTGCAGCACCATTATGCAAAGTAATATCGAAGCCGTGCTTTAGCAAATGCTGTTTTTATGTTGTACTAGTTTGGCATCAAGATTGCATCAGGTCTTGTGAGTAGACTTTGGAGTGATTAAGTTTACTGTGCACAAAAGCCAGTTATTTGGCAAACTGTCAACACAGCGTAATTGATATTTTAATTACACTACTAATACATACATGCTGTTCACAATGAGCCTTCTCGTTGGTGTTACACAAACCATGTATATATAGTACTGATTACTGTTCCAAAGAATTTTGCTTAAATGCAAACTTAAAAGCAATTGTTAACATTTTAAATTGCGATAAAAGCAAATCAAATTGTTTCGCAAATGCTTAACGGCAGGCAACATGCACCACAGTGCAAACAAGAGGGACCGTCTCACTTGACATATGTTCCGCGGATAATGCGTGCACCCTCCCGTGGTTACAGCATGGTTATTTTATGGCTGATAAGGCGACTCTTTAACTAGTGGGACTGCCCTGGAGGCACCAGCTTATCAGAAAGATAGTGACCAACTCAAGGAGAGGAAAGGAAAGATTAGGAGGACGAATTTCTATGGAATAGTTAAAAGCTGCAACACAACTGGATTGCCATGCGGCGCAGAGATGCTGCTTAATTGAAAGCGGCAGTTACACCACCTTGGGATGGGACCTGCTGCCTTTCTGGCCAAGCGATGAGTAGGGGGAGATAAACCCAGTCTGCAGCACAAAACCAAAAGGGACAAAGGCAAGAGAGACACTTCTACAGCCAGACTCACACACACACGTTGACTCCCACTGTGCAACACCCTTCCAGCATGGTACGATGTGGTGCTGTAGGTAAGAGCACTTTTTAATGCTTTCCTACACCCCCTTGCTATGGGACAGAAAGAAAAGGGTGGACACGAGCATGTAGAAGTGGCTGCAGCACGAAGAAGGATGGATGGATAAGAAGAAATCTAGATCAGGGGGTCAATGGAAAGGGAGGGGGTGTGAGTGTGAGAGCACTGTGTTTTACAGGCAGCAGATCTACTGTGCACCTCTGGCTATTACTTTGCACCTGTATATTATTCTTCTGTCTTGCCTCTGTAGGTAGTAAGTTCTCCAAGGCTGGGGTATCTCCTCCCTGTAGGTTTTGCACTGTGACAAGCACCTGTGACTCTGGCCCAGGTATGTATAATATACATGACATTACAATTGTAACAGCATGTAACTGTAGTAATAATAATGATAATAATAATAATAATAGTAGTGATGCAATAATATAAAGCAAAAATAATTTATCGGTGGATATCACAGAAAATCTCCTAAGGGTGAGACCTCCCAGAGGACGCAGTAATCCCATGTGACCCATCCTTTGAGAGGTGCCAGGCGGAATTTGTCACGTCGAGGCAGGATCCCCCCAGACAAGAATCCGGCACTGGCTGGCAGAAGCCTGCAAAGGTCAGGAATACTTTTGCTACCAAGTGCTTTGTGTGTATCGCAGGTCTCGGAGCCCACCTCCATACAGCTATGCCAAAGGGAAACTGGGCCTGAGAGGTGCCGTCCATCAGCCAAATCCTTTAGCCATCCATAAAATTTGGAGGCTGCAATCAAGCCTCTTTTCTTGGAGGATCCGGGCTGTTAGGAGGAGACTGTCTGCAGAGGGAAAACCCACTTTATAAAGCACCAAGGAGGAGATACACAAAGACATGAACAGGAGAAGCATCCTCCTCCCCCAGTTGGGTACCTACCTGCCTTTTGGAAAATCACTTCTCAAAAACCCGTTGGCCATTTCCCTACAAGTGCAACGTGCTCTCACAGCGGCAGCGCCAGCTCCCCATCTCCTCTCCCCCTCTCTGGCCCTTCTCCATGCACAGCCCTGGCCAGACACAGGCAGGAGGCATGCTGAAGTGAGGGGACTTACTATAGCATGAGACAAAAATAGGATTTCAAACTACTGGAAAAAAGCAACTTGGCTTATTGCAAAGTAAATTAATTAGTTAAGTGCTGTTGCTCTGTTGGAGGCTGACCATAGGGGATGGACCAGTGCGAAAGGGGAGCGGGGACTGCATCTGCCTCTGGAGAAGCTACTCTGGGTGGAGGTTGGGGCATCACCTTGCTGGGGATCACCAGAGGCCCAGCAGCCTCCTCTCGTGCCCTACTGAGCTGCTGAGGAGCTCTGAGAGGTGTTCAGGAAAAAAGGCAGGCTCCCATGCAAGCTCCCCACCCTGGCAGGTGAAGGTCACCCTCTCGCAGACCTGGCAGGCCAAGGTGGCACCTTGCCTTCTTCATTAAGGGAGTAAATCTTGCATTAGTGAGCAAAACCCACATCTGCTTTGCTGCTCAGCTATCACAACAGTTCACTTGTTGCTCAGCTATCACAACAGTTCACTTGTGTGAAAAGTGTATCATGACACCTTACTTTCTCGTATCTCAGAAATGGGATACCCATGGGTGAACCCAAGGACCAACCACACAAGCATACTGGCAGGAGCTTGGTCCCTCAGGTCCCCTCTTCCTATGCACAGCCCAGTCCTTGTAAGCTCTGCTGCTGTCTGAGCACTCGCAGAGCTGGGACCTGAGTGTGACTCCCATTGCCCCGATTCTCTCCCAGCAGCACTTGGCAGGGACCACTCAGAAGCATCTGCATTGGCTATGTGAAAAGAGGGGCTGCTGCTCTGCAAGGAGCTGGTACTGGTGTTCAGGATGACTGGGAAGCTCAGGAAGGACCTCTCCCATGGAAGAAGAGGACCCATACTCCCACAGGGACCTGCACTTCTGCCTGCAGGCACCAGCTCTGCACCTGCATCTCCAGCATCAGCAGTTGCTCCGAGAGCACGGGCAGGAGCAGCAGCATTCCTGCTCTCCCCAAACACAGAGCGCTCAGCCACGACGGCTAAAACTTCAGAAAGTAACTCTCCATATGTGCCCCCTCCTCTGAGAAAGCATGTTTTTGAATACATACAAGAACAATTTACTCTTTGATTGGGAATCTTGTCTGCCAGGTTCCGACCTGGAGTGAAATTTTATGACCAAGCGATAAAGCTCGGGGGGAGGCGTGGAGGGAAGAGTGCTTTCAAATGAAAATGCCAACAGATACTTAAAGCCAGAAGCATGTGTGGGTGTTGCTAAATTAAGCTCGCAAGTAGGTGGGGCAAATGCCTTAAACGAGTTTGTGAAGGTAAAATAACGTTCATTAAAAATAGAAAAACAACTGAAAAAATATCCTTTGTATTCAACTTCACACTCGTACATCATAATGTTCCAGTAAAAGCCCATTTTCCCTTGAGATAATAAAAGAATTGAATTTTTCCTTATCGGTCATCTATTTTTCTAGCTAAAGCTATTACTCCCTCTCTGCGGTTGCTAGGCAACAAGAAATATTAATAGCAGCTTTTATTAGCTTAGCTTTAGCAGTGGAGTACCAGAATGAGAAAATGGAAAACATAAATGTGTTACATAAATCTTTCAACCTTTCAGGGTTTGTGTTAGTCTCTGTTTTCATAATGATTTATTGAAGTGATGGTTCATTTATGAGAAAAAGGAGTGTGAAATAAGAAAACGGAACATTACCCTGAAGGACTGTTTGAAAATAAATAATTATAGGAGGTGAAGAAAAGCTGTTTAAAACCATTTTTCTGAGTTTTATAAAATTTAAAAAGACATATTTCTTTCATTTATTGCCTCTGAGAAAAACACTAGCAGGGAATTGCAAACAGGGCTCTGTTTAATACAAAGAACCCTTCACGTATGGTTGTATTATTACTATTTTCCACCGAGGGCTCATGTTCAGGAGTTTAGTTTTTAAATACTGAACCATTAATAAGCAGAAAGCCAAATTAGTCAAAACCTAAAGCACACAACACAAAATTGCCAGTGCAAACTTATCCAGGACTGAAACACGGGGGACTCTGCGAAGTTTTTGCTACTGGTGACACACTGCCAGCCTGTGGTTTGATGGAGCTGGCTGAGCATTGCCTGACTGCTGCTCTTGCTTGTTTGTTTATTTATTGAGGCTCTTCCGATGAGCTTGAACTTGCTCTAAAGGGCACTGCTGCATGTACGTTGCATTGGGATATAGGTTATTTTAAATAACTTATTTTAACAGGCAGTCATTCAAAATTATTGAAATATTTATGTATTGGAAGCATTTACCAACAACATGTAACTTGTATTGCCTACAGGGATCACATATTTCCAATGACTTAGATAAAAGACTGGCACATCTTACTTGGCTTTTGTGTCAACATCTAATTGGTTTCTTTCTTGTATCCTCTGTTGGAAAACTTTCAATGCTCACTGGCTCTGTACAGCCACGTCTAACTGTGTTGCCTACCACCGAGCACCGTGACCACCTTCCTAGGGCTGTACCCAGGGCGATCTAGAGAGAACTGCTGCGATTCCCACTGACTCTGGCTCAGGCTGTAAATAAGAAATGCTGCTGTGTTTAATGGGAAGCAGCAGTCTTGGGAAGTATGGGAGCTGGGGAGAGACCTGTGGAGCCAAGATTGCTGGCCAGGGGGCTGGTCTTGCAACCTGCCTGCAGGACGACCTTGCTCGAGCTCTTCTGGTGGGCACCAGAGAGGCTGCTTCTCCTTGGAGCCCTACGCCATCCCCACAGCCCGGGCATGCACCCCCAGCTCTGGGAAGGGACTACTTTTCCTTTCCATTTTTCACGCGGGAGACAGGCAGGTGTGTTATTGCTGAGTTGTTTTACTGTTTTCCCCTCTATGTTCCACAGCAAAGCCCCATAGCATTGGGAAATGGCTATTCAGGTTGCAAAGTCAAGCAGCTAACTCTTCAGGAATTTCAAGGTTGCACTCATCCTTGCTACTACAATTCACCCCCATTTACCTGTTACTCTCTCCCCTCCACATAAACAGGTTCCACAGGTAACTGAAAATTTGACACTTTTACACCATGAACGTGTATTTTCGCCACTGAAGATTTTTAATATTTTTCGAATAATCTGTTTCCACTCAACAAACTGAAACAAAGAAGTTCCAGGCTGTGGCTGCAGCCTTTTTTCACTTGCATCAGCTTGCTGTGAGCAAAAAAAAGTTATCCCACCGGGCTCAAGGAAATGTCAGCACCTTTAAAATAGTCACAAAGATCTCTCATCATGAGAAGCACCAGGAAGATGCAGATACAGGGCTAGTTGCCAGTCTCTCCAATCAAACTCTCTATACCTGCTACAAAGCCGGTGTTTGCTCATAACAGCTGCCACATGTCCAAAATGATGCTTCCCCCAAGCAAAAATACATGGCTCCACCCTAATTTCACCAGGCCATGGCAGAGCAGGAAAGGAGTAGGGTGGCTGCAGCCCCACAATTTGTGCCACGGGAAAACAGGCTGATTTTTTGGCATACCACAGCACGGCAATGTCCTTTGACCAGGCTTGGAGGAGCACAAAGTTTTGGGGTTTCCAAGCGGTGGTGGTGGGCTCTGGGCAGTGCTGTCCCCCTGACCAGGGCCTCCCGGCTCCCCCCACCCCAGCACAGCACCCAGGTACCAGGCACTGTCCCACCTGATAAGCAGACATACCCCCAGCCCGCTCAGCCGCTATCTAATATTTATGGAAATATGTTTTGCGCTGCATTGGAGATTCTTGGGCTCTGACCTTGATCGCCCTTTGTTTCTGTCAAATATGTTCTGCCAAATCCCTTCTGAAATCTCATTTATTCACAGCAGCTCCTTAACCCAGCGGGCACCCCACCGTGCCGGCGATCACCGCCGATTCATGGTGTTTCTCTGCCCCTTCCCCTGCTTTCCCCCACATCCCCATGGCCCCCTGATCCCGGGCCCAGTGTGGCCCCAGCCCAGCAGGTCTCCCTGTGGATCCCCGGAGGGCTCAGCAGCTGCTTGTCCACACTGTAACACTGCTGGGATGTTCACAGTGGGCAAAGTCACTCTCTTACCAAGGAAAACATCTTTTTTCCTCTTTGATTATTTTTTCCTAAATACCTCCACTTCTGAATGACAATCACATCTCTTCTATTTTCTTTCCCTCCTGCCATTCCTTCTCTTTCCCTCCTCTTTCCTTCCTCTTTTCCCATAGCAAAAGAGAGGACAGTACCAAAAAAAATAATGCACTGTATTAAGAATTTTCTGTTTGTTTTTTGTCACCAACACAAAAAATAACATGTCTTCCTCAAACAAGCCAGCCCTGCCTCCTCCCCAGCCTTCCTGCACCCCGCTCCATCGGTCCTCCTAATGTCACGTTTTCTGCCATCTCTTTGCCTACTCTTGTCCATCCACCCCTGCTTCTCTCCTCTCCAGCTCCCTGCACCCTACCTTCAGTGTTTGAAAACTCCCTTAACTTCTAAAAAACTGATGGGGAAAAAAAAAAAAAAGGAAATAAAGTGACAAAAGCAGCAGTGAAGAACCATGTTATGTAAATGTAGAGCTGGTCCACGGGGCACAGCAAAGTGCGCAGAGGTCGGTGGCATGGAGGGTGTTCTGGATGACAATGCTGAAGGGATAAGGAGGTGATGATGGTTTTGTTTTTTTCCCATCAGGGTACAGCTGCTTTGCTTGAATGAGGGGCTCCAGCTCCTGATACCCCATGGCTGGGGTCTGGCATGCAGCAAATCTACCTTCACTCTCCAGCTCTCATCCTGCCATGGGAATTTCTGCACTGATTTAAACTTGCTCTGACTTGGTATTCATCTGCATAATGGGAGCAGCAGCCTCTTCCCTTGCAGAGGGACTGGAAGGCTTAATTCAATATAAGGATAATGTTGGTACATCCCAGGACAAGAGACACACCAAAGAGTACAGCAACCTGCACCTGTATTTTCCTTATTCACTTCTGAGCTGCAGAGGAAAATACCAATCCCCATTGCTCTCAGCGAGTCAGCTCATGTCTTTTCAGCAGGTCGAGATTTTTTCATGAGGATGCCTTAAAAAAATCCCAAGCCTCAATCTACATTAATAGAGGAAAAGTCTGACCAATGTCTAAACATTTTACCTTGAATTGATTGTCATTTGTCACTGTATTCAAACCAAAAGACATGGCAGCCAAGGCAGGAAATAGCTGTATATGCAAAAACCAGTATGAACTACAGCAAAGAGCAGCAGCAGCAAGGAGAGAGGCTCCCAGCTCCAGCATCTGCATGAGCAACATCGGTCCTGGAACAAAGACAAAACCTCCGCACGCCTCCTCCGCAGTGCTCCGGCAAGGCTCGCTCCCAGCCTCGCTTCCTATCACTACCCGTGCGGCAATAAATCCTCTCTTTTTGGAAGTGTTAGCAAACAAGCCCCTTTCTTGATTTGGAGGCTTCCTGCTGCAAACACCCACCCAAAGGTGGTTGCCTTTCGGGCAGAGTTGTAGCACGTTGTGCACCCTGCGCCGTTGTGCAGCGATGCCTAAAGCACGGCTGGCTTCATGGGGCGACCACCAAGTGGGCTATGGTTCGATGGGCACGTGGGCAGGATGTATTAACCACATGAGTCTAAAAATCTGCTCTGTCTCCGGGATTTTATTGTGTTCTCATGTGCATGTGCTGCTCCCATTACCACTAACAGGAGTTATATGTGTGTGATGGGACGAACCCTGCTGTCGTGGGCTGGTGCTGGAGTAAGGGGAGACTTGATTTGGGCATCCAAAAAAAGGGGGCTAGAAGGTGTTACCTTTCAGTGGGAGAAGTCTGATGGCATGGAAAAAAGGCTTTGACAGGAGGGTAAGGCAGGATTTAATTTTGACCTAAAATCGCAACACAGTTCACTCCTTGATCTACTTCCTTTGCTGCTGGGACCTCTGAAGATGTATTACAGCTCCAAGGGTTTCTGCTCAAAACTAAACAGTTTCAATTCACTGTCGGCTGGAAAATTCAGGGTTCACTGGATTTTTTATTTTCGTGGTAAGGGGCAAACAAATCTTAATCTCTCTATTCTACGTTTACAGCCCACTAAGCCCCCTTCTTATCTTCTCTGGCTCAGTCCTGATTTATTGTCACGATGCTGCATTTGTAAAACAGTACCATAAAGTAAGAAAGAGAACATTTCCCAAGGACTACTCCAAAATAAATTATTTTAGACGTACAGAAGCTGCTTAATAAATCCAACTATTCTTGTTTCTTTAGGTATTTTAGAAAGTGATTTATAAGTGCAATATCACCTCTCAAAAATGAGACAATCAACACAGGATAAAATTATCGTGTTATGAAAATAGGGGTCAGGCAAAGGGGCTGTGCTTTAAATGAAACCAGGGAAAAATATTTCAAGTGAAATTGACTCTTTTTGTCTCAGAAATGAATGTTTTAATCACCTAAGAACCTAAAAGCTAACACAGAGGCCTAAGTAATATTTAATTCCATAGAAATATGCCTCTGTTCAATATTGATGGGCAGAACACAATATTTTTCTTAAACACACTAACAATGAAACTTTGAGACACATCAAGACTTTAGAAAGCCTTGGGATTTTCCTAGACTAAGATAATATCCTATTTAAATATTTAAATATCACTACCTTTCAGACCGTTATCTATTCAAGCAATCAACACCAAATGTTCTCCAGCTAGTGCAGTGGCAGACTCGCAGGCATACTCTTTAAGTAAAATTAACTCTGATATTGATGCCATCCAACGGCACCCATGAAAATCAATGATCTTAAGAGAGAAACAATGTAGAGAACTAACCATAGGGCTAAATCTGCTAAAGAGGAAAATATTGTTAAACAGCAACAGTATTAATTCAATACCACTGTCAAAATCAAGTCACAACCTTTCCTCGGTGCTGCTGATATAGAAGCATCGTAAGGTCTAATTAGCCCTGAAGTTTCTTCCCAGAGCTGCACTTTACTTCATTACCCCTGCCTTATTTATTCTTACAGAAGAGTCATTTGAAACTTCGCAAGGTATCCCCTTGCCACGGCGTGAGCCAAGAGGCAATTTGAATTTGCAAGTGCAAGGAGGGATCTTGTTCCCCTTGAAATCAATCGGACAGCTTTTCCTTCATGGAGCATCCGTGCTCCTCCTGCTGATGCCACCGGGGCCACCTTGGCAGCAGGACTCAGGGGTGATGGGCTGGGGGCTTTTCCCAGTGGGAGAAAGGATGCAGGGCGTGGGGGTTATGAACTAGGGGCTTTGGCTGGTCACCTTCACGTGGGGGATGGAGCATATGCACTTTGCTCGGTTCAGTGAGGATGTTACGTACACGGAGGAAAACAACATTTCCCCCTGCTCTTGAGGGCTTAATAAGGCTCAGGAAGACACCAAACTGGAAACAAAATTGCCACCATGCGCACGGCCACACAGGTGACTGCAGCATCTGCCACCGCACCCTGACCCTGGCGGGCAGCGAGGCTGGGCTGTGTCACCAGCTTTTCCCAACCCCCGCTGCAAACATCTCATCGTTAAAGTCCTTCTACATTCAATTGACTCATAACTCAAAATACAGAGTGGCTTTAATGAAAGACAGTAAGAGGGGAAAGTCACTGACCGTGGGTAGCTGGCTGGAGAGAAGATGCCCATCCTGACTCAACATGTTGGAGACCATGATGGCCGGCAGGTCCATGTTCTGGTAGGGGTACGCTGGTATCAGGCTGTTTGGAGGGAGGCTATGGCACAGGGAGTGATATCCAGTTTCGTGGTCCACCAAGTGCAGGAGGGAAGGGTCGGGGAGATTAGGAGGTGTTATGGGAGGGATCTCATAGTCTTCATTATTCTCATTCTGACCGTTATACGTCTAAAACATGAAAAAGACATTTTGCAACACGTCACTGCCTTGTTGCTTCAGCAGAGAAAAGCGATTATTTGTGTAAGAAATACAAAAGCACATTCCAGCGAAAATGGTTTTGTTTTAATAAAAAAGACATCTCTAGTCCCAGACACCAGCAGGTTGTATCTAGGTAGGAGCCAGGTAGTGAGTTTGGCAGCACTGCACTGTCTGTCAGGGACACCACGGGTCCTCGCACACCTCAGATCTGCCTGGGGCATCCCCACTGCTCTCCTCTCCCACGCTGCATCCCTCTAGCACATTTTTAGCTTGCCAAAACCTCAGCAGAAACCTCCGCGCCCAGATCGCAGCCAGGTGAGCTATGCTTGCAGAGCCCACAGCCACGAAGGAGCATGGCCGTTTCCCAACCAGCTGCTGCATTTTTAAGTCAAAGTCCCTCCCTGGGCACCCAGCTCAGCTCTTACAGTATCTACAGTTTGTATTTTCGAGAGTTTTTATGAGAATTAGCTCCGTAGAAATAACTGATACTTGGGAACAAGATTCCCGTTGATTCCTCACAAACTCCAGCACAGAAGCTTCACCCGGGGAGGGAGGTTTGGAAACAAAGCTGTCACTTTTTAAAAAATCCTTTAAAGAAAGCCTGCATGACTTCACCACACATGGAGGTTTGTCCTTCCTTATATCCTCATCCAAATTTCATTTGGAGAAGTGTTCCCTCTCCTCCCTACCAATGCTCCCTTGAGGTGACCACGAACATGCAGAGATGTTGGTACTCCTTGTGCTTCCCATGTGTCGTGGTTTAACCCCAGCCAGCATCTAAGCACCACGCAGCCGCTCACTCACTCCCCCCCCACCCAGTGGGATGGGGGAGAAAATCGGGAAAAAGAAGCAAAACCCACGGGTTGAGATAAGAACAGTTTAATAGAACAGAAAAGAAGAAACGAATAATGATAATGATAACACTAATAAAATGACAACAGCAATAATGAAAGGATTGGAATGTACAAATGATGCGCAGTGCAATTGCTCACCACCCGCCGACCGGCACCCAGCTAGTCCCCGAGCGGCGATTCCCCGCCCCCACTTCCCAGTTCCTATACTAGATGGGACGTAACACGGTATGGAATACCCCGTTCGCCACTTTGGGTCAGCTGCCCTGGCTGTGTCCTGTGCCAACTTCTTGTGCCCCTCCAGCTTTCTTGCTGGCTGGGCATGAGAGGCTGAAAAATCCTTGACATTAGTCTAAACACTACTTAGCAACAACTGAAAGCATCAGTGTTATCAACATTCTTCTCATACTGAACTCAAAACATAGCACCGTACCAGCTACTAGGAAGACAATTAACTCTATCCCAGCTGAAACTAGGACACCATGTTTTCTGGTGGCTTGTTTACTTCTAAGCATTCCAATTTATATGGAGAAAAAATATGTTATTGCACCTGTGCAGTCGTTTTCGCTTCAGACCAAAACATATTTGCTTCATAATATAAGTCTGAATCTATCCAAAATTATTAATTATCAACGCAGAATATAATGAGTCTCTGGCAGAGGAGGCTTATTCTAAACATCTACTGTTTCACATAATTTTATAGCATATGAAATTCTGATTAGCCATAGTATTATACACATGGATTTTAAGCTAAATTTCCCAGATCACCTAGTTTCATGGTTGGATTTTGACTTAATACTTGATTTAAGAGCAAAACCCCAGATGTGTGCAAAACCAGTTAAGCACTGTAGGCTTTATTAATCCATTGCCCCAGAGCTCACACTCAGATTCATGCTCTTCATCACCCCAGACCGCGGGGAGAAAACCCTTAATAAAATAAAATAAAACCCATATTTAACCGGAATACAGCAGTCAGTGGGAGAGGCAGCGGGGAGTAAGGAGGTATCTGTGGATAGGTGGAAGGGCTCCCAGCAGAGAGAGACGTGTCCCTGCGGGGTGTCGGAGCAGGTGGTCTCTCCTGCCTCACCCCAAAACCGGGGCTGGAAGTGCCTCATCCCCTATTAAGCTGAACTCCCACTTCTCGCCTCCTCTCGGCCCATTGCAAAAAGAGACAGAGAAAAGAGCAGGTACTGCACATCCCACCTGACCCTCCATGTTCGCCTGAGATTCCCACTGGCTGTAGGGAAATATGAGTATGCAAGAAATACAAGACAGAGCCTGGGCTGAGATAGCTCTGTACCAACAGTTATTGTTTGGAGGAAATTCAAGCCCAGCTATTTTTCCAGCCAGCTTCTGTCTAGCAGTGGTATTATACAGGGAAGGCAGGGGGCTGAGAGGATGTACACAACGGCAGACAGATAGATCCCATTTAATATGTCTAGTAGTTAGGCTTCCGATTGGACTATGCTCTTCGAGGTACACCGATTATTTCCCAGTTATTTAAGAGGATTTCGCTCCATGCTTTACGGAAAGGGATTTAAATAAATCATCGCACAGCAAACTTGTTCCTCCAACTGGTTTATTTTGGTATCAGGTATATAAGCAAGTAGCTTTGCTGTACTTAACTAAATTATGTAAAACCCACTCAAAGTTTCCTAAAGCTCTCTTCAAAACTACAAGTTCCTTGTGTTGTTGCAGAGCAGCTCACCAAAGGGCTTTGAGGCGGTTTTGTAAGGAGTGCGGAAGCCCCGTTGCCCTGCTCACCCCCCTGCACATTTCTGTTTCTGTTCTATTCCACCCAGGGAAAAAAAAAAGAAGACCTGTTTAAATCACAAAGCTTTCCGAATAGCTACAGTATTGTGCAGACATATCAAAATTACAATCAAAGCTGTACACAATCAAAATCAGATTAGACAATATCCAATCAACATAATCAGACTCGGCGTCTGCCAGCTTTTGCACCCTATCGCTGCAAACAATTTTCCAAAGCAAGCCACGTTTATTCTATATATGTTTTAAATACATCGCTAGAAAGATAAGGAAGGGAGATGAGACAGATAGACACTCGGAAGGGTGGGAAAGGGAGGTGATTTATTGTCACACACGGTGCCTATTGACATGTCTGAGGTGACATCTCTGTCCCCATGAAGGGTGGTCTCACGCCATGTGCACAAAAGCCGCCATCTCAAACCCTTTGCCAGTAACACCCAACACTCCCTTCTACCGCCATGTGGGCTACGCTGCAGATTATATTTTCTATTCTTATGTTAATTTAAATTAAATTAAACAGCCAATTATACATTATAAGGATACATTACAAATTAGATTAGTGAGCTGGTCTGAACCCATTCATCCCACCAGGACTCCAAACGCGAGTGCAGAGAAGCTCGCTCTACTAAAAGGCTGCCCGTTACGGTACACAAAAAAGCACAGAAGATCTAGGATTTTCCACTGTCAAACAGATGACAGTTGTTGTGATTACACATTATTCCTCTTCAAATTAAAACACTGAAATCAGCTGAAACAACAAGCCTCTTCTTGCAAACCCTCTCTCGGCTCGCACTGCAGGGCAGATGGGTGCTGCTTGGAGTGGCAAACCCCTGCTTCTGCCTGCAAGCAGGATGGAGCAAGAGGATCGAGCCAAGCACTCTCAGGGAGGGGACTTTTCATTGACTCCCTCCTTGCCCTCAGACCGCCATGCGTCTCTGCTATAGGGGCTGTGCTGCAGGGGCAGGCACCAGGCATGGACCAAACTGCCCTGAGCACAGCACTGGGGCTATGCCCCATACTTGCACAGCAATGCCACAGGATGGCATTGCAGCAGGTACAACCAACCTCCAACAGCAGCAAAATCATATTTAAAACCAATTTTTCCTTCTTGAAATCCAAGTTTGAACAGAGGTCCCTGGAGCATCTCCAGTCCACCACCAGATTCAGGGTCAGAGGACAGAGGGGTGGAGGGGAAGTGATGTGGAGACATGAAAAGATGCATCCGTCTTGCTGTGCTCATGCCATGCAGCTTCCCCGCCACCCTTTCTTCATGCCTTGCTGGGCCACAGCTCCCTAGACCCATGCCTTTGGCATGGGAAAATGTGGAGGAGTCTGTAATGGGGAGAAAGGCTCTGGTTTCCAGCAAGGTGACACCCAGGCCACATCCAGGACCAAGAGGAATCAGAACAGGCAACCACATTCCTGGCTGCTCCCTCCTAGCTCACAAGCGTAGGGCTGGGGACATGCTATTTGCATTCGAGAGGAAAGTCAGAATTGATGAACCCCTTGCAAGAGCATGGGGTGACTTACATAGCAAGATCCCATTGCCAGAGCTGCAGTGGGACCAGCAGGCACAACCTGTGCTCCCAAAGCACCAGAGGGTCTTGGAGACAACCCCATGTGGCCTCCTGCCAACGCTGCTCCCCACCACAGGGACAATGTGCCAAGATCTCCCAGGCTTCCCGTACTCCCTGATGCTTTTCAGGAGAGGGAGGCAGAGATGGATAGGAGGCAACCAAAACCCCCAGGATCTGCAGGTGACCCACATAAGGCTAGTGGGGAAGGACACAACAGCTTGTGCAGCAGGAGAAAGCTGAGAGGGAGGACAAGGAAGCAGTGGGGCTGGAAAAGGGCTAAGGAGCTGGCAGAAGCAAGTCCCTGGGGGCAGGATGAGTGAGAACAGAGGGTGACACAGCAGAGCACTGCAGGATGGCCCTGGCCAACCAGGGGGAGCAGAGCTATTTGAGGATGAAGAGAGAGGACAGGAGTCCTGCCTCTTGCATGCATGCTCAAGCAACAGCGCTGTGCACACCCTGAGCACAGCTGTGCTGACCAGAGCCCAGGTGGTTCTGTGGTGCATGTTTGTGGGGGCAGAAGAAGCAGGAGTTGCAGTTAAAGGGTGCCCCGTATGGACATGGAGCTGAATCAAGAGTGTGGGTGGAGAACAAGAGCTTTACAGGGGAATGAGCTGGTCCCTCTGTCTGCCTCCAGTGTCCCAGGCATGGGAAGCCTGAGTTTTAACAGTAAAACTGGATCTTCTTTTATACAGCTGGATAAGCACCTGAATTATAAGCTCAACAAGTCGCGGACATCTTCTCTACTTGCCCCTAAGCTGCCTCTGAAAGTTACTGTGGGTCAAGGAGAGAAGCAAGGAGCTCTCACTCCAGACTGTCAGCATCCAGTGATGAGCAAGCTGGAAATAGTGCGGAGCATTTTCACGGCAAGCATCTACCCTTGCTGTAGCAGCGCAAACGCCCGCAACAAAGGAACGCGTTTCTGCTGCTGCTCCAGGGCAGGAGAGAAACAATCCCACTTTTCTTCTGCTCTTATCAGCAGACTGCACCAGGCAGTGCTGGGGGAAGGTCAGGCAAGCAGTGCTGGAGCCAGGGCTGCCTTGCAGCCATGTGGGCTGGACGGGTGGTGGCTCAGAGGGCTGCCCTGGGAGCAGGCAGCAGTGCAGGTGGTGAGAGCTTCAGCCATGAAGCCTTCTTGTTTGCTTTGAGAAAGCCAGGCCACATCACTCAGCTTTTTTACAAAACCCTTGGATGCGTTTGCACCCAGTCACCAGCACATCTGAGACTGATGGGGTGTGCAGGGATGGGAATGGAGACGCCCCTTCCCAGATCTCACTTTGATCTGTTCAAAGCATTGGGCCAGATTTCACTCCTTCTAGCTCATGTATACTGAGCCCAGACATTTATCTGCCTTGCAGCATGCAGAGCCCAGCGCAGGAAAAGCCTCTCAGGCAGGAGGCGGCTTTGGGGATTGGTCTGTCGATGGCAAACAGCTCATCTCTGCTGCAACACGGAGCGCATCTATGAGTTATGAACATGTCCTGCATGTCCCTCACCTCTGCACTGCGAGATGGCCCGGCGGGCAGGGTGACCCCGCAGACCCTCTGCCATTGGACTCAAAACCACACTCAATGTTGCTGCTGCTTCATTTTTTGCTCCTATGCTGTACCTCCTCTTGAACTGCAAGTAATGCCAAGCCCTGGCAAACTCCCACCAGCCACCCAGTAACAAAACTGCTCTGCCTAACTGTGGGCCTGAGCCCAGGGGAGTGTTCCCAGCAATGACAGCAAAGAGGAGGTGTTTTGGATCCACCCACCCACCCCTGTGCACTGGCCAGCTGATCCTAGACTAAGGGACATCCAGACATCTTAATGCAGTGCAGCTCTTGAGGGACCAGCTGTGATTCAGCCACAGCCGTGTTTTAAAAGACACTACGAATTCGCTGTGCAGGTGACTCAGGAGGGAGCTACAAGTGTTGAGCATATGTACGAATTAAGCCTTTAGCTTTCTCCTGCCTTTGCCCTCTTGGAAGGGGAGGAAAGCGCTGCCTTTCTTTACAAAACACTCCACAGCCGGCCAGTGCCATCTCTCCACTGTGCATTGGTATTAACCTTAGAGGACATGACTTGACCAAGGACCTGGGAAACTGTTCTCCTCAGCAGCATGGCAAATGTCCAGTGACCCCAATTCTCCACTGAGTCATGTTCTGTGTGATTATCCGCAAGGATCCAGGAGTTGCAGCCAAGCATTGATTCAGAGAAATATTATTCACAGTGACAAGGATAGAGATTTGCAGTATTATTGCAGGTAAATATTTGCCCTGTCAAATAACATTCAACAGTAAATATGAGCCTAAGAGAGAACATTTATTCTTGGTAAGGTACAAGGAAATATGT